>NC_139016.1:2625612-3225612 GCF_964374135.1 Grampus griseus | reverse complement strand
ATTATTTTCTCTATTGTATTCAATATGTCTCTCATAATATACAGAAAATAGAGGAAGCCAATTAGTCATACAACTTTAAATTGACATTATTGCGAGAGATGTTGAAAATTTTAAGTATTGCTTAAAAATAAACAACAGAGAACACATAATTGTATAAGATGCTAAAAGATGATTACTACCCCCTTCTGCCCACAATAACAATTTATTTTTATACCATAATGTTTAAAAAAAAAACCTGATAAAATTTCTGCAATTAATTTCTTTGAGATTTCCCCATAAACTTTTTTTTTTTACATCTTTATTGGAGTATAATTGCTTTACAATGGAGTGTTAGTTTCTGCTTTATAAGAAAGTGAATCAGTTATACATATGTTCCCATATCTCTTCCTCTTGTGTCTCCCTCCCTCCCACCCTCCCTATCCCACCCATCTAGGTGGTCACAAAGCACCGAGCTGATCTCCCTGTGCTATGTGGCTGCTTCCCACTAGCTATCTATTTTACGTTTGGTAGTGTATATATGTCCAAGCCACTCTCTCACTTTGTCACAGCTTACCCTTCCCCCTCTCCATAACCTCAAGTCCATTCTCTAGTAGGTCTGTGTCTTTATTCCTGTCTTACCCCTAGGTTCTTCATGACATTTTTTTCCCCTTAAATTCAATATATATGTGTTAGCATACGGTATTTGTCTTTCTCTTTCTGACTGACTTTACTCTGTATGACAGACTCTAGGTCCATTCACCTCATTACAAATAACTCAATTTTGTTTCTTTTTATGGCTGAGTAATATTCCATTGTATATATGTGCCACATCTTCTTTATCCATTCATCTATTGATGGACACTTAGGTTGCTTCCATGTCCTGGCTATTGTAAAGGAGCTGCAATGAACATTGTGGTATATGACTTTTTTTGAATTATGGTTTTCTCAGGGTATATGCCCAGTAGTGGGATTGCTGGGTCATATGGCAGTTCTATTTGTAGTTTTTTAAGGAACCTCCATACTGTTCTCCATAGTGGCTGAACCAATTCACATTCCCACCAGCAGTGCAAGAGGGTTCCCTTTTCTCCACACCCTCTCCAGCATTTATTGTTTCTAGATTTTTTGATGATGGCCATTCTGACTGGTGTGAGATGATATCTCATTGTAGTTTTGATTTGCATTTCTCTAATGATTAATGATGTTGAGCATCCTTTCATGTGTTTGTTGGCAGTCTGTATATCTTCTTTGGAGAAATGTCTATTTCAGTCTTCTGCCCATTTTTGGATTGAGTTGTTTGTTTTTTTGTTATTGAGCTGCATGAGCTGCTTGTAAATTTTGGAGATTAATCTTTGTCAGTTGCTTCATTTGCAAATATTTTCTCCCATTCTGAGGGTTTTCTTTTGGTCTTGTTTATGGTTTCCTTTGCTGTACAAAAGCTTTGCGGTTTCATTAATTCCCATTTGTTTATTTTTGTTTTTCTTTCCATTTCTCTAGGAGGTGGGTCAAAAAGGATCTTGCTGTGATTTATGTCATAGAGTGTTCTGCCTATGTTTTCCTCTAAGAGTTTGATAGTTTCTGGCCTTACATTTCGGTCTTTAATCCATTTTGAGCTTATTTTTGTGTATGGTGTTAGGGAGTGATCTAATCTCATACTTTTACCTGTCCAGTTTTCCCAGCACCACTTATTAAAGAGGCTATCCTTTCCCCACTGTACATTCCTGCCTCCTTCATCAAAGATAAGGTGACCATATCTGCATGGGTACATCTCTGGGCTTTCTATCCTATTCCATTGATCTATCTTTCTGTTTTTGTGCCACTACCATACTGTCTTAAGTACTGTAGCTTTGTAGTATAGACTAAGACAGGGAGCCTGATTCCTCCAGCCACGTATTTAGTTCTCAAGATTGCTTTGGCTATTCGGGGTCTTTTGTGTTTCCATACAAATTGTGAAATTTTTTGTTCTAGTTCTGTGAAAAATGCCAGTGGTAGTTTGATAGGGATTGCATTGAATCTGTAGATTGTTTTGGGTAGTAGAGTCATTTTCACAATGTTGATTCTTCCCTACCAAGAACATGGTATGTCTCTCCATCTATTTGTATCATCCTTAATTTCTTTCATCAGTGTCTTATAATTTTCTGCATACAGGTCTTTTGTCTCCTTAGGTACGTTTATTCCTAGATATTTTGTTCTTTTTGTTGCAGTGGTAAATGGGAGTGTTTTCTTGATTTCACTTTCAGATTTTTCATCATTAGTGTATAGGAATGCAAGAGATTTCTGTGCATTAATTTTGTATCCTGCTACTTTACCAACTTCATTGATTAGTTATAGTTGTTTTCTGGTAGCATCTTTAGGATTGTCTATGTATAGTATCGCGTCATCTGCAAACAGTGACAGCTTTACTTCTTCTTTTCCGATTTGGATTCCTTTTATTTCCTTTTCTTCTCTGATTGCTGTGGCTAAAACTTCCAAAACTATGTTGAATAAGAGTGGTGAGAGTGGACAACCTTGTCTTGTTCCTGATCTTAGTGAAATGCTTTCAGTTTTTCACCATAGAGGACGATGTTGGCTGTGGGTTTGTCATATATGGCCTTTATTATGTTGAGGAAAGTTCCCTCTATGCCTGCTTTCTGCAGGGGTTTTATCAAAATGGGTGTTGAATTTCGTCAAAAGCTTTCTCTGCATTTATTGAGATGAACATATGGTTTTTCTCCTTCCATTTGTTAATATGGTGTATTACATTGATTGATTTGCGTATATTGAAGAATCCTTGCATTCTTGGAATAAACCCCACTTGATTATGGTGTATGATCCTTTTAATGTGCTGTTGGATTCTGTTTGCTAGTATTTTGTTGAGGATTTTTGCATCTATGTTCATCAGTGACATTGGCCTGTAGTTTTCTTTCTTTGTGACATCCTTGTCTGGTTTTGGTATAAGGGTGATGGTGGCCTCATAGAATGAGTTTGGGAGTGTTCCTCCGTCTGCTATATTTTGGAAGAGTTTGAGAAGGAAAGGTGTTAGCTGTTCTAAATGTTTGTTAGAATTCGCCTGTGAAGCCATCTGGTCCTGGGCTTTTGTTTGTTGGAAGATTTTTAATCACAGTTTCAATTTCAGTGCTTGTGATTTTTCTGTTCATATTTTCTATTTCTTCCTGATTCAATCTTGGCAGGCTGTGCATTTCTAAGAATTTGTCCATTTCTTCCAGGTTGTCCATTTTATTGGCATAGAGTTGCTTGTAGTAATCTCTCATGATCTTTTGTATTTCTGCAGTGTCAATTGTTACTTCTCCTTTTTCATTTCTAATTCTATTGATTTGAGTCTTCTCCCTTTTTTTTCTTGATGAGTCTGGCTAATGGTTTATCAATTTTGTCTATCTTCTCAAGGAACCAGCTTTTAGTTTTATTGATCTTTGCTATCGTTTCCCTCATTTCTTTTTCATTTATTTCTGATCTGATCTTTACGATTTCTTTCCTTCTGCTAACTTTGGGGTTTTTTGTTCTTCTTTCTCTAATTGCTTTAGGTGCAAGGTTAGGTTGTTAATTCTAGATGTATCCTGTTTCTTAGGGTGGGCTTGTATTGCTATAAACTTCCCTCTTAGAACTGCTTTTGCTGCATCCCATAGGTTTTGGGTTGTCGTGTCTCCATTGTCATTTGTTTCTAGGTTTTTTTTGATTTCCTCTTTGATTTCTTCAGTGATCAGTTCATTATTAAGTAGTGTATTGTTCAGCCTCCATGTGTTTGTAGTTTTTACAGATCTTTTCCTGTAATTGATATCTACTCTCATAGCATTGTGGTCAGAAAAGATACTCGATACAATTTCAATTTTCTTAAATTTACCAAGGCTTGGTTTGTGACCCAAGATATGATCTATCCTGGAGAATGTTCCATGAGCAGTTGAAAAAAATGTGTATTCTGTTGTTTTTGGGTGGAATGTCCTATAAATAGTAAGTCCATCTTGTTTAATGTATAATTTAAAGCTTGTGTTTCCTTATTTATTTTCATTTTGGATAATCTGTCCATTGGTGAAAGTGGGGTGTTAAAGTCCCCTACTATGTGTCACTGTCGATTTTCCCTTTTATGGCTGTTAGTATTTTCCTTATGTATTGAGGTGCTCCTATGTTGGGTGCATAAATATTTACAATTGTTATATCTTCTTCTTGGATTGATCCCTTGATCATTATGTAGTGTCCTTCTTTGTCTCTTCTAATAGTCTTTATTTTAAAGTCTATTTTGTCTGATGTGAGAATTACTACTCCAGCTTTCTTTTGGTTTCCATTTGCATGGAATATCTTTTTCTATCCCCTCACTTTCAGTCTGCATGTGTCTCTAGGTCTGAAATTGGTCTCTTGTAGACAGCATTATATATATGGGTCTTGTTTTTGTATCCATTCAGCCAGTCTGTGTCTTTTGGTTGGAGCATTTAATCCATTTACATTTAAGGTAATTATTGATATGTATGTGTCTATTCCCAATTTCTAAATTGTTTTGGGTTTGTTATTGTAGGTCTTTTCCTCCTCTTGTGTTTCTTGCCTAGAGAAGATCCTTCAGCATTTGTTGTAAAGCTGGTTTGGTGGTGCTGAACGCTCTCAGCTTTTTCTTGTCTGTAAAGGTTTTAATTTCTCCATCAAATCTGAATGAGATCCTTGCTGGGTAGCGTAATCTAGGTTGTAGGTTTTTCTCCTTCATCACTTTAAATATGTCCTGCCAGTCCCTTCTGGCTTGCAGAGTTTCTGCTGAAAGATCAGCTGTTAACCTTATGGGGATTCCCTTGTGTGTTATTTGTTGTTTTTCCCTTGCTGCTTTTAATATGTTTTCTTTGTGTTTAATTTTCGACAGTTTAATATGTGTCTTGGCGTGTTTCTCCTTGGATTTACCCTGTATGGGACTCTCTGTGCTTCCTGGACTTGATTAACTATTTCCTTTCCCATATTAGGGAAGTTTTCAACAATAATCTCTTCAAATATTTTCTCAGTCCCTTTCTTTTTCTCTTCTTCTTCTGGAACCCCTATAATTCGAACGTTGGTGCGTTTAATATTGTCCCAGAGGTCTCTAAGACTGTCCTCAGTTCTTTTCATTCTTTTTTTTTATTCTGCTCTGCAGTAGTTATTTCCACTATTTTATCTTCCAGGTCAGTTACCTGTTCCTCTGCCTCAGTTATTCTGCTATTGATCCCATCTAGAGTATTTTTCATTTCACTTATTGTGTTGTTCATCATTGCTTGTTTCATCTTTAGTTCTTCTATGTTCTTGTTAAACATTTCTTGTATTTTCTACATTCTGTTTTCAAGATTTTGGATCATCTTTACTATCATTACTCTGAATTCTTTTTCAGGTAGACTGCCTACTTCCACTTCATTTGTTAGGTCTGGTGGGTTTTTATCTTGCTCCCTCACCTGCTGTGTGTTTTTCCGTCTTCTCATTTTGCTTATCTTACTGTGTTTGGGGTCTCCTTTTTGCAGGCTACAGGTTCATAGTTCCCGTTGTTTTTGGTGTCTGTCCCCAGTGGCTAAGGTGGGTTGAGTGGGTTGTGTAGGCTTCCTGGTGGAGGGGACTAGTGCCTATGTTCTGGTGGATGAGGCTGGATCTTGTGTTTCTGGTGGGCAGGTCCACGTCTGGTGGTGTGTTTTGGGGTGTCTGTGGACTTATTATGATTTTAGGCAGCCTCTCTGCTAATGGGTGGGGTTGTGTTCCTGTCTTGCTAGTTGTTTGGCAGAGGGTGTCCAGCACTGTAGCTTGCTGGTTGTTGAGTGAAGCTGGGTGTTGGTGTTGAGATGGAGATCTCTGGGCGATTTTCGCTGTTTGATATTATGTGGAGCTGGGAGGTCTCTTGTGGACCAGTGTCCTGAAGTTGGCTCTCCCACCTCAGAGGCACAGCACCAAGAGCCTTTCATCCACACGGATCAGAATAATAGGGAGAAAAAGTAGAAAGAAAGAAATAAAGAGGATAAAAGAAAAGAAAATAAAGTAAGGTAAAATAAAATAAAGTTATTAAAATAAAAAAATAAGAAAAACATTTTTAAGTAAAAAAAAAAAAACACGGACGGATAGAACCCTAGGACAAATGGTGGAAGCAAAGCTATACAGACAAAATCTCACACGGATGCATACACATACACACTCACAAAAAGAGGAAAAGGGGGAAACAAATCATAAATCTTGCTCTCGAAGTCTACCTCCTCAATTTTGGATGATTCCTTGTCTATTCAGGTATTCCACAGTTGCAGGTGCATCAAGTTGATTGTGGAGCTTTAATCTGCTGCTCCTGAGGCTGCTGGGAGAGATTTCCCTTTCTCTTCTTGGTTGTCACAGCTCCCGGGGTCAGCTTTGGATTTGGCCCTGCCTCTGCGTGTAGGTCGCCGGAGGTCGTCTGTTCTTCGCTCAGACAGGACAGGGTTAAAAGAGCCGCTGATTCGGGGGCTCTGCCTCACTCAGGCCGGGGGGGAGGGAGGGGCACAGAGTGCGGGGCGGGCCTGCGGCGACAGAGGCCGGCATGACTTTGCAACAGCCTGAGGCCCGCCGTGCGTTCTCCTGGGGAAGCTGTCCCTGGATCCCGGGACCCTGGCAGTGGCGGGCTGCACAGGCTCCCGGAAAAGGGGTGTGGATAGTGACCTGTGCTCGCACACAGGCTTCTTGGTGGCGGCAGCAGCAGCCTTAGCATCTCATGCCCGTCTCTGGGGACCGCGCTTTTAGCTGCGGCTTGTGCCCGTCTCTGGAGCTCCTTTAAGCAGCGCTCTGAATCTCCTCTCCTCGCGCACCAGGAAACAAAGAGGGAAGAAAAAATCTCTTGCCCTTCGGCACGTCCAGATTTTTCCCCGGACTCCCTCCCGGCCAGCCGTGGCGCACTAGCCCCCTTCAGGCTGTGTTCACGCCACCAACCACAGTCCTCTCCCTGGGCTCTGACCAAAGCCCGAGCCTCAGCTCCCAGCCCCGCCCGCCCTGGCGGGTGAGCAGATAAGCCTCTCGGGCTGGTGAGTGCCGGTCGGCACCGATCCTCTGTGCGGGAATCTCCCCGCTTTGCCCTCTGCACCCCTGTGGCTGCCCTCTCTTCCATGGCTCCGAAGCTCCCCACTCCGCCTCCCGCAGTCTCCGCCCGCGAAGGGGCTCCTAGTGTGTGGATACCTTTCCTCCTCCATGGTTCCGTCCCACTGGTGCAGGTCCCGTCCCTATTCTTTTGTCTCTGTTTTTTCCTTTTCTCTTTTGCCCTACCCAGGTACTTGGGAGGTTTCTTGCCTTTTGGGAGGTCTGAGGTCTTCTGCCAGCGTTCAGTAGTTGTTCTGTAAGAGCTGTTCCACGTGTAGATATATTTCTGATGTATCTCTAGTCACAAACAATAAAGCAGGGCATTCAGGCAGTTTAACACAGCTTGAGTTCAGCCACCACCTTACACTACGATCTTCATTCAAATCTCAAAATGAACTCACATCAGATTTGTCCTTAGTCAGCAGAACACTCTCAAACTCAACTGTGGCCCTTCTTGCTTCTTCCCTCCTTTCTCACAGCACATCTCTTTAGTTTATCACCTGCTTTAAGCATCTTTAAATGGTTTCTCCCCATAAACTCTTACAGAAAACCTTAAACCAAAAAAAAAAAAAAAAATTAGAGTATTGCATTGTAAGAAAAAACTAGATAACATACCTCTCATTAATATTGCAAGCATTCGGGACTTCCCTGTTGGCGCAGCGGTGAAGAATCTGCCTGCCAATACAGGGGACACAGGTTCAAGCCCTGGTCCGGGAAGATCCCACATGCCCTGGAGCAACTAAGCCTGTGTGCCACAACTACCGAGCCAGCGCTCTAGAGCCCATGAGCCACAACTACTGAGCCCTTCCGCCACAACTACTGAAGCCCCTGCACCTAGAGCCTGTGCTCCGCAACAAGAGAAGCCACCGCAATGAGAAGCCTGTGCACCACAAAGAAGAGTAGCCCCCACTCGCCACAACTAGAGAAAGCCCGCACAGAGCAATGAAGACCTAACGCAGCCAAAAATAAATAAATTTTTTAAAGTACAGCAAGCATTCCATGAGCTCAACGGTCACAGGAGACACCATCAGATATGCTGCTTTCCATGATCACTTTCAGTATTTGCAGCAATCCATATCAGCTCCTGTCTCAAATTTCTTGTCCTCACAGTTATCTGCATGGAACCTTTGCCCCAAACTTCCGTGCATCTGTTTTCACTCACTCACCCTTCTAGTCTTTCAGACAATTTACAAATCATGACCTCCTAAAGCAGAATAAACCCAATCTCAACTGTTGTGCTTCCCTTCTTGCAGACGTATTTACTGAGAGCTCTGCCCTATCCTCTGATTCATCACCATACACTCTTTACCCTATGCTCATTTTGTTTCTTTCATTCATTTAAAATTGCAAAGGAACATAGAAAATATTTTAACCATATAAAAAATTAAAAATAATGTAGAAGTGCTCCTCTGACCAGCAACTAGATAATGAGATGCTTTGTTATAAATTTTTCAAAGCATTTCTTTGAGAAACAAAACATAAATCAAATACCCTTCCTTTGCATGTTTTCCATCGTTCCCAGAGGTAAGCGCTTGCTGGCAGTTACTATATATTCATCTGTATTTTCATATACTGAGTAAACCTGCATCACCCGTCATGATAGAATTCTGATCAGCATTATTTTACATTGTGCACTCAACTACACTGATACACATGGGTCTGCTTCAGTGTCATCAACTGTTGTAAAGCATTGCGTGATACTAAGAGCAGTAATTTACACAATCCTTCGTAAAAGTACCTTACTTCTTCTGCAATGTTTTCTCTTAAAAACAGTACAAAGATGATGATCCCCAAGCATCCTCCTTATACAGGCATGTTTATCTGGTGATTATACCTTAGATGGAATTTCTGTGTCATAGGGTGTTCTTGCCTGAAACTTTGCTATTTCCAAATTGCTTTCCTGAGTAGTGGTACTAATTTTCACATAACCATTCTTGTGTTTTTGGTGTGTGCGGGTGTGCACTCTTCCTGAACTACACGTTGCTACAGGCATCCTGTCTATTTCTTGTCCCACTCCCAGAGTCATTTGTCTCTCCCAGGAGCCCTGGTTCCTTTTACTGGAGGGTGGGGTTAGAAGTCAAGTTCTGGGCAGCAGATGGGCCTGTTGCTCCTAGAGTGTCATTTCTCCAGGAACTTGTCAGCTGACAGAGCAAGGAAATATGCGGGGTTCCCTCGGTCTCTGTGGGGGACTGGTTGCAGGACCCCCAGGGATACGAACATTCATGGATGTTCAAACCCTTACATAAAATAGTTTAGTGTTTGCATATAGTGTACGCACAACCTCTTCTATACCTTAAGACATCTCTAGATTACTTATAATACCTAGTACCATGTAAATAATTGTAAATGCGATATAAGTCGCTGCTGGTTTATGACACATTCAGATTTTGCTTTTTGGAACTTTCTGGAATTTTTTTCACCCCCCAAATACCTTTGATCCATGGCTGGTTGAATCTGAGGATATGAACTCTCGGATACAGAGGGCCGACTGTGTGTGTGCTAACTCATGTTTCTGCACGTGTCTCTCAGTATTGCTCTATGTGAGGATGTGTTTGTATATTAAGCAGAACCTGAGTGCATGGCGGTGTCCACAGCTCTGATCCATCACCACGTGGACCACTGTCACCTCCTTCATTGCTCATCTGCTACCTGGCTCCTGCAGTCCATATACCGATGGGTCAACCCCAGTGTACATGCAGGGCACTATCAGAATTGTTAAGCCATGCCCCCGTGGGAAACAGTTTTGTCAAGTAGAGTTCACTGCTTATCTGCAAGTCCTTTTGTCTTTCATCTTACAGATCCACCAATACGTAAAGAAATATTAGGTGAGCACCGGCCCCTAACCACACACCTCACTGAAGGTTACTTCACCCATTGGTAACACCATTAAATTCTCCTGACACAGCATACGTGTTTCATCCTGGGAGCCCGTAAAATTCTCAATATTTTTGTTATTGTTGTTTTAATTTGCGTACCTTAGTTTCGGTCTCTGTGCTCTACAGTTCTGTGACTTTTGACAAACGGCTAGTGTCGCGTATCTGCCACTACTGTATCATACAGAATAGTTTCACCACCCTCAAAGTATCCCCCATGCTTCACCTATTCAAAACTCCTCCACCCCAAAACCCTGGTTAACGCGGACCTGTTTACCTTCTCTCTAGTTCTGCCTATTCCAGGATGTCATATAAGTGGACTCATACAATGTATAGTCTTTTCAGACTGCCTTTTTTTCTAATTGAAGTATGGTTGATTCACAGTGTTTCAGGTGTACAGCAAAGTGATTCAGTAATATGTATGTGTGTGTGTTTATAGACATATATGCATATATATAAGTACATGCACCCACGTATATTCTTTTTCAGATTCTTTTCCATTATATAGAATGCCTTCTTTCACTTAGTAGTATGCATGTAAGTTTCCTTTTTAAATGTCCTTGCCTTGTCTGGTCACTGAACAGGATCCCGTTGTGTGCCTGACCACCATTTCTTTGGTGAAGTAAATGGCTTCATGGAGTCATCTTCTCACTTTAACAGTAAAATCCACCAAATTGACAACACTGGAGTGGGACTGCATCCCATCACAGTGGCGTGGTTCTCAGCAAGTGATGTTTGCCGGTCCACCTCAACCCTGCCCTGGAATCCTTCATCAGGACTCCCAGTGTGGAAAAGAAACCCTATTCTAGCATTAGGGTGTTCTGTGGATTCCGAGATTGTAGTTGGCATGGGGACGGCTCCGTTCTCTGTTGTATGGATTCCGGGATCGTGGTTGATGTGGCGATGGCTCCATTCTCTGGGCAGTTCTGAGGTCCTCGACCCTGTCCTACAGAAACACTGAGAGTCGCCTGCCTACCCAGACCCATAGGGCGCCTCAGGCGTTGCTTCATTCTACTCTGTTTCTCACTTGGAGACACCATGTTCTGATTAGTTGGTATGGGCTGTGCACCTCTTTTTCCAGTTGTATGAGTTCCCTATGGCTGCTGTAACGAAGTATTACCATCCTAGGGGCTGAAACAACACACTGATACTCTCACTCCCCTGGCGGTCAGAAGTGTCACGTGGGTCTCACTGGGCTCGGTGCAAGCTGCCCCTTGGCCCCCGTCCGTCTCTGAAGCCATCCATGGCTGGTCACGTCTTTGTCACAAAGCTGTATCTCATGGTCTGACTCATCTGCCTTCCTGCTTCTCCACAGTGTACAGGACCCTTGTGATGACACTCGGTCCACCTGGGTCATCCAGCATAGTTTCACCATCTCAAGTCTTTAACCTCATCACATCTGCCGGACCCATTTTGTCCTGTAAGGTAGGGTGTCCACAGAGTCCAGGGTGAGAATGGGGACATCTTTGGGAAATGGAGTGGGTGGGGATCATTCTGCCTGTGACACACGTTCATCCCTGGAATTTATAAGGTTTCAGCAAGTTGGCATAAGATTTTCCAGCCTCTGTATTCTTACATGAAAAAGGAGATAATGGATTCACGTCTGCGGTTGTGAGGCTCACACGCACTCATGTGTGTGGAGGCTTGGGGTATGTTGTTTACAGTCTACAAAAGACACCCTCCTTGGGCCCTCCCAGTTGGCTGCTGGCCGGATCCCAAAAAGGCACCCTTGCAGAGAAGCCAGAGTCATCTTCTTAATCAGTGCTTCTGTCCTGGACCACAGAGGCCCTGATGACATGTAATAAAAATGTACAGTCGCTGCCCTTTTGGTGAGTTCTCCAGGAATAACGGAGAGAACTTAGCCTTTGCCCCTCGGTGGGTGAAGGGCCAGCAGCTGGGTAACTGTTTTCTTGTCTTTAGATGTGATCACATCCTTGACCTCTGGTGAACAACATTTATCATGTTCAGAATGCCCTGCTTCAAGGATTGTTGCCTTGGTTTAAAAAAAAAAAAAGCCTAATGCTGAGAGGGTTACCATGGCAAATTCCCTAAGGGCTTGACCAAGCAAATTATATTTCCGACAATTTCATCGTGGATTCTTTGCAACTGTAGGCAGATATGTACGCAGCAACGTAGAATATGCACTTACTTAAAGCCTTTTTAATTTTTCTGTTTTTTACTTTTTATTGAAATGGTAGCGTCACTCCTGATAATTTTACAAAGTTATAATCAGTTAATCAGTGAAGAAAGAAAATGCCTTCCCTGTAACGTCCCAATCCTACTTTCCAAAGGAAGGCATGTTCCGCAGTCACTGTTCCATGCTGTGGACTTCTGCACGCTTTGCAGGACAGTGGCACCAGGCTCCCATTGCAGCTCGTGCCTCTTGTTCTCCAGGCACCCCCGATTTCTCCCGATTCTTTGTGTCGGTGTTAGGGTTAGAGAAGAGGAATCTCCGCTGGGCCTCATGCTTCTTCTAGGTCTTATCCTGTAAGGTATGGCTTGGCCACCATCTGGGCTTGGCCGCTGTGTCTTACCACCAGACCTTTTTAATCCCGTTGGCTTGTAAAGGTGCTTGCTCATTCCCCGTGTGCCGTTCACTAACCGTCATTTTACCGATGAGTTCAGGCTTCAGGATGGCAAAATCCTAACGGGAAGTATCTTCTCAGGATCTTCTCAGGGCAGCATAAAGACCCCAGAAACCAGAGAAAAAGACAGAAAGCCCATCGGGGAAACACACAAGCAGCAGGAAATAGCTCAGCAAATTATTCTGCTGCAAGTACGGACAGACACTGTTCTAAGACACGGGGACCTGGTATCATAGTAATGAAAGGAGTCACCCATAATGGGGTCCCTTGGAAGGTTTGCTCTATGTAGTTTGGTGTTTATTTAACCCAGACATGGCCTACTCATGGCTTTGCACTTTCGTTTTTTTATTTTAATTTTTTATTGAAGTAGAGTTGATTTACAATACTGTGCTAGTTTCAGGTGTACAGCAAAGTGATTCAGTATTTTTGAAGATTATCTTCCATTATAGTTATTACAAGGTAATGGGTATAATTCCCTGTGCTGTACAATGAATCCTTGTTGCTTATCTGTTTTATGTATGGTAGTTTGTATCTCTTAATCCCATACCCCTAATTTATCCCCACCCTTCCCTTCCCTCTCCCCACTGGTAACGACTAGTTTTCTATATTTGTGAGTCTGTTTTTGTTTTGCATGTACATTGATTTGTATTTTTCAGATTCCACATATAAGTGATATCCTACAGTGTTTGCCTTTCTCTGACTTATTTCATGAAGCATAATATTCTTTAGGTCCATCCACGTTGCTGCAAATGGCACTGTCCCATTCGTTTTTTTATGGCTGAGTAATATAATCCATACAATGTCTACCTAATGATACATGTCTTCGAGGCCAATGTGCCTGCCATTAGCATTGCCGGGCTTGTTCTAATTTTGTTTACGTGTATATTTCCATGAAGTCTTTGCCCTTTCTTTAGCAACTCTCCTGATTCAATTTACATGTGTCTATTGAGTATATAAGAGTTGATTTGTTACAGACTTGGTTTGGTGATGCCGTGGAAAGCTTTAATACAGTCTTTGGCTCACGGGCCTAACCGCTCCACAGCATGTGGGATCCTCCCGGACCAGGGCACAAACCCGTGTCCCCTGCATCGGCAGGTGGACTCTCAACCACTGCACCACCAGGGAAGCCCAATACAGTCTTGATCTTATGATCTCCTCTTGTCCTCATCTGTGTTTTTCAGTGGACGGTACCTGCCTTATTTTATTGGCCAGCTCTACTCGACATACTCTTTTGGCGTGTGAGTGGTGGTGGTGGCATGTGCCCATATTTGTTTCTCTTTCTATGACTGAATTGGTGATTAAGGTTTTGGTTCAACTGTTTCAATATTTCTCAAAATGAGGCAAAGGACCAGTCCATCAAAACCATCTGAGGTGTTTGAACACCACCATTTCCATTTCAGGAGACCCTCTTTCCAGACTCTCTTGGAAGGAAGGGCTTTGGAATCTTTATCATGAGGAACTCACATGATTTTAATACACAGTGGTGTCTAAATAATACCCTCCTTGGGGTTACTGTATGCTGAAATACCGTCGGTTGTTTTTTCACCATTAGAGATACACTCTGTTGTACACCAGCTGAAAAAAAATAAAATACAAATTAGCACTTTTAAAATCCCTCTTCCTTCTTCTAGTCACACACCAAAATTGTGTAATTAATTTTCCAATTAATTATGTAATTAAGGTTCACCATATGTGCTTTGTTTTGGAAGTGAAGTTTAAAAATTGTCTCGTTATCTATTTCAAGTAATTCAAAGTCACAGGATCTTTTATGGACATATTTTCATCAGTTGAGATTTAATTTGCTTTTGCTATTGGCTCTT
Organism: Grampus griseus; assembly: GCF_964374135.1. Taxonomy (NCBI): domain Eukaryota; kingdom Metazoa; phylum Chordata; class Mammalia; order Artiodactyla; family Delphinidae; genus Grampus; species Grampus griseus. The sequence continues at coordinate 3,211,338 of NC_139016.1, read as the reverse complement.
TTTGACAAATTATTTTTCCTGTCGGCTTCTCTGTGTTTTGACTAGATTTAAAAAGGGATGGTGAACCACATGTCACTAAGGTATATTTATATATATGATTTATATATATGTATACACATTCAGATATATATTTTATATATTATAGAATATATAGAATTTATATATCACATATATACAAATATATATAGAATTTACAGATTATATAAAAATATATATCCCTAAGATAGGTTTAGCATCTGGCGTGTGTATATGTATGTATACCAGTTGTATATGTGGATATACGCATATATCTCTGAGATATGTTTAGTGCTTAATGGTGACTGAGATTGAGCTTTATTTTTTTCTTGAGAAATAATGTACCATCTTATATCTGTACTTGGAAAAATCCCTTGGTTTGTTTCGATTGTTATTAAATTTTCATATTTGTTTCATCACAGGCTAATCCTGCACTCATAACCTCCTTTTGTTTTTTTCCCATCCCTTCTTTTCCTAAATAACTTTAAAACAATGTGCTGTTTTACTCTTTTTCTAACAATGTATTTTTCGCTATAATTTTATCTTATGTATTACACTCACTGCAGAGAGGTTGTCTATATCATTCAGTGGCCTAGTTATCACGCTTGTCATTCCTTGTCCTGAAGTTCTCTCGAGGCAGAATCTTGTTTTCTTGCTTTCAGGGGATTTTTTGTGTCTTGCGATGCAGGGTTTCATGGATTTTTTGTCTGCTATTGTTGGTCGCGTTGTTTCCAGTAGTGGGTAAATCAGGTTCCTATAACTTCACGTTAAGGCCGAAGCACAGATAGTCTGGGTATCAGAAGAAAGTGATAAAGCAGCTGGAATTCTGCTGGGCGTCTTCTAAACCCTTCACACCTAAATGGTGTGTGCACATGAGGGCTAGGCAAAGAGCTGATGAGGAGAAAACTCTCCTGTGCAGCTGAGTGAGCCGTATTGGAGGAGATGGACTCTTTCCCTGGGAATTATTGAAAGGTGAGGGGATGTTGAACTGTGGGACAGAGACTGTTGCAGTAGGTACAACTCTAACCGCAAGACCTGTGTCTATGGGCACGTATGTATGTGTATGGCTGATTCACTTTGTCGTACAGCAGAAACTAAGACAGCATTGTGAAGCAATTATACTCCAATAAACGTGAATTAAAAATTTTTTTTTCTTTAAAGGTGAGGCGGGAAGGAGAAACACTGAAACTTTAACAAGCATTTTGTTTTGATCAGCAAGTGTGGACAATTCAGTGCATTGTTTATGAGACAGACAGATAGGAAACTGGAGAGTCTGTGTCTGGCCCTGTCACATAGGTAGACAAGGCGGGGGGTAGTCTTACTAAGTCCCGTGAGGAAGGAGTTTGCCAGAACACAAAAGGGTGAGCTATTTCTTAATCGCTACTGCTTTCCCGGGTAACAGGGCTTGGGGGAAATTCAGCTTTGTTCATTTCTAGAGGTGGCTGTACGTTTTAGGTTGACATAGCATTTCCATGTCAGCCATCCAAGGAATGATGACTTTTGAATTTTGTTCAATAGAGTAAACCTGTATAGTACTCTGTTGATGTTGATAATTTAATGGGGTTACAAAAAGTTACAAAAACAACAAAACTTTACTGAAGGCCATTTCTCTATCCTAATTTCCTCTCTAAGGACCCATCATTGGAATCCTCAGTACTGACTAATCTTAAAATGTCAAGACAACAGTTGCTCAGCGATCGCCTGCTACGGATTAAATATAAGCTTATTTACAATCTGTAGCTTTCCATGTTGGAGTCAGTAAGCCATAGACATTTGGGACACCAGAAAAAGAACATCCTTTGAGTTGCCAAATAAATGTAGCCATCTATTTCTGGCACCTTCTTTTCACAAGAAATGAAAATTAAAACCTGACTGGTTGTTCCAATGTAGTCAAGTCTACCAGAGCCATCACCAAAGATCACCCATCAGTGATCTTTGGCCTCCTGTGTCCATGTTTATTTAGAATATTTTCCTACAAAATTCTTCTTGTGCAAGTGATTCTCCAAAAATAGGGGAGGGGGAGAAAATCTCATTAAAATACAGAGATGTAACTGTTCCTGTGGTTCTCAATGCACTAAACACAAAGCTTGGCAGTTGAAGTTTGAAGATAGGTGTTGAAAACGTATGGCTTTATTGAGCCAGAGATCAAATTAATTCTTACAAAGGCACAGATTGAAGTGAAAGCAGTCGTTCAGTAGAAAAAAAAAAATGACCAAGGCCCAATTATTTAAGCGTGGGTTTTGTAATGCAGTGCATTATAAAATTCAGTGTACTTTCAGCTTTCATCAATTCATGTATTAAGATGTTGGCATCATTTTATTGACCTAAAATATCAAACTACCTTCACTTCAGTAATTCAGTTTTCTGAGTGTTTTGACTTTTTTATGTTCAGAATATAGGTTTCATCTGGGTTTTTCCATCATGTCTCAGAATTACAATAATTTTATCTTTAAAGAAAACAATCTTTATACTCTGAAATAATGGTTGGGTAATGAAGGCGTGTGTTCATTTGCCTCATGCTTCTTTCAGAAAATTAGTAAAATTACTGAAAATTGCTCTGTAATATATAGCCTTGACTTACGCTAAAAAAAGCCAACTCTTTGCTTTAGAAATTCAGTGGAGGAGGGATATTACAGAACCTTCAGTAAAGGCATAGGGCTGCACTTCTGTAAGCATTATGACCACTTGAAAATAATTTTTTAAAAACCCTGAATAATACGTGGTAGTAGATATATTGGATGGAACTGGGTAAATAAAATTATATAAGCTAAATTAGTATCTGGCAAGCATAGCTGTACAAAATATATTTCCCACCACTTTTCCCTTTCTTTACAAAACAAACCACAGCAAACACTCAATCTGCTCTGACTCATAGAGCCATGTCACCCAGTTATGTTTAAAGACATATAACTAGAGGTATTGGGGATGGAGTTTCTAGGAAAAAGACCTTGGAAGTTTTTTTTTTTAACATCTTTATTGGGGTATAATTGCTTTACAATCGTGTGTTAGTTTCTGGTTTATAACAAAGTGAATCAGTTATACATATACATATGTCCCCATATCTCTTCCCTCTTGCATCTCCCTCCCTCGCACCCTCCCTATCCCACCCCTCCAGGCAGTCACAAAGCACCGAGCTGATGTCCCTGTGCTATGCGGCTGCTTCCCACTAGTTATCTATTTTACAATTAGTAGTGTGTATATGTCCATGCCACTCTCTCACTTTGTCACAGGTCACCCTTCCCCCTCCCCATATCCTCAAGTCCATTCTCTAGTAGGTCTGTGTCTTTATTCCTGTCTTACCCCTAGGTTCTTCATGACATTTTTTATTTCTTAAATTCCATATATATGTGTTAGCATACGGTATTTGTCTTTCTCTTTCTGACTTACTTCACTCTGTATGACAGACTCTAGGTCTATCCACCTCATTACAAATAGCTCAGTTTCGTTTCTTTGTATGACTAATATTCCATTGTATATATGTGCCACATCTTCTTTATCCATTCATCGGATGATGGGCACTTAGGTTGGCTCTTGGCTATTGTAAACAGAGCTGCAATGAACATTTTGGTACATGACTCTTTTTGAATTATGGTTTTCTCAGGGTATATGCCCAGTAGTGGGATTGCTGGGTCATATGGTAGTTCTATTTGTAGTTTTTTAAGGAACCTCCATACTGTTCTCCATAGTGGCTGAACCAATTCACATTCCCACCAGCAGTGCAAGAGGGTTTCCTTTTCTCCACACCCTCTCCAGCATTACTGTTTCTAGATTTTTTGATGATGGCCATTCTGACTAGTGTGAGATGACATCTCATTGTAGTTTTGATTTGCATTTCTCTAATGATTAATGATATTGAGCATTCTTTCATGTGTTTTTTGGCAGTCTCTATATCTTCTTTGGAGAAATGTCTACTTAGGTCTTCTGCCCATTTTTGGATTGGGTTGTTTATTTGTTATTCAGCTGCATGAGCTGCTTATAAATTTTGGAGATTAATCCTTTGTCAGTTGCTTCATTTGCAAATATTTTCTCCCATTCTGAGGGTTTTCTTTTGGTCTTGTTTATGGTTTCCTTTGCTGTGCAAAAGCTTTGAAGTTTCATTAGGTCCCATTTGTTTATTCTTCTTTTTATTTCCATTTCTCTAGGAGGTGGGTCAAAAAGGATCTTGCTGTGATTTATGTCCTAGAGTGTTCCGCCTATGTTTTCCTCTAAGAGTTTGATAGTTTCTGGCCTTATATTTAGGTATTTAATCCATTTTGAGCTTATTTTTGTGTATGGTGTTAGGGAGTGGTCTAATCTCATACTTTTACATGTACCTGTCCAGTTTTCCCAGCACCACTTATTGAAGAGGCTGTCCTTTCTCCACTGTACATTCCTGCCTCCTTTATCAAAGATAAGGTAACCATATGTGTGTGGGTTTACCCCTGGACTTTCTATCCTGTTCCAGTGATCTATATTTCTGTTTTTGTGCCAGTACCATACTGTCTTGATTACTGTAGCTTTGTAGTATAGTCTGAAGTCAGGGAGCCTGATTCCTCCAGCTCCGTTTTTCTTTCTCAAGATTGCTTTACCTATTCGGAGTCTTTTGTGTTTCCATACAAATTGTGAAATTTTTTGTTCCAGTTCTGTGAAAAATGCCAGTGGTAGTCTGATAGGGATTGCATTGAATTTGTAGATTGCTTTGGGTAGTAGAGTCATTTTCACAATGTTGATTCTTCCAATCCAAGAACATGGTATATCTCTGCATCTATTTGTATCATCTTTAATTTCTTTCATCAGTGTCTTATAATTTTTGGCTTACAGGTCTTTTACCTCCTTAGGTAGGTTTATTCCTCGATATTTTATTCTTTTTGTTGCAATTATAAATGGGAGTGTTTTCTTGATTTCACTTTCAGATTTTTCATCATTAGTGTATAGGAATGCCAGTGATTTCTGTGCATTAATTTTGTATCCTGCTACTTTACCAAATTCATTGATTAGATCTAGTAGTTTTCTGGTAGCATCTTTAGGATTCTCTATGTATAGTATCATGTCATCTGCAAACAGTGACAGCTTTACTTCTTCTTTTCTGATTTGGATTCATTTTATTTCCTTTTCTTCTCAGATTGCTGTGGCTGAAACTTCCAAAACTACATTGAATAAGAGTAGTGAGAGTGGGCAACCTTGTCTTGTTCCTGATCTTAGTGGAAATGCTTTCAGTTTTTCACCATTTAGGACGATGTTGGCTGTAGGTTTGTCATATATGGCCTTTATTATGTTGAGGAAAGTTCCCTCTTTGCCTACCTTCTGCAGGGTTTTTATCATAAATGGGTGTTGAATTTTGTCGAAAGCTTTCTCTGCATTTATTGAGATGAACATATGGTTTTTCTCCTTCAATTTGTTAATATGGTTTATCACATTGATTGATTTGCATATACTGAAGAATCCTTGCATTCCTGGAATAAACCCAATTTGATCATGGTGTATGATCCTTTTAATGTGCTGTTGGATTCTGTTTGCTAGTATTTTGTTGAGGATTTTTGCATCTATGTTCATCAGTGACATTGGCCTGTAGTTTTCTTTCTTTGTGCCATCCTTGTCCGGTTTTGATGTCAGGTGATGGTGGCCTCGTAGAATGAGTTTGGGAGTGTTCCTCCCTCTGCTATATTTTGGAAGAGTTTGAGAAGGATAGGTGTTAGCTGTTCTCTAAATGTTTGTTAGAATTGGCCTGTGAAGCCATCTGGTCCTGGGCTTTTGTTTGTTGGAAGATTTTTAATCACAGTTTCAATTTCAGTGCTTGTGATTGGTCTGTTCATATTTTCTATTTCTTCCTGATTCAATCTTGGCAGGCTGTGCATTTCTAAGAATTTGTCCATTTCTTCCAGGTTGTCCATTTTATTGGCATAGAGTTGCTTGTAGTAATCTCTCATGATCTTTTGTATTTCTGCAGTGTCAGTTGTTACTTCTCCTTTTTCATTTCTAATTCTAGTGATGTGAGTCTTCTCCCTTTTTTTCTTGATGAGTCTGGCTAATGGTTTATCAATTTTGTTTATCTTCTCAAAGAACCAGCTTTTAGTTTCATTGATCTTAGCTATCATTTCCTTCATTTCTTTTTCATTTATTTCAGATCTCATTTTTATGATTTCTTTTCTTCTGCTAACTTTGGGGGCTTTTGTTCTTCTTTCTCTAATTGCTTTAGGTGCAAGGTTAGGTTGTTTATTCGAGATGTTTCCTGTTTCTTAAGGTGGGCTTGTATTGCTATAAACTTTCCTCTTAGAACTGCTTTTGCTGCATTCCATAGGTTTTGGGTCGTCGTGTCTCCATTGTCATTTGTTTCTAGGTATTTTTTGATTTCCTCTTTGATTTCTTCAGTGATCACTTCGTTATTAAGTAGTGTATTGTTTAGCCTCCATGTGTTTGCATTTGTTACAGATATTTTCCTGTAATTGATAGCTAGTCTCATAGCATTGTGGTCGGAAAAGATACTTGATACAATTTCAATTGTCTTAAATTTGCCAAGGCTTGACTGGTGACCCAAGATATGATCTATCCTGGAGAATGTTCCATGAGCACTTGAGAAAAAAGTGTATTCTGTTGTTTTTGGATGGAGTGTTCTATAAATATCAAGTCCATCTTGTTTAGTGTATCATTTAAAGCTTGTGTTTCCTTATTTATTTTCATTTTGGATGATCTGTCCATTGGTGAAAGTCCCCTACTGTGAATGTGTTACTGTTGATTTCCCCTTTAATGGCTGTTAGTAATTTCCTTATGTATTGAGGTGCTCCTATGTTGGATGCATAAATATTTACAATTTTTATATCTTTTTCTTGGATTGATCCCTTGATCATTATGTAGTGTCCTTCTTTGTCTCTTCTGATATGAGAATTACTACTCCAGCTTTCTTTTGGTTTCCATTTGCATGGGATATCTTTTTCCATCCCCCCACTTTCAGTCTGTATGTGTCTCTAGGTCTGAAGTGGGCCTCTTGTAGACAGCATATATATGGGTCTTGTTTTTGTATCCATTCAGCCAATCTGTGTCTTTTTGTGGGAGCATTTAGTCCATTTCCATTTAAGGTAATTATTGATATGTATGTTCCTATTCCCATTTGCTAAATTGTTTTGGGTTCGTTATTGTAGGTCTTTTCCTTCTCTTGTGTTTTTTGCCTAGAGAAGTTTCTTTAGCATTTGTTGTAAAGCTGGTTTGGTGGTGCTGAACTCGCTCAGCTTTTGCTTGTCTGTAAAGGTTTTAATTTCTCTATCAAATCTGAATGAGATCCTTACTAGGTAGAGTAATCTTGGTTGCAGGCTTTTCTCCTTCATCACTTTGAATATGTCCTGCCAGTCCCTTCTGGCTTGCAGAATTTCTGCTGAAAGATCAGCTGTTTACCTTATGGGAATTCCCTTCTGTGTTATTTGTTGTTTTTCCCTTGCTGCTTTTAATATGTTTTCTTTGCATTTAATTTTTGACAGTTTGATTAATGTGTGTCTTGGCGTATTTCTCCTTGGATTTATCCTGTATGGGACTCTCTGTGCTTCCTGGACTTGATTAACTAACTAACTATTTCCTTTCCCATAATAGGGAAGTTTTCAACTCTAATCTCTTCAAATATTTTCAGTCCCTTTCTTTTTCTCTTCTTCTTCTGGAACCCCTATAATTTGAATGTTGGTGCGTTTAATGTTGTCCCAGAAGTCTCTGAGACTGTCCTCTGTTCTTTTCATTCTTTTCTCTTTATTCTGTTCTGCAGTAGTTATTTCCACTATTTTATCTTCCAGGTCACTTATCTGTTCTTCTGTGGCAGTTATTCTGCTATTGATCCCATCTAGAGTATTTTAGTGTTGTTCATCAGTTTGTTTCATCTTTAGTTCTGCTAGGTCCTTGTTCAATGTTTCTTGCATTTTGTCTATTTTATTTCCAAGATTTTGGATCATCTTTACTATCATTATTCTGAATTCTTTTTCAGGTAGACTGCCTATTTCCTCTTCATTTGTTAGGTCTGGTGGGTTTTTACCTTCCTCCTTCATCTGCTGTGTGTTTTTCTGTCATCTCATTTTGCTTATCTTACTGTGTTTGGGGTCTCCTTTTTGCAGCCTGCAGGTTGGTAGTTCCCATTGTTTTTGGTGTCTGTCCCCAGTGGCTAAGGTTGGTTCAGTGGGTTGTGTAGGCTTTCTGGTGGATGAGGCTGGATCTTGTCTCTCTGGTGGGCAGGTCCACGTCTGGTGGTGCGTTATGGGGGTCCTGTGGACTTATGATTTTAGGCAGCCTCTCTGCTAATGGGTGGGGTTGTGTTCCTGTCTTGCTAGTTGTTTGGCATAGGATGTCCAGCACTGTAGCTTGCTGGTCGTTGAGTAATGCTGGGTGCTGGTGTTGAGATGGAGATCTCTGGGAGTTTTTCGCCGTTTGATATTGTGTGGAGCTTGGAAGTCTCTTGTGGACCAGTGTCCTGAAGTTGGCTCTCCCGTGTCAGAGGCACAGCACTGACTCCTGGCTGCAGCACCAAGAGCCTATCATCCACACGGCAAAAGAGGAAAGGGGAAAAAATCGTAAATCTTGCTCTCAAAGTCCACTTCCTCAATTTGGGATTCGTTGTCTATTCATGTATTCCACAGATGTCGAGTACATCAAGTTGATTGTGGAGCTTTAATCCGTTGCTTCTGAGGCTGCTGGGAGAGAGTTCCCTTTCTCTTCTTTGTTCGCACAGCTCTCAGGGGCTCCGCTTTGGATTTGGCCCCGCCTCTGCGTGTAGGTCGCCGGAGGGCGTCTGTTCTTCACTCAGACTGGATGGGGTTAAGGAGCCAGTGATTCGGGGCCTCTGGCTCACTCAGGCCGGGGGGGCGGGGGGGGGGCAGGCCTGCGGCGGCAGAGGCCTGCGAGACGTTGCAGCAGCGTGATGTGCGCCATGCGTTCTCCCGGGGGAGTTGTCCCTGGATCCCGGGACCCTGGCGGGCTGCACAGGCTCCCCGGAAGGGGGGTGTGGATAGTGACCTGTGCTCGCACACAGGCTTCTTGGTGGCGGCGGCAGCAGCAACCTTAGCGTCTCATGCCCGTCTCTGGGGTCTGCGCTTTTAGCCGCGGCCCACGCCCGTCTCTGGAGCTCGTTTAAGCAGCGCTCTTAATCCCCTCAAAGACGGAAGAAAAAGTCTCTTGCCTCTTCGGCAGGTCCAGACTTTTCCCAGACTCTCTCCTGGCCAGCCGTGGCGCACTAACCCCCTGCAGGCTGTGTTCACGCGGCCAAGACCAGTCCTCTCCCTGCGCTCCGACTGAAGCCCAAGCCTCAGCTCCCAGCCCCGCCCGCCCCAGCGGGTGAGCAGACAAGCCTCTCGGGCTGTTGAGTGCTGGTCAGCACCAATCCTCTATGCGGGAATGTCTCCACTTTGCCCCCCGCACCCATTTCTGCGCTCTCCTCCGCTGCTCCGAAGCTACCCCTCTGCAGTCTCCGCCCGCGAAGGGGCTCCTAGTGTGTGGAAACCTTTTCTCCTTCATGGCTCCCTCCCACTGGTACAGGTCCCGTCCCTATTCTTTTGTCTCTGTTTATTCTTTTTTCTTTTGCCCTATCCAGGTACGTGGGGAATTTCTTGCCTTTTTGGGAGGTCTTCTGCCAGCGTTCAGTAGGTGTTCTATAGGAGTTGTTCCACGTGTAGATGTATTTCTGGTGTATCTGTGGGGAGGAAGGTGATCTCCGTGTCTTACTGTTCTGCCATCTTCCCCTCGTCCAAGACGTTGGATTTTCACTCTTTCTCCTCCCCTTTCACCTGGAAATCCCCAATCTCTGAACATTCAGAGATTGTGTGTATGTGAGTGAATATGGGTGTGTAAATGTTAGATGGATGGATGGAAGGGAGGAAAGACAGATGATAGAAAAGAAAGAAAGAGATACAGAAAAATGATGGTTAAATGGAAATATATATGAAAAAAGTTGAGGTGGATGGATGACAAGATACACGAATGATATAGACGATAATACAAGATACTTAAAAGAGGTATAAACTTCTTTCCTTCTCTCTACATACATCCACAAACAAGCATAGATTTACACACATCTGTACAAACACACACTTTCTTATTGTTACCTCATTAAATAAGAGTTACCTCATTTAATTAAATAAGATTGAGTCAAAGTTTGTATGCATTTGAAATACCTTTAGATTGTACTTTGTTACTTTCTGTAATGCAGCATTCAGCTTCCATCATCCATTTATTTAAAGACCTCTGTTCTTGCATCATTACTACCTTCATACCTTTGGAGCCTGGCAACCTTCAGGAAGTCTAGGAGCAAATGCTGCAGTAGGTGACTGGGCCTGGCTGCAGCCCTGGGAAGATGTGAGGACCTGATCCAGGAATCGAGGGGTTGCCACCAGGGACTGTAAGAGGAAAGGGGAAAAAAGAAAAGTAACTGGAAAGATCCCTAGCAAAGCAGGGTCTCTTACATAATCTCTCTTGATTAATGCATTGTTTGAGGATTTCTTTTTAAATAGCATATAGTAGAAATTTTCTTTTTGGCATTTTCCTAATAATTTTGCTTTAGGGAACTGTTAACTCTGAGAGTCTTCTGTTTGCAAGCCTGTCTTCCTCCTCCACCCAGGGAGCAAGCTGTAATACTTGGCAGAAAATGGTAAAATAATCACCTGGAGGCTAAACATTATGCTACTAAATAAACAATGGATCACTGCAGAAATCCAAGAGGAAATCAGAAAATACCTAGAGACAAATGACAACGAAAACACGAAGATCCAAAACCTACTGGATGCAGCACAAAACCTATGGGAAACAGTAAAAGCTGATCTAAGACGAAAGTTTACAACAATAGTCCCACCTCAGGAACCAAGAAACAAACATCTGAAACAACCTAAACCTAAAGGAACTACAGAAAGAACAAACGAAACCCAAACTTAATAGAAGGAAAGAAATCATAAAGATCAGAGCAGAAATAGACATGAAGAAAACAACAGAAAAGATCAATGAAACCAAAACCTGGTTCTTGGAAAAGATAAACAAACAAAATTGATAAATCTTTAGCCAGACTCATCAAGAAAAAAAGGGAGAGGCCTCAAATCAACAAAATTAGACATGAAAAACAAGTTACCACAGACACCAGCACAGAAATATAAAGGCTCATAAGGGACTACTACAAGAAACTATATGCCAGTGAAATGGACAACCTAGAAGAAATGGACAAATTCTTAGAAAGGTACAACCTTCCACGACTAAGCCAGGACGAAATAGAAAATATGAACAGACCAATCACAAGTACTGAAATTGAAACTATGATTTAAAAACTCCCAACAAACAAAAGTCCAGGATCAGATGGCTTCACAGGCAAATTCTATCAAATATTTAGAGAAGAGTTAACATCTATCCTTCTGAAACTCTTCCCAAAAATTACAGAGGAAGGAACACTCCCAAGCTCATTCTACGAGGTTACCATCACCCTGATACCAAAACCAGACAAAGATGACGGCACACAAAAAAGAAAATCACAGGCCAATATCACTGAACACAGACACAAAAATCCTCAACAAAATACTAGCAAACCGAGAGACAATAGAGGAAGATGGCAGAAGAGTAAGATGCGGATATCACCTTCCTCCCCACAGATACACCAGAAATACAGCTATACGTGGAACAACTCATACAGAACACCTACTGAATGGTGGAAGAAGACCTCAGACCTCCCAAAAGGCAAGAAACCCCCCATGTACTTGGGTAGGGCAAAAGAAAAAAGAATAAACAGAGAAAAAAGAACAGGGACGGTACCTGCACCAGTGGGAGGGAGCTGTGAAGGAGGAAAGGTTTCCACACACTGGAAGCCCCTTCGCGGGCGGAGACTGCGGGTGGCAGAGCAGGGGAGCTTCTGGGCTGCGGAGGAGAGCGCAGCAACATGGGTACAGAGGGCAAAGCAGGAAGATTCCCGCACCAGAGGATCGGTGCCGACTGGCACTCACCAGCCCGAGAGGCTTGTCTGCTCACCCGCAGGGGTGGGCGGGGCTGGGAGCTGAGGCTTGGGCTTCGGTGGAAGCGCAGGGAGAGGACTGGGGTTGGCGGCGTGAACACAGCCTGCAGGGGGTTAGTGCACCGCGGCTAGCCGGGAGGGAGTCCAGGGAAAGTCTGGAGATAACAAAGAGGCAAGAGACCTTTTCTTCCCTCTTTGTTTCTTGTTGCAGGAGGAGAGAGGATTAAGAGCGCTGCTTAAAGAAGCTCCAGAGACGGGCACGAGCCGCGGCTAAAAGCGCGGACCCCAGAGACGGGCGTGAGACGCTAAGGCTGCTGCTGCCGCCACCAAGAAGCCTGTGTGCGAGCACAGGCCACTCTCCACACCTCCCTTCCGGGGAGCCCGCCACTGCCAGGGTCCCGGGATCCAGGGACAACTTCCCTGGGAGAACGCACGGCGGGCCTCAGGCTGGTGCAAAGTCATGCCGGCCTCTGCCACTGCAGGCTTGCCCCCACACTCCGTGCCCCTCCCTCCCCCTGGCCTGAGTGAGCTGGAGCCCCCGAATCAGCGGCTCCTTTAACCCCCTCCTGTCTGAGCGAAGGACAGATGCCCTCCGGCGACCTACACGCAGAGGCGGGGCCAAATCCAAAGCGGAGCCCCTGAGAGCTGTGAGAACAAAGAAGAGAAAGGGAAATCTCTCCCAGCAGCCTCAGAAGCAGCGGATTAAAGCTCCACAATCAACTTGATGTACCTGCATCTGTGGAATACATGATTAGACAACGAATCATCCCAAATTGAGGAGGTGGACTTCTTTGAGAGCAAGATTTATTATTTTTTCCTCTTTTTGTGAGTGTGTATGCTTCTGTGTGAGAGTTTGTCTGTATAGCTTTGCTTCCATCATTTGTCCTAGGGTTTCTCTCCGTCCGTTTTTTTGTTTTAATTTTTTGCTTAAAAATTATTTTTTATTTTAATAACTATTGTATTTTATCTTTATTTTATTTTACTTCATCTTTCCTTCCTTCCTCCCTTTCTTTTCTTTCTATTTCTACTAATTCTTTCTTTCTACTTTTTCTCCCTTATACTCTGAGCCATGTGGATGAAAGGCTCTTGGTGCTGCAGCCAGGAGTCAGTGCTGTGCCTCTGACATGGGAGAGCCAACTTCAGGACACTGGTCCACAAGAGACCTCCCAGCTCCACATAATATCAAACAGCAAAAATTTCCCAGAGATCTCCATCTCAACACCAGCACCCAGCTTCACTCAACGACCAGCAAGCTACAGTGCTGGACATCCTATGCCAAACAACTAGCAGGACAGGAACACAACCCCACCCATTAGCAGAGAGGCTGTCTAAAATCATAAGTCCCCAGACACCCCAAAACACACAACCAGACGTGGACCTGCCCACCAGAGAGACAAGATCCAGCCTCATCCACCAGAACACAGGCACTAGTCCCCTCCACCAGGAAGCCTCCAAAACCCACTGAACCAAACTTAGCCACTGGGGACAGAATCAAAAACAACAGGAACTACAAACCTGCAGCCTGCGAAAAGGAAACCCCAAACACAGTAAGTTAAGCAAAATGAGAAGACAGACAGAAAACACACAGCAGATGAAGAAGCAAGATAAAAACCCACCAGACCTAACAAATGAAGAGGAAATAGGCAGTCTACCTGAAAAAGAATTCAGAATTATGACAGTAAAGATGATCCAAAATCTTGGAAATAGAATAGAGAAAATGCAAGAAACATTTACCAAGGACCTAGAAGAAATAAAGATGAAACAAGCAATGATGAACAACACAATAAATGTAATGAAAAATACTCTAGATGGAATCAATAGCAGAATAACTGAGGCAGAAGAACAGATAAGTGACCTGGAATATAAAATAGTGGAAATAACTACTGCAGAACAGAATAAAGAGAAAAGAATGAAAAGAACAGAGGACAGTCTCAGAGACTTCTGGGACAACATTAAACGCACCAACATTCGAATTATAGGGGTCCCAGAAGAAGAGAAAAAGAAAGGGACTGAGAAAATATTTGAAGTGATTATAGTTGAAAACTTCCCTAATATGGGAAAGGAAATAGTTAATGAAGTCCAGGAAGCACAGAGAGTCCGATCAAGATAAATCCAATATGCCAAGACACATGTTAATCAAACTGTCAAGAACTAAATACAAAGAAAACATATTAAAAGCAGCAAGGGAAAAACAACAAATGACACACAAGGGTATCCCCATAAGGTTAACAGCTGATCTTTCAGCAGAAACTCTGCAAGCCAGAAGGGACTGGCAGGACATATTTAAAGTGATGAAGGAGAAAAACCTACAACCAATATTACTCTACCCAGCAAGGATCTCATTCAGATTTGATGGAGAAATTAAAACCTTTACAGACAAGCAAAAGCTGAGAGAGTTCAGCACCACCAAACCAGCTTTACAACAAATGCTAAAGGAACTTCTCTAGGCAAGAAACACAAGAGGAGGAAAAGACCTACAATAACAAACCCAAAACAATTTAGAAAATGGAAATAGGAACATACATATCAATAATTACCTTAAATGTAAATGGACTAAATTCTCCCACCAAAAGACACAGACTGGCTGAATGGATAGAAAAACAAGATCCATATATATGCTGTCTACAAGAGACCCAGTTCAGACCTAGAGACACATACAGACTGAAAGTAAGGGGATGGAAAAAGATATTTCACGGAAATGGAAACCAAACGAAAGCTGGAGTAGCAATTCTCATATCAGACAAAATAGACTTTAAAATAAAGACTATTAAAAGAGACAAAGAAGGACAATACATAATAATCAAGAGATCTATCCAAGAAGAAGATATAACAATTGTAAATATTTATGCACCCAAAATAGGAGCACCTCAGTACATAAGAAAAATACTAACAGCCATAAAAGGGGATATCGACAGTAACACATACATAGTAGGAGACATTAACACCCCACTTTCACCAATGGACAAATCATCCAAAATGAAAATAAATAAGGAAACACAAGCTTTAAAAGATACATTAAACAAGATGGACTTAAATTGCTATTTATAGGACATTCCATCCAAAAACAATAGAATACACATTTTTCTCAAGTGCTCATGGAACATTCTCCAGGACAGATCATATCTTGGGTCACCAATCAATCCTTGGTAAATTTAAGAAAATTGAAATTGTATCAAGTATCTTTCCCGACCACAACGCTATGAGACTAGATATCAATTACAGGAAAAGATCTGTAAAAAATACAATACATGGAGGCTAAACAATACACTACATAATAACGAAGTGATCACTGAAGAAATAAAGAGGAAATCAAAAAACACCCTAGAAACAAATGACTATGGAGACACGATGACCCAAAACCTATGGGATGCAGCAAAAGCCGTTCTAAGAGGGAAGTTTATAGCAATACAATCCTACCTTAAGAAACAAGAAACATCTCGAATAAAATACCCAACCTTGCACCTTAAGCAATTAGAGAAAGAAGAACAACAACAAAAAAAAAACCCCAAGTTAGCAGAAGGAAACAAATCATAAAAATCAGATCAGAAATAAATGAAAAAGAAATGAAGGAAATGATAGCAACGATCAATAAAACTAAAAGCTGGTCCTTTGAGAAGATACACAAAATTGATAAACCATTAGCCAGACACATGAAGAAAAAAAGGGAGAAAACGCAAATCAATAGAACTAGAAATGAAAAAGAAGAAGTAACAACTGACACTGCAGAAATACAAAAGATCATGAGAGAATACTACAAACAACTCTATGCCAATAAAATGGACAACCTGGAAGAAATGGACAAATTCTTAGAAATGCACAACCTGCCACGACTGAATCAGGAAGAAATAGAAAATATGAACAGACCAATCACAAGCACTGAAATTGAAACTGTGATTAAAAATCTTCCAACAGGGCTTCCCTGGTGGCGCAGTGGTTGAGTGTCCGCCTGCCGATGCAGGGGACATGGGTTCGTGCCCTGGTCTGGGAAGATGCCACATGCCGCAGAGCAGCTAGGCCTGTGAGCCATGGCCGCTGAGCCTGCGCATCTGGAGCCTGTGCTCCACAACAGGAGAGGCCACAACAGTGAGAGGCCTGCGTACCACAAAAAAAAAAAAAATCTTCCAACAAACAAAAGCCCAGGACCAGATGGCTTCACAGGTGAATTCTATCAAACATTTAGAGAAGAGCTAATACCTCTCCTTCTCAAACTCTTCCAAAATATAGCAGAGGGAGGAACACTTCCAAACTCATTCTACGAGGCCACCACCACCTTCATACCAAAATCAGACAAGGATGGCACAAAGAAAGAAAACTACAGGCCAATATCACTGATGAACGTAGATGCAAAATTCCTCAACAAAATACTAGCAAACAGAATCCAACAGCACATTAAAAGGATCATACACCATGATCAAGTGGGGTTTATTCCCGGAATGCAAGGATTCTTCAATATTTGCAAATCAATCAATATGATACACCATATTAACAAATTGAAGGGGAAAAACCATATGATCATCTCAATAGATGCAGAGAAAGCTTTCGACAAAATTCAACACCCATTTATGATAAAAACCCTGCAGAAAGTAGGCATAGAGGGAACTTCCCTCAACATAATAAAGTCCATATATGACAAACCCACAGCCAACATCATCCTCCATGGTGAAAAACTGAAAGCATTCCCACTAAGATCAGGAACAAGACAAGGTTGCCCACTCTCACCACTCTTATTCAACGTAGTTCTGGAAGTTTTAGCCACAGCAATCAGAGAAGAAAAGGAAATAAAAGGAATCCAAATCAGAAAAGCAGAAGTAAAGCTGTCACTGTTTGCAGATGACATGATACACATAGAGAATCCTAAATATGCTACCAGAAAACTACTAGAGCTAATCAATGAATTTGGTAAAGTAGCAGGATACAAAATTAATGCACAGAAATCTCTGGCATTCCTATACACTAATGATGAAAAATCTGAAAGTGAAATCAAGAAAACACTCCCATTTACCATTGCAACAAAAAGAATAAAATATCTAGGAATAAACCTACCTGAGGAGACAAAAGACCTGTATGCAGAAAATTATAAGACACTGATGAAAGAAATTAAAGATGATACAAATAGATGGAGAGATGTACTGTGTTCTTGGATTGGAAGAATCAACATTGTGAAAATGACTCTACTACTCAAAGCAATCTACAGATTCAATGCAATCCCTGACAAACTACCACTGGCATTTTTCACAGAACTAGAACAAAACATTTCACAATTTGTATGGAAACACAAAAGACCACGAATAGCCAAAGCAATCTTGAGAATGAAAAACAGAGCTGGAGGAATCAGACTCCCTGACTTCAGACTATACTACAAAGCTACAGTAATCAAGACAGTATGGTACTGGCACAAAAACAGAAAGATAGATCAATGGAACAGGATAGAAAGCCCAGAGATGTACCCATGCAGATATAGTCACCTTATTTTTGATAAAGGAGGCAAGAATATACAATTCTTGAGAAAAGATAGCCTCTTCAATAAGTGGTGCTGGGAAAACTGGACAGGTACATGTAAAAGTATGAGATTAGATCACTCCCTAACACCATACACAAAAATAAGCTCAAAATGATTAAAGACCTAAATGTAAGGCCAGAAACTATCAAACTCTTAGAGGAAAACATAGGCAGAACACTCTATGACATAAATCACAGCAAGATCCTTTTTGACCCACCTCCTGGAGAAATGGAAATAAAAACAAAAATAAACAAATGGGACCTAATGAAACTGCAAAGCTTTTGCACAGCAAAGGAAACCATAAACAAGACCAAAAGACAACCCTCAGAATGGGAGAAAATATTTGCAAATGAAGCAACTGACAAAGGATTAATCTCCAAAATTTATAAGCAGCTCATGCAGCTCAATAACAAAAAAACAACCCAATCCAAAAATGGGCAGAAGATCTGAATAGACATTTCTCCAAAGAAGATATATAGGCTGCCAACAAACACATGAAAGAATGCTCAACATCATTAATCATTAGAGAAATGCAAATCAAAACTACCATGAGGTATCATCTCACGCCAGTCAGAATGGCCATCATCAAAAAATCTAGAAACAATAAATGCTGGAGAGAGTGTGGAGAAAAGGGAACACTCTTGCACTGCTGGTGGGAATGTGAATTGGTACAGCCACTATGGAGAACATTATGGAGGTTCCTTAAAAAACTACAAATAGAGCTACCATATGACCCAGCAATCCCACTACTGGGCATATACCCTGAGAAAACCATAATTCAAAAAGAGTCATGTACGAAAATGTTCATTGCAGCTCTATTTACAATAGCCAGGAGATGGAAGCAACCTAAGTGTCCATCACCATCATTGGAAATGGATAAAGAAGATGTGGCACATATATACAATGGAATATTACTCAGCCATAAAAAGAAACGAAATTGAGCTATTTGTAATGAGGTGGATAGACCTAGAGTCTGTCATACAAAGTGAAGTAAGTCAGAAAGAGAAAAACAAATACCGTATGCTAACACATATAATATGGAATTTAAGGGAAAAAATGTCATGAAGAACCTAGGGGTACGACAGGAATAAAAACACAGACCTACTAGAGAATGGACTTGAGGATATGGGGAGGGGAAAGGGTAAGCTGTGACAAAGCGAGAGAGAGGCACGGACATATATACGTTACCAAACGTAAGGTAGATAGCTAGTGGGAAGCAGCCCCATAGCACAAGGAGATCAGCTCAGTGCTTTCTGACCGCCTGGAGGGGTGGGATAGGGAGGGTGGGAAGGAGGGAGACGCAAGAGGGAAGAGATATGGGAACATATGTATATGTATAACTGATTCACTTTGTTAGAAAGCAGAAACTAACACACCATTGTAAAAATAAATAAATAAATAAACCATTTCTCTATCAAGAAAAAAAAACAAACCCCTGTCAGGGAGCTTGGGCTTTTTTTAGGGCATGAGCCACCTGTCTCCTTTCATGGTTTTGCAATAAACATTTCTCTGCTCAAGAAATAAATAAATAAATAAATACTAGCAAACCAAATCCAGCAATACATTAAAAGGATTATACACCATGATCAAGTGGGTTTATCCCAGGGATGCAGAGATTTTTCAGTCTGCAAGTCAATCAGTGTGATACATCACAATAACAAATTGAAGAATAAAAATCATATGATCATCTCCACAGATGCAGAGAAAGCTTTTGACAAAATTCAACACCCATTTATGATAAAAGCTCTCCAGAAAATGGGCATGGATGGAACCTACCTCAACATAATAAGGGCCATATAGGACTAACCCACAGCAAACATCATTCTCAAAGGTGAAACACTGAAAGCATTTGCTCTAAGATCAGGATCAAGACAAGTATGTCCCGTCTCACCACTATTATTCAACATAGTTTTGGAACTCCTAGCCATGGCAATTAGAGGAGAAAAAGAAAATTCAAACTGGAAAAGAAGTAAAACTGTCCTGTTTGCAGATGACATGATACTACACATAGAAAATCCTAAAGGTGCTACCAGAAAACTACTCGAGCTCATCAATGAATTTGGTAAAGTTGCAAGACAAAATTAATACACAGAAATCTCTTGTATTTCTATCCCGAACAATGGAAGATCAGGAAAAAAATTAAGGAAACAATCCCATTTACCATCAAATCAAAAAGAATAAAATACCTAGGAATAAAGCTACCTAAGGAGGCAAAAGACCTGTATTCTGAAAACTGTAAGACGGTGATGAAAGAAATCGAAGATGACACTAACAGATGGAAAGATATATCATGTCCCTGAATTGGAAGACACAATATTGTCAAAATGACTGTACTACCCAAGGCAATCTACAGATTCAATGGAATCCCTATCAAATTGCCAGTGGCATTTTTTTGGTTTGTTTTTTGTTTACAGAACTAGAACAAAAAGTTTTACAGTTTGTATGGAAACACAAAAGACCCCAAATAGCCAAAGCAATCTTGAGAAAAAAAAAAAAGGAGCTTGAGGAATCAGGCTCCCTGCCTTCAGACTATACTACAAAGCTACAGTAATCAAGACTGTATGGTACTGGCACAAAAACAGAAATATAGATCAATGGAACAGGATAGGAAGTCCAGAGATAAACCCATGCACATATGGTCAGTTAATCTATGACAAAGGAGACAAGAATATACAATGGAGAAAAGACAGTCTCTTCAACAAGGGGTGCTGGGAAAACTGGACAGCTACATGTAAAAGAAATTAGAACATTCTCTAACACCATGTACAAAAATAAACTCAAAATGTATCAAAGACCTAAATGTAAGACCAGAGACTATAGAACTTTTAGAGGAAAACATAGAACACATTTTGACATAAATTGCAGTAATATCTTTTTGGATCCACTTCCTAGAGTAATGAAAATAAAAACAAAAATAAACAAATGGGACCTAATTAAACTTAAAAGCTTTTGCACAGCAAAGGAAACCATCAACAAAATGCAAAGACAACACACAGAATGGGAGAAAATATTTGCAAACAATACAACTGACAGGATTAATCTACAAAATCAATAATACTCCATTCAAAAATTAATTTAAAAAATGTTAGTAAGCATCAAAAAAAATGGTACATATACACAATGGAATACTACTCAGCCATAAAAAAGAATGAAGTAATGCCATTTGCAGCAACATGGTTGGACCTAGAGATTATCATACTAAGTGAAGTAAGTCAGAGAAAGACAAAACATCGTATGATATCACTTGTATGTGGAATCTTAAAAAAATGAACTTGTTTACAAAACAGAAACAGATTCACAGACATAGAAGACAAACTTATGGTTACCAAACGGAAAAGGTGGGGAGAAGGATAAATTAGGAGTTTGTGATTAACATATACACACTACTATATATAAAATAAACAAGAAGGACCTACTGTATATAGCACAGGGAACTATACTCAATATTTTGTAATAAACTAAATGGGGAAAGAATCTGAAAAAGAAATGATATATATATACCTGAATCACTTTGCTGTACAACTGAAACTAACACATTATTAGTCAACTATATTCCAATATAAAATAAATTTTTTTAATAAAAAATAATTAACAAGTATGAAAATTTGTCCTATAGGGAATTCACAGCCCTCAAATTTGTGTTCCTTATTGTGGTTTATCAATTCTTTCTCAATTCACCTCTTAATGCATAAGATGTACTGTACAAGTACCACCTCTAAATAGTTTCCTTGTCCAATCTCTTCTTTACCTCTCTAGGCCTTTATGAAAGTTCCATTTATTCTGTCCTTGCACATTTAGTTTAACAACATTATATAAGATTTATTGTTCATTACCTTTTGAAACACTCATATTCTCCTACATTCCATCACTTTTAGACTTTTTTGTCAGTGAACATCCTCAAGAGATTTAAACAGTTAGGATAATTGAGTTGGTCCATGTTCAAAGTACTAGGTTGCACTGTTTTCTTTCACCTTCAAGGAAAAAAGTATCAAGGTTCCTGTATAATGCTAGCTATTGAACTTTCACGATTTTTTTAAAACATCTTTATTGGAATATAATTGCTTTACATTGTTGTGTTAGTTGCTGCTGTACAACAAACTGAATCAACTATACGTATACATATATCCCCATATCCCCTCCCTCTTGCATCTCTCTCCCACCCTCCCTATCCCACCCCTCCAGGTGGTCACAAAGCACTGAGCTGATCTTCTTGTGCTATGCGGCTGCTTCCCACTAGCTGTCTGTTTTACATTTGGTAGTGTATATAAGTCCATGCCACTCTCTCACTTTGTCCAGGCTTACCCTTCCCCCTCCCCATGTCCTCAAGTCCATTCTCTACATCTGTATCTTTATTCCTGTCCTTCCCCTACATTCTTCAGAAGCTTTTTTTTTCTTTAGATTCCATATATATGCATTAGCATACAGTATTTTTCTCTTTGTGACTTACTTCACTCTGTATGACAGACTCTAGGTCCATCCACCTCACTACAAATATCTCAATTTAGTTCCTTAGCATGGCTGAGTAATATTCCATCACTTACATGTACCACATCTTCTTTATCCATTCATCTGTCGATGGACATTTAGGTTGCTTCCATGTCCTGGCTATTGTAAACAGTGCTGCAATGAACACTGTGGTACATGTATCTTTTTGAATTATGGTTTTCTCAGGGTATATGCCCAGTAGTGGGACTGCTGGGTCACATGGCAGCTGTATCTTTAGATTTTTAAGGAACCTCCATACGGTTCTCCATAGTAGCTTTATCAATTTACATTCCCACCAACAGTGCAAGAGGGTTCCCTTTTCTCCACACCATCTCCAGCATTTATTGTTGGTAGATTTTTCTTTTTTTTTTTCTTTTGTAGATTTTTTGATGATGGCCATTCTGACTGGTGTGAGGTGATACCTCACTGTAGTTTTGATTTACATTTCTCTAATGATTAGTGATGTTGAGCATCCTTTCATGATTTCACCATTTTTTTAATGAATTTGAATCATAATCTGTCTCAGCTGATTCTCAACAGAACTCTAATATTTAATACTTTTAAGTGTTTTAGGTAGGTATGCTGCCATGATGATAGTCTTGGTAATCATAGTATTATTTCCCGAAATACATAGGTTTCAAAAAAAAAAAACCTATGTTTTTCACCAAAAACATAGGATTTTGTGTTTGAGTGGTGTCTAGAAATTTTAGTGAGATATGTCAAGGCCTGAGAATTATTTTTCCTCCCTCTTTATTTGCCTAGATGCCTCGTTATTCCTTTTCACCCTGAAAACGCCTCTTGGAAATGGCTTTGCAGCGCTATTGGGCCCCCCCCCCCGAAAACGCCTCTTGGAAATGGCTTTGCAGCGCTATTGGGGCCCCAAAATTATAGATTCTGTGCAGGAAAAGGCACTTCACTGCCAACTTTTTTTTTTTTTTTTTTTGTGGTACACGGGCCTCTCACTGTTGTGGCCTCTCCCGTTGCAGAGCATAGGCTCCGGACGCGCAGGATCAGCAGCCAAGTCTCACGGGCCCAGCCGCTCCGCGGCATGTGGGATCTTCCCGGACCGGGGCACGAACCCGCGTCCCCTGCATCGGCAGGTGGACTCTCAGCCACTGCGCCACCAGGGAAGCCCCACTGCCAACATTTTAATGCATTGCTGTGAGGTCTGCGAATGTGAGGCATGGACTGTTTCCCTTCACTTACTCAGGTAGAGCGGACCATGCTGGCAAGGTCACCTTAGAGTCCAGTGATTCTGTCCTTACAGAGATCGGCCCACATTTCTGTGCATTAAGCTCTACTATCACTATGCAAGTAACGAAGTGATGCACTTCTACAATTCTGCAGTCCCATAGATTTTCACCACTATTGCAAACACTTGTCTATTTACCATCTCCTGTTCACGTCACTTAAATATCAAACTATGTGATATATATCCAAAGTGAGGTTCATACTTCACGTCAGTTTTTAAAGAACACTTACACTTTTTATCCTAAAAACAACCTTGTATGGTTGGTGATTTTATCTGTGTAGTGATTGAGGAAACTGAGATCTAGTGATTTAACACCTTTACTAAATTTAAACATCCCAGAGGTGACAGGTAATTAAGACTTGAGAATGTATTCTATGGTTTCCCATTGGACTAATTATTTCGCAAAGCCCATGTTTCAGGTTTGCGTGTTTGTTTTCACTATTCAAAATTGCTAGGGAATTGAAAAGAACACATTTTAAACCATTTAAGTATCTGACATAAGGAAACAAATTGCTGTTGTGACTGCAAAATAAACCAGAATCACCAAATTACGAGGAAAATCTACATATACATGTAAACATAAAGTTTATATTTATATATGTGTACAAGTCTTCTTACATAAATGAAAGCTATGAGATTTCTGACTCCACCAAAAATTTAATTTCAGTATGTTACGTTGCTCTGGGCTCTGCCACCTTTACGTGGATGATGAATTATTGTGTGTGTAGTCCGTTAATTCTGTAATGTAGTGAAAGGTTTTAAAATATTCTCTCTCTACATCCTGATGACTTCCTCATAAGTATTATTTTAGTTTCCTTAATTAAATGGCATGGTTTACTCTAGGTGAGCAGTGGGTCATAAGAATTAATATTAGTTGCCAGAAACTTCAGTGTGAGAAAGAACCATGCCCAAGCACAGGAAGGAAAATGGGAGAATGTAGGTTTGCTTGAGGGTGTAAATACACATTTTCCCCTCCATGTAAAGCTGTGACAGACAGCAATTTATCAATCTTTGTATATCTTCTGCAATGAAAATAAGAAACTATTTGGAGCATAAGTAATATACAGTCATGCAGTCTCATTAATTTGGAAAGACCCAGAGTTCAGTATCAAATCACACACAGAAATGTTCCCTCAGGATGGGAGAAAATATTTGCAAATGAATCAATGGACAAAGGATTAATCTCCAAAATATATAAACAGCTCATGCAGCTCAATATCAAAAAACAAACAACCCAATCAAAAAATGGGCAGAAGACCTAAATAGACATTTCTCCAAAGAAGACACAGATGGCCAAGAAGCACATGAAAAGCTGCTCGACATCACTAATTATTAGAGAAATGCAAATGAAAACTACAATGAGGTATCACCTCACACCAGTTAGAATGGACATAATCAGAAAATCTACAAACAACAAATGCTGGAGAGGGTGTGGAGAAAAGGGAACCCTCTTGCACTGTTGGTGGGAATGTAAATTGATACAGGCACTATGGAGAACATTATGGAGGTTCCTTAAACAACTAAAAATAGAATTACCATATGATCCAGCAATCCCACTACTGGGCATATACCCAGAGAAAACCATAATTCAAAAGGACACATGCACCCCAATGTTCACTGCAGCACTGTTTACAATAGCCAGGGCATGGAAGCAACCTAAAT
Organism: Grampus griseus; assembly: GCF_964374135.1. Lineage (NCBI taxonomy): Eukaryota > Metazoa > Chordata > Mammalia > Artiodactyla > Delphinidae > Grampus > Grampus griseus. The sequence continues at coordinate 3,186,498 of NC_139016.1, read as the reverse complement.
GTCAATTGACAGATGAATGGATAAAGAAGATGTGGCACATATATACAATGGAATATTATTCAGCCATAAAAAAATGAAATTGGGTGATTTGTAGAGACGAGGATGGACCTAGAGACTGTCATACAGAGTGAAGTAAGTCAGAAGGAGAAAAATAAATATCGTATATTAACGCATATATATGGAATCTAGAAAAAGTGGTACAGATGAACCAGTTTGCAAGGCAGAAATAGAGACTGAGATGTAGAGAACAAACATATGGACACCAAGGGGGGAAAGGAGGGGGTGGGATAAATTGGGAGATTGGGATTGACATTATACACTACTGGGTATGAAATAGGTAACTAATGAGAGCATGCTGTATAGCACAGGGAACTCTACTTCACTTTGCCATATAGTAGAAACTAATAACATTGTAAAACAGCTATACCTCAATTTTAGAAAAATGGCATTAAAAAAAAAAAGAAACGCTTTCTGTTCAATGCAGTTCAAAAAGATTATATGGTGTCTACACTCTGCCTAAAACTACCGTACTAACTACAAGATAAACCACTTCCATGTATCCATCCAGACTCTGTAAGGATTAAAACAGTACATATTAACTCTTCAAGAAGGAATCACTGAAGTAAAGGTTAACAAAAGCTCCGATACACAATATTTTTTAATAGAAAATCTTGTAAGTTTAGCTGAACATTGACCAACAGCCTACCTGTGTACTGTATCTTTAAACAAATAATCTAGAGGGTTCTTCGAAGTATAACTGAAGTTAACCAACCTGCACTGTTAAATGTTTGGCATCAAAATGTATACATGAAATCAATAGTGATAATAACCATGCATCCTTTTGGATTTAAAAATATATCAAGAATCAGGGAAACTTAAGGTGAGGGAAATTATTAGAAATTATTTATTCTTTGACACTGGTCCTTAGGGTGGGAGTTGCTTTTAACATCTGTCCCAGCTATGAGTTCTGAGAGTTTTTGCGATGCTGGATTGAGACAAAAATCTGTGAAATTCAGGATCACTTGGAAAGAGTGTGATCAGATGGCTTCTTCCAGACCACTGTCACTCATCAGGGTAGATGTAAAATTAACACACACGTTGATTGTATAAAAATAATTTGCATTATAATCGATCAATGCCCATTTCGGGAAAGCGTACTATCCCCCTTAATGCTGGAATATTTGTTAAAATACAGTAATTCACTCACAATTGCTAAATGCTCATCTGAATTGATGCTTTTAACAATAGAGGGGGGAAAAATTAAATCCTACAAACATTTACGACGAAATCTCTTATGAAACTGGAATTCAAAGAAGCTCTCTTAACAAGGGATAGGGCATTATGAAAACCTGCAGAAAATGATGTTCATATGATGTTTAGGATGGGAAAAATACCCTGATGTCTTCTGTTACCACCTCTATTCCACACTGTGCTGCCTAGGAAAAGGTATCATATGTCAGTGATGTGATAATAGACAGAGAACACCCACAGAAGCCTACAGATAGCTGGTCAAATCAATATGAGCATTTTAATGGTGGTGTGAGATATAGTATCAACTTACAAACGTCAATTTCCTTTGCTGCAACAGTAATAATCACTGAGAAAATGTGGGATAAGCATATCATTGATGGTGTCAACAACAATTTCGTTGGCATAAATATGTATAAGAGTCAAAGATGTCAGTTCTCTCCTATTTAACCCACTGATTCAGTTAAATTCAAATAAAACTGTGAAAAGCATGTTTTGTGGAATACGATAAGCTGTTTCTTAAATTTGTATAGAAAAATAGTGGTGTGAGCAGCCAAGGAGCTCTTCAAGGCAGAAATGAAGGGGGGTGATATGTCTTGTAAGATTTCATGCCTTGGGCTTCTCTGGTGGCGCAGTGGTTGGGAGTCCGCCTGCCGATGCAGGGGACACGGGTCCGTGCCCCGGTCCGGGAGGATCCCACGTGCCGCGGAGTGGCTGGGCCCGTGAGCCATGGCCACCGAGCCTGCACGTCCGGAGCCTGTGCTCTGCAACGGGAGAGGCCACAGCAGTGAGAGGCCCGCGTACCGCAAAAAAAAAAAAAAAAGAGAGATGGCATAGGAAAGAAGTAGGCAACCCATAATTCGTTTCCATTTCGTCCTTCCTTACTCCTCAGTAAGCTGAAGTTAGAGAGTGTTGCTACAGCAAACACGTGCGTGTCAAGAAGTGAAATAAACTCCACTGAGTAATATACAGTGGCTCCGCTGTTCTCATAACGACGTCTTAGGGTACCTCCCAAAAAATCTGAATTGTGTAATTCCAGTGACTCTCAATACAAGCTAAATACTCTGATATTCAAATTTAAAACTAGCATGGCAGAATATAAAAGTAAAAGTATACCAATGACTATTTTATTTCTTTAATTAGAACATTAAATAACAGAATTTTTAAAGCTATGGCAAGTTGAGAGAGGATGGAAAAAAATTTATATTTTAGTACTGTTAACAGTGAGAAAAGGATTGTCAAATTTTTCCTGGAAAAGATCAAATAGTATTTCCAGCTTTGAGTCATAAAGATCATGTTGCAATTAACTCTCACTGCAGCACAAAAGCAGCCACAGACAATACAGAAATGAATGGGTGCCGTAAACAAAACAAAGCGACAACCTACAAAATGGGAGAAAATATTTGCAAACAATGCAACAGATGAGGGATTAATTTCCAAAAAAAAAAACCTAATTGAAAAATGGGTAGAAGACCTAAATAGATATTTCTCCAAAGACGACATACAGATGGCCAAGAGGCACATGAAAAGATGCTCAACATCAATAACTGTTAGAGAAATGCAACTCAAAACTACCATGAGATACAACCTCGCACGACTCAGAATGGCCATCATTAAAAACTCTACAAAGAACAAATGCTGGAGAGGTGAGGAGAAAAGGGAACCTCCTACACTGTTGGTGAAAAAGTAAATTGGTGCAGCCACTATGGAGAATAGTATGGAGGTTCCTTAAAAAACTAAAAATAGAGTTACCATATGATCCAGCAATCCCACTCCTGGGCATTTATCCACAGAAAAGCATGGTCTGAAAAGATACATGCACCCCAACGTTCATAGCAGCACTATTCACAATAGCCAAGATATGAAAGCAACCTAAATGTCCATCAACAGATGAATGGATAAAGATGTGGCACATATATACAATGGAATATTACTCAGCCATTACAAAAAATGAAATAATGTCATTTGCAGCAACATGGATGGACCTAGAGATTATCATACAAAGTGAAGTAAGCCAGACAAAGACAAATATCATGATTCAGAATATATGTGGAATCTAAAATATGACACAAGTGAATTTACCTATGAAACAGAAACAGACTCACAGACATAGAAAACAAACTTATGGTTACCAAAGGGGGAAGGGGGTGGGGGAGGGATAAATCAGGAGTTTGGCATTAACTGATCCAAACTACTATATACAAAATAAACAACAGGACCTACTTTATAGCACAGAGAACTATATTCAATATCTTGTAATAACCTTTAGTGGAAAAGAATCTGAAAAAGAATATCAGTATATATTGGGTTGGCCAAAACGTTCATTCATTTTTCTCTGTGAGATGGCTCTAGTAGCACTTAGTTGTCTTTAACCTCATTCGAAACAATTTTGTTAGATTGTATGTGACAGCTACAATTGTATCAATTGTATGAGCCTGCATTTAAAAAAAGATTTATCAGCGTTGGTGAATTTTTGTGTAGCCATCTTAATATTGAAAATGGAAGGGAAAAAGCAACATTTTCAGCCAATTATGCTTTATTATTTTAAGCAAGGTAAAAACGCAACTGAAACGCAAAAAAAAGATTTCTGTAGTGTATGGAGAAGATGCTGTGACTGATTGAACGTGTCAAAAGTGGTTTGTGAAGTTTGGCGATTTCTCACTGAATGGTGCTCCATGGTCAGGTAGACCAGTTGAAGTTGATAGAGATCAAATCGAGACATTGATTGACAACAGTCAACGTTATACCACGCGGAAGATAGCTGACATACTCAAAATATCCAAGTCAAACACTGAAAGTCATTTGCACCAGCTTGGTTGTGTGAATCGCGTTGATGTCTGGGTTCCACATAAGTTAAGTGGAAAAAGACCTTCTTGACCATATTTCCGCATGCAATTCTCTACTTAAACATAATGAAAACGTTCCATTTTTAAAACAAATTGTGATGGGGGATAAAAAATGGATACTGTATGATAATGTGGAACAGAAGAGATCGTGGGGCAAGTGAAATGAACCACCGCCAACCACACCAAAGGCCGGTCTTCATCCAAAGAAGGTGATGTTGTGTATATGGTGGGACTGGAAGGGAGTCCTCTATTATGAGCTTCTCCCAGAAAACCAAACGATTAATTCCAAAAAGTACTGCTCCCAATTAGGCCAACTGAAAGCAGCACTCAATGAAAAGCATACAGAATTAGTCAACAGAAAATGCATAATAATCTTCCATCAGGATAACGCAAGACCGCATGTTTCTTTGATGACGAGGCAAAAACTGTTACAGCTTGGCTGTGAAGTTCTGACTCATCCACCGTATTCACCAGACATTGCACCTTCGGATTTCCATTTATTTCGGTCTTTACAAAATTCTCTTAATGGAAAATATTTCAATTTCCTGGGAGACTGTAAAAGGCACCTGCAACACTTCTTTTCTCAAAAAGTTTTGGGAAGATGGAATTACGAAGTTGCCTAAAAAATGGCAGAAGGTAGTGGAACAAAAAGGTGAATACAATGTTCAATAAAGTTCTTGGTGAAAACGAAAAATGTGTCTTTTATTTTTACTTAAAAACCAAAGGCACTTTTTGGCCAACCCAATATATATAACCTGAATCACTTGGTGTACACCTGACAGATTGTCAATCAATGTTTATATTTCAATTAAAAACTAATTCAAAAAGATACCTGCACCCCAGATGTTCACAGCAGCACTATTTACAATAGCTAAGATGTGTAAACTATCTAAATGTTCATCAACAGATGAATGGATAAAGAAGATGTGGTGCATATATACAATGGGACATTACTCAAACATGAAAAAGAATGAAATAATGCCATTTGCAGCAACATGGATGGACTTAAAGAATATCATATTAAGTGAAGTAAACCAGAGACAAATATCATGATATCACTTATACGTGGACTCTTTTAAAGAAAAAGGTACAAAGAAATGAATGGGTGTGATTGTGTTCCAATAAAACTTTACTGACAAAAACATGTGATTTGTCCCCTGGACCCTAGTTACCCCATGGATATGCTTAGGTAAAGAATCCACTATCAAGAGTACTTATCAATTCCAAGTACACGAAAAGAACTTAGCATGTTTTAAACATTTCTCAAAGCTTCCTGGTTCCTAAGTATTTCCACAATGTTTGACAATAATTTCAGATATAACCCTTAGGCCAGTGTTTTCTGAATCTGCGGGTTCCCGATGAAGAGGTGTTCTCGGGTAGCTCCACTGTGGATCCGTCTACCTTCATGGTCCTCATTGGACCAATAATTCCCTCATTGGGGAAAACGCCAAACCTGTCGTGATGTGTCACTTCTGTTTCTGATAGCTCCAGGCTCTACTCTCCAAGAATTGTTATCCTTAAAACAGGCCTGAGAAAGCCACCCACTGTTACTGCCAGGGACACGAATGTTTCATGCCCTCCAACTGCAGAATCTGGCCACTTGCTACTTTTGTCACTTTGGCTCAGTAGAAATACTGCAGTGTTCTATGAATCCTTGATGCAGAGAGGAGCATTCAGGGTAATATATCTCTATGCCAACTGCAGCATCTCCCTCTTGCTTCAGACGAGGGTAAAACATATGGATGTGTAAAGCTCAGTCCGTAGGGGGCATCAACTTTTTTTCTTTCCTTTAGGAGTTCAGACCTGATGAAAGTGTCAGTACAGGAATTATGTTCTGATTCCCTGCAGGATTACAGAACATTTCTTTTGACAGTACCTGCCAATTAGTTTTCTGGTTCTCCAAGGAAGTTTCTAGGTTAGCCAGGAATTTCTAAGCAGTATCCATCTCTTTCAAGAGAGGCTGGTGGGACAGCTTACTAAGAAATAAGCTGAGCTGATCATGGGAAAGGGGATGTGATGGAGGACCATTCTAGAAATTGGAAAACCTGGAGCAGAACAAGAATTCCAACACTCAGCAGAATGTTAGAAGAAGACACTGAAATTGCCAAAGTGCCGATAAATCAGCTTTTAATATACCATGTGATGGGTAGACGAGGCGTGCGTTTTCTGTACAAAGACCCTGTAACATGAATAAGATCAATAACATAGAAATGTATACGAACGTCAGTTCTGTTAATATTCTCCAATTTTAAAATGTAAATTTTAAATGTCAACACATGACTCAAGATGGCTGAATAGAAGGGTGTGGAGATCACCTCCTCCGATAAATACATCAAAGACACATCTCCATGTGGAAGAGCTCTGACAGAATAGCTACTGACGACTGGCAGGAGATCTCACATAACCGAAGTTGCAAGAAAGACCACCATGTAACTGGGTAGGACAAAAGGAACCAGGACAGGACCTGCCTCCCTAGGAGGGAGCTGTGAAAGAGGAAAGCTTCACTCATCCTGGGAAGCCCCTTCACCGGCACGGAGATCATCTGGGAAAGAAAGGGAGCTTCAGAGACTCGGAGGAGAGTGCAGCAGCCAGTTCGCAGCAGGCAGAACCAGCACAGAAGGTCTGTGCTACCTCTCTGCATGCTCCCCTGGCTGGGACAGGTCCAGCCTTAGCAGCTGTGGGCTTTGTGGATGCATGGAGGCTGGGCCAGGGTGTGGGCTGCTTCCTTAGCTCCCACAGCGGGTCCAGGTGTGCGACTACTGCGGTCCTGGTATGTCACTTCAGTGGATCTGTGCCTATGGATCTGTACTGGTGGCTTTGTGAACACAGCACCTGAGGAAACCAGGGACGATTGCTGGCATTCCCACAATTGAGGCGGGGCTGAGGGCAGTGCCAACAATAGTGTACTTTGGGAGCCCACACAGTGGGTGACTGGTGACACCACAGAGCACACTCCCTGGTGGGTGCACAGCTCTGTGGGGGAATACTCAGTGGCTCCTCTACCAGTGGAAATGCTCCAGTCCCACCTGCCTCACACTGCAGCTCAGAAACAGATCTGGGGGCTTCTACTCCAACACCTCGTGAGCAGACCCTACCCCCAACAGGGCAGTGACAAGCACAGAACAAAGAGGAGGTCCTGCTCAACATCTGGTGCAGGCTCTGGTCACCACACCACCACTCACACCCCCTATCAAGGGGATAATGGCCAGCACACAGTGAGAAAAGATGTGTCAGGCATCCAGACTGAAAACAGCCCTTGCACCCAAAATATTAAACCCATGCAAGCAACGCAGGGATGCTCCCACATGAAAATAGCCCTCCAAGACCACAGTAGATATTTATTTCTCCTAAACTCATAGAGTGGAAGAAATAAGTAAAATGAAGGATGAGAGGAAGCACTCCCAATTAAAAGATCAAGAGAATTCCCCTGAAAGAACATACAATGAAATAGACTTCTTCCGTCTAATAGACAGCACGTGCAAAAAGCAGATAATGAAAATACTGAAGGAATTAAGAAACAATCGATAGAAATGCAAATTACTGTAAAAAGGAACTAGACACTAGAGAGGAACCAAGAAAAATTAGAAAACACATTTACTGAGATGAAAGCTGAGCTAAAGGCAATAAATAGCAAAATGAAGGATGCAGAACAAACAAGCGATCTGGAAGATAAAATAATGGAAATCACCCAATCAGAACAGCAGACAGCGAAATGAGGAAAAAAAAAAAAGAAACCAACATAAGAGACCCATAGGGTAATATAAAATGTGCCAATCTATGCATAATAGGAATTCCAGAAGGAGGAGAAAGAGAAAAGGGCATCAAAAATGTATTTAAAGAAATTATGGCTGAAAATTTCCCAAACCTAAAAAGGGAAACAGATATCCAGGTCTAAGGTCCCAAACAAGAGGAACCCAAACAGACACACACTTAGACATACTGTAATTAAAATGGCAAAAGTTAAAGACAGAGTATTCTTAAGGCAGCAGGAGAAAAACAGAGTTCATTACAAGGGAACTCCCATAAGGCTATCAACCGATTTCTCTACAGAAATGCTGCAGGCCAGAAGGAATGGTAAGATATATTCAAAATCCTGAAAGGGAAAAATCTGCAGCCTAGGATTCTCTACCCAGCCAGGATTATCATTTAGAATAGAAGGAGAGAGAAAGAATTTCTCAGGCCAGGAAAAACTAGAATACAGCAATACTAAACCTATCCTCAAATAAATATTAAAAGGTTTTTTTCTAAATACAAAAAAGGCAAGAAGCTATAGGAAAGAGAAAGTCACAATGGGAAAGTAAATCATTTAAATAAGCCAGTGCACAGATTAAAAAAATATTTTTTTTTTCACTGAAAGCAATGATAACCACCATGAACAGCAAAAGGATGAATGTGAAGATGTAAAAGAGGACATCAAAATCATATAAACTGTGGGGGAGGAGAGTAAGAGGTGTAGATTTTTCTTTTCCAGAATGCGTTTGAGCCTATATGACTCTCAGTCTAAAGCAAGCAGATAGGAAGGTGTTAACACACTTGAAAATCAGGGAAACCACAAATCAAAAACATACAATAGATTCACAGAAACCGTAAAGAGAACACAAGCATAACAGAAAAGAAAATCAACAAACCAGAAAAGAAAAAAGAAAGGAACAAAGAAGAAATACAAACTCAATGGGAAAACAAGGTTAAAAATGGCAATAAATACATATCTATCAATAATTACCTTAAATGTCAATGGACTAAATGCTCCAATAAAAAGACATAGAGTGGCAGATTGGATAAAAAATAAGAGCCTACAAGATGCTGCCTACAAGAGACCCACTTTAGGTTAAAAGACACACAAAGATTGAAAGTGAGGGGATGGAAAAAGATATTTCATGCAAACAGAAATGACAAGGAAGCAGGGGTATCAATACTTACAGCAGGCAAAATAGACTTTAAAACCAAAGCCATAAAGAAAGATGAAGAAGGACGCTATATAATGATAAAAGGATCACCACAAGAAGAGGATTTTACACTTCTCAACATATATGCACCCAATATAGAAGCACCCAAATACATAAAATAAATACTAACAGACATAAAGGGAGAAATTGACAGGAATACAATAGTAGTAGGAGACTTTAATACCCCACTCATATCAATGGACACATTTAGACAGAAAAACAGTAAGGCAACAGAGATCGTAAAGGATACAATGGAACAGTTAGAATTAATATTTTCAGGAGGTTACATTCCCTCCCACCAAAGAAAAATCAGAATACACATTCTTTTCAAGTGCACATAGAACGTTCTCTAGGACTGACCACATATTATGGCACAAAACAAGCCTCAACAAATTTAAGAGTATAGAAATTATTTCAAGCATCTTTTATGACCACAAAGGCATGGAACTAGTAATCAACCACAGAAAAAGAAATGAGAAAAAAAAAAGATTACATGGAAACTAAACAACATGCTACTAAAAAAACCAGTGCGTCAATAATGAAATCAAAGAGGAAATTAAAAAATACCTTGAGACAAATAACAATGAAAACACAACCATACAAAATCTGTGGAATGCAACAAAAGCAGTTCTTAGAGGGAAGTTCAGAGTGATACAGGCCTTTTTCAAGAAACAAGAAAAATCTCAAACAACCTAACCTCCCACCTAAAAGAATAAGAAAAAGGACAAATAGGAGAAGGAAATAAAGATCAGAGAGGAAATAAATAGAGATTAATAAAACAATAGAATAAAATCAAGAACTGCTTCTTTAAAAGGGTAAACAAAATTGACAAACTTCTGGCCAGGCTCTCCAAGAAGAGAGAGGATTCAAAAAAACAAAATAAGAAATGGAAGCGCAGAAATCACAACTGATACCACAGAAATACAAAAACCATAAGAGAATACTATGAACAAATTGGACAACCTAGAAGAAATGGACAAGCCCTAGAAACACTGCAGCCCACCAAAACTGAATCAAGAAGATAAAGATATTTGAACGCATGGATCACTAGAAGTGAAATAGAATCTGAAAAAAAGAAAACAAAAACAAAAAAACAAAAAACAACTCCCTACAAACAAAAGTCCAGGACCAGAAGGTTTCACAGACAAATTCTACCAAACATACAAAGAATGTATACCAATCCTTCTCAAATGCTTCCAAAAGATTGAAGAAGGGGGAATACTTTCAAAGACATTCTAAGAAGCCACCATCACCCTGATACCAAAACCAAAGACAACACCAAGAAAGAAAATTACAGGCCAATATCTCTAATGAATATAGGTGCAAAAATTCTCAACAAAATATTATCAAACTGAATCCCACAACATATAAAAAGATCATACACCATTATCAAGTTAGAGTCATCCCAGGGTCACAAGGATGGTTCAACATACGCAAATCAATGTGATACACCACATCAATAAAAGAAAAGACAAAACACACATGATCTTCTCAATAGATGCAGAAAAAGCATTTGATAAAACTCAACATCCATTCATAATAAAACTTACCAAAATGGGTATAGAGGGAACATAACTCAGCATAATAAAAGCTATTTTTGATAAACCCACATCCAACATAATACTCAATGATGAAAAGAGGAAACCCTTCTAACTATAATCGGGAACAAGTGAAGAATGCCCACTCTCACCACTTCTATTCAACATAGTATTGGGAGTCCTAGCCACAGCAATCAGACCAGAAAAAGAAATAAATGGTATCCAAACTGGAAAGGAAGAGGTAAAATTGTCATTATATGCAGATGATATGATAGTCTATATAGAAAACCCTAAAGACTCCACACAAAAACTACAATAAGTGATAAATGAATTCAGCAAGGTAGCATGATACAAGGTTAACATACAGAAATCAGTTGCCTTTGTTTACACTAGCAATGAAATATCAGAAATGTAATTTTAAAAACCAATCCCTTTTAAACTCACATCCAAAAAAAAAAAAAAAGAAAAATTACTGAGGAATAAACCTGACCAAGGAGGTGAAAGACTTACATGCTGAGAACTATAAAACATTAATAAAGGAAACTGAAGATGATTCAAAGAAATGGAAAGATATCCCATGCTCTTGGATTGGAAGAATTAATATTTGTTAAAATGGCCATATTACCCAAAGTAATCTACAGATTTAATGTGATCCCTATCAAACTACCCATGACGTTTTTCACAGAACTAGAAAAATCCTAAAATTTATATGGAACCATAGAACCATTTATATGGAACCATAATCCTAAAATTTATATGGAACCAGAATTACCAAAGCAATACTGAGGAAAAAGAACAAAGCAGGAGGCATAACCCTCCCAGACTTCAGATTATACTACAAAGCTACCATAAGCAAAACAGCTTGGAATTGGCACAAAAGCAGACATGTGGATCAATGGAACAGGATAGGGAGCCCATAAATAAACCCACAGACCTACGGTCAGTTAACCTTCGACAACGGAGGCAAGAATATACAATGTGGAAAAGACAGTCTCTTCAGCAAGTAGTTCTGGTAAAGTTAAACAGCCTCATGGAAATCAATGAAGTGAGAATACACCCTCATCCCATACACAAAAATAAACTCCAAATAGCTTAAAGACTTAAATATGACATGACACCATAAAACTCCTAGAAAAGAACATATGCAAAACATTCTCTGACATAAATAGTACCAATGTGTTCTTAGGTCAGTCTCCCAAGTCAATAGAAAGAAAAGCAAAAGTAAACAAATGGGACCTAATCAAACTTATAAGGTTTTGCACAGCAAAGGAAACCATAAACAAAACCAAAAGACAAAAAAATAAATAAATAAATAAAATAAAATTAAAAAAAAAAAAACTAAAAGACGACCTATGGACTGGGAGAAAATATTTGCAAATGATGTGACTGACAAGGCTTAATTTCCAAAATATACAAACAGCTCATATAACTCAGTATCAGAAAAACAAAAAACTCAATCAAAACATGGGCAGAAGACCTAAATAGATATTTCTCCAAAGAAGACACAGAGATGGCAACAGAACCATGAAAAGATGCTCACCATCACTAATTATCAGAGAAACGCAAATCAAAACTACAATGAGGTACCACCTCACACAGGTCAGAATGGCCATCATTAAAAAGTCTACAAACAATAAATGCTGGAGAGGGTGTGGAGAAAAGGAAACCCCCCTACACTGTTGGTGGGAATGTACATTGGTGCACCCACTATGGAAAACAGTGTGGAGGTTCCTCCAAAAACTAAAAGTAGAATTGTTATATGATCCTGTAATCCCAGTCCTGGACATATATCTGGACAGAACTCTAATTCGAAAAGATACATGCACCCCAGTGTTCATAGCAGCACTATTTACAATAACCAGGACATGGAAACAACCTAAATGTCTATTGACAGATGAATGGATAAAGAAGATGTGGTACATATACACAATGGAATACTACTCAGCCATAAAAAAGAATGAAATAATGCCATTTGCAGCAACGTGGATGGACCTAGAGATTATCATACTAAGTGAAGTAAGTCAGACAGAGAAAGACAAATACCCTATGACGTCACTTATATGTAGAATCTAATATATGACCTAAATGAACTTATCTACAAAACAGCCTCATATACATAGAGAATAAACGCGTGGTTGCCAACGGGGAGAGGGTGGGGGAGGGAAGAATTGGGCGTTCGAGATTAGCAGATGCAAACTATTACATATAAAATGCATGAACAACAAGGTCCTACTGTATAGCACAGGGAACTACATTCAATATCCTACAGTAAACCATAATGAAAAGAGTGTATGTGTGTGTGTGTGTGTGTGTGTGTGTGTGTGTGTGTGTGTGTATATATATATATATCTCTCCAAATCACTTTGTTGTACAGCAGAAATTGGCACTATTGTAAATCAACTATACTTCAATAAAATAAATTTTAAAAAAGAAGTGACATGAATTAAGGCCTGAAATAAATATCAACACATGATCCATATATATAAATATGTTAAATATGGCATGCAGCCAGGTTTAGATTTTATCTCTGTGTTTGTACATAATTTTTTTTTTTTTTTTTTTTTTGCAGTACGCGGGCCTCTCACTGCTGTGGCCTCTCCCGTTGCGGAGCACAGGCTCCGGACGCGCAGGCTCAGCGGCCATGGCTCACGGGCCCAGCCGCTCCGCGGCACGTGGGATCTTCCCGGACCGGGGCATGAACCCGTGTCCCCTGCATCGGCAGGCGGACTCTCAACCACTGCGCCTCCAGGGAAGCCCCTTACATAATTGTATTGAGTAAGACTGGTTGTGGTGCAGCTTTCATTCTCTTTTCATGTTAACTTTGCACGTCTCTCTTTCAGTGTCTGAAGCCACCAAAACCTCGTTTAGGTTTTACAGTTACAGAAAGTGAGTGCAGTGCTCTGACCAGTGATGATATTGGTATGTAGGCAGTCCTGTTTTGGTAGTTTCTAAACCAGCAGCAACACACACATTTTCTGAATCTGAGATGTCAAAGGGAATTATATTACACTTTTAAATTATTAATTGATATACAAGTACTGCATTTGTCCCCAAGGATAGCAGCTTCCTTACAGTGTTTCTTCAACTTATTTAGAAATATTTCATTTTGCAGCTGAACATCCTGGAAATCAAAGCAGTTAGAACAAAGTTTTTATATAGTGCATTTGATGTTTTTAATTCAGAAAATGTTTGTAAGTTGTGCACTGCTACTGTATTGTTTTTCAAAAACCCATATGCCTACCATTCACAGTTTTTAAAAGATCAAATGTAGCTTGGTTCTGTCCATTAAGTCAAATTAGTACGGATAAATCTGAAGTTGGCTCCATGCTATTCAGCTTCTCTATCTGCAGAGATAGTGGTCGTCTAACTGCTTTATGAAATCCTCACGGAGTCTTCCAATCTACACTTTTCTATTGTCCCTGAAAAATACATATTGGATATTTTTAAATTATGTATTAGAAGTACATTCATGGATGCATATTTTGCAATCGTTTTTAATTCTTTGTTCTGCACATAGATCTAGCCAATTCTTTGAAACTGCAGTAGAGTACACGCTGGAATTTACTTATGTACACCACTTGCTCGGTCTAAGTCATTTCCATTTTCAAATCACATGGCCAGCAGGCAGAAAATTTGGGATCCAACTCAGACTCTGTCAAAAAAAAAAAAAAAAAATCCCCCAGGGATTAAATATTTCTTGCTTTCTCATTGAAAGGTTTTGCTGAGTAACATACAAAAGAGGTTTTACATTTTATTAAACGATACCAAATTGCTCCTCAAAAGCTGTGTATAAAGTTCCCATTGCTACAATTTCTCAACAGCGCATCCAGTACATATTTAAATGTTTGCTAACTTAATGGCCGTGAAGTTCTATTTTAATGTTTTATTTCATTACTAGTAAATTAGACTTCTCATGTTTACTGATTATTCAGATTTTCCTCACTAGTGGAAATTCAGGCTTGTTCTATTTTGCTAGCTTGTTTGAAGACCAAGAAGCAACTGTTCCTGTCACCCACCTTAATTTAGCGGGTTGTTAAAATGTAGTGATTGAATCAAAACTTGACAGCAATATACATTATGTTCTAATTAAACGTTCTTATGCCAGTAGGCACGCAGCTTGATTTACAGAAGAAATAGTTTTGTAAAAATGTGGGAACAAGGCGCTGAAAATTTTCTTTTTGCTTTGTTGAATGGTGACATACGATAGTACCTACTTTTAAACATAAGTTCCCTAATAGTTCTCATTAAAAAAAAAAAAAAGTTTCTTATGCTTGAAACATTCCTGGTTAGAAAATGTCATTTATAATGTTTAAAATTTGTTACAGGGTAGGTGACTCAGTGTTATATTGAATATTCACATCATAGGAGGAAGAGCTTTAGAAATGAGAAATGCCATTTTACCCACCAACCATACTACTTGAATATCATAAATGGAAATTATTTATATATATTTTAAAATCTTCTCTCCCTTTAAAAAACTGATTTTCCCATTTATCCTATAAATATAAATGCTGTCTAGGAATGTTTAGGTACAATTATGTATATGAAAATGCATATGCTAAGAACAAAAAAACAGTTTTTAACATACTAGTAAGAAATACTTTTGCTACCTTATTTCATCTTCTCAGTTTTCACTTGAATTTGCCCTTGGGGTGTATTTTCCTGTTCTATTGCTGTGTAACTAACAACCCCTCATTTAATCTTGTAAAACAGCAATCATTTTATTATGTGAATGGATTCTGTGGGTCAGGAATTCCGAGAGCATTTATTGAACATGGCTGGTCTCTGCTCATGATGTTTGGGACCTTAACTGGGAATTTATAAAGGCTGGGAGCTAGAATGAAGTGAAGGCTAGTCTCTTTCTATGTCTGTCCCTGAATGCTGTCAGCTAGGACCTCTCTGGAGCTCTGAGAATAGCTCTACATGGCAGCTCCATGTAGCTGCTTGGGCTTCCCCACTGCATGGTGACTGTTTCTCAAGAACAAACCACCTAAGGAAAGCAGGGTAGCATTGTATAACCCTTTAGGATCCAGCCTCAGCATTACAAAGTATCACTTCCTCTCTGTTCATACCTCTGCCCAAATTCAAGATGAGGATTATAGAGCCCTCTTCTATCTGGGAGGAGGCTTAAGGTGGTAAAGTCACATTCTGCGAAGGGGCCGGGGGATGGGAGAAATTGCTGTGGACATTCTGAACAAATACAGTTGGTCACAGGGTGTATGTGTGTGGAGTTTTGAAAACTTAATTCCCTTGAGACATGCGAGTGATTTAAATATTCAGATACCCTTTTGTTATACCCTCACATTGTTTTGTTCACACACACACAAAACAATGCATGAATAGATAAACCCTAAAGCTATGAAATAGTGGTAATTTTTCCTATTCTAGCAAAATTGATTCCAGTAAAGGACAGGATAGAAATCTTGGCCCTACCCAAGATTTTTTTTTTTTAATTTATTATATATTTTTATGTAGCCACAAGTAAAACCTACCTGGAAGAAATTTCTACATTCCAATGTTATCTTTGCCTTAGCAGCCTATCGCCAATCCTTATATTAAACTCAGAGATCAATCTCTGTGAAACAGAATGAGGTATGAAATGTTATCTCAGGAAGAATACTGGTCAGTGACGTTTTCATAATGAAAACACGTAAGGAAGAAATAAGCATTGAACATGGCATTTAATAAGACTGTCTTTTTCACATAGGATGCATTTGCCTAACACAGAAACAGCATCAACATTTGGCCAAGAAAAAAAAATATTGCTGATGCTGTCTGCCATATGGGCAAAAGTTTAAAACAATTTGCAGACCAATAACTTGCTTATCAAAAATATAAAATTGTTGGGAAAAACCCTGGACCAAGAATCCCATTTGGAAACTCATTTGACGGTTTTGTAGTGTTCAGATGATTAATTATATTAATAATTGTGGAAGCCACAGTTCTTATTGTAGAAAAAGGAAGACATAAATATGTAACGGTGCACAGACAGAAGCCAAAGGAAACAGTGCCCAAAATAGCGAAAACATGATCTTGTAGGCCTATCACATGCTGACATTCTTGGAATGATTCAGTGCATGGGAAATGGGTTGGGTCTAGGCAAAATGGTGGTTAATTTGGTTATATCTGTTTTGTCCCTACTTTCTCTGTCTAGCCTAGTTTTCTTTGCCAAAACCAAACTCTGTGATGTCATCACCTCCTAATTCTCTTACCTGGGAAGGCTGTTCATGGATTTAGTATCCAGTTAACAGGCAGTGTGGTAATAGATCATTCAGGTGGGTGGTGAAACCTAAATACTGAGATCTATATCCAGCTGAACCCCCTTGTTACCTGGGTGGGGTTTGACCTGTCACAAACTCTCCATTTCATTTTGTCATTTACAGGTTGAGCTGAATATAAGTTTCTCCCTGATTGAATCAATAATCAAAAACATCCCAAGAAAAGTTCAGGACCAGATAGCTCCCTGGCTAATCTGCCAAACATTCAAAGAACTAATACCAGTCCTGCTAAAACTCTTCCAAAAACTTTAAGAGGAGGGAACACTTCCAAACTCATCTTACAAGGCCAGTATTACCCCAATGCCAAAACCAGACATGGACACCACAAGAAAATAAAATTATGGGCCAATGTCCCTGATGAATTTAGATACAAAAATCCTCCACCAGGTGGGGTGGAGGCAAGATGACGGACTAAGAGGACGGGGAATTCGGGTCTGCGCACAACTAGGGCACCTACCAGGCACGAGTCGGGGACCACAGACACCTAAGGGGACAGGAGGAACCCCCAGCGACCGGGTAGGATGTGTGGTGGGGGGAAATGGAGGTGGGATGGGACCAGTGCCCTGGAGGGGTGGCTCGGGGAGGGGAGGGGTTCCCAAGCCCAGAGGGGCCCACCCACAGTTAGGGGATCAAAGGGGACAGGATCCAGATGCTCAGGAAAGCAGAGGATCAGAAGGGAACGTGGCCAGTGTTTCCCCTGCCCACTTGGGCCCCGTGGAGCCTGCTGAGGTCCTGGGCCTGATCCTCTGCCCTCTGGCTGTGCTGAGCCTAAGCCCTGCCCCTGCACCCCCGCCCAAGGCCTAACCTCTGAACTCTGCACTCTGCTCTGTTTCCCAGCCACAGGGTGTCTGGAGCCTAAGCTCCGCCCCAGCCTAAGCTCCGCCCCAGCCTAAGCTCTACCACCATAGCCAAGGCCTTTTCCAGCTTTTTTTTTCTTTCTTTTTTAGGTTGTGGTTCTGTTTTACCTTGTTGTTTCATTTATATTTTATTTCTAATAAATCTTTTATTAATTTTATTTTGTACTTTATACTTCGTTATTGTTCTGCTCCTTTTGGCTCATTCCCTCCGCCCCCCTTTCCTCTTTTCTTTTGCCATGCTGCGTGGCTTGCAGGATCTTGGTTCCCAGGCTGGGGGTCGGGCCTGAGTTCCTGTGCTGAGAGCTCCAAGTCCAAACCGCTGGAATAACAGAGAACCTCAGACCCCAGGGACTATTAAGTAGAGTGAGGTCTCCCGGAGGTCCTCATCTCAGCACCAAAACCCGGCTCTCTCCTACTGCCTGCAAACTCCAGTGCTGGACGCCTCAGGCCAAACAACCAGTGAGACAGGAATACATCCCAACCCGTCAAAAAAAATGAGACGACAAAAGAATATGTTACAGATGAAAGAGCAAGGCAAAAACCTACAAGACCAAATAAATGAAGAGGGAGTAGGCAACCTACCTGAAAAAGAATTCAGAGTAATGATAGTAAAGATGATCCAAAATCTTGGAAATAGAATGGACGCATGGATCAAGAAAATACAAGAAATGTTTAATGAAGATCTAGAAGAACTAAAGAACAAACAGAGATGAACAACACAATAACTGGAATGAAAAACACACTAGAGGGAATCAATAGCAGAATAACCGAGGCAGAAGAATGGATACGTGACCTGGAAGATAACATGGTGGAAATAACTGCCAAGGAGCAGAATAAAGGAAAACGAATGAAAAGAACTGAGCACAGTCTCAGAGGCCTCTGGGAAAACATCAAACGCACCAACACTCGAATTATACGGGTCCCAGAACAAGAAGAGAAAGACAAAGGGTCTGAGAAAATATCTGAAGACATTATAGTTGAAAACTTCCCTAACATGGGAAAGGAAATAGTCACCCAAGTCCAGGAAGTGCAGAGAGTCCCATACAGGATAAACCCAAGGAGAAACACACCAATATACATATTAATCAAGCTAACAAAAACTAAATTCGAAGAAATAATATTAAAAGCAGAAAGGGAAAGGAAACAAATAATATAGAAGGGAATCCCCATAAGGTTATCAGCTGATTTTTCAGCAGAAACTCTGCAGGCCAGAAGGGATTGGCAAAAAAAAAAAAATGTGTGTGTGTGTGTATTTATTTATTTATTATCTTTATTGGAGTATAATTTCTTTACAATGTTGTGTTAGTTTCTGCTGTACAACAAACTGAATCAGCTATATGTATACATATATCCCCATATCCCCTCCCTCTTGCATCTCCCTCCCACGCTCCCTATCCCACCACTCTAGGTGGTCACAAAGCACCGAGCTGATTTCCCTGTGCTATGCGGCTGCTTCCCACTAGCTATTTTACATTTGGTAGTGTATATATGTCAATGTTACTCTCTCACTTTGTCCCAGCTTACCCTTCCCCCTCCCCATATCCTCAAGTCCATTCTCTACGTCTGTGTCTTTATTCCTGTGCTGCCCCTAAGTTCTTCAGAACCATTTTTTAAATATTCCATTTATATGTGTTAGCATACAGTATTTGTTTTTCTCTTTCTGACTTACTTCACTCTGTATGACAGACTCTAGGTCCATCCACCTCATTACAAATAACTCAGGTTTGTTCCTGTTTATGGCTGAGTAATATTGGCAGGATATATTTAAAGTGATGAAAGGGAAAAACCTACAACCAAGATTACTCTACCCAGCAAGGATCTCATTCAGATTCAGTGGAGAAATCAAAAGCTTTACAGACACGCAAAAGCGAAGAGAATTCAGTGCCACCAAACCAGCTTTACAACAAATGCTAAAGGAACTTCTCTAGGTGGGAAATGCAAGAGAAGAAAAAGACTCACAAAAACAAACCCAAAACAATTAAGAAAATGGTAATGGGAACATATATATCGATAATCACCTTGAATGTAAATGGATTAAATGTTCCAACCAAAAGACACAGAATGGATACAAAACCAAGACCCATATACACGCTGTCTACAAGAGACTCACTTCAGACCTAGGGACACATACAGACTGAAAGTCAGAGGATGGAAAAAGATATTTCATGAAGATAGAAATCACAAGAAAGCTGGAGTAGCAATACTCATATCAGATAAAACAGACTTTAAAGTAAAGACTGTCACAATCGATAAGGAAGGACACTACATAATGATCAAGGAATCAATCTAAGAAGAATACATAACACTTATAAATATTTATTCACCCAAAATAAGAGCACCTCAATATATAAGACAAATGCTAAGAGCCATAAAAGGGGATATCAACAGTCCCCCACAATAATAGTGGGGGACTTTAACACCCAACTTACAGCAATGGACAGATCACCCAGACAGAAAATAAATAAGGAAACACAAGCTTTAAATGACACAATAGACAAGATAGATTTAATTCATATTTACAGGACATTCCACCTGAAAGTGGAAGAATACACTTTCATCTCAAGTGCACATGGAAACTTCTCCAGGGTATATCACATCTTGGGTCACAAATCAAGCCTCGGAAAATTTAAGAAAATTGAAATCATATCAAGCATCTTTTCTGAACATAATGCTATGAGAGTAGAAATCAATTACAGGAAAAAAACTATAAAACAAAAACACATGGAGGCTAAAGAGTACGCTGCTGAATAAGCAAGAGATCAGTGAAGAAATCAAAGAAGAAATTTAAAGAATACCTAGAAACAAACGACAACGAGAACACAACCACCCAAAACCTATGGGATGTAGCAAAAGCAGTTCTAAGAGGGAAGTGTATAGCAATCAAGCTCACCTCGAGAAACAAGAAAAATCTCAAACAATCTAACCTTACACCTAAAGCAACTAAAAAAAAGAAGAACAAAGAAAACCCGAAGTTAGTAGAAGGAAAGAAATCATAAAGATCAGAGCAGAAGTAAGTGAAATAGAAATGAAGAAAACAATAGCAAAGATCAATAAAACCAGAAGTTGGTTCTTTGTGAAGATAAACAAAATTGATAAAACTTTACCTTGACTCATCAAGAAAAAAAGGGAGAGGCCACAAATCAATAAAATTAGAGATGAAGAAGGAGAAATTACAACTGACATCACAGAAATACAAAGGATCTTAAGAGACTACTACAAGCAACTATATGCCAATAAAATAGACAGCTTGGAAGAAATGAACAAATTCTTGGAAAGGTATAACATTCCAAGACTGAACCAGGAAGAAATAAAAAATATGAACAGACCAATCATAAGTAATGAAATTGAAACTGTAATTAATAATCTTCCAACAAACAAAAGTCCAGGACCAGATGGCTTCAAAACCAAACACTATTAAACAGGGAAGTGTTAACATCTATTCTTCTCAAACTCTTCCAAAACATTTCAAAGGGCGGAACAATCCCAAACTCATTCTACTAGGCCACCATCACCTGATACCAAAATGAGACAAAGGTATCACACACACAAAAAAGAAAATTAGAGACGAATATCACTGATGAACATAGACACAAAAATCCTCAACAAAATTCTAGCAACAGAATCCAGCAACACATTAAAAGATCATACACCATGATCAAGTGGGATTTATCCCAGGGATGCCAAGATTCTTCAATATGCACAAAGCAAACCATGTGATACACCATATTAACAAATTAAAGAATAAAAACAATAATATCAACTCAATAGATGCAGAAAAATCGTTTGACAAAATTCAACACCCATTTATGATAAAAACTCTCCAGAAAGTGGACATGGAGGGAACCTACCTCAACATAATAAAGGTCATATAAGACAAACCCACAGCAAACATCATTCTCAATGGTGAAAAACTGAAAGCATTTCCTCTAAGATCAGGAAAAAGACAAGGATGTCCACTCTCGCCACTATTATTCAACATGTTTTTGGAAGTTCTAGCCATGGCAATCAGAGAAGAAAAAGAAATAAAAGAAATCCAAATTGGAAAAGAAGAAATAAAACTGTCACTGTTTGCAGATGACATGATACTATACATAGAAAATCCTAAAGATGCCACCAGAAAACTACTAGAACTAATCAATGAAGTTGGTAAATTTGCAGGATACAAAACTAATGCACAGAAATCTCTTCCATTATTTTACAAAAACAATGAAAGATCAGAAAGAGAAATTACTGAAACAATCCCATTTACCATTGCAACAAAAAAGAATAAAATACCTAGGAATAAACCTATATGAGGAGGCAAAAGACCTGCACTTGGGAAACTATAAAGTACTGATGAAAGAAATCAAAGATGACACAAAGAGATGGAGAGATATAAATGCTCCTGGATTGGAAGA
The DNA here is from genome assembly GCF_964374135.1 of Grampus griseus. NCBI lineage: Eukaryota > Metazoa > Chordata > Mammalia > Artiodactyla > Delphinidae > Grampus > Grampus griseus. The sequence goes on along the minus strand of NC_139016.1, from coordinate 3,164,388 downwards.
ATCAATACTGTGAAAATGACTATACTATCCAAAGCAATCTACAGGTTCAATGCAATCCTTACCAAATTACCAATGGCAATTTTCAAAGAATTGGGAAAAAAATTTCACAATTTTTATGGAAACACAAAAGACCCCAAATAGCCAAAGCCACCTTGAGAAAGAAAAACGGAGCAGGAGAAATCAGGCTCCCTGACTTCAGACTATATTACAAAGCTACAGTAGTCAACACAGTATGGTACTGGCACAAAAACAGAAATATAGATCAATGGAACAGGATAGAAAGTCCAGAGATAAATCCATGCACCTATGGTCACCTAATCTATGACAAAGGAGGCAAGAATATACAATGGAGAAAAGACAGCCTCTTCAATAAATGGTGCTGGGAAAACTGGACAGGTACATGTAAAAGAATGAAATTAGAACACTCCTTAACACCATACACCAAAATAAACTCAAAATGGATTAAAGACCTAAATGTAAGACTGGACACTATAAAACTCTTAGAGAAAAACATAGGGAAAACACTGTGACATAAATCACAGCAAGATCTTTTATGACCCACCTCCTAGAGTAATGAAAATAAAAACAAAAGTAAGCAAATGGGACCTAATTATACTTAAAGTATACTTAAATTATACTTTGCACAGCAAAGGAAACCATAAACAAGACAAAAAGACAACCCACAGAATGGGAGAAAATATTTGTAAATGAAGCAATGGGCAAAGGATTAATCTCCAAAATATAGAAACAGCTTATGCAGCTCAATATGAAAAAAAAAAACCTAATGAAAAAACGGGTGGGGGCTGGGAGTCTGCCTGCCGATTCTAGGGGGCATGGGTTCGTGCCCCGGTCCGGGGGGATCCCACGTGCCGCAGAGCGGCTGGGCCCGTAAGCCATGGCCTCTGGGCCTGTGCAGCCGGAGCCTGTGCTCCGCAGCAGGAGGTGCCACAGCGGTGAGAGGCCCGCGTACCTCAAAAAAAAAAAAAAAATCTCAGTGGAAGACCTAAATAGACATTTCTCCAAAGAAGACATACAGATGGCCAAGAGGCACATGAAAAGATGTTCAACATCACTAATTATTAGAAAAATGTAAATCAAAACTACAATGAGGTATCATCTCATACTGGTCAGAATGGCCATCATCAAAAAGTCTACAATCAATGAATGCTGGAGAGGGTGTAGAGAAAAGGGAACCTTTTGCACTGTTGATGGGAATGTAAATTGATACAGCCACTATGCAGAACAGTATGGAGGTTACTTAAAAACTAAAAATAGAATTACCATATGACCCAGCAATCCCACTAATGGGACATACCCTGAGAAAACCATAATTCAAAAAGACACATGCACCCCAGTGTTCACTGCAGCACTCTTTACAAAAGCCAGAACATGGAAACAACCTAAATGTCCATCGACAGATGAGTGGATAAAGAAGATGTGGTGCCTATATATAATGGAATATTACTCAGCCAAAAAAAGGAATGAAATTGGGTCATTTGTAGAGATGTGGATGGACCTAGAGTTTGTCATACAGAGTGAAGTAAGTCAGAAAGAGAAAAACAAATATTGTATATTAACGCATGTATGTGGTACCTAGAAAAATGGTACAGATGAACCTATATGAGGGCAGCCATAGAAATGCAGATGTAGAGAGTGGACATGGGGGGGCAAGGGAAGGGTAGGATGATTTGGGAGATTAGGTTTGATATAAATACACTACCGTGTGTAAAATAGACAGCTAGTGGGAACCTGCTGTATAGCACAGGGAGCTCAGCTCAGTGCTCTGTGGGGACCTAGGTGGGGGGGATGGTGAGGGAGGTCCAAGGGGGGGAGATATATGTAGATAGATAGATAGAGGTAGAGATATATAGCTGATTCACTTCACTGTACAGCACAAACTAACAACATTGTAAAGCAATTAAAAAAATGATAACTATTAAAAAAAAGCCTCCACAAAATATTAGCCAGTTGGGTTCAAGAATACATTAAAAGGATCATACATCATGATCAAGTGGGATTTATTCCAAGGATGCAAGGATGGTTCAACATCTGCATATCAATTTGATATACCACATTAACAAAGTGAAGCATAAAAATCATATGATCATTTTAATAGGTGGAGAAAAAAATTTTCAATTGTCAGTGTCCATTCAGGATAAAAGCTCTCAACAAAGTGGGTATAGAAGTGGGTATAAAAGCTCTCAACATAAATAAGGGCACATGACGAGCCCACAAGTAACATCATACTCCGTGGTGAAAAGCTAAAAGCATTTCCCCTAAGATCAAGAAAAGACAAGGATGCCCACTCTCACTTTTACTTAGTATAGTATTATAAGTCCTAGCCACAGCAATCAGACCAGAAAAAGAACTAAAAGACATCTGTCACTATTTGCAGATGACATGATATTGTATATAGAAAACCCTAAAGACTCCACCAAAAAACTGTTAGAACTACTATAACAAATTCAGTGAAGTTGCAGGATACAAAATCAATATACAAAAATATGTTGTGTTTCTGTACACTAATGACAAGCTATAGGAGAAATTAAGAGAACAATACCATTCACAATTGCATCAAACAGAATAAAAGACCTAGGAATAAATTTAGCCAAGGAGGTGAAAGACTTGTATGCTGAAAACTGAGACATTGATGAAAGAAATTGAAGATACCAAATAAATGGAAGGATATTTTGTGCTCAAGGATTGAAACAATAGTGTTTAAATGTTTAGATTTCACACTATGGACACTGGTCTGCAGAGCCAGATGCAAGGCCACTGCCCACAGTACCCTGTGAGCAAGTGAAACTAGAAAGCACAAAGAAAGAAAAAAGAAGATGGCAGAGTAGGAGTTGAGCTCACCTCCTGTCATGAAAACAGCAAAATCACAACTAAGTGCTGAACAACTATCAACAAAAAAGACTACCGAGGGCTTCCCTGGTGGCGCAGTGGTTGGGAGTCCGCCTGCCGATGCAGGGGACACGGGTTCGTGCCCCAGTCCGGGAAGATCCCACATGCCGCGGAGCAGCTGGGCCCATGAGCCATGGCCACTGAGCCTGCGCGTCCGGAGCCTGTGCTCCGCAACGGGAGAGCCCACAGCAGTGAGAGGCCCGCGTACCGCAAAAAAAAAAAAAAAAAAAACTACCAAGAAAGATATTCTACATACAAAGACAAAGAAGAAGCCATAATGAGACAGTAGGAAGGGAACTTTGGGGATATAAGTAAATCCCATCCCTGATGGGTGGGTGGTCCACCACCTGGAAAATCATTACATTGCACAGGTTCTCCCACAGGAGGGAGAGTTCTGAGCCCCACATCAGGCACCCCAGCCTGGGGCTCTGGCATCAGTAGTAGGAACCCCCAGAGCATTTGGCTTTGAAGGCAAGCAGCGCTTGATTATAGGAGCTCCACAGGACTGGGGGAAACAGAGACTCCACTCTTAAAGGGCGCACACAAGGTTTCATGTGCACTGGGACCCAGGGAAATTTAATGACTTCATAGGAGGCTGGGCTAGACCTACCTGTGGGTCTCAGCGGGTCTCCTGGGGAGGCGGAGGTCAGCTGTGGCTCACTGTAGGGGCAAGGTCACTAGCAGCAGAGGCCCCAGGAGATATTCCTTGACGTGAACTCTCCCAGAGGTCACCATTTTGGCACTGAGACCTGGCCTCATCGAACAGCCTACAGGCTCCAGTGCTGGGATGCCTCAGGCTAAACAACCAACAGGGTGGGGACACAGCCCCACCCATCAGCAGATAGGCTGCCTAGAGTCATCCTGACCCCATAGCCACCTATAAACACACCACTTGACACAGCCCTGCCCACCAGAGGGACAAGACCCAGCTCCACCCATCAGAGCGCAGGTACCAGTCCATCCTACCAGGAAGCCTACACAAAGCCCCTGGACCAGCCTCACCCACCAGAGGGCAGACACCAGAAGCAAGAAGAACTACAATCCTGCTGCCTGTGGAATGGAGACTGCCAACACAGCAAGTGAGACAACGTGAGTTGGCAGATAACTATGTCCCAGAGAAAGGAACAAGATAAAACCCAAGAAAAACAAGTAAGTGAAGTGGAGATAGGCAATCTTCCTGAAAACGAATTCAGAGTAACGATAGTAAAGATGATCCAAGATCTCGGAAAAAGAATTGCAGGCAAAGACCAAGAGGATACAAGAAGTGTTTAGTAAAGAGCTATAAGCTTTGAAGAAGAGACACAGATGAAAAATACAATAAGTGAAATGAAAAATACACTAGAAGGGATCAATAGCAGAATTACTGAGGCAGAAAAACAGATAAGGGAGCTGGAAGACAGATTGGTGGGAATCACTGCTGCAGAACAGAATGAAGAAACAAAAGTGAAAAGAAGTGAGGACACTCTGAGACCTTTGGGACAACATTACATGCACCAACCTTCACATTATAGGGGTCCCAGAAGGAGATGAGAGAGAGAGAGAGAGAATGGGCCTGAAAAAATATTTGAAGAGATCATAGCCAAAAACCTTTATAACATGGGAAAGGAAGCACTCACTCAAGTTCAGAAAGTGCAGAGAGTCCCATACAGGGTAAAACCCAAGGAAGAACACACCAGGATGCATATTAATGAAAATGACAAAAATTTAAAGACACAGAGAAAATACTAAGAGCAACAAGGGAAAAGCAACAAATAACGTACAAGGGAATCCCCATAAGGTTATCAGCTGATTTTTCAGCAGAAACTCTGCAGGCCAGAAGGGAGAGGAATGATATATTTAAAGTGATGAAAGGGGAAAATCTACAACCAAGAATACTTTACCGAGCAAGGCTCTTGTTCAGATTTGATGGAGGAATCAAAAGATTTATAGACAAGCAAAAGCTAAGAGAATTCAGCACCACCAAACCAACTTTACAACGAACGCTAAAGGAATTTCTCTAAGTGGAAAAGAAAAGGCCACAACTAGAAACAAGAAAATCACAAATGGGAAAGCTCACTGGTAAAGGCAAACTTACAGTAAATGGTAAGATATCAGCCACACACAAATATGATATCAAATCCAGCAATCATGAGAAGAGGAGAGTACAAGTGCAGGGAATTGGAAATGCATTTGAAATTAAAAGACCAGCAACTTACGACAATCTTGTTTATATACAGACTGCTATGTCAAAATCTCATAATAACCGCAAACCAAAAATCTGTAATAGATACACACACGCACACACACAAACACAAAAGCAAGCCAAACACAACACTAAAGATAGACATCAAATCACAAGGGAAGTAAAGAGGAGGGGAAGAAAAAAGACTTACAAAAACAAATCCAAAACAATTAATAGAATGGCAGTAAGGACATACATATCAATAATTACCTTAAACATAAATGGATTAAATGCTCCAACCAAAAGACACAGACTGGCTGAATGGATATAAAAACAAGACCCATATATATGCTGTCTACAAGAGACCCACTTCAGACCTAGGGACACATACAGACTAAAAGTGAGGGGATGGAAAAAGGTTTTCCATAAAAATGGAAATCAAAAGAAAGCTGGAGTATCAATACTCACATCAGACAAAACAGACTTTAAAATACTGTTATATGAGACAAAGAAGGACACCACAGAATGATCAAGGGACCAATCCAAGAAGAAGATATAACAATTATAAATACATACACACCCAGCAGAGGAGCACCTCAGTATATAAGGCAAATGCTAACAGCCATAAATGGAGAAGTCAACAGTATCACAGTAACAGTGGGGACTTAAACACCCCACTTACATCAATGGACAGATCATCCAGACAGAAGATCAGTAGGGAAGCACAGGCTTTGAGTGACACATTAGATGAGATAAACTTAACTCATTCTATGAGGCCACCATCACCCTGATACCAAAACCAGACAACAATACCACACAAAAAGAAAATTATGGGCCAATATCATGGATAAACATAGACTCAAAAATCCTCAACAAAATACTGGCAAACCATATCCAACAATAAATTAATAGGATCATACACCATGATCAAGTGGGATTTATCCCAGGGATGCAAGGATTTTTCAATACCCGCAAATCAATCTGTGTGATACACCACATTAACAAACTGAAGAATAAAAACCATATGATCTTCTCAATTGATGCAGAAAAAGCTTCTGACAAAATTCAACACCCATTGATGATAAAAACTCTCCATAAAGTGGACATGGAGGGAACCTAGCTCAACATAATAAAGGCCATATAGGACAAACCCACAGCCAGCATCATACTCATCAGTGAAAAGCTATCAGCATTCCCTCTAAGATCAGGAGCAAGATGAGGGCATCCACTCTCAACACTTTTATTCAACATAATTTTGGAAATCCTAGCCTGTGGCAATCAGAGAATGAAAAGAAATGAACCTAAAATGGAAAAGAAGAAGTAAAACTGTCACTGTTTGCAGATGATATGATGCTATACATAGAAAATCCTAAAGAAGCTATTAGGAAAGTACTAGAGCTCATCAATGAATTCGGTAATATTTCAGGATACAAAATTAATACACAGAAATCTCTTGTATTTCTCTACACTAATAAAGAAAGATCAGAAAGAGGAATTAAAGAAGCAATCCTGTTTACCATCACATTAAAAAGAATATAAATACCTAGGAATAAACCTACTTAAGGAGGCAAAGGACTTGTACTCCAAAAAGTATAAGACACTGATGAAAGAAATTGAAGATGACACAAAGAGTTGGAAAAATATACCATGTCCTTGGACTGGAAGAATCAATATTCTTAAAGTGACTATACTACCCAAGACAGTCTAAAGATTCATTGTAATCCCTAACAAATTACCAATGGCATTTTTCACAGAACTCAAACAAAAAGATTTAAAATATGACTGGAAACTCAAAAGACCCTGAAAAGCCAAAGCAATCCTGAGAAAGAAAACTGGAGCTGGAGGAATCAGGCTTCCTGTCTTCAGACTATACTACAAAGATATAGTCATCAAGACAGTATGGTACTAGCACAAAAACAGAAATATAGATCAATGGCACAGGATACAAAACCTGGAAATTAACCCATGCACCTCTGTTCAATTAATCTACAACACAGGAGGCAAGAATATACCATGGAGAAAAGACAGTCTGTTCAGTAAGTGGGTGCTGGGAAAACTGGACAGCTACATGTAAAAGAATAAAATTACAACATTCTCTAACACCATATATAAAAATAAACTCAAAATGGAAAAAAGACCTAAATGTAATACCAGATACTATAAAACTCTTAGTGGAAAACATAGGCAGAAGACTCTTTGGCATAAATCGCTGTAATCTTTTTGGATCCACCTCGTAGAGTAATGAAAATAAAAACAAACAAACGGGACCTAATTAAACTTAAAAGCTTTTGCACAGCAAAGGAAACCATAGACAAAAGGAAAAGACAACCCACAGAATGGGAGAAAACATTTGCAAATGATGTGAGTGACAAGAGATTAATCTCCAAAATATGCAAACAGCTCATACAGCTCAATATCAAAAAAAGAAACACCCCAATCAAAAAGCCGAAGATCTACATAGACATTTCTCCAAAGAAGAAATACAGATGGCCAAAAAGCACACGAAAAGGGGCTCAAAGTTGCTAATTATTAGAGAAGGGCAAATCAGAATTGCATGATGAAAAGACAACCCTCAGAATGGGAGAAAACATTTGCAAAGGAAGCAACTGACCAAGGATTAATCTCCAAAATATACAAGCAGCTCATGCAGCTCAATATCAAAATCAAACAACCCAATCCAAAAACGGGCAGAAGACCTAAATAGATATTTCTCCAAAGAAGATATACAGATTGCCAACAAACACATGAAAGGATGCTCAACATCATTAATCATTAGAGAAATGTAAATCAAAACTACAATGAGGTACCACCTCATACCTGTCAGAATGGGCATCATCAAAAAATCTACAAACAATAAATGCTGGAGAGGGTGTGGAGAAAAGGGAACCCTCTTGCACTGTTGGTGGGAATGTAAATTGATACAGCCACTGTGGAGAACAGTATGGAGGTTCCTTAAAGAACTAAAAACAGAACTACCATATGACCCAGCAATCCCACTACTGGGCATATACCCTTAGAAAACCATAATTCCAAAAAAGTCATGTACCACAATGTTCACTGCAGCTCTATTTACAATAGCCAAACGTGGAAATAACCTAAGTGTCCATCGACAGATGAATGGATAAAGAAGATGTGGCACATATACACAATGGAATATTACTCAGCCATAGAAAGAAACAAAACTGAGTTATTTGTAGTGAGGTGGCGGGACCCAGAGTCTGTCATACAGAGTGAAGTAAGTCAGAAAGAGAAAAACAAGTACCGTATGCTAATACATACATATTGAATCTAAAAAAAAGAAAAAAAATGGTTCTGAAGAACCTAGGGGCAGGACAGGAATAAAGACGCAGACGTAGAGAATGGACTTGAGGACACGGGGAGGGGGGAGGGCAAGCTGGGATGAAGTGAGAGAGTACCATGGACATATATACACTACCAAATGTAAAACAGATAGCTAGTGGGAAGCAGCCGCATAGCACAGGGAGATCAGCTCGGTGCTTTGTGACCACCTAGAGGGGTGGGATAGGGAGGGTGGGCGGGAGACGCAAGAGGGAGGGGATATGGGGATATATGTATACATATAGCTGATTCACTTTGTTATACAGCAGCAACTAACACAACAGTGTAAAGCAATTATACTCCAATAAAGATGTTAAAAAATAAAAAGATACATGCACCCCACTGTTCACTGCAGCACTATTTACAATAGCCAGGATATGGAAGCAACCTTAGTGTCCATCCACAGATGAATGGATAAAGAAGACGTGGTACATATATACACTGGAATATTATTCAGTGACAAAAAAGAATGAATGCCATTTCCAGAAACATGGATGGACCTAGAGATTATCATACTAAGTTGAAGTATGTCACATAGAGAAAGACAAATATATGTTATGACTGATACGTGGAATCTAAAAAAAAAAATGATACAAATGGACTTACGAAGCAGAAACAGACTCACAGACTTCAAAAACAAACATGGTTATGAAAGGGGAAAGTGGGGGAGGGATAAATTAGGAGTTTGGGACTCACATTTACACACTTCTATCTGTAAAACAGATAATCAACAAGGACTTACTGTATAGAACAGAGAACTCTACTCAGTATTCTGAAATAACCTATATGGGAAAAAAAGTCTGAAAAAGAGTATATATATATATATGTATATCTGAATCACTTTGCTGTACATCTGAAACTAACACAACATTGTAAATCAACTATAAAAATTTAGTTTACAAAAATGTCTCTACTACCCAAAACTCTACAGATTCAATGCAGTCTCCATCAAAATTCCAATGGCATTTTTCCACAGAAATGGAACCAAGAGCTGTAAGATTTCTATGAACCACAAGAGACCAGAGTAACCAATGCAACCTTGACAAAAAAGAGGCATCATGCTTCCTGATTTCAAACTATATTACAAAGCGATAGTAATGAAAATAATATGCTGTTGGTATAAAAACACACACATAGATCAATGGCAGAGAGTAGAGAGGCCAGAAATCTACACATATATGGTCAATTTACGACAAAGATGCCAAGAATACACAATGGGGAAAGCACTGTGTCTTCAGTAAACGGTGGTGGGAAATCTGGACAGCCACATGCAAAAGGATGAAGCTGGATCCCGATCTTACACCGCTCACAAAACTTAAGTCAACATGGATCAAAGATCTGAATATAAGACCTGAAGCCATAAAACCCCTAGAAGAAAACATAGGCAGTAAGCTTTCTGACATAGGCCTTGATCTTGATTTTTTGATCTGACACCAAAAGCGAAGGCAACAGAGACAAATAAAAACAAGTGGGATGACATTAAACTAAAAATGTTCTGCACGGCAAAGGAAACCATTAACAAAAAGGCAATCTAATGAATAGGAAAAGTATGCATTACCAGTTATCTATCTGATAATGGGTTAATGTCTAGAATACATAAAGAATTCATGAAAGAAAAAAGAAATAATTCAATTTAAAACTGGCCAGAGAATCTTATAGATGTTTTTCTTAAAGAGGACATAGAGATGGCCAACAGGTACATTGAAAAGATGCTCAAAATCAGTAATCATCAAGAATATGCAAATAAAAACCACAGTGAGATATCACCTCATTCCCGTCAGAATGGCTGTCAGCAAAACGACAACAAGTCACAAGTGTTTTCCAGGATGTAGAGAAATGGGAACCCTTGTGCACTCTTGGTGCGAGTGTAAATTGGTCCAGACACTATGGAAAACAGGAGGTTCCTCAAAAATTTAAAAACAGAACTAGCTTTTGATCAAAATTTCACTTTTGGGTTATTTATCCAAAGAAAACAAAAACAGTCACTTCAAAAGGTATACACACCTCTATGTTCACTGCAGCATTATTTACCATAGCCAAGATATGGAAGCAACCTAAATGTTCATCTGTGGATGAACGGATACAGAAAATGTGGGGTGTGTGTGTGTGTGTGTGTGTGTGTGTATGGGGGTGGGAAATATTATTTAGTCATAAAAAATAATGAAATCTTGCCATTTGTGACAACATGAATGAAAGAATTATGCTAAATAAAATAAGTCAGAGAAAGAGAAACATTGATACTATATTATCTCACTCTGTGGAATCTAAAGAAAACAAACACACACGACAAAAAAACCCCAAGGTTATAGATACAGAGAACAGACTGATGGTGGTCGAAGGCAGGGGATTGGGGGTAGGGTGAAATGGATGAAGGGGGTGAAAAGGTACAATCTTTTGGTTATGAAATGTCACGGGGGTACAATGCACAGCATGGGCACTATTGTTAATACTGTACTGCATATTTGAAAATTGCTAGGAAAGTAGATGCTAAAATTTCTCACTAAAAAAATTTTTTGGAACCACGTATGGCGACAGATGTTAACTAGACTTACTGTTGTGATCATTTTGCAGTGCATACAAATATCAAACCCTTATATTGTACATCTGGAACTAATATATCAGCTATACCTCAATAAAACTAACATGTACAAAAGCATACAACTGCAAGTTTCTCTCTCATTAGCTAATTGTGATGATGCATCTGTCAGACACATAGCAAACTTTTAAATCATGTTGCCTATTAGTATCCATTATCTCTGTTTTCAATGGTGTTGACAGCTAGAGATGCTGAGCTGGAAAGAAATGAATTCAGAATGTGAGGACCCAAGTCTGATGTGATCAAGTGAGCCCATGTAATCAACGTGAGAGAAAGAATACAAGTCGTAAAGATGAAATGTCAAGTACCCAACCCCGGTAGGCCCAGCAAAATACCCTCCTGGCTGACCTCCAAATCCCCGCCTCTTGTTGTAGCAGAATCTGGATATGCTGAGCTGAAAAGAAATGAACTCGGAATGTGAGGACCCAAGTCTGAGTTCCCACTTTGCCCCTCACCAGTGATCTGGCTCTCAATGAATTATTGAGATACTCACTTAAATTACTGAAATGCCTATTTTAATATCTATTTGAAATAATACAGCTTGTGTGGAAGCAGGTTATAAATTGCCGAGGGTATGAAACAGCCTACAGATGTGAGCCTTGAGAGGATGCATGGCTTTAGGAGAATGGGACACGCAGGGGAACTTTACTACATTGGGGGAGCTAGAATTTTATATCTGGGGACACATGTGACAGTCATTTGTAGGGGCTAGGACTAGGGTGAGGGGATAGGGGTCTTATTTGGGGTGGACAATTTAAGGACTTCTGAAAACTCAGTAGTCAGAATAACATTTTAAGGCAATGTTTGTGGAGAGCAAAGTGAATGCCAAGAAATCCACGATGAGCAAAATATCAAATCTGTAAATGAGGACAGGGTTTGACAGGGCTGGGGTTGGAGTGAGGACACACGGACAGGTCATGCAGCTGCGGGAACACCTGCTTCGTGCTATCCTTCGGTGCTACTCCTTGTGTGGGTGATGGTCTGAGTGATGGTGAGGTGATGCCCCCAGGGATCAGCCAGGATTAACATCACACCACAGCCGAATCCAGTCACTGCTTCTAAGACAGTGGGATCCTGAATCTTTTATATTCATTGCCATCCAAACTCAAGTGGGTGGTGTTATGGCTTGAATCGCATCCTGCAAAAAGATATGTGAGGGTCCAAATCCCCCTGGTATCTAGGAATGTGAGCTTTTTTCGAAATAGGGTCTTTCCAAACGGATGTCATCTTATTGAGCAGATGTAATCGTCATGAACAGAGGTGAACGGGGGGTTGGGGGGCGTAAGATCAATGTGAGATGAGCTCGCTAAGGTGGACCCTAATCCACTATAACCGGTGTCCGCCGAGGGCCTGGGTTCGATTCCTCGTTGGGGAACTAAGAGCTTGCAAGCAGCGTGGTGGGGAAAAAAAGGAAAAAAGGACGCAGAGGGAAGACCATGTGAAGACGCAGGGGGACGACTGCCTTGTGAGTTGAAGGCAGAGGTTGCAGTGACGTGTGCACGAAAGCCAGGACTCCAGGGGACACTGACAACCAGCTAAAGCTCGAAGAGGCAAAGATGGTGTCTCCTTTTCAGACTTCAGAAGGCAGGGTGGCCTGTCAGCACCTTGATTTTGGATTTCCAGCCTCCAGAACGGGGAGATGACACGTGTGTGGTTTTAAATATGTTCGGCCTATGGTACTTCCTGCAGCATCCCCAGGAAACTAAGACATACTAGACCTACCTCCGTAGTTACGGTGGCTTTTCAAGAGGCTTCATGGGCTCCCTCTTCCCCCGGTAAAATCTCCCAATGGAGAAGCAGGCAACCCACGAAACTCTGCATCTGCCCAAACACCGAAGCTTAAACATTACAGCACTCAACTAACGGGCTTTCCTTCTTTGTGTTATAATACAAAAAGAAATGCAGAGTGTCCGTAACATTTGTTTTCGGATAACTAGCAAAGTAAGCCATGTTTTTTTATGTCAGTGGCCACAGGTTTGGTGAAACTTCAGCAAGTGAGACAATCTTCAATAACATATAAGATTAAATATGCATATAATAACATACGCTTGTATACACAGGCATATAACTGCGCAAAAGCAATGGTGCAGCAGCAATTATAACCGGCAGATAAGGAGTAAAATGCTAAAGAGGCATTTTCCTTTTAAGTGTGACCTTTTTAGCACCTAACGGAGAGCGAAGCAGGAAGCTTTTGTTTTTTAATAGAAATTCTTTTTTTAGATAAACTTCAATGTGAAAATACATCCTTTTCTTCCCTGGGTACCTATTTTTAAGTCTCATTATGTCTGCCACACCTTCTGGGGGTGTTTCATTTGCAGTGTAGCTATTTCTAATACATGCAGCCTGCGACAGAAGACCGCATGGGGTCTCAGCCTCGGGCTTCTGGATCCCAAGGGGCAGCTCATTGGTTTTTTTTTAATTGTGGTAAAAAAAATATATGTTTTTTTAATCACTTTAAACTGTTCGAAGAGTAGTTCCCTGGCCTTAAGTACATTCACATTGTTGGGCAACCGTCACCACCATCCATCTCCAGAGCTCATCAGGCACAACTGAAACCCTATACTCATTAGATACTCTGCCCATTCCACATCCCCCCTCCCCGCCCCGACTCCACTTACATATTTACCTGCTCTAGGTAGATGGCATACATGGTATCATACAATATTTCTCTTTGTGTCTGGTTTGTATCCCTGAGCATCATGTTCTCAAGGTTCATTCATATTGTAGCCCGTGTCAGAGTTTTTCCTTTTTAAGGCTGAGTCATATTGCACAGTACCGACACACCACACTCTTTCTCCATTCATCCGTGGATGGACAGTTATATTGTTGCCCCCTTCTAGCTACTGTATATCATGCTATGAACATTTGTGTACAAATACCCGCTAGGTCTCCGACTTCACTTAGTTTGGGTAAATACTTGGAGGGAAATTGCTGGATTATAGGAAGACGCTGAATTTTTGAGGAAAGGTCATAAGGTACGTCACTTTGCCGACTTTGGGCTTAAAGACACAGTGTGTTCTTTTTAAGACAGTATTTAAATGTGATATCATGAAGTTATGAGAGAGATTTGTGGAGTTTAAAGACTTTCATAACTGTTTTAGGTTCACAGCATAATTGAGAAGAAGGTGGAGAGATTTCCCAGACACCCACTGCCCCTACATATGCACAGCTTCCCCCACTATCCACAACCCTCCTCCCCCAGGGTCATACGTTTGTTAAACTGATGGACCTACATGGACACATCACCATCACCCAAAGTCCATAGTTTACATTAGGGTTCACTTTTGGTGTTTTACGTCCTATGGGTTTGAATATGTAATGACATGCACCCCCCAGGATATCAGTAGTTTCACTACGAAAAATCCTACGCTTCATCTATTTATCCCTCTCCCACCCCAGGCAACGGCTGATCTTTTTACCGTCTCCATAGTTTTCCCCTTTTCAGAATTTCGCCTAGTTGGAATCACACAGAGTGTAGCTCTTTCATACTAGCTTCTTTCACTGAGTAAAATGCGTTTATGTTTCTCCCACATCCTTTCATGGCTTGATGGTTCTTTTTCTTCTTTTTTTTTAGTGACAAATAACAGTCCGTCATCTGGATGCACCACATTTTATTAATCAGTTCACCTACTGAAGGACATCTTGGCTGCTTGCAAGTTTGGGCACTTATGATTATAAGATGCCAGAAACACCCACATGCAAGTTTCTGTGTGCACAGAAGTTTTCAACTCCTCTGGGGAAATACCAAGGAGTATTACTGCCGGATCGTATGGTAAGAGTACGCTTACTTCGAAACTGCCCAGCTGTCCCCCAGAGGGGCTGTACCGTTTTGCACTCCCACCAATGAGGTCCTATGCTTCAACATCCTCGCCAGCATTTCGTGTTGTCAAACGGTACTTAACTACGCAAATATCCTTGAAAAGATAGAGCCGAACAGAAGAGCCGTTATTACCTGCTTGTAAGACATCCAAACAGAGGAGTGACAAGAGAGGAATCGTCTACCAACAACCTACAAAGAGTGGACTGTGGAGAGAACGCCCCCTTGAGAGGGCCAGCGGTTGAAGGACCCTGCTGGCCCAGCCTGATCTTGCAAGCAGGGAGCCAGCGAACCAAATCGCTAACTTCAAACTCCCTTCAGCCTTTGAACGCCTGTCCGATCTCCTCCACTGAACCCCCAGGGAACCCACAAGTCACAGGATCCCATTGATAAATCCAGGCCAGCTTCCTGGCAGAGAAGGAGGGTTGGGCAAGATGAAGGTCCACGGCACATCTCGTGATACACGCCACAACCCACCTCCACTTCTCCTGTTGAGTCTGATGCTGCTTCCACATGGACCTTCCAAGAGTATTGCAGTTCAGCAGAAGCATGAGAAGTGGCAAGAACTGAGTGTCAGGAGAGCAACCTTCTTCCTTTCGGGCTCGCGAGAAACAATTATTTGGTTGTTGCATCTTACTATGCTCTGTACAAATAAAATCAGCCATGTCCAGATACCTCCGTTCCTACAAGCATCATTTCCCTCAGGAAAAATTCCTGAAAAAGACACTACTAAACAGGATGACTGCCAACTTACTTTCCGCATACGTTGTTCTAGTTTATGTTCCCACTTGTTCTGAAAATATATAGGAGGCTTAATTGAAGCCCCACATCTACCTGCCAAAGACTTCTTCCAATTTTAAGGAACAATAATTTACAGTTATTTTGAGAGCATAAGATAGCTCTAACTTCCCTTTACTCCTGTCCCCCAGGATGGTCCTGGTCGTCACAGAACAGCCGAGAAGAGGGGCCACCATGATGTTATAAGTGTGAGGCAGATATCTGCCCTCCATCCTGTGGTAGCCTACAGGGTGCTGTGGACATCAAACACAGCATTTATATAATAGTTATTGGATCCACTGTCTGGGGTGGAAGGTAGATACCCCAGTCACGAGTATGACAGCACGGCCAGCAACACAGAGAAGGAACAGACGGCAGTGCTGGGCAACGATGCTGTGCTCTCAGATACTGGGGCTCCAACAACATCTGACCAGATGGGCTCTGCCCCTTGAGGGATGGGCCGTAGGTAAATGAGCAGCAAGGAACGCAGACAGGTAGCTAAACGTCAGACCATGGATCGACACTGATGTTGCCAAATGATACTAGTCAAAACCTATGGCTTGGTTGTAGAGGAAAACTCCAGTTAGTTTGACTAGCAAAGCAGCAGGGATATTTTAGTCTTCAACTAATTCATTGCATCTGACCAGCCAGCTGCAAGTGATATACATTTGTTTGAACAGGATATAGAACCTTCTAGCATGACAAGGGACAGGTGATTTTAGTTAGGAAAGACATGATTACAAAGCCCTTAGAACCAAAATAATTGGAAGACAAGAATGACGGACCCTGACAGCTAAAGGACGCCTCGGCACAGGATAAAGTATACAATCTTAGAGAAAGTATTAGTTTCTACCGAGTGCCTGATGAGTTTTGATAGTAAGGGGAATCCGATACCGTAAGTCCCCCCTACACATGAACGAGTTCCATTCAGAGAGCGTGCTTTTAAGTGCACTTTGTTCGTAAGTCCAACAAACTTAGCCTAGGTACCCCATTAACACAGTCGGCTATAGAGTACTGTACTGTAATAGGTTTATAATACTTTTCACAGAAATAACACATAAAAGACAAACACACACACAAAATAAAGAAAACCTTTTTAAGCTTACACTACAGTCCCTGGAAAAGCACAGCAGTCCAGTCCAACAGCTGGCACACAGGGGCTGGCATCGAGGGAACAGGCAAGGAGAGTTACTGACTGCAGGAGGGAGAGGAGGTGGGAGATGGTAGAGCTGAAGGGTCATCAGCAGTAGGAGACGGAGGGCGAGCTGCAATGTCACTCACCCGATGCTGATGGCACAGGTTCTGGTTCCTTGCTGGATTCAATTCTATCTATAAAGATACTGTACTACTGTACTCTATGCAGTAACGTACACAAAAGCACAAGTACTTGCAGACGATGCATGCACGTGACAGTGCACGCCAGGCACGTGAACTAACTTACGTGACTGGGTATGGGAACGCACATTCACAGCTTTGAAAGGTCGCAACGTGAAGGTTCGTGTGTCAGGGTCTTACTGTACCCCAGTGCAAGGATACACTAGCTCGGATGTCTAGGGAAGTGGTAAACGCTCAAAGAAGGCTGTGGCTGAGTGAGGATGCCTTTCGGAAGTGTATAGCTGTCACATGTAGTTATGGAATAGTCTAGGACAAGGCAGGCTCAGGGCCACCAGCTATCTTTCCAGATCAGATAGGCAATCCTGTATATCCCTTAACACCCAGCTTACATGGCATCGGGACAGTCAGAACATACAGATCCAGGGGGCCCCAGCCCGGCTGTGCTTCTTGCTGGCTGCCAGGAGCCTGAAGTCCTTCCAAGTTTAGTCCTAGCCCCTCCTAGTCTGACGTATTCAGCTCAGTTTCTGAAATTGGGCTTTCTTAGAAAGTTTTCCATATTTTGTAAGTTTGGTGTGTTGAGCACACAAAAAAGAACATACAACATAGACCAGAAGAATGAATTCCAGTAGTCAAAACATCTGGACATTTAGACTTGTTGAAATATTCATTGGCCCTTGACTTCAAAAACACTTCAAATATGACCCACTTATGCTGACATGTGTGGGTTTTTCGGTGTTAAAGAGTCCTTAAAAATAAGCAAGGATGCCTTCCAATGTTGAGTTAATAAGTTATGAAGAGTTATTTGGCTTTATCTCGACTTTACTGCGGAACCTGGAGACTTCCACGTTGAGTGTTTTCACCTGTGCATGTACCGACTTGCTTATCTTCTTTCCTCTCCAGGCTACAGAGTTCCACAGCAGTGGGAACGGGGTGGAGAGGGCATGATTTCCATTTGTTTTTGTTTTTGTTTTGCGGTATGCGGCCCTCTCACTGCTGTGGTCTCTCCCGTTTCGTAGCACAGGCTCCGGATGCGCATGCCCAGCGGCCATGGCTCACGGGCCCAGCCGCTCCGTGGCACGTGGGGTCTTCCCGGACCGGGGCACGAGTCCGTGTGTCCTGCATCGGCAGGCGGACTCTCAACCACTGCGCCACCTGGGAAGCCCTGATTTCCTTTTTTAAATATGTCTTCTATCCCACTGATGTCTGTCGTTTGCCATGTGCTTACCTTATTCTTCTGCTCTAAGCGTTTTGGGAGAATGCTGCAACATGATCTGGGGAGAAAATTAGCACCTAAACTGTCGAGTCACAGCACTTCACTAGATTTACTCATTGCTGTTTGACCAGTGGTGTTCACTCTCCACTTCTCAGTCCTCAAATTAGAAATGTCAGATTTGTATTAATACCATAGGCCATTCATACCACTGGGTTAAAGTCTTTAAGGTAATTGTTGGAAAGAGAAAAAAGCAGGAAAGGACAAAACCTAGTATAGAATACACACATCTAAATCCAATTCTGCACCAAACTTGGAACAGAACCCCAAGTCCTCTTTTAGTGAACATTAAGATATCTGTTGTTGAATCTGTTACCTAATGCGTAAATAAACTCAGTCTGGGGAGGAAGTTCAAAAGCCACTGATACAAGATATATCTATGTTGATAAATGGTTATCAGTAGCCAAAAAGCTGAATTCCTTGCCCAATTTGCTGTAGTCTAGACGCCAGAACAGGGTATTTTGAGCCAAATTCAACCTAAGGAGGTATCGGAAACATCTGACCACTTTTCACGGTATCTGTTATCTCACGCAGGGTGAGGACGAATCCCTTAGTTCTGGCTTCTGAAAAGTCAGAAGATCCATCAGCACTAGGTGAGGTGCTTCCATGGTGACAGTCAGCTGGATCTCCTCAGCTGCCGTCCCCTTGAGACAAGCCACCTGCTCTGTCATTCACTACAGTCCTCACTCCTCCCTACTGGCACCCCTGGCCCACTTCCCTTTTTTATATCACTTGCCACTGTAGGTATCTGAATTAGTCATGCACTGTCCTAGGCAGACAGGGCCTCGAGGTTTCTGCTGCTCCTATGCATGGGGACCCTTAGCCCCTATCGGCCTGTGACCAAGGCAGTGAGGCTAGACAAGGGTTACAGGACAGCCTGTGCGCAGATCACCCTGCACCCCTTCTTCTACCGCGTCAGCTGGAGCAAGCGTCTCCTATCTGTTTGGTTTAGACAAGCAGTCTAACTCCCAGGCTGAGAACTGGACCCTGATGTGCAGAGAAAAAGGGGCCAGGAAGAGAAAGAAAGCAGTCAGGGTCAACATATTCAAGGCTGCGCCTGGTCTAAGACCCAGAAGTTCTGCTTTGGGAATCTGCTCGGAGGACCAAGTGACAGTGAGGAATCTTCTAGAATAAACACTAGGCGTCTCTAGCGCGGCTGCTTCGTGGATTCATGGTTTAATCTTTAAGAGCACGTTCGTCACCAGGGAGTATTCCATACTCTTGCCTCCCAGGCTACATGGGAGCTCTCGCTAGGGCAGAACCAGCGCCCAGCAGGGTTAAGAAGCCAGCCGTAAGAACAGGCTGAAAGAGGTGAAGTTTGACATTTGTCACTTTAGTTTTTATGTTCGACTCTGGGATCTAACCAAAGGACTGAGGAAGGGAACCACACGTCGAACAAACATCTGGTGACTGGGTTGCCTGTTGATGCTTTCAGCCAGCCTCCAGGGTATGACGAGAGGATCAACCTCTGCATAAAGAAACCTTTTTATTTTCCATGATCAAAACTGCCTCACCCAGAAGCGCATCCAGGCCAGGGGGCCTTCAGAGTAAGGGATAAACCCACTCCAGGCTGGCAGGAGGGTCACCTCAGCCATTTCTTCCCTCACCTTAGGAGGAAAAGGAAGAGGAAGACCTATTTTGACTGACAAACAGAGGATGCCGCTGCGGACAAAGAATGTCACCTGCCACTTTAGTAAACAAAGGATGTTGGAGCCATTAAGCCCTCAGCCGCCCCACTGACTGTGCCCCCTGAGGGGATTCAGGATGGAGAAAACAGGATGCTGGCCCCAGAGAGCTGAGGTACAAATCAAAGGAATGACTTCAGTGAACCCAGACTCTTGCATCTTCACATACATAGAGAAGCACGAAAATCATTAACTTGAGATGTCTGTTTTTTTGTGTGATTAGCAGTAACCTTCTGATGTTAAACTACATGTGCTCCCCCAGCCCCCAGCAAAAACTTCTGTATATCCCCACTCCTTTCTTACCTATTTGGCACAGAACCTCAGAGCTATCTGAGAGGCTGTCTCCTGAACTCCAGTCCTCAGTAAGGGCCCCGAATACAACACAGCTCTCAGCTCTTAGGTTGTGTGCACCCTCCACACACAACCCAGTCATACCACCGTAAGCTGGAGAACTAGACGAAAGAAAATGACACACTGCAAACGGCCTACTGCTGTGGCACTCAAACTGGGTCCACAGGCCAAGATCCGAATCTCCTGGGAGCTTGTTGGAAATGCACATTCTCAGGCCTTACCCCAGGGCACAAAATCTGAGGATGGGGCCCAGGGGGTAAGTTTAGGAAGCACTCCACCATCAAGGTGATTCCTATGCACAACCTCAAGCATGAAAAGCACTCAAAACATCTCTATAGTGATTTAATGAGATCCCTATCAAATTACCCATGATATTTTTAAAAAATATTTATTTATTTATTTATTTAGGTTGCACTGGGTCTTAATTGCGGCAGGCAGGCTCCTTAGTTGTGGCTTATCAGCTTAGTTGCGGCCTGCAGGCTCCTTAGTTGTGGCTCATGGCTCCTTAGTTGTGACACATGGCCTCCTTAGTTGTGACATGCAAACTCTCAGTTGCAGCATGCATGTGGGATCTAGTTCCCTGACCAGGGATGGAACCTGGGCCCCCTGCATTGGGAGCGCAGAGTCTTATTCACTGCTCCACCAGGGAAGTCCCCTTCCACAGAACTAAAATAATCCAAAATTTATACAGAATCATAAAAGACCCAGAATTGCCAAAGTGATCCTGAGGAGGAAAAAGAGCAGGAGGCCTAACTCTCCCAGACTTCAGGCAATACTACAAAGTTACAGTAATCAAAACAGTGTGGTTTTGGTACAAAAACAAACATACGGATCAATGGAACAGAACAGAGAGCCCAGAAATAAACCCACACACCTACAGTCAATTAAGCTTTGACAAAGGAGGCAAGAACATACAATGGGAAAAAGAAAATCCCTTCAGCAAGTGATGCTGGGAAAGTTGGACGGCTGCGTGTAAATCAATGAAGTTAGAACACACCCTCACAACATGCACAAAACTAAACTCAAGATGGATTAAAGACTTAAACATAAGACATGACACCATAAAACTCCTAGAAGAGAACATAGGCAAAACATTCTCTAACATAAATCATACCGATGTTTTCTTAGGTCATTCTCCCAAGGCAATAGAACTAACAACAAAAATAAACAAATGGGACCTAATCAAACTTACAAGCTTCCGTACAGCAAAGGAAACCATAAACAAAGGAACAAACAAACAAAAAATGAAAAGACAACCTACCGAATAGAAGAAAGTATTTGCAAATTACGTGACTAACAAGGGTTTAATCTCCAAATTATACAAACAGCTCATACAACTCAACAACAATGACAAAAAACAACACAATTGAAAAATGGGCAGAAGACCTAAATAGACATTTCTCCAAAGAAGACAGATGGCCAGTAGGCACATGAAAAGATGCTCAATATCACTAATTATTAGAGAGATACAAATCAAAACTACAATGAGGTACCACCTTACACTGGTCAGATTAACCATCATTAAAAAGACTACAAACAATACATGCTGGAGAGGGTGTGGAGAAAAGGGAACCCTCCTGCACTGTTGGTCGGAATGTAAGTTGGTGCAGTCACTATGGAGAACAGTATAGAGATTCCTCAAACTAAAAACAGAATTACCATATGATTCAGCAATCCCACTCCTGGGCAGATATTCAGAGAAAACTATGATTCAAAAAGATACATGCACCTCAATGTTCATAGTAGCACTATTCACAATAGCCAAGCCATGGAAACAACCTTAATGTCCCTCAACAGATGAATGGATAAAGAAGATGTGGTATGTATATACAATGAAATACAATTCAGTCATAAAAAAGAATGAAAGAATGCCATTTGCAGTAACACGGATGCAACTAGAGATTATCATACTAACTGAAGTAAGTCAGAAAGAGAAAGACAAATATCATACGATATCACTTATATGTGGAACCTAAAATATGGCACAAATGAACCTATCTATGAAACAGAAACAGAATCATGAACATAGAGAACAGACTTGTGGTAACCAAGGGGGAGCAGGGGAGAGAGAGGGATGGACTGGGAGCTTGGGGTTAGTAGATACAAACTATAACATTTAGAATGGATACACAACAAGGTCCTACTGTAGAGCGCAGGGAACTATATCCAGTCTCCTGAGATAAACCACAGTGGAAAAGAATATAAAAAAGAATGTATATATGCATATAACTGAGTCACTTTGCTGTACAGCAGAAATTAGCACAACATTGTGTATCAACTATACTTCAATGAAAAAATTAAAACATCTCTGTAGCATCCATGGTAAAACACAGGAGTTCAGGAGGATGGAAGGGCCTCCACCTGGTCCTTGGGCGACATTTGGTTTTCTTTCCTTGGTATAGGATTCTGCTACTCACATAGGCAAGGCAAGTTCAGTAGCAAGACAATATCTATATCTATATCTATCTATCTATATCTCCTAAAGATGCTACCAAAAAACTACTAGAGCTCATAAATGAATTCATTAAAATTGCAGGACACAAAATTAATATGTAGAAACCTGTAGCATTTCTGTACACTAAGAATGAACTAACAGAGAGAAAAATTAAGGAAGCAACCCCATTTACCATTCCCATAAAAAAGAATAAAGCACCTAGGAATAAATCTACCTAAGGAGGCAAACAACCTGTATTGCAAAAACTACAAGGTATTTGACATAAATTGCAGCAGTATTTATTTGGATCCATCTCCTAGAGTAATGGAAAAAAAGCAAAAATAAACAAATGAGACCTAATTAAACTTAAAAGCTTTTGCATAGTAAAGGAAATCATAAAGAGACAGCATACAGAGTGGGAGAAAGTATTTGCAAACTATGGAACTGACCAGGGCTTAATTTCCAAAATATACAAACAGCTCATACAGCTCAATATCAAAAAAAAAAAAAAAAAAGCCAAAGAGCCCAATCAAAAACTAGGCAGAAGACCTAAACACATTTCTCCAAAGAAGACATACAGATGACCAACAGGCAAATGAAAACATGGTCAACATCAATAATTATTAGAGAAATGCAAATCAAAACTACAATCAGCAATCACCTCACACCAGTCAGAATGGCCATCACCAAAAAGTCTACAAACGGGGGGGCGGGGGGACGAGGGGAAGATGGCGGAAGAGTAAGACGCAGAGATCACCTTCCTCCCCACAGATACACCTGAAATACATCTACACGTGGAACAACTCCTACAGAACACCTACTGAACGCTGGCAGAAGACCTCAGACCTCCCAAAAGGCAACAAACCCCCCACGTACATGGGTAGGGCAAAAGAAAAAAGAATAAACAGAGACGAAAGAATAGGGACGGTACCTGGACCAGTGGGAAGGAGCCGTGAAGGACGAAAGGTGTCCACACACTAGAAGCCCCTTCGTGGGCAGAGACTGCAGGTGCCGGAGGGGGGGGGAGCTTCGGGGCCGCAGAGGAGAGCACAGCAACAGGGGTGCGGAGGGCAAAGCGGGGAGATTCCCGCACAGAGGATCGGTGCCGACCGGCACTCACCAGCCCGAGAGGCTTGTCTGCTCCCCCGCCGGGGCGGGCGGGGCTGGGAGCTGAGGCTCGGGCTTCGGTCGGAGCGCAGGGAGAGGACTGCGGCTGGCAGCGTGAACACAGCCTGCAGGGGGTTAGTGCGCCACGGCTGGCCGGGAGGGAGTCCAGGAAAAGTCTGCACCTGCCGAAGACGCAAGAGACTTTTTCTTCCCTCTGTTTCCTGGTGCACGACGAGAGGGGATTAAGAGCGCCGCTTAAAGGAGATCCAGAGACAGGCGCGAGCCGCGGCTAACAGCGCGGACCCCAGAGACGGGCGGGAGACGCTAAGGCTGCTGCTGCCGCCACCAAGAAGCCTGTGTGCGAGCACAGGTCACTCTCCACACCCCCCTTCCGGGCAGCCTGTGCAGCCCGCCACTGCCAGGGTCCCAGGATCCAGAGACAACTTCCCCGGGAGAACGCACGGCGCGCCCCAGGCTGGTGCAACGTCCTGCCGGCCTCTGCCGCCGCAGGCCCGCCCCATACTC
The DNA here is from genome assembly GCF_964374135.1 of Grampus griseus. Taxonomy (NCBI): domain Eukaryota; kingdom Metazoa; phylum Chordata; class Mammalia; order Artiodactyla; family Delphinidae; genus Grampus; species Grampus griseus. The sequence goes on along the minus strand of NC_139016.1, from coordinate 3,140,084 downwards.
CGTGCCCCTCCCTCCCCCCCGCCTGAGTGAGCCAGAGCCCCCGAATCAGCGGCTCCTTTAACCTGTCCTGTCTGAGCGAAGAACAGACGCCCTCTGGCGACCTACACGCAGAGGCGGGGCCCAATCCAAAGCTGAGCCCCCGGAGCTGTGAGAACAAAGAAGAGAAAGGGAAATCTCTCCCAGCAGCCTCAGGAGCAGCGGATTAAAGCTCCACAATCAACCTGATGTACCTGCATCTGTGGAATACCTGAAGAGACAACGAGTCATCCCAAATTGAGGAGGTGGACTTTGAGAGCAAGATTTATGATTTTTTCCCCTTTTCCTCTTTTTGTGACTGTGTATGTGTATGCTTCTGTGTGAGATTTTGTCTGTATAGCTTTGCTTCCAGCATTTGTCCTAGGGTTCTATCCATCCATTTTTGTTTTTTTCTTTAAAAAAATTTTTTTTCTTAATAATTGTTTTTTTAATGACTTAATTTATCTTCTTTCTTTCTTTCCCTCCCTCGCTCCCTCCTTCCTTCCTTTCTTTCTTTCTTCTTTTTCTCCCTTTTCTTCTGAGCTGTGTGGAAGAAACGGTCTTGGTGCTCCAGCCAGGAGTCAGGGCTGTGCCTTTGATGTGGGAGAGCCAACTTCAGGACACTGGTCCAAAAGAGACCTCCCAGCTCCACATAATATCAAACGGCGAAAATCGCCCAGAGATCTCCATCTCAACACCAACACCCAGCTTCACTCAACGACCAGCAAGCTACAGTGCTGGACACCCTATGCCAAACAACTGGCAAGACAGGAACACAACCCCACCCATTAGCACAGAGGCTGCCTAAAATCATAGTAAGTCCACAGACACCACCAGACGTGGACCTGCCCACCAAAAAGACAAGATCCAGTCTCATCCACCAGAACACAGGCACTAGTCCCCTCCACCAGGAAGCCTACACAACCCACTGAACCAACTTTAGCCACTGGGGACAGACACCAGAAACACCGGGAACTACAAACCTGCAGCCTGCAAAAAGGAGACCCCAAACACAGTAAGATAAGCAAAATGAGAAGACAGAAAAACAAACAGCAGGTGAAGGAGCAAGATAAAAACCCACCAGACCTAACAAATGAAGAGGAAATAGGCAGTCTACCTGAAAAAGAATTCAGAATGATAGTAAAGATGATCCAAAATCTTGGAAATATAAGAGAGAAAATGCAAGAAACATTTAACAAGGACCAAGAAGAACTAAAGAGGAAACAAGCAACGATGAACAACACAATAAATGAAAATAAAAATACTCTAGAAGGGATCAATGGCAGAATAACTGAGGCAGAAGAACGGATAAGTGACCTGGAAGATATAATAATGGAAATAGCTACTGCAGAGCAGAATAAAGAAAAAAGAATGAAAAGAACTGAGGACAGCCTCAGAGACCTCTGGGACAATATTAAACGCACCAACATTCGAATTATAGGGGTTCCAGAAGAAGAAGAGAAAAAGAAAGGGACTGAGAAAATATTTGAAGAGATTATAGTTGAAAACTTCCCTAATATGGGAAAGGAAATAGTTAATCAAGTCCAGGAAGCACAGAGAGTCCCATACAGGGTAAATCCAAGGAGAAATACACCAAGACACATATTAATCAAACTGTCAAAAATTAAATACAAAGAAAACATATTAAAAGCAGCAAGGGAAAAACAACAAATAACACACAAGGGAATCCCCATAAGGTTAACAGCTGATCTTTTAGCAGAAACTCTGCAAGCCAGAAGGGACTGGCAGAACATATTTAAAGTGATGAAGGAGAAAAACCTGCAACCAAGATTACTCTACCCAGCAAGGATCTCATTCAGATTTGATGGAGAAATTAAAACCTTTACAGACAAGAAAAAACTGAGAGAGTTCAGCACCACCAAACCAGCTTTACAACAAATGCTAAAGGAAGTTCTCTAGGCAAGAAAAACAAGAGAAAGAAAAGACCTAAAATAACAAACCCAAAACAATTTAGAAAATGGGAATAGGAACATACATATCGATAATTACCTTAAATGTAAATGGAGTAAATGCTCCCACCCAAAGACACAGACTGGCTGAATGGATACAAAAACAAGACCCATATATATGCTGTCTACAAGAGACCCACTTCAGACCTAGAGAAACATACAGACTGAAAGTAAGGGGATGGAGAAAGATATTCCATGAAAACGGAAACCAAAAGAAAGCTGGAGTAGCAACTGTCATATCAGACAAAATAGACTTTAAAATAAAGACTATTAGAAGAGACAAAGAAGGACACTGCATAATGATCAAGGGATCAATCCAAGAAGAAGATATAACAATTGTAAATATTTATGCACCCAACATAGGAGCACCTCAATACATAAGACAAATACTAACAGCCATAAAAGGGGAAATCGACAGTAACACAATCATAGTAGGGGACTTTAACACCACGCTTTCACCAATGGACAGATCATCCAAAATGAAAATAAATAAGGAAACACAGCTTTAAATGATATACTAAACAAGATGGAGTTAATTGATATTTATAGGACACTCCATCCAAAAACAACAGAATACACATTTTTCTCAAGTGCTCATGGAACATTCTCCAGGATAGATCATATCTTGGGTCAGAAATCAAGCCTTGGTAAATTTAAGAAAATTGAAATTGTATCAAGTATCTTTTCTGAACACAATGCTATGAGACTAGATATCAATTACAGCAAAAGATCTGTAACAAATGCAAACACATGGAGGCTAAACAATACACTACTTAATAACGAAGTGATCACTGAAGAAATCAAATAGGAAATGAAAAAATAGCTAGAAACAAATGACAATGGAGACACGATGACCCAAAACCTATGGGATGCAGCAAAAGCAGTCCTAAGAGGGAAGTTTATAGCAATACAAGCCCACCTTAAGAAACAGGAAACATCTCGAATAAACAACCTAACCTTGAACCTAAAGCAATCAGTGAAAGAAGAACAAAAAAAGCCCAAAGTTAGCAGAAGGAAAACAATCATAAAAACCAGATCAGAAATAAATGAAAAAGAAATGAAGGAAACGATAGCTAAGGTCAATAAAACTAAAAACTGGTTCTTTGAGAAGATAAACAAAATTGATAAACCATTAGCCAGACTCATCAAGAAAAAAAGGGAGAAGACTCAAATCAATAGAATTAGAAATGAAAAAGGAGAACAACTGACACTGCAGAAATACAAAAGATCATGAGAGATTACTACAAGCAGCTCTATGCCAATAAAATGGACAACCTGGAAGAAATGGACAAATTCTTAGAAAAGCACAACCTGCCAGACTGAATCAGGAAGAAATAGAAAATATGAACAGACCAATCACAAGCACTGAAATTGAAACAGTGATTAAAAATCTTCCAACAAACAAAAGCCCAGGACCAGATGGCTTCACAGGCGAATTCTATCAAACATTTAGAGAAGAGCTAACACCTATCCTTCTCAAACTCTTCAACAATATAGCAGAGGTAGGAACACTCCCAAACTCATTCTATGAGGCCACCATCACCCTGATACCAAAACCAGACAAGGATGTCACAAAGAAAGAAAACTACAGGCCAATATCACTGATGAACATAGATGCAAAAATCCTCAACAAAATACTAGCAAACAGAATCCAACAGCACATTAAAAGGATCATACACCATGATCAAATTGGGTTTATTCCAGGAATGCAAGGATTCTTCAATATACATAAATCAATCAACGTGATACACCATATTAACAAATTGAAGGAGAAAAACCATATGATTATCTCAATAGATGCAGAGAAAGCTTTCGACAAAATTCAACACCCACTTATGATAAAACCCCTGCAGAAAGTAGGCATAGAGGGAACTTTCCTCAACATAATAAAGGCCATATATGACAAACCCACAACCAACATCATCCTCAATGGTGAAAAACTGAAAGCATTTCCACTAAGATCAGGAACAAGACAAGGTTGCCCACTCTCACCACTCTTATTCAACACAGTTTTGTAAGTTTTAGCCACAGCAATCTGAGAAGAAAAGGAAATAAAAGGAATCCAAATCAGAAAAGAAGAAGTAAAGCTGTCACTGTTTGCAGATGACATGATACTATACATAGAGAACCCTAAAGATGCTACCAGAAAACTACTAGAGCTAATCAATGAATTTGGTAAAGTAGCAGGATACAAAATGGATGCACAGAAATCTCTGGCATTCCTATACACTAATGATGAAAAATCTGAAAGTGAAATCAAGAAAACACTCCCATTTACCACTGCAACAAAAAGAATAAAGTATCTAGGAATAAACGTACCTAAGGAGACAAAAGACCTGTATGCAGAAAATTATAAGACACTGATGAAAGAAATTAGAGATGATACAAATAGATGGAGAGACATACCATGTTATTGGATTGGAAGAATCAACATTGTGAAAATGACTCTACTACCCAAAACAATCTACAGATTCAATGCAATCCCTATCAAACTACCACTGGCATTTTTCACAGAACTAGAACAAAAAATTTCACAATTTGTATGGAAACACAAAAGACCCCAAATAGCCAAAGCAATCCTGAGAAAGAAAAACGTAGCTGGAGGAGTCAGGCTCCCTGACTTCAGACTATACTACAAAGCTACAGTAATCAAGACAGTATGGTACTGGCACAAACACAGAAAGATAGATCAATGGAACAGGGTGAAATCCCAGAGATAAACCCATACACATATCATCACCTGATTTTTGATAATGGAGGCAGGAGTGTACAGTGGAGAAAGGATAGCCTCTTCAATAGGTGGTGCTGGGAAAACTGGACAGGTACATGTAAAAGTATGAGATTAGATCACTCCCAAACACCATACACAAAAATAAGCTCAAAACAGATTAAAGACCTAAATGTAAGGCCAGAAACTATCAAACTCTTAGAGGAAAACATAGGCAGAACACTCTACGACATAAATCACAGCACAATCCTTTTTGACCCACCTCCTAGAGAAATGGAAATAAAAACAAAAATAAACAAATGGGACCTAATGAAACTGCAAAGCTTTTGCACAGCAAAGGAAACCTTAAACAAGACCAAAAGAGAACCCTCAGAATGGGAGAAAATATTTGCAAATGAAGCAACTGACAAAGGATTAATCTCCAAAATTTACAAGCAGCTCATGCAGCTCAGTAACAAAAAAACAAACAACCCAATCCAAAAATGGGCAGAAGACCTAAATAGACAGTTCTCCAAAGAAGATATACAGACTGCCAACAAACACATGAAAGAATGCTCAACATCGTTAATCATTAGAGAATTGCAAATCAAAACTACAATGAGATATCATGCCACACCAGTCATAATGGCCATCATCAAAAAATCTAGAAACAATAAATGCTAGAGAGGGTGTAGAGAGAAGGGAACACTGTTGCACTGCTGGTGGGAATGTGAATTGGTACAGCCACTATGTAAACAGTATGGAGGTTCCTTGAAAAACTACAAATAGAACTCCCATATGACCCAGCAGTGCCACTACTGGGCATATACCCTGAGAAAACCATAATTCAAAAAGAGTCATGTACCAAAATGTTCATTGCAGCTCTATTTACAATAGCCCGGAGATGGAAACAACCTAAGTGTCCATCATCAGATGAATGGATAAAGAAGATGTGGAACATATATACAATGGAGTATTACTCAACCATAAAAAGAAACGAAATTGAGCTATTTGTAATGAGGTGGATGGACCTAGAGTCTGTCATACAGAGTGAAGTTAAGTCAGAAAGAGAAAGACAAATACCGTATGCTAACACATATATATGGAATTTAAGGGGAAAAAATGTCATGAAGAACCTAGGGGTAAGACAGGAATAAAGACTCAGACCTACTAGAGAATGGACTTGAGGATATGGGGAGGGGGAAGGGTAAGCTGTGACAAAGCAAGAGAGTGGCATAGACATACATACACTACCAAACCTAAAATAGATAGCTAGTGGGAAGCAGCCGCATAGCACAGGGAGATCAGCTCGGTGCTCTGTGACCACCTAGATGGGTGGGATAGGGAGGGTGGGAGGGAGGGAGACACAAGTGAGAAGAGATATGGGAACATATGTATATGTATAACTGATTCAGTTTGTTATAAAGCAGAAACTAACACACCATTGTAAAGCAATTATCCTCCAATAAAGATGTAAAAAAAAAGTCTACAAACAATAAATGCTGGAGAGGGTGTGGAGACAAGGGAACCCTCCTACACTGTTGGGGGGAATGTAAGTTGGTGCAGCCACTATGGAGAACAGGATGGAGGTTCTTTAAAAAACTAAAAACAGAATTACCATATGATCCAGCAATCCCAGTCCTGGGCATATATCCAGACCAAGCTATAATTCAAAAAGGTACATGCACCCCAGTTTTCATAGCAGCACTATTCTCATTGGAAACAAGTGTCCATCAACAGATGAATAAAGAAAATGTGGTACATATATATATAATGGAGTATTACTCAGCCATAAAAAGAATGAAATAATGCCATTTGCAATAACATGGATGGACCTAGAGATTATCCCTTACCAAGTGAAGTAAGCCAGGCAGAGAAACACAAATATCATATGGTATCGCTTATATGTGGATTCTAAAAAATAATACAAATGAACTTACTTACAAACCTCAAACAGACTCATAGACATAGAAAACAAACTTATGTTTATCAAAGTGGAAGAGGAGGGAGAGATAAATTAGGAATTTGGGATTAGCAGATACACACGACTATATATAAAATCGATAACCAACAATGACCTACTGTAGAGCACATGGAATTATATTTAACATCTTGTAATAACCTATAATGGAAAAGAATCTGAAAAAGATTATATATATATATATATATGTAGAGCTGAATCACTTTGTTGAAACTAACCAACACTGTAAATTAACTATACTCCAATAATCATAAAAAAGGATGTTGTTATACGTCTAAGAACTGATGGTAAAAAAGACCGAACACTTCAGTCTGCTTTCAGATTTAACTTTCATCTGTATGATTTCTGTTCAAAAACAGTCAAGGTCCCTTTCAGTCCAGTTGCTACTAACATCTTAGGGACCGGTTCCAGAATTTCAGGAGGTTGAAAGCAGGCATGAGACTCAACTCTGACTTTCGACCTCAGTCCGTCTCACTCATCACCACAGTGCCACCTCACTGATTGCCTAGAGACCCAAGGGTATTAAGGTGGGCTGCCCTTGAATTTTATGTACGTCTGAACAGCCACACTTACAGAGGCTACACACAATCACCAAAGTCACACTGCTCCATCTGGCAACACACACAAATCCCACTACATTCCATATCAGGAAGATCACTTGGCAGGATGTGCATTGCCCGTGGTCTCCAGGGGCATCTAGTTCAGTTTTCCTAGATGCAGATGAAGAGGCTGAGGTCCAGAGTAAGAGCCCTACTTGCCCAAAGCCACAGACCTCAACAGCAGCCTACGCGTAGAATCCAGGCTTCCTGACTATCGGTGAAAGATCACACTTCTCCCAGTGATATTCTAGTGCTGCGCAGTTGGCGTGAAAACACTCTGACCGCGGTGAACACTATACCTAGCCAGGCACGTGTGCTTTGAGCATGCATGCTTCCTTTTGCTCAGACGCTGAACAAGGTACTACACTAGCTACCCAGCCCTCCAACCAACTGGGTCAGAATTCAAAGAACCTGGAGCAGCCCTGAGGTCCAGAGGCTCCGATAAGAATGTGATTCCCTCTACAACAAACATAAGAGTAACCACCACTGAATTAAGCACGTACTACGTGAGCTCTCTATTAGACCGTGGACACGCGTTTTCTTTCGCCTAGGAAGAGGCCATCGGAGGATAAGGTTACTCGGGGTCATGCAAACCCAGCTTGGATTCTAGAACCCATGTTTTCGTTATGGCACTACTTTTGAGTAAGGTCCTGTCCACCCGGGTTTCCAGGGTTATATGGAAGTTTCCTGCTCTGGGGGCTTGTCGCCCTATCCTGAGCGTGGGCAGCCTTGCCTGAGGCTCTGACATAGGCCGTATATGTCTTATGAACCCCCTGCCTGCCATTGTTGGACCTGGCTTGTGGACTCAGTCACTGCCTGCAGCACTGCTCCTTCAGGGATGGGTTTCTGGCAACAAGGCCATTCACTGTCCAGACCAGAAGCTCTGGGGTGGAGTTAGTTCCCCAGCCTGACCTACCTTTTTTTTTTTTTTTTTTTTTTGCGCTACGCGGGCCTCTCACTGTTGTGGCCTCTCCCGTTGCGGAGCACAGGCTCCGGACGCGCAGGCTCAGCGGCCATGGCTCACGGGCCCACCCGCTCCGCAGCATGTGGGATATTCCCGGACCGGGGCACGAACCCGTGCCCCCTGCATCAGCAGGCGGACCCTCAACCACTGCGCCACCAGGGAAGCCCTGGCCTACCTTTAATACCTTCTCCACAATAGCTTCTGATGAGCCATGTTTGGATGGTCACCTACTGTGGGCCAGCATTACAGTAAGCTCCTAAAACTTATTGTTGAACTTGAGTCGTCTTCACGCACCCTGGACCCTCAGGTAGCCTCTCATCCAAGCCCACATCATGGCCAAAAGCATGAAGAAATCTTCTTCTGGTTTGTTGACAGAGTCCAAAAGGCCCCGTGCAAGAGCTACCCCAAGAAGCAGCAAATGTGTGATGTACACAGAGACCCCGGGTTCCTGCAGAATCATAGTACACTTCACATTATCAGTGGGAAAGTCACCCAACACGGGTTTGTAAAGTCATATCAGTGGGGATAAGGAAGTTGGAAAAGTAGTGACTGGTAAGGTAGAGAGTCACAACTAGTCTCAGGTGAGAGCAGTGCAGTGTATGGGCCGCTACACCGTCCATCAGTTCTTTACAACGTGCATGAAAGTCACCTGGGCCTCTTGTTCCAACGTGCTTTTTTAACTCAGAACAGCTGAGGTGGAGCCTGCCTTTCTATCAAGCTCCCCTAGCATGCTGAAAGCCACCGGTCCTCAGACTACACTCTGCATAGCAAGCCCCTCGACCTCCTTGACGCAGGTTTCAAAAGGAAAGAAAGGAGTTGGCTTACTTGGCTGTAATCATGCATGTAGGTGGCTCTAGAACCTTCCAACTAAGCTGCACGATCTTACCAGAAAAGTAATCATTCCTAGAGGAAGAAAACCACGCCAGCACTGAGTCCCAGAGCTTGAGGGAGATGGAGCCTGGGGGTGAGGGGTCTGGAAACACACACAAATCCAGAGAGGGAGAGAATGGGCGGCCGTCATAGAAACAGCAACAACTGTCGTTCAACTGAGTAAACGATCCGTGTTTCCAGAGCAGAGAAGAAGGGAGCCGGGGGTCTGTGAAGTGGGGCCCAGACACGCCCGAACCACACAGCAGACTCACCGGCGCAGAAAAGGCAAACTTCCAAGTCTTAACAACAAGCAACGGCGAGAAATCGGCACAGGCAAACCAAAGACGCTAGAGTGAGCGCAGGGTCACACGTGACCAGAAGGCCACCCGGTGAATTCCCAGATGTGGGACGTGAACTTACCTGCTTGTCTTCAGCTTCCAGAAGGAGCGGAGCGAGGGAAATCCAGGCGTCCTAGTCTCAGAGGAAATGGCGGGCCCAGCGAGGAATGCAGGGAGGGATGAAGGACGGGAGATGGAAAACTCAGCCAAGGCTCAGGTCTGTTACCAACGTAAAAGCTGCCGTAAAGGGAGGACGTAAAGTTGGGCGGTGCTGACCCAATGAAAGGCCTGTATTCCTTCCTAACTGCATGGGGCAGAATCAACGCGCCTGGGCTAAGTGGCTCTAGCTGTGAAAACCGGCAAACAGCACGCAGCCCGAGGCACGCTGGTAGAGCCCCGTCTCAAAGGAGGTCCTATATCAGCCGCATCAGTGTCACCTGGGAACCTGTTAGGAAACGTAAGATCTCCGCCCTGCTCCTAAGCGACCAGCCAGACACTGCGGGGCTGGCGCCCTGCAGCCTGTGGTTCTGCACGCCCTCCAGCTGATTCTGATGCAGGCTCACTGCAGCAGAGTCCGCTGGCAGCATGGGGGAGACGCAAGGCCAGGTGTGGCAAAGGACGGTCGTTATAAGTGGGCTTGATGATGGCATTTTAAAGAGCTAGTGAACAGCAAAGCCTGTTTACAGGGAGAAGAAACCCCAGGATACATCATGTAAGATCATAATTAGTAAAACAGGGTCCGTGATCCACGAAGTTGCGCAGTGCCATTTCTTTATCCGTTCATCTCATGATGTATTTTTAAGAGACCCACTGAAAGGAAGTGCTATCTGTTGCCCAGGCTTCTAAAGAGATCTTCTCAGAGGGGGGAAACAAACTTGAGGAAAACTAACGTGGTGGTGTAATGTGATATGTTTGACAGAAATATTGAGAAGTTTTATTTTAAGTGTAAACACAAGTGTAAGACCAAAAAAAAGCAAAAACAACATGCGGCGGCTTTCATTACAGGCGCACCTTTTCTCACTGTGTTTGCTTTATTACTCTTCACAGATACGGCATTTTGTACAAATTGAACATTTGGAGCAACCCTGCATCGAACTAGTGTATTGGCTCCGTTTTCCAAGAGCATTTGCTCCCTTTGTGTCTCTGTGTCTCGTTTTGGCAATTCTCGCAGTATTTCAAGCTTTTCTATTAGGATTCTATCTGATATGGTGATCCGTTGTCTTTCATGCTACCACTGCCAAAAGATTGCCACTCTCTGAAGGTTTAGATGTTGGTGAGCATTTTTCAGCAATAAAGTAAGTTTTCATTCAGGTGTGTGCATTCTTTTTTTAGACATAATGCTATTGTACACTCAATAGACTACAGTCTAGGGTACACATAACTTTTATAGGCTCTGTGAAACCAAAACGTTCCTGTGACTCACTTTATTGCCATATTTGCTTTACTGTAGTGCTCTGGAACCACACCTGCAGCGTCTCCAAAGTCTGCCTGTGTACAGATTACTTCAGCCAATACGAGCTAGACATCTGCTCTATTCAGACACTGAAGACGCAAATAAAACATAACGTCTTTCAAAATACTTGCAGTGTAGCGATAAGGGTGGGGCAGACAACAGGACAATACATTGAGTTGACAGAGCTGTACTAGAAGTTTGCCCAAGGAGCTACAGGAGCCTAGAGTTTCTCCAAAAAGCATCAGAGAACTCTTCTCAAAAGGGATTAATGCTTACTTTGACTCTGAAGAACAAAAGAGAACAACATCCTAGCAGAGGGAGTGCGCTGCGGGAAGATGTGAAGGCGCGAAATGCCTTCTGGGAAATGCTGGACGCTTGGAATGGCTGGGGGGAGAGGGCACGAGGCCAGAGAACAAGTGGGCAGCTCATGGTGGCCCTGGGTGTCATCCTGGTAATGCAGGTGAGCCACAGAGGACCAGGAAGGGACGCAACCTTCAGAAGGACCACTCTGTGTCGCTCAAATGGGGAATGGATTGAAGAGAGGGCCAGGAAGGAGGCTGGCCAGAGCAATAAGGAAACAAAGGAAAGTATGGCCACAACTCAAGTGACAGACTAGGACAAAGAGCCCAGGAATGCAGAAATTACGCAGTTCTAAGGGATGTGGGAACACCTAGGCTACAACCAAGCTCAGAACCACTCATGCAGCAGGACCCAGTGGGGGAGGGGCCCTAGCAACAAATGGCAATCAGTTTCATTCCTTTTACACACGAGAGACCATTTAAGGCTCTCCATGTCATAATGTCTGTCTTACATTTCAAGTAGTAACAGTATCTATAATTCATTTATCAACATAAAACACAGCATGCTTTTAGTCTTCTTTTATATGTCTAGACGCTTATCTCCCTAATATAGTGATTTTTAATGCAGTGTATTTGGCGGTAGTCAGTGTTCCTCCGTCCTTTTTTTTAAATAATTGTTTCTTTTTCTTTTTTTTTTTTTGTTTGTTTGTTTGGCCAAGCTTCCTGGCTTGCGGGATCTTAGTTCCCTACCACGGACTGAACCTGGACCCTCAGCAGTGAAAGCACCGAGTCCTAACCACTGGACCACCAGGGAAGTCCCTCCTCTATTCCTGTAAGAGCTGCCTGTGAGGGCTTCCCTGGCGGCGCAGTGGTTGACAGTCCGCCTGCCGATTCAGGGGACGCGGGTCAGCACCGCCCAACTTTACGTCCTCCCTTTACGGCAGCTTTTACGTTGGTAACAGACCTGAGCCTTGGCTGAGTTTTCCATCTCCCGTCCTTCATCCCTCCCTGCATTCCTCGCTGGGCCCGCCATTTCCTCTGAGACTAGGACGCCTGGATTTCCCTCGCTCCGCTCCTTCTGGAAGCTGAAGACAAGCAGGTAAGTTCACGTCCCACATCTGGGAATTCACCGGGTGGCCTTCTGGTCACGTGTGACCCTGCGCTCACTCTAGCGTCTTTGGTTTGCCTGTGCCGATTTCTCGCCGTTGCTTGTTGTTAAGACTTGGAAGTTTGCCTTTTCTGCGCCGGTGAGTCTGCTGTGTGGTTCGGGCGTGTCTGGGCCCCACTTCACAGACCCCCGGCTCCCTTCTTCTCTGCTCTGGAAACACGGATCGTTTACTCAGTTGAACGACAGTTGTTGCTGTTTCTATGACGGCCGCCCATTCTCTCCCTCTCTGGATTTGTGTGTGTTTCCAGACCCCTCACCCCCAGGCTCCATCTCCCTCAAGCTCTGGGACTCAGTGCTGGCGTGGTTTTCTTCCTCTAGGTATGATTACTTTTCTGGTAAGATCGTGCAGCTTCGTTGGAAGGTTCTAGAGCCACCTACATGCATGATTACAGCCAAGTAAGCCAACTCCTTTCTTTCCTTTTGAAACCTGCGTCAAGGAGGTGGAGGGGCTTGCTATGCAGAGTGTAGTCTGAGGACCGGTGGCTTTCAGCATGCTAGGGGAGCTTGATAGAAAGGCAGGCTCCACCTCAGCTGTTCTGAGTTAAAAAAGCACGTTGGAACAAGAGGCCCAGGTGACTTTCATGCACGTTGTAAAGAACTGATGGACGGTGTAGCGGCCCATACACTGCACTGCTCTCACCTGAGACTAGTTGTGACTCTCCACCTTACCAGTCACTACTTTTCCAACTTCCTTATCCCCACTGATATGACTTTACAAACCCGTGTTGGGTGACTTTCCCACTGATAATGTGAAGTGTACTATGATTCTGCAGGAACCCGGGGTCTCTGTGTACATCACACATTTGCTGCTTCTTGGGCTAGCTCTTGCACGGGGCCTTTTGGACTCTGTCAACAAACCAGAAGAAGATTTCTTCATGCTTTTGGCCATGATGTGGGCTTGGATGAGAGGCTACCTGAGGGTCCAGGGTGCGTGAAGACGACTCAAGTTCAACAATAAGTTTTAGGAGCTTACTGTAATGCTGGCCCACAGTAGGTGACCATCCAAACATTGCTCATCAGAGGTTATTGTGGAGAAGGTATTAAAGGTAGGTCAGGGCTTCCCTGGTGGCGCAGTGGTTGAGGATCTGCCTGCCGATGCAGGGGACGCGGGTTCGTGCCCCGGTCCGGGAAGATCCCACCTGCCATGGAGCCATGGCCACTGAGCCTGCGCGTCTGGAGCCTGTGCTCCGCAACGGGAGAGGCCACAACAGTGAGAGGCCTGTGTACCGCAAAAAAAAAAGAAATGCATACCCAATGGCCACACTGCACAGCTTGTGGGATCTTAGTTCCACGATCAGGGATTGAAACCGTGCCCCCTGCAGTGAAAGTGCTGAGTCGTAACCACTGGATCACCAGGGAATTCCTTTAAGTCCCTTTAAATCTTCCTATTTTCCTGGGCCTGTAAGCGTCTTTCTCTAGCAAAGTCTAAATGGACACTTATTTCCATGTTTCAAGGTGAAAACTCATCTACTGACCTTGACAAACAAGTGATGTGTATAAATGAAATGCACAACACCTATAGACATTTGTTTTCTAAACCGGTTATGGGAAGAATTCATAAACACAGAAAGAGCTGAAGTCAGTGGAGGTTTTATTTCAATATTTAGTCAAAGCCTTTTTGTTTAATTGAAAAAAGATTTTTTTGGCTGCGTTGGGTCTTTGTTGCTGCGTGCCGGCTTTCTCTAGTTGCAGTGAACGGGGCTACTCTTCGTTGCGGTGTGTGGGCTTCTTATTGTGGTGGCTTCTCTTGTTGCGGAGCATGGGCTCTAGGCACGCGGGCTCAGTTGTTGTGGCGCGTGGGCTCAGTAGTTGTGGCTCGCGGGCTCTAGAGCGCAGACTTAGTAGTTGTAGCGCAGGGGCTTAGTTGCTCCGCAGCATGTGGGATCTTCCCGGACCAGGGCTCGAACCCGTGTCCCCTGCATTGGCAGGCAGATTCTTAACCACTGTGCCACCAGAGAAGTCCCAAGCTTAAGTCTTTTTTTATTAAAGTGTTGAAATATGATTGTCTGGCATTCTGTCAGCGGGATTCTAAAATAACTAAAGACAGGAACCAAATCTAAACATGATTAATAAAGGGTGTTAAGGAAACAGCAACAACTTTACTTTAAAAATACAATAATCACCTGAGGGAATACTATTACAGTTGTGATTGTGAATAAAAAGTGTTTTGAAGTATCTACTGGGATCATGAATTCATGTATATATAAATTTAAATTTAACATAACTTGAGCAATAATCATTTTTATTCCTGTTTTATTCATTCCTTAAGCATCATTGAGAGTGAAGAAATAGATATTTCAGTTAAAAAGTGTCCTATTCTGTTTTTTGTTTTATTCCAATTTAAGCCAAGTTTATCAAAAAGCATTGGTCATGCAGGACATGAGTATATTAGTCTATTAGTCTGCTTGGGTGGCCAGAACAAAATACCACAGATTGGATGGCTTAAACAACAGGCATGTATCCCTCCCAGTCCCAGAGGCTGGAATCTGAGATCCAGGTATGGGCAGCGCTGGTTCCTCCTGAGGCCTCTCTCCTGGGCGTGTAGACGGCCATCTCCTCCCTGTGTCCTCACGTGGTTGCCCCTCTGTGTGTGTCTGTGTCCTAATCTCCTCTTCTTATAAGGACACCAGTCCTATGGGATCACGACCCACCCTAATGAACTCATTTTACCTTCATCCCCTCTTTACAGACCCCCAACTTCCATCACAGTCTCATTCTGAAGTCCTGAGGGGTAGAACTTCAACAATTTTGGGGAAGGGGAGAATACACAATTCCGTCCATAAAAATGGATAGACCATGTCGGGTCTCACTTCAGAAGTCACCAAGAGTTTTTCTCAAATATTGAGTATTGTGATAAAAATATCCATATTCTCGCCCACAAATTTAAAAATTGCCTCAATATATATGTAAAAATATATGAGGCAGGGGGCAGAAATGGGTGACCTCTTGACACATTTTAATGGAATACTCTACAAATTAGGAAGACAAAATTGGATAAGCATTGAATAAACATTGCATCAGAAATGACAATCCTTTAAGACTTTGAATATCAAAGGAAATAACCAGGAATTCCTTCTAGTAGCTGTATTAGGAAATATGCTATTAGATTTGTATACACATGGACTGTCAAGTATATATAATGCCAGCTATAGACCCACAGAATATATAGTGTAGATAGAACAGTAGACTGTTGGTGACCTAGAGTTATGAATTGTCTTCTATCCTATAGATTGCAAGCTACGTGCTTTATCTTTCAATTGATGGTGGTTCTCAAGTTGGGTAATTTTACCCCTGAGGAGAGAGCTGGAGTTGTTGGGGTTATTTTGGTTTTTGGGGTTTTTTTTTTCTGCAGTACGCGGGCCTCTCACTGCTATGGCCTCTCCCGTTGCGGAGCACAGGCTCCGGACGCTCAGACTCAACGGTCATGGCTCGCGGGCCCAGCCGCTTCGCGGCATGTGGTATCTTCCCGGACCGGGGCACGAACCCGCGTCCCCTGCATCGGTAGGCGGACTCTCAACCACTGCGCCACCAGGGAAGCCCCTGGAGTTGTTTTTGGTTGTCATAACTGGGGCAGGGGGAGCTTCTGACATCTAGCGTGTGGAGGACACGCATGCTTCTGTGAATTTCCCATGATACACAGGACAGCCCCCTGCAACCAAGTTGCAGCTGGCCGCAAATAGCAGTAGTGCCAAGGCTGAGAAATTCTGAGGACATTCCCAGTATTATCTGCAACATCACTCAAATTTTTTTTTCTTTTTTCTTTTAATTGAACTATAGTTGATTTACAATGTAGTCTTAGTTTCAGGTGTACAGCAAACTGATTCAGTTTTATATATATATATATATATATACACACACATATATATATATACTCCTGTATATATAATTTTCAGATTCTTTTCCATTATAGGTTATTACAGGATATTGAATAGAGTTCCCTGTGCTCTACAGTAGGTCTTTGTTGCTTATCTAGTTTATATCTAGTAATGTGTATGTGTCTGTTAATCCCAAACTCCTAAGATATCGAGTTTTCCTCCTTTGACCCCCTTCACTAATCCAAGACAATTTGTTCGTTTAATTTTCTCTTATTACAGCTTTCCCATGACTTTCCCAATTCACATTTGCCTTGAGGATTCCTCAAACACATTTGGTCATTTCCCATGGGCATATGCAGGACTAGAGGGTTCTCCTCTGCTCCTGTGCTGTTATATCACGACTGTCCCTTGTGATGAATTGGCTCAATTTTCCGTCCACTCCTTCCCATCAGCCAGACAGCCCCTAATGAACAGTCTGAACGGCATGATTCATTCTTTTCCTGCCCCACTTTCAGCAGAACCTGAACGAATTTAAATGTCAGTGGCGTAGCTGCTAGAACAGGTGGATTGTGTTTCAAAATTGCTCTTGCTACTATATTTTAAATAATGTAAAGGGAAAGGTGTTTAAACGTGTCCTATGAAAGTACATAATAGGAAATATCTGTTCCCTCCTGCCTCCTCATTACAGTGATTTAGAATGAGGACTGAAATCTAATGAATAATAAATGCCTCAAGTAAAATTTCATTTCAATTAAAAACTAGGGCACAAGCCCACTTGTAAAATATTAGGATTTGGGAAATGGCTTTTAAACTACTGACTGGTTTTTCAAAACTTAGTTCTCTGAGTTATGCTACTGAAATAAACTCTGCTGTTTTCATGATTAGCTCACCTAATATATAAAGCTATCTTTTATCGTTTGGGGCTATTTAAAAATTTGCCTTTCCTTTCCTTTTTCCCCTCCCCTCCCCTCCTTTTCCCTTCCTTCCCTTCCCTTCCTTTCTTTTCTTTTTTCAAAACATATTTATTTGGTTGCACTGGGTCTTAGTTACAGCAGGTGGGCTCCCTAATTGTGGCACATGGGCTCCTTAGTTGCGGCTCGTGGGCTCCTTAGTTGCGGCATGTGAAGTCTTAGTTGCAGCATGCATGAGGGATCTAGTTCCCTGACCGGGGATTGAACCTGGGCCCCCCTGAGCTGGGAGCGTGGAGTCTTAACCACTGCACCACAAGGGAAGTCCCCCTTTCTTTTCTTAAATGATGCTGCCATTTGATGGCCACCTGTATATTCATGAAAGAGGGTTTTAAGAGCTGCCAGCTGTCCACCATGACTAACTCTTACTTTTGAACTCCTTTGCTCAGAATCTGGAAAATTACATGGAGTAATCAGTTCCCGATTCTCCATTTTTTAATAGATCTTTATTGCAGTATAATTGCTTCACAATACCGTGTCTGCTTCTGTTGCACAACAAAGTGAATGTCCCCGTATCCCCTTGAGCCTCCGTCTCATTCTCCCTATCCCACCCCTCTAGGTCCATTTTTTTAGTGAGTGAAAATTCTATGGAAAGAGTAACGTTTGGAAGTTGGTCAGTGGCAAGCAAGGAAACATGAATAGGGCAAGGGATTTTGGAATTCCCCAATTAGCTTCTGTGGCAGGAGTAGAATAACTCAGAGCATTATTGTGAATCAGATGTGGTGATGCAGTTCAAACGGGGAATGATGGACAGAGAGAGAAAGGCTGTGCATGCTAATGTGAATGTATTTAGTTTGTCCAGTCCCCAGTGGGTGCTGGTTCCTCTCTGCAGTCCTCTCTACGTATGACAGTGTCCTCCAGCTAATGCGTGCCCAGCTAATGCATGCATTTATCCTCTGCAGAGAATTGGGGGAGAATGGTTGCTGAAAGGGGCATCACTACATCTTAAGGTGCAATAAAGTCACTCTCTGGATTGGGCATTTATGTACAAAATAGCAATATTATTCTATTTAGCTGATGGAAATGCATCCTGGAGAAAAAAAAATAAATCCTCAAATCTCCCATATGTGTGCCGAGGTAGTGAGAATGTACCCAAATCAAAACTACCTTTATGGTTGTCTTTTCCACACAAATGGAGGTCTTTACCAGGTGCATTCTTCCATCCATTTGTACCAAAAATAGCCAAATTTCAACTGAAAATTGTGAAAATAAATCCAGGGTAATTTTGGTAAAATTGGAAATCAAAAGTTTCAAAGTTGTGATTTCCCATATTCAGAGGGAGTTAAATATCTAGTATCACATTTTTTAATCACTGGGCCTCAGAATGATTTAACAATGGAGATAGATTTTAGCTATAGCTATAGTTATAGTATAGACATGTAGATACAGATAGATATAGACATAGATATGTATCCTCTATACATATATTTTCTCTATGTACTCTTTATATATGTATATCTATCATGATTATCATCTATCTACCATCTATTTATCATCTATGTCTGTCTCTCTATCTTTATCATCTATGTATCACCTATCATCTATATATCCATCTATCTGTCTATCTGTCCATCCATCCTCTTGTTTATACCTATCTATCTATCTAACTATATCATCTGTGTATCATCTATCATATCTATCTATCCATCCATCCATCCTCTGTATTTATATCCATCTGTCCATCCTCTTATATATACCTATCTATCTATGCTCAATCCTTATTATTTGCTGAACCCATAGTTGCAAACTCACCAGCTCGCTAAAATTTATCTGTAACCTGAAATCAGTGCTTGGACTTTTGAGGTCATTCTTAGGCATTCGCTGAGCGGGGAGAAATTTGTCACTTGTCATGCAAGTTTCCAAGTGACGCGGAACAAAGTTACTCTGTCTTCTCATGTCAATCCTCTTCCTGTAAAGTGTTCTTTTCGTGGTCTGTTGAATGGCATGCATTTCCTGTTCCTGTGCTTTTGAGTGGTGATTCTCCTGTTTACAGCGCGCCCCTCCCCACCGTAGGGCTGAGGTGCTGTCTACTGTCTTAAGCACAAGAAGGCTGTGATGTGCTTCACAGAGGAAATACGTGAGTGAGAGAGAAGCTTTGTTCAGGTGTGAGTTATAGGCCGTGAGTTCGGTGTGGTCGAATTAACAATACCGATTCACTGAGGTGTCTTTAAACAGAAACACACGTAAAACAAGGTTAGGTACTCATTGATGAAAATGTGGTGACCGGAAGTTCACAGGAACCTAACCCTGGAGTTCCCCTGGAACCAGTGGTCCGGTATTCACTAATTTGGGGCAACGTTATAGAGCATCACAACCATGAATAATGAGAACTGACTGTAAATGGTTATAAAAGTAATGCTTTCCTTCATAGTGTGTGTATTAGTGCCCTTGGGCTGCAATAACAAAACACCACACACAGGGCGGCTTAAACAGCAGACATTATTTCTCCCAGTCCTGGAGGCAGGAACTATGAGATCCAGGTGTGGGCAGGGCTGGTTCCTCCCGAGGCCTCTCTCCTGGGCGTGTAGACGGCCGTCTCCTCCCTGTATCCTCCCGTGGTCGTCCCTCTGTGTGTGTCTGTGTCCTAATCTCCTCTTCTTATAAGAACCCCACTCCTATGGGATCAGGACCCACCCTAATGACTTCATCTTACCTTTATCACCTTTTTAAAGACCCCATCTGCTAATACAGTCCCATTCTGAGGTCTTGGGAGTTAGGGGTTCAACACGTGAATTTTTTTTGTTGGGAGGAGGGTGACAGCAATTCAATCCAAAATGGTGTTGCTATGGTTTTTCTTAGTCTTACAGTCTGCATTAACTTTCTTGCTCTTTGTGTTTTGCAGAGAGATTATAAGAATCAGGAATACTAGGGGGGAGGTTCATGGTTTTGTTTTTGTTCATTGTTGTCTCCACCCTCCAATCATCTGAAGAGAGGCCATGTGAACCCATGCTGGAAAAGCTGAGGGGTATACGTGCTGCTGAGACCGATAATTTAAGTCATTTGAGTGTTCGATATGATAGTCAGAAAAGCTGTAAAGAGAACTGCCAAGCCAGTTTTTTACTTAGATTAACTCGTGAAGTGTGAGGCCCCTCCCCTCGCTTGTGTTGAGCCAGTCCCTGTTTGCCATGATCATTTCCAGTTATGGCTCTCAAGTGCCTGGAATAATGGTCAGTGATTGGTACATTATAGAGAGACACACTCACAGTCAACACAGTCTCACAGATTGTGAGAACTTCAGAATTAGAGTAGTAGTATATGTACAGTGTTGCCGGAGAATCCCTGATGTAAATGGGTGAGCACTCTGATTAACCTGGGTGTTGCAGGAAAGTGAATAGCAGCTGTTCTTAAAAACGATGAGTCGTTCTTCTGTCTGTGATTTCCAGTCTTTGTTCAACGGTTTACTCTTTTTTTGTGTGTGCCAAAAGTCCACTTTGTGTCGCCAAAATATTATTTGATATTTTCATTGACTTTTAAAAATGACTTTTTATTTTATAGACCAAAGCACAATTGATGTCTGACTCTTTGCATGCAGGACTTTTTTTTTAATCCTGAAATATATATAAGTGGCAGGTATTAATAAATATCATGAGTGTGTGTGTGTGTGTGTGTGGGTGGGTGGGTGGGTGGGTGGGTGTGGTGGGTAGGCAGCTCTGGACTACACATCATGCAGTGTTGACTAATTAATTGACTAATTAATCAGTTAGGTATTTGGAGGTAGCCTAGAAGATTATGTACCTAATTTTGGTTATGTCCGAGCAATATGGCGTATGACTTTATTTCAATCTATGTACTTATGCATAATTGGTTTGACGATATTGACTTGGTTAGGAGTTGAGTCAATTAAGCAGTAAGGAGAGCTCTGCTGCTCTTGTATTGGTGATGAGGGTTGTTTCCCTGACGCAGTAGCTTCTTACAAATTGCTCTGGAGTATTTACACTCAGCCTTAGTATTTTCCCTCAAATATGATTTTAGGATGAATGAAATGACAGTCTAAGAGAGAGAGACGTTCTTTGCGCTGTTACAAATAAGAATGTAGGAGCTTCTGGTGACTTGAAAACCACGTGTCCATAATGCTATTATTTAACCTGGGAAGAGAATGGTTAGTTAGTTATGCACGAACTGTGGTTAGTGTCATAGTTGAATGGGAGTGTTGAAGGTATTACTATTCCATCTGGATTTTAAAATCTTAAGTGAGTATAAAAAAAGTTTAGAAGACTTCAGATATCTCATGTGAAATAATAGAAAACATTTTATTGGCCTCACCCCAGGTTCCCGGCACAAGCTCCTAGGAGGTTCTTTTACTTTTTTTTAATTGAAGGATAGTTGATTTACAATGCTGTGCCTACCTCTGCTGTACAGCAAAGTGACCCAGTTATACACATAGAGACTTGCTTCCTTTTTATATTCCCCTCTGTTATGGTTTATCCCAGGATATTGAATATAGTTCCCTGTGCTCTACAGTAGGACCTTGTTGTTTATCCATCCTATATATATAATAGTGTGCAACTGCTAATCCTAACTCCCAATCCATCCCTCCCCGCTGCCACCCCCCACCTTGGCAACCACAAGTCTGTTCTCTATGCTTGTGAGTCTGTTTCTGTGTCGTAGATAAGTTCATTTATGTCATATCTTAGGAGCATCTTTTGTTCTAATATCTGGTTTTTGCTCCCTTCCCAGACTCAAACCTTCTAAATTCCTTGGAATTTCCTGGGTGATAGAAACGTCTTTTGTTCTATTGAGGTGCCTCTCAGTGGGCTCCTGTGTGGGGACTGGTCACCAGAGAGACCACGGCTAGATTAGAAGCTTGGAACTCCCCACCTCCAGAGAGGGTGGAGGGGCTGGAGGTTGAGTTTTGACTCGAAACTTGGTGAAACCTTCACAAAAATCCCGATAGTAGTGGGTTCAGAGAGCTTCCAGGCTTGTGACCGCGTCCACACGTCGGGAGGGTGGTGCACCCCAGCTCCTCGCGGACAGAAGTTCCTGTACTCGGGACACTTCCTCACCTCACCCTGGGTACCCCTTCCTCTGGCCGTTCATCTGGATCCTTTACGAAACCCCTTATTGTGTAATAAACTTGTAAACCTAAGCAACTGTTTCCCTGAGTCCTGTAGGTTGTTCTAGCAAATGATCAAACCCACGCAGGGAGTGGTGGGAACTCCGATTTACAGCTGGTCGACCAGAAGCACAGGTGACAACCTGGGTCTTGCATTTGGCCCCTGGTGATGGCTGTCTTGTGGGACCGAGCCCGTCACCGGTGGGTTCCGCACCAACCCCGGCTAGCGTCATCCTTGAACTACAGGACACCCAGCTGCTGTGGTGGAGAACTGCTTAGTGGGAGAAACCCACCCCCCCACACATCTGGTGACCAGAAGTGTCGGAAGTGAAGTGTTCTGTGTGAGTACTGAAGGGTAGGCACACAGAACTAACTTTTACCTGGGTATCTTTTACCGTATTTTTGAGATATGACTCTGTCTATTCAGGTTTAAAATAAAATGCATATGATCTATCATGAAGGAGGAGATGGGCTTTTTGGTTTGTTTGACTTTTTATTTATTTACTTTTTAAATTTTTATTTTATTATTCTTACTTAAAAAGTTTTTATTTTATATTGGAATATAGTTGATTTACAATGTTGTGTTAGTTTCGGGTGTACAGCACCATGATTCGTTTATACATACACATGTATCTATTCTTTTTCAGATTTTTTTCCCATATATGTTATTACAGAATATTGAGTAGAGTTCCCTGTGCTATGCAGTAGGTCCTTGTTGGTTATCTATTTTATATATGGTAGTGTGTGTGTGTTAATCCCAAACACCTAATTTATCCCTCCCCGCCCCCTTTCCCCTTTGCTAACCATAAGTTTGTTTTCTATGTCTGTGAGCCTGTTTCTCTTTTGTAAATAGGTTCATTTGTGTAAAATTTTTTTTTTTTTAGATTCCACATACAAATGATATTATATGATATTTAGATGGTTTTTGCATGGAAAAGGCCACATGTCCAAAATTTCCTAACAACGATTTTAAAAAAGTTTTTTTTTTAATTAATTAATTTATTTAATTATTTTTGGCTGCGTTGGGTCTTCGTTGCTGCACGCGGGCTTTCTCTAGTTGTGGTGAGTGGGGTCTGTTCTTCATTGCGGTACGCGGGCTTCTCATTGCTGTCGTTTCCCTTGTTGCAGAGCACGGGCTCTAGGAGCATGGGCTTCAGTAGTTGTGGCTCGCGGGCTCAGTAGTTGTGATTCACGGGCTCAGTAGATGTGGCCCATGGGCGGGCTCGAGAGCACAGGCTCAGCAGTTGTGGCGCACATGCTTAGTTGCTCCGTGGCATGTGGGATCTTCCCGGACCAGGGCTCGAACCCGTGTCCCCTGCATTGGCAGGCAGGTTCTTAACCCTCCGCCACCAGTGAAGCCCTCCTAACAACGATTTTTTGCTTGGTTTTGCTTTTTGGGAGGGAACAGGAATACAGCATTGCCTTTTCTGGCTGTCTGACAAACACATGAATCAAAAGCTTCCACTCCTAAAACTACATTAGGCATACTTTCCAACCGTATCAGAGCAGCGTTCATCCTCTTCCCTGAATTGAGGCAATGAAAAGGGACTCACCCTTTAGGAATGCTTGATTTCTTTGACTACAAGGCTGTGTCGTCCATGCAGAGAACGTTTAACGTGCGGACAAGCCTAGTTCACCGGAAGTGAATTGTTGTTGCAGGACATCTCTATGCAGCCTGGACCCCCTAGGCATCCAAGGCTCACTCGTGACCCCCGTCCACTTGCCTTTGGGGGAAAATTGGCATTCTAGCCATCTGTGTTCCCACTTCCCTCACACCGGGGGTCTCGCTTCCGAGATGCTGTGTAAAGAGTAATATAAGTCACCTTCCTCAGCGCGTCTTCCCTATTTCATTCTTATTCACCACGACTTGCGAACGGCCTTGAGTAGTCAAGATGCAGTCTTATCGCCAGCACCCGGCACGTCCCACTGCAGGAGCATCCCAAGCAAAGACGCAGCCCCAGTGGAAACCAGTCTCTGTTACAAGGGAAACCGTTTCTTGGTGAGACCACAGACCTTGAAGAATGCCCACCTTAGGCTCCTGACCAATTTCTCCCAGACCTGCTTAGAGGCAGTTTTCGGAACGTAAAAGGGTCATCAGTGCTCACACTGCAGGGAAGAATCACCTTGTTCCTCATGGAAGAGAAGTCTCCTGGGCTTGCAGCAGGTGGCAAGCCCGTCGTCAGCCCGTTAAGGTGTTAGACCCTGGGGACGGCAGGGACTGTCCCTGCTCTCTCCTGCCATGTGGATCTCCTCCAATGAAAGATGTGCTTTTAAAAACAATTGTTTTCATTTTAAATTTTTAGTTATTTTTCTAATTTTTATCTTTTATTTGTTTTAAACATTGCAGTATGGTTGCTGTACAATATTATATAAGTTCCAGGTGTACAACATAGTGATTCACAGTTTTTCAAAATTATACTCCACGGATAGTTATAAAATATTGGCTCTATTCCTTGTGCTGTACAATACATCCTTGTAGCTTACTTATACCAAATAATTTGTACCTCTTATGCCCCTACCCCTATGTTGACCCTCCCTGCTTCCCTCTCCCCTCCGGTACCACTAGTTTGTTCCCTATCTCTGAGTCTGCTTCTTTCTTCTTATATTCACTAGTTTGTTATGTTTGTTAGATTCCACACATAAGTGATATTGTACGGTATTTGTCTTTCTCTGTCTGACTTACTTCACTGAGCATGATCATTTCTAGGTCCATCCATGTTGCTGCAAATGGCTTTATTTCAGTCTTTTTCATGGCTGCGTAATATTCCATTGTATACATGTACCCCATCTTCTTTATCCATTCATCTGTCAATGGACATTTAGGTTGTTTCCATGTCTTGGCTATTGTAAATAGTGGAGCAACAAACTTTGGGGTGCAGGTATCAAAGATTTGCTTTTTTGAACCCAAGAAGACAGAGGGAGCTTTGCCAGCAGTTTTGGCCCTGGACCTTAAAGAACCACTCATTTTTACAGCACTAATATCTTTGTGATATTACAGCACTAATATCTTACAGCTTCACACACAAGAATCTCTTTTCCCAAAGTGAACTGAAATTCTGAGATGACCCTAAGAATTTTTTTTTTTTAATGTGGAAGAAAGGTGATTAAGTTTGAGTACAGCAAGGATGGTGAAAATTAGTAAATCACTGTCTTTTCTTTCCTGGCATTGAAGCCAATGTTCAGATGTATTTATCATTCTGGTGAAGGAGCTGCCAGTTTTAGAAATGTGCCCTTGTGGTTCAAAAAAGAGACATTTATATCATTTTTTTCTAGCCCCATGGTTGACCTTTCCATATTTGGAGTTCAGTTTTACTCAGAGATTCAACCAAGCTCAGACACCCACAGCCCCCAGCTATTTCTTTATGTGGAGTTACATTCCTAAGTCAGTTTGGTGTTAGACAATGGTTTTTTGTTTGTTTGTTTGTTCCCAGTTGGGTGATTCCATTTATAGCTTTTCCCACCCAGATTTCTTCAACAGATTTGATCCTAGTGAGAACACATGCTCTCTTAAAAGGAAGGAAGGGAGGAAGGAAGGAAAATTAATGTGTGGAAATTAGCTGTTCTATTCAGAAATGTTCATATTATTCCACAGGCAGTGTGATTTAGGAACAAAACATGTTTTTAAAAAAATAACTTACAGGGCTTCCCTGGTGGCACAGTGGTTGGGAGTCCGCCTGCCGATGCAGGGGGCGTGGGTTCGTGCCCCAGTCCGGGAGGATGCCGCGTGCCGCGGAGCGGCTGGGCCCGTGAGCCATGGCCGCTGGGCCTGCGCGTCCGGAGCCTGTGCTCCGCAACGGGAGAGGCCACAACAGCGAGAGGCCCGCAAAAACAAACAAACAACAACAACAAAAATAATAATAACTTATAGATTTTTTTCATAACCAGCGTGGGTTGAGAATCAAACTTCTCCCTATGCCTTCTGAAACTCCCTGTTTACATTTCGTTCTGCTTTTTAATTAAATGTGGTAGATCTTCTATCAAACTTCTGCGTTTCTCTGTCCTTCCCATTCAGAAGAGCAATCACTTATGATCCTATGATTACCTTGCAAACCCACATCGAGAATAACTTGGGTGCCTGGACAACCACACCTAGAGATTTTCAACAGCATCCTCCTCCCTGATAAACGAAGCTTTCTCACCACAGCGCCTTCTAAGCTAGGCTGTGTCCAGATTATTAGAACGTTTTCCTTTGGAATCTCATTTAGTTTTTGCACATGTTTTTATTCATCAAGAGCTTCTCTCGTCCCTTGTGAGGGGTGTAAGCTTCTGTTTCAGTGCAGGGAAACCCTTCTTCCTAGGAGTACCTAGAGCAGCTTCTGTTTCCTTGCCGCAAACCTAGCAGGTACCATCCTGAGTCGATGGGGATGGTAACTCATGCCGTGCAGACTTGCCACGGTGGATGGAAGGAGGAAAGCTGGGTAGCAGGTGAAAAAGAACAAACAGGACGATGTGCTTCGTTGCGAGGGATACTCCTTACTTAATTCTGATTCATTAAGGTTGTTCAGTTTAGATTAAGTAAGTACTTTCAATTCACATTTTCACACAGTGAATAAATACATCGATGACTGTCTTCACTGCATTTTAATATCTAAGTCAAGGTCACCTCAGCATTGGGAAAATCCACTTCCTAAAGCACAGGAGTGCCCCTGTGCTTTAGCAGAACAAGGAATTCTGGAAACGGAAGTTGCCTTAGAGGTCATTTCATTCCCCACCCGTATCCTGTAGTTGGAGGAAAATAGTGGTGCTTGGCAAAGATTAATGAGTTTTAGTTGGATCATGACTGAAATACTTCAGTCTGAATGAGCAGAAGGCCAATCATTTTTATATCCTGATTGTACAAAATAAGTCTGCTATAAGTAATTATAATAATGGGATTTGCACAGCTGCTGAGAAATGTGAGAGACATTTTAAACAAATGCAACTTAAAACTACTTCTTTTAATAATGTTTAAACCCCCTGAGTGTTCATTTTAAAATTTACTCTTTATTGAATCATTGAAGGGTATACACTTTAAATTACTAAGCAAGTGACAAAACCATATTTAATCAATTTTATTTGCTATGCTCTGATTCAAGTATATGCCCAATTGCTGATTGCTCTTAGATAAGTTTCTACTTTAAGAAATAAAGTTTGAAAATAAATTATGTTTTCGATATTACTTATTTTTCTCCACAAATGTATACAGATGTCCACTGTCTGCCCTATTTAACGTGGTCTGACTTTAGCTCATTCAATAAACTAGTACCTTTTGCTAAGCACTTAAATGTCTAAATTAATTCAGTACAAGCAGAAATCCATTTTATAAGACCAGCGCACATACAGCTAATTTTTTAGTTGACAAAAGCGCTCAGTATACCCTTAATACCCGAAATAATTAAACTTATTCATTACTCAGTCAGCAAAGCTCCTTTCTGTAGGATATTTGTTCAGGATGCCTAAAATGAAGTGGCAGATGGCCATTACATACTGACCCCTAAAATGTGAAAGAGCCAATTGGCTATAATTGTGTTGTCACTCTTGCTGTTTTTGAAGCAACCTAGACTGTTGGACATACTGTAGGAAAATTAGAATTGTTAATTATACAAAATAAAACATTCAATCATCTGTGACTTGATAGCCTCATAACTTATGTCAACGGAACTGAAGACCATTTGGAAAATGGTCAATTCGTTACCGAAGTTCTGTGAACGTTGCTACCCTGGTGGGTGTATTGGGTCCGACGTGAGCAGTGAGCTGAGATATAAACAGGCACAGAGGCTTTCTTCAGCTGATCCCCTATGGCCTGCATCCAATCTTAGCCTTGTCATGGTTTTCCCACAAACAGCAGGAGACGGCGCCCATGAACACACACACAGACACACAGACACGCACACGCAGACTCCATCAAAGGGAAACCACATATCCCATCCTCCCCAAGCCCTGGCCGCTGTCATCTACTTCAGCAGGTGTCTGGCTCTCAATGGCGTTGAGTGATGAATGGGTAGAAGAGAGGGATGGAAGCCCTCCTCTCAGTTTATCCTGGAAGCCAAGGAGGATGGAGGCCTAAGAAAACCCACAGTCTCCCTCGTGCCATTGATTTTGAAGGCACTGAGCATCTTCCCTCATCTCCCCGACCCCGTCCTGCGTCCGTGGAAAGAACAAAGTGTGTGTTGGTTCTTTGCCGTTTGCTTTAAACGCTCTCAGTCTGTGTGAATTCGTCCCCGGCAGAGGAAGCCAGCAGGGTTCTCCTACTTAATAACAGCTTTACTGTCGGTGAGTTAGAAATATTCTCGTGAGGAAGAACTAACACATACCTTTTCTGTCTCTGAACATCATGCAGCTTCTTGAAAAGTTTATAAAACGTCTCTATAAAAGATCTCTGCCCCTTAGTGGACAGACTAGATATCCGCCATATATCTTCTTCAGAGATCCAACCCTGCTGGTAGAATGAAGTGAACAAATTATTATTACTTTTCATCTTTTTACTGATGTAGAGTTATGTACAATATTATATAAGTTTCAGGAGTACAACATAGTGGTTCAATGTTTTTATAGGTTATACTCGGTTTGTAGTTATTATAAAATGTTGGCTGCATTTCCTGTGTTGTACAATATATCCTTGTAGCTTATTTTATACATGATAGTTTGTGCCTCTTTTTTTTTTTTTTTTGCTGTACGCGGGCCTCTCACTGCTGTGGCCTCTCCCGTTGCGGAGCACAGGCTCCGGACACGCAGGCTCAGCGGCCATGGCTCACGGGCCCAGCCGCTCCGCAGCATGTGGGATCTTCCCGGACCAGGGCACGAACCCGTGTCCCCTGCATCGGCAGGCGGACTGTTAACCACTGCGCCACCAGGGAAGCCCAGTTTGTGCCTCTTAATCCCGTACTCCATCTTGCCCCTCCCCCCTTCCCTCTCCCCACTGGGAACCACTAGTTTGTTCTCCATCTCTGTGAGTCTGTTTCTTCTCCGTTATATTCGCTAGTTTGTATTATTTTTTAGATTCCACACGTAAGTGATATCATAGAGTATTTGTCTTTCTCTGTCTGACTTATTTCACTCAGCCTGATACCCTCCAAGTCCATCCATGTTGTTGCCAATGGGAAAATTTCATTCTTTCTTATAACCGAGTAATATTCCACTGTGTATATATATCACATCTTTTTTAACCATTCCTTAACCATAAAAATTTATTATTTTTTTAAATTATGAAGTAACGACCATGAATCTAGTAGCTAGGCTTTCTTTGGCAAAGATTACTCCAAACAGCAGTTATTATTAAGGAAGAAAGCAGCTTCATTATATTTATATCGTTGTATGATGTTTTTAACACGTCTTCTTTATCTCTGATATAAAGGAGAAAAAAAAAGTTCGTATAACTAGATACAGTCTTCATAGGTTTATTGGTCTAAATAGTTGGATGATTTTTTTTTAAGTAAAATATTTCAGACAATTTCTATCCACTAATGAATTTTACCTGCCTTATATTCTACTGTATTGAACCCTTTCAGGAAGAATAAACTTGTCCGGATAATTTTTTTTGAAACAGCGACTGGAACCACTTTTTTAGTCTGGTAGAATTCTAACTAGTAAATTCTTTCCATCAAATTTTGATAGTTTTTAAGTCTTGCCAATATTCTTCATGTCACATTGTTTTAAAAATTAATCCAATGTGCCATTTTATGTTTACATACAAGTTTATGACTTGGAAAGAAAATCAGGGTAGAAAGTTTGCTACAGCTCTTCATCTGGGCCTAAAACAATTTCTAGATCCATCACTAGAGTAGCCCCCGCTCACCACAACTACAGAAAGCCTGCACGCAGCACTGAAGACCCAAAGCAGCCAGAAAAATAAAATAAAATAAATAATGTCTGCAAGTGACCGTCGCACATCTGACCCTCTTGCCCTGCTACGATTCACAGCTATCTTTGGGGATAACAGCTGAAGCTACTCTTTATGAGGTATGTGTGTCCAACATTGCAGAAGTGCCTCTTTTTAGGTGAGATAAGCACTACAGTGCTACATACTCTGACAACGTCCTGTGAAATGTGCAAATCACAACCGTCGGGTTATAGACGAAATGCAGATCATGAAAATAAATATGGTACATAGGGGAAAAGAAATCTTGAGTTTCCCATTCCGTGCACTTTTCACATTTCTGCTTTCTTGGATCTTTTCTAATCTCCTTGGTGAAATTTTGTTTTGTTTTTTTCTATTTGTTTTCTTCTAAAAACAAGTTGAAACCTTATCTATTTTTCCCTCCCTCCCTCCTTCCTTCCCTCCTTCCTTCCTTCCTCCCTTCCTTCCTTTTTTCCTTCCTTCCTCCCTTCCTTCCTTCCTTCCTTCCCCTCTTCTTTCCCTCTGGTCTCTTTAGATTTTCCTCATTAAAAATCAGTGTGCAGAGTGGAGCAACATTTCCATCTCTGTGAAAATAACAGTTTGGGGTAAACATTGGATTCTGTAATAAGCAGAGAGCAGCGTGTTAGAATTAAATCATCCACCACCAAAAGCAGAGTAAATAAATGTTAAACGGAAGGACTGAGTTTTCACATCATGCTAATTACTATCATGCCGTTTGATTAATGATTGGAAGTAATTACTATACTTGTAGCTTTAAAAAAGTAACTGTACGGCTGCCTGCGTTTTTCAGTATCAGACCTCCTGATAATAATGATAGACCTTCTGATTCTTTTTTTCTTTCTCTTCCTTTGTTTTCCTAACTTTATTCTAAAAGAGAACAAAGAAAATATGATTAACCTCCCACCAGCCTGGTGAAATATATGTTAAAAGACCAGATTAGAGTCTGGAGGGAAAAGGAGTTTGACAGTATCTGTCAGCTAAGTGCTGGTTTCTCTTTTTTCGTGATTTCTTGTAATGGGAATCTCTCTGCTTATATTACAGGGAGACCCTCCCCATATACGGAGAAACAGCACGGGCCAATGATGCGGCATCAGCCAGGGCTGAATGGCTCAGAATTCAGGTTTATATAGGGGATATCACAAAACACTTCCTTCACGATTATGTAAAACTATCACTTCACATGTTCATTTTGTAGTAACCAAATGCCAGATTTACCATGTGAACAGAAGTTTAGGTCAAAGAAAGACAAGTGGAGGAAAAGAAATGTTGTAGCAAAGACCCAACCTACAAAACTCCATGGCTGTGGTGATCCAGGCCAGAGTCGCATTCCGAGGAGCTCGTCTGAATCCCAGGTCCTTCATCTCACCTGTAATTCGTAGCAAATCTTGGATGGAAGTCCCCTCAGCTTGGTCTCCATAAAAGAAGTTCCGTTCACCCTACACGTTGGGGCCTGCACACCAATTAAAAGCTGAATCGGCTTCCATGATAGAGACGCTGATTTTCTGATGTCAAAGCTGAAAGTACCCCTCTAAACTAAACCGGTTAGCTTTTGGTAACCTAGGCAGATCATATCAGGGTAATTAAACACTAACCAAAAGCAAAGGGCAGGAAAAGGGGAAAAAAAATGAGTGTGTGTCATAGAGCTCTAGGTGCGTGTTTCCTAACACTCACCCCAAATATTGGGAAACGAAAATGAATATTGTTCTGTGAATTCATTATTCCTGTGAATAAAAGAAATAGAATTTATTCTATCAAAGAACAGAATATTCATGTACAAAGAGCATGCATATATACTTCCATCGTATCCTCTGCAACTTTCATAGTGGACCCACTTGTAAATTTTCCCAGAATTGTCATTGTATTTATTACAAGCTTTTTATTCTATGTGAAGGGCGGGTCACTATGGCCCATTTTTTGGTAAAATGTTTCATTGGAACACCGCTCTTCCCATCGTTTATAAGCTATAACCACAGAGTTTGGTTGCTAAAGAAAACATGTGGCCCCCAAATTCTAAAATATGCACCACCTGGCCCTTAACAGAAAAAATTCCCAACACTGTCATATTTGGTGTTGTGTTTAATTTGGGGTCTTTTGACATGGAGACGTGTTTAAATTGGTTTTTACGTAGTTATATGAATCAGTTATTTTCTTTATAATAATAAAAATATATCTTTATGATAATAAAGATAATATTTGGTTCCTGGTATTTCTCCTTTGAGTGTCAAGGCCTCTATCAAAATATGATTACTGGGGCTTCCCTGGTGGTGCAGTGGTTGGGAGTCTGCCTGCCGATGCAGGGGACGCGGGTTCGTGCCCCGGTCCGGGAAGATCCCACAAGCTGTGGAGCGGCTGGGCCCGTGAGCCATGGCCGCTGAGCCTGAGCGTCCGGAGCCTGTGCTGCGCAACGGGAGAGGCCGCAACAGTGAGAGGCCCGCATACTGCCAAAAAAAGAAAATATATGTATATATATGATTACCTACATATTATTATTAATTATATTCTGATCTGGTTTGTTCATATGGAGACATGAATATGCATGAGTATAGCTTTTATGGTTCAGAGCATTCAGTGTATGAGGGTTTTATACATGTGTAATTCATCACACATATTTCACATCTATTCTTAGTTTACCATACACACATATATAAGATTATTACTGTATATTATAATATTACCAATCCTAGTAAACAGCAGAAAGAAAGAAAAATAAACTAGCTGAGTAAAGATTGTCAGGGAAGAGTTAAAATGGCCGTTAGAGAAGATGTGATCTCCTACAAGACAAAGAATTATACTGTATCTCTACGACTCAAATTTAACGAGAACCCAGCAAGAATACTACACAAAGGATTAATTTACAAAATCAACTTTAAAAATTTTATACTGTTTTTCTGCTCCTCAATAATGAAGTGCTAAGTATAATGCAAATTATATTTATTGCAATATCAATTTTCAAAGTATTAAAAATCTGAGAATTAACTTATCTAAACACGTACAGTTCAACAAAGGAAAACAGACTCATACAAATGATCATCAAGATCTCGGAAAGCATGACAAATATAATAATATAAATTCTCCTCCAGATTTAATCATGCTCTCAGAGAAATACCAGTCAGAATTCCCACTGGTTCTTTAGAAGCTCCGTTAACGTACCCAAAAGTTTATGTGGAGGATAGAAAAAACAACATAGCTAAGTCAAAATTGAAAAGTAAGGATGAACAGAGCTGTCTTACCAGGTAAATATTTGCAAAGCCATGTATAGTATTAAAAACAATTTGTTGTTGCTCCAAGGATTGGAAATAGACTAACAGAGTAGTCCAGAAATTGGCAGAACTATGACTGTTTGGAAACTTAACATACAGTTCAGTTGGTGTCATGGATCAATGAAAAAAGACAGAGCATTCCGTATATGACACTGAAAACCAGCTCTGTGTAAGAAATAACAGTGCACCTTTCTCTGGATCCATATTCAATGTCGGATTGTAGATGGATAAACCTACATGTGAAACGTAAAGGTTATACATTAATAGAAGAAAATACAGGAAAATATCTAACTGGTTTAGGGCTGTAGAGCATTTTTTTTAATGCAAAGTATTGGATAAGAAAATTGGTGAGTATTTTTACCATCAAAATATAGGATTAATATGGGTAAATATTTTAAAAAGTGTTGATCAATGGGTGTAACATTTTCACTATGTTTAATCTCACAGCCAAGGAAATAATACCTAGATATATAAGAAAGTCCTCCAAATTTATAAGGAAAATACAGTGGTCTGAACAATTAGGGGCAAAAGGATGAAGGAGCAAATAACAGAAGAAATGTAAAATGCATACTTTGAGGGAGATAAATCTGGAATAGATTCACAATGCTCATTTTTTTCCTGGGCTCAGAATTAGACTGGTTAATGTGCACACGGAATTGTTTACTTGACATGTCTACACTGAAGAGACAGGCTGTCCCATTATAAGTAAGCAGAATGTTC
Organism: Grampus griseus; assembly: GCF_964374135.1. NCBI lineage: Eukaryota > Metazoa > Chordata > Mammalia > Artiodactyla > Delphinidae > Grampus > Grampus griseus. The sequence continues at coordinate 3,106,067 of NC_139016.1, read as the reverse complement.
AGAGAAAACTCCAAAATAGTGTCGAGATAATTGAGGAAAATCTCCTCACCACCTTTTGCAGAAACTTCCTGATTACAAGAGAAATATATAAGAGTGAGGAGAGAATTCTGAGAACATACTCTGGTGATAAAAGGCATCATTATGCCCGCGTGTTTAATACTGGTTTTCTATATTATTCCTTTGGAATTTCAATTTCTAAAAGTTCCTTTCAATTTTAGGGTCAATACACATTTAAATATAAACATAAATGTAAATATAAAAGTAATGATAGATGCTTAGATAACTACGTAGATCTACATAGGTATATCAGCATGCAGGTGGATGGATGGATGGATGGATGGATGGATGGATGGATGGATGGATGGCTAGATTGCTGGATTTGTAGATAGATAGATGGACAGATTGATAGATCGTTAGATTTGGATAGATAGTTGAATAACTACATAGATCTAGATAGGTAGATCAATATGTAGGTAGATGGATGGATGAACAGACAGATGGGTAAATAGAAGGATTGATGGATAGCTAGATAGATAGGTTTTGAGATGATAGATAGATACATACATACATAGATACATAGATAGGTAGATCAGTAATTCTCAAAGTGAGTTGTTTGCTCTGGGGAGCCCTGGGTCACCCGCAGATACTTCTAGGACAGCTGTGTGTTCAGTTCTATTTTCTTAATTATACAAAGATTTTATTTTTCATTTGCGACCTCATTCCATCACTGGAGTTTTCCAGAAGCTGTGTTCCATGTGACATTACAATAGATTGAACACAGAAGCAGAGGTAAGAATCTAACTGCCTTCTATTAAGATAGACATTACAGAGATTTGCAAAGTGAACTATAATATCAATATTATTACTACTTTTTCTTAATTTAGAAAATGTCGTTATTTCCATAACGATACGTCATAAATGAAAAATGTCATGAGTTTTTATTGTTAGTGTAAATGAGTTAAGAAGTATAAATTTTTCAGTTTTAATTTCTAATTAAAATTAAATGATTTAAAGCAACCAGATTAATGCATGCAAATGTTCGCTCTTAGATTAATTTTCATGAACTGCTGTAAAGCAAATCCTAGATGTGTTTTAATAAAGAAAATAAAATCCACTAGCACATGAAATTAAAACGTAGCAGACCAAAAAGACACAGCAAGATCCATTACAAGAGTGCTTTTCGTTCTTGCTGTAATATTTTGGCATCATGTTAACACCAAAAAATTCTATGTTTCTTTCATTCTCTGCAGCTCCCCAGATGAGCCATTTCCGTTTCTCCAACCCATATTTTGATGTAATCTAACAGTGATTTTAGATCTTCTGCTATCAGCTGCTGGACAGTTCAATTCAGTGAGCTCACTGTCAGAAATAAAGAAGGAAAGGAGGGAGGGAAGGAAGGAGGAAGAGATAGGAGGGGAGGAGGGAGGGAGGAGAGGAGGGGAATAAAATACTCCACATTGCCTGCTCCTGGCTCATCTAAGATGGTGGGATGTGCCGGTCCTTGACGAATAGATGACATGGAAACGGATGTTCTCAGTAGTGTCCAGTAAATGTCACAGGGTAGACTTCAGAGTTGAAAGTTGCGACTTTGCTTCCTAACTCTCTCTGGATGGCTGACACTGCCTCTGTCACTGGCACACCTGCTTTTTTTAACCAGCTGTGGACAGAACCAGTATGTCTGTACTGTCTGCTATTTGTGGGCAGGCTCGTAGCTCAGCCACCTAGTGGTCATGCTTGTTCACTGACGGTAGAGGGGCACCTAAGCTGAGAAGGAACTCCAGGGTTGAACCTCTCGGCACCGGCGACATTCTCACCAGTGCCCATTAACAAGGTTCAGGTGAAAAAAGGCTTTTACACGTCCCATCCTCTGAAGGGATGCTTCCTTCTTAGACGTAGTAGCAATTTTTGCTTCTTTACCATGTACAGACACACAAAAGACATGCTATTGTTGAATGTGTTTGTACCCCAAGGCATTCATCATGATCTGTACAAGGGGAAGGAAGACACGGTTTAGTTGACCAAAGGGTTTTGTCACACAATAGCAATAGCTATTTTTTCTGCAAGCAGGCAGTAATCACTGTGTTACACAGTGACACACACCTACCAGGAAATCTGTAAGGACCTGTTGTTCTATTATCCTGGCAATGGGTACTATTTAAGTAAAACTGCCTACGTATACTGTACATCAAGGATGAAATATTTATTCTGCAATGTAAGAAGTTGAATCCCTGCAGAAATTTCATGTTATGTTTAGTTATATAGGGACTGTCCATCCTGTGTTTCATGAAGTTCATCTATGTCAGTTAAAATAAATGGTCTCAAAATAAGGATTACAGAGTATAATATACATATACACACATATATATATACACAAATGAACCTGTAATATTTTCCTATAATCCTTACCTTTAAAAATAACTAAAAATCTCACTTTCTTTTCCAAAATAACATTACCAGGGAAAGAATATTATTTCAAGGACTCGGCGTCGTGTTGAGCTAAATAATTTCCCGGCGTTGGCATGGAAATAGTGAAATGTAATTAACTACAATTCCTTGAAGCAGAGGGGCTCACTGCCGTCTCCTCGCTAACACCACAGGCTTTTCTTCATACTAGCACCGTTTCATCCCCGGTGTGAGATTGATTTGCATATGCTAGTTCCATACTCAGGTGGATGGCAGGCAGAGACGATATCACCCTTTTTTGGGGAATACTATGCTCTCAGGGACTGTCTGCTATCAAGTATTTAAACATTCACTGAATTATTCCCAAGATCTCGATAGCAATGGCAAAATCAGGATTGCTCAGGGTACTGTATATATGTCCATGCCACTCTCTCACTTCGTCCCAGCTTACCCTTCCCCCTCCCCGCGTCCTCAAGTCCATTCTCTACATCTGCGTCTTTATTCCCGTCCTGCCCCTAGGTTCTTCAGAACCATTTCAAAAAATAACTTTAAAGAGTGAGTCTCCACAGCAAAAATGGGTTAGGAGTTTGTGAGCCAAGAGGTAGGGAGGTGATTTTATAGTTCATGTTATATCACTTAGTACTTTGGAGTTTTCTCAGATAAGTACCCTTTAAAATATATTTTTAATGGAGGTATAGTTGGCATATCACAGTATATTAATTTCAGGTGTATAATATAATGATTTCAATATTTGTATACAATGTGATTTGATCACCAGAATGAGTCTAGTTAACATCCACCACCACACATAGTTTCAAACTCTTGTTGTGATGAGAACTTTTATCAATAAAATCTACTCTCTTAGTAATTTCACATATACAATACAGTATTATTAACTACAGTCACCACGCTGTACATTACATCCCCAGCATTTATCTTGTAACTGGAAGTTTGTAACATGTGACCTCCTTTACTCATTGGATAAATACCTTTTCTATAAAGTTCTAGACCTGGGAAATAAATCTTCCTCAGAAAACAGCATTATATGAGATCTTATTGTTTTTAATCCAGGTATGAATTTTATTTGGGGGGAATTGATAAAAACTTTTTTTTTTTTTTGCGGTACATGGGCCTCTCACTGTTGTGGCCTCTCCCGTCGCGGAGCACAGGCTCCGGACACGCAGGCTCAGCGGCTGTGGCTCACGGGCCCAACAGCTCCGCGGCACGAACCCGTGTCCCCTGCATCGGCAGGCGGACTCTCAACCACTCCGCCACCAGGGAAGCCTGATAAAAACTTTTGAAAATGAACAAAATAGTGAGCCCTAGAAATAGGGGTTGTTATATAGATTACATTATGCTACACTGTATATTAGTATATTGTATACACTTCAATAAATTTTACTCTTCATAGAGGTAGTTTGTGCTCACCCAGAAATATCTGATTAATTAGTAAAGGCAAGACAGCAACCTCAAAATGTGAGACACCAGTCTACATATCCAGAAGCAGGGTGGGTGCTTCCTGTACATGGAATCACTACACAATTTTACCTACACCAGAGGCCATCAGTGTGCTCACAGAATTAAGTGAAGTTTAATAAATCAACACACAGGCAAATCCTACACATATTATTATTAAATGGGTAACCAAAGTAACATGGATAATGACATGGAAAATAGGAAGAAGTTGGCACTCTCCTTATGCCTCACGGATGAAATACAATGAGAAATACCTAGAGTCAGGTGATTCTTCCACTTGACTTCTTCTTCAGTTCACTGAATTTAACATCAGTGGAGTGGATTTAAAAGCTCTCTATATCCTACTTTATTCACAAGCATAATTTTGGAAAATGGCGTTTTGACATATATCCATTCAATGGCTATTTATTGAGCAGCTACTATACTGAACAGTATTCTAGGAACCTGGGAATTATCAGTGAATAAAGAGACCAAGCAGAAAACCACGGGGCCAGTGTTCCAGGCAGAAAGAGCAGGTAGACCGTACAAAGGTTACTGTTATCATTTTTAATGTTAGTAACAAATGAATAGAGAAAGCAGTTGCTTATCCTCCTCAGTAATTACTATCCTGTAAATTCACTGTGCTCTTTGAATTGCAGCTTTATTATTTTATTAGTTACCAATCAATTTTGTATAAAAAGGATGAACAGCAGGACTAGACAAAAATTATCTCTAACAAATATATGTTATAATATTCAGATATATATATATTGCATGTATAACATAAGAATATATGTAACACATATTTGATTTGTAACATATACAACATATAATCTAATAATGCATATATAATTATATCTGTTATTATCTAATATAATTAATAATATAAATAAAATAAAATTACAAGTTACAGTTATTTATAAATTATATATATTTTAAAATATGTACAATTTATAATGTCATATATTGCAGTGCCTGTAAGACAGATGTGTATGCATACCTTTACATATTTATTTTCTTCCCAATATATTATTCACTAATTTCATGAAATAAAAACGAATCATTCTTTTTCACCTATGGTAATTCGGGTGAACATTTTTTTTGTTAAACATATAACACAAATTTATATTTCTCTTTTCCTTTGCCATAATAAAATATTTATTTTAAATGTGTACCAGGAGCATATACTATTTTTATTTAATCTCCGTCTGTAAGTGTAATATCCGTGATAAAGCTAGATGACTATTGGCTGAAACTGGGTATCAGACTCTGATGCTCACAGTTAAGAAAAGTAGTTCATTTCAAGCTTCCTGGAGAAAGCAGTCAGCACGCATCTCTCCATATGTTTAAAGAAAAATGGCTCTGAAATCAGTTTCTTTGGCCAAGATGCTATTATGAAGCAAATTATGTTAACACATCAAGTCATTAATGGAATATACAATTTTAAAGCTAAAGCGGATTGGAGAATTAGCTATTTTTCATGGTGTCTGGAAAATAATAATCCTTCATATTGACTAGGTAGAGCTAAGATCCCCATATAGTGCGTTTTTATTCCATGATATGGGCTAATAGTTTATTTAGACCCAACTTTCTGCTAAAAACAACGTGAATTTTGGAGGAAAAATGCACTTTTTAAAGCATTATTGTCCTCAAGAATAGAAGAAGAATGTCTAAGTTGGAAGCTCAAACATGAAAAAGTAAGCAGAAAATTAAAATAATAAAATTGTAAAGCTACCAAATATTTTTCACTGAAATAAGTGACAATTATTTTAGCAGTTTAGTTCCTCAAATCAAAATTGGATGTCTGAAGCTAGTGGGGTGGTACCTTCAATGTGCTCAATTTACAGGGTTGGGGATTATTGTATTTATAGAAACATCATTTTCTCTCCAAATCCAAGTCCAAGATAATTATTTTGTATCGTATGCCATTCTGAACTCACCAAGGATTTTTTCTTTTGGCATGAAAATGCAGAAGTCCATACTTTTCTAAAGCAAAATCAATTTGAAAAGAAAAAAAATTGTTTATGACTTCTAAGGAGAGAAATTGAATCTAATGTTAAAAGTAATAAAAATACTTATTTCTTCCAAAGCATTTTTCTTGTTAGATTTGGTGTGTATGTGTGTTGGCTTCATATTTTTTTACCTTCCTAGTGGAAGGAGGAATGATTTTAGGATGCTTTCCAAAAGCTTATTCTAGTAAAGACTAGAGCATATTTTTAATTGAATCATTCTCAACTTTGAGGAAAAAACTCTAGCTTAGTGAAGAAATATTCTGCTATAAGTGAACAGAATTTGAAGTGGAAAGAAAGAATACATATTCTGCACCCATATGCATATGATCTGTATGGAACTGAGCTAAGGTTTATAAATGGATGTGCTTCTCTAATTTGCAATTAATTATGATAAAAGGGTTTGGCCTGATAGCTTTTTAAATTGCACAGTAACTTATCTGGAAACGCCACAGAACTAAGTCTTGTTTTTCTGGGGCAGGTGTGGGGTGTCAGACGTGTCGGTTCATTTAATAAGTAGGCTCAGAGACGATACATCTGTCTTTTACAATTTAGAGAACTTTCCTTGAGAAAGTTTGTGTTTTGTCTCAAAAAAAAGAGTTAAATCTAGGACTGCGCCATTTTCCTTTTTTGTCAGAAAGTGCTAAAAAAACAATAAAGTTGGTCGTGGATGAACTGATGTAGGTTTGGAGAAGGAAAAATTTTAGGTCTTGTGCTCCTATGTCAGATTCAATAGAGGAATCTTATATATGATTCTATCAGCCTCCACGCTGCAAGAGAGATAAAAGCAAGTTAACGTACGTTTGTAATATTTTGAAATGAATCAGAAAGCGTAAAGATGATTTCTTTTCTCTAGGTATGAGATTAAGTGCATAGTGAGATAGAGAGAGTGAAAGACAGAGAGAGAGAAATAGAGAGAGGGAAATATACAGAAAATTGCTAATAGTTTGTCCCCTGGAAACCCATATAGCAATTAGACTCCCCCAGGGTAGTAGATCAGCACCATAGGAAACGGGGGTGAGGGGCGGTGGCACGTGGAAGCACGGAGATGGACTAAGCTTCTGTCAGAGCAAGGGTGTGTTCGTACTTCCCATTGTATCCAGTCCTTTCACGGATGAATTATTCTCAGTGTAGACATCGGGACTCAGAGTGGACAAAATACCACTGTCACGGAGATTATGAACGGCTCCCCATTATCCTGTAAAGGAAGTAAAATGTGTACACTCATCCTTTAGTCATATCAGAGACGTCTACATAAGGGTTTGCACTACTTAAACACATAAATCTCAAGAGAAGGGTTAGGACACTCCCAAGGCTCCCGCAAACTGCTCACGATTCCTACACAAAAAGGCTCTTTAAAAACAAGTAGAGTGCACATGCCCCTGTGTGTTCCCAAACTAACACATAGCTCAGTCGATAACATACACAGAAACACACTGTGAGAATTTCAATGATCTACCTTTTCATGAATGAATTAGCATTTAAAATTCAGAGCAAATGCAAATTGTAAATAGTGGCTTCAACTGTATTTGGCCTCGTTGGAAATATCTAAAATACACAATAACACGTTCATTTAATGTTTTCAGGATTCAAAGGAATATTATAACCTTGAAGCAAAAACAAGAGCTTAAGGGAAAAAAGAATGCTTACAGTTGTTTTTTAAGTATCAAGACTATGGAAACAATCCCTTGTGTGAAATAAATTGGAAGCCCTTTGTCCTCTACAAAAACTCATTAAAGAGGAGTCTTGGGCATGAAATGTACAGCGTGGGGAACATAGTCCATAATTATGTAATATATTTGTAAGGTGGCAGATGGTAACTAGACGTACAGTGGCGATCATTTTGAAATGTATGGAAGTATCAAATCATTGTGTTGTGTAACAGGAGCTAACGCAGTGTTGTAGGTCAATTATACTTGAAAAGCAACAAACTCATAGAAAAAGAGGTCGGATTTGTGATCACAGGGAAGGATGGGAGAAGGCGGAAGTGGATGAAGGTGGGTCAAGAGATACAAACTCGCAATTATATGATAAATGAGGATTAGGGACGGACTGTACAGCTTGGTGAATATAATTAACACTGCTGTGTGTTGTGTATGAAAGTTAAGCGAGTATATCCTAAGGGTTCTCATCACGAGGAAAAACCTTTTTTTCTGTTTCTTTAATGTTGTGTCTGTACGAGAGGACACATGTTCACTAAACGTATTGTGGTCATTGTTTCATGTTGCATGTAAATCAAATCATTGTGCACCTGACACTTACACAGTGCTGGGTGGCAATTACATCTCAATAAAACTGGAAGAAGAAAAAAAGAAATGCTTAAAAGAATAAGAAATTGTTGTCATCCTTGTTGGTTTCTTATAAAAATGAGTACATGTGCAGGTTTTATGTCATGTCATCCAGTGAGGAAAGTCGCTGATTCATTAGAAAAAGTAATAAATAGGATGTGGCGCTTAAAATGCGACCTCCCCATCATCACGGATGCAGAGGACTCAGGCTCCTGGAGTCACACGTGGCCATCCCAGGTGCACAGGTCCCCTTGCTTTTGCCCTCTCTCCATCACCGTGGGTCAAGGTGGGGACCCTACCCTGCTCCAGGACCCACCTCCCCTTTCTTCTGTATCTCTATGGAAACATTTAATGATGGGTCCCCTGACTGTCACCCCGTAGGTCTCCCTGCCTTTTGCTCCACAGCTCTCAGCCTCATCGCTTCTATCGAATCCATCTGGCTGACGTCTTGATGCCCTTTTTTAAATTTCATGTCATTCTCCCATGCGAGCAATGTCTCACCCTCTAATCTCTCTGGCTTCTAGAAAATAAACTGAATACGAAATTTTTATTTATTTAACAAGGCTGTGCACATTCCCTCCCTTCTGCCCCACATCTATCCTTCCAAACTCTTGAAATTTGTCAACACCACTCTTGAGAGTCCAGTTGTATCCTGATCTAAAGGTTATTGAAGAGTTCTCCTGTATGGTGATGGATGAAAACTAAAGTTTTGTTGGTGAGTATACTGTAGGGTATATAGAAATAGAAATAGAATGTTGTAACATGAAAAAAGTTCTAAACTGTAGACATTACTATTTATATATTCTATCAGGAATCATAATATTTCTTAAATTGCTTCTAAATATCTAATCAAACAAGTTCAAGTTGACCCTTGAACAACATGGGGGTTACAAACTCAGACCCTCCACACAGTGGAAAATCCGCATTTAACTTTACAGTCAGCCTTCTGTATCTTTGGTTCTGCATCCCTGTATTCAACCAACTGTGGGTCATGCAGTCCTCATTTAATGAAAAACAAACCCAAAAAAGCCCACAGACAAGTAGACCGTGCAGTTCAAGGGCCAACTTTGTATTGAAAAATACCATTGCAAACATGACACCAAATAAAAAGCATCTTGCCTTCACCTCTGTGTAGAAAGAACATTAAGATTTACAGTGAAAATTAACATATTCAAAATGTATATTTACTGTCTCCTGCTCTTCTACACTTCCCACAAAATAGCTGTAAATAACTAGAGGTGCAAAATTGCATTTAAAGGCCACGGTAAGGGACTTCCCTGGCGGTCCAGTGGTAAAGAATCTGCAACCCAATGCAGGGAACGTGGGTTCGATCCCTGGTCGGGGAACTAAGATCTCACGTGCTGCCGCGGGGCAACTAAGCCCTCGCACCACAAATACTGAGCTCTCGCGCCTCAACGAGAGAGCCCGCGTGCTGCAAACTACAGAGTCCACGTGCCCTGGAGCCTGCTCGTCACGACTAGAGAGAGAAAACCCGCACACCACAACTGGAGAGATGCCTGTGTGCCGCAACGAACAGCCCACACGCCGGAACGAAAGATCCTCAGTGAAAACACCGTGTGCCACAACTAACCCTCGACACAACCAAAAAAAATAAGCAAAATAAATAAATATTTTTAAAAAAATAAATAAAGGCAATGGTAGACCCCAAAATGAGGATTAATGTTACTGTGTGTGAAGCAAGGGAAAAAGAAATGCTCTGCAACTCACAAGTACGGTCACCATTCAGCTCTTTTTTTTAAAATTAATTAATTATTATTATTATTTTTTGGCTGCGTTGGGTCTTCGTTGCTGCGTGTGGGCTTTCTCTAGTTGCGACGAGCAGGGGCTACTCTTCGTTGCGGTGCACGGGCTTCTCATTGTGGTGGCTTCTCTTGTTGCAGAGCACGGGCTCTAGGCACGTGGGCTTCAGTAGTTGTGGCTCATGGGCTCAGTAGTTGTGGCTCATGGACTCTAGAGCGCAGGCTCAGTAACTGTGGCGTACGCGCTTAGTTGCTCCGCGGCATGTGGGATCTTCCCAGACCAGGGCTTGAACCCTTGTCCCCTGCATTGGCAGGTGGATTCTTAACCACTGTGCCACCAGAGAAGCCCAATATTCAGCTCTTAAGTTGAATTTTGATGTTCGACGCCCCTGCACTTGGTGCAGCGTTTCCATGTATTACCGTTTCCACGTATTACCGATACCTCTATCCTTTGCTGTTACAAATGGTTCTCTCTTTTCAGCTCATTTATGTTTGCCTTCTTACTCAGCCTAAAAGCGAAGGTCCTCCATTAAAGTCACTCCCTCATGAGCAGGGCTTTCCTATTCTATAGGACTGGTCTGAATAAACCATATCTCTGATTCAGCCAGCCGTTCAACCAATCCTTGACCTGCCCAGAATGTGTCAACATCGCTAGAGAAAACACACACAATTGAAGGGGAATCTAACCTCCAAGGCAGGAACACAGATATCGAACGCATGCTTTGGAAATGTCCATGGATGCTTTTTGAGTGAACAAGCTCATTCTGAGATGAAGACTCTTACCCTCCATTCAAACCCTTTCTACCCTCTGTGCTCTCCCTAAAGATACCGCCTTGTGCCGCACTCAGAAAATGAAACTCTTTGAAAGGGACCTCTCGTGGTCCCAGCTCCATCAATCTTCACTCAGACTTTACCCCTTGCTGTTATAATGGACCACGTGTACCACTTCTATCAAAACTTCCCACATCCACTTGGTAGTGGACTTCTTCCCTGATAGCCTTCTCTGTTCTCCACCATGAAGATGACCTCTTATCTCTTTTTCATCATGAGCCCATCTGTATATATATTTTTCTCATCAGCAAATAATTATGCTCTCTTATATTCCATGTCAGAACACAAGAAACGTGTTTCAGAGGCCCATTTCTGATGTTCACAGCCACCTTATTTTTCTGCATCTTCTTAGGGAAAACAAACTCTTTAAGAAAAAACTTGCCCCTCCTAATCTTCTCCCTCACAAGAGGTGGTTGGTCACACGCTGTCGTTTTGTAGCCTACAGAAGGCTCATGAACGCATTGGCAAGTTGCACACACACCCCTCTGTCTGCAGCATGTATTGCATATAATATGGTGATCATCTCTTCCTGGATGGTTTTGTGGAATTCACCTTCAAATCCATTTTCACCTGCTGTCCTAAGATTATATTGCTGTATTTTATCCGTGTCAGTGACTGTACTAAGTGTTCTAATTCTTCTCAAATCAGAGTTGATAATCGCTACTTCTCCAGAAAGCCATCCATTAGAATAACGGTGTGGTTGTTCCTGCAGAATGGTCCTCTTCTAACCTTAGAAGAGGCTCACGTAACCGGGAGATTTTAATGACTCCACTTTACAAAAACACGGAGTCCGGGCAGCTTGACGCCCCTTAGAGAATCAAGTGCAGTCAAATCACTTGGGCGGTGAAATGCAGGGATCTCTGTGATTTGTCCCAAATCTACTGGTGCTGCAAAATCTCAACACACTAGTCTTTACCATTTGGGGCCGCACTCAGATGCTCCCCACACACACCCTTGGAGCAGGAAAATATGGCGTCATGCAAAGTGGACAATCAGACATAATTACTGGGCGAGTGAACGTAGGAGCGTGGGCGATAAATTACACCCATCATAGATGACCTTCGGCTCTGCTATCTACTATGTGAATTTCTTAGGCTTTTATGACATTACCTGCAAACGTGAGAATCATAGTGACTTTTATAAGAGTGAACTATTCACGAAAAATAGACCATGGTACTTGGCATTTAAAGAACAAGTGTTAGTTAATAGCATTATCTTTTAAGTATCCTTTATGACTTTTCTCCCTTAACATTTAGATGGTGATTGCCAGTGAAAATGGTCGCGTTTTTCAATGATCTCAGTTGGAATCAATTGATCTAACTATTGTGCTTCCTTAAATTTGTCTTTCTGACGTTCTTACAGCGTCTTTCATAATTGTCTCGTCGTGGTTCTCTTTATAAATAAATTTATGATGGTGGAGGACATTGTCAATCTTTTCTTCATTTTAGCTGCAGTCACGTCTCTGAAAGTGCTGTAGACACTAGGCAGGCATTCGTTCTTGATGAAAAAGTGTCAGAATAAATGAATGGAGAGAGTTTCTTGTATAATAATGCATTCGTAAGATTTTAGACTGGAATAAGCTTATTTAAAAAACAGGTACATTTTATTGCTATACATTTATTAGTTAACTTATTCCATTAGTGCACACAATTGATTAATATTTTAGTGTTAGTATTTTCTATGTGTATGCTGCATATATAGGGAGATGTATATATAATGGACATAAATATATCAATCATATATGTATTGATAAATGCAGCATAGATATAGAGAGAAATATTGGTGGATATATCCATCAGGGTTCAATCAGATGAGCAGAAACAGTTAAGATATATAAATAGGTAATACATAATGTATTAATGTAATACAGTTACAATAATTGCAATACATTTATATTATCTATGTATAAAATATATCTTAGATATACTATAATGTAGTATACAAGCAGGTGTCTCAGGTGAATGTGGTGACGTCCTCAGTCTAAAAACCATAGACAGCTTTTCACAAACAGAAACTCAGCTCACAGGCTGCAGCTCATGGGCACGGATCAAGCTGTTGTCCACAGACCAACTGACTCACTCTTTGTCTCCTGTGTGTGTGTCTCTCTCTTGTCTCTGTCTCTCTCTTTAGTCATCGAGTTCCTCTGCAAAAAGTAGGGGTCCAGGAACATAAAGCTGCACTATCATCTCTCCAGATCCCTTTGTTTCTTACATTTATAAAATGTTTACTTTTCACAAAATACATATTTCACATCCAAATCAGAGCTCCCACATTCTCCCGTCAAGAGAATGACCGACATCTCCGACACTCTGACATCAGGGCACTCTTTAGCTCGGAGGGATTTCTGCTCCATCACCTCCCAGCCTCTGTGATGGCAACATGGTCTCCCCATGTGCTTGTCAAACTCCGATGACAAGGCAACCTTGAAGGATAAAGGTGCTGATGGGAGCAAGCCATAAAGGAGTGAAATGCATACTGTTTACTATTTCAGACAGCCCTTTAGTACACAGTTCTAAAATCCACAAACTCTAAAATCCATAGCAAAGAGGGAATACGTATCTTCGCTTCTATTCTCCATTTTTTCACCACGTCTCTCTGCTCCCTCAATTTTCTTTTATTTTCTCCTGATACCACTTCAAGTGTTTCCTTCGAGCTAGGTTGGAACAAAAAAAGTGAAGGAGAACGGAAAGAAATGAAGATGCTGCACATCAAAAGATCATTTCTCTTTACGTTTGTGTAACATGAATAGCTAATAGATGCAAAACAAAACAAAACCAAAACAAAAAGGAGAGAGAGACAGAGGGAGAGGAAGAGAGAGAGGGAGAGAGAAAAGGGTCATTTCCTTTGGAATCCACCAGCTACAGATTTGAAGTTTGGGAATACAAATTCCTACAGTAAAACTGGGAAAATTTTTGCTAATATTTCCATGTACTAAGTCCAAATGGCCATAGCTTGCTCCCCTTTACTTAATGCAAAGCATAGAGTAGACACTAAACAAAGTATATCAATTGATTAAATTCACAAATTTCGATGAATGATTCAAACAGCCATAGGAAAACATAGGTGACCAAGCCAATCACTTTCACTAATAGGCATACATTTTTAAAAACATGCAAATACTCGATTTACATGTGCAAGTGTCTGCATAAACATTATGAACTGAAGAACCATGAACATATGCTGCCTTAAATATTAAAAATGTCCCTGGCTTATGTTCATACTACATGCTGAAAACTCAATGTTTGGAACGAATTGCTTGTCAGTGGTTACCATAATCTGATTACATTTCTTAATAAACTAAAAACTATTGATCTGGGACTTCCCTGGTGGCGCAGTGTTTAAGAATCCGCCTGCCAATGCAGGGGACAAGGGTTCGAGCCCTGGGCCGGGAAGATCCCACATGCCGTGGAGCAGCTAAGCCCGTGCGCCACAACTACTAAGCCTGCACTCTAGAGCCCGTGAGCCACCAATGCTGAGCCCACGTGCCACAATTACAGAAGCCCGTGCGCCTAGAGTCCGTGCTCCGCAACAAGAGAAGCCACCACAATGAGAAGCCCGCGCACTGCAAGGAAGAGTAGCCCCCGCTCGCCGCAGCTAGAGAAAGCCTGCACACAGCTACGAAGACCCAACACAGCCAATAAATAAATAAACAAACAAACAAATAAATGTAACAGCAAAAAACCCCAAAACAACCATTGATCTTAAGGAAGGATAATTAATATGGGCTCTCTCGCCCTGGCATCAACTTCTCGTAGCTGTGATCTCTTGCCAGCGTAAAGGACTCAGGAATGAGTCAGTGACCCGTGCGGACCTCACATGCGGGCCACTCAACCATCTCCTAAAAATTATTTCTGACATAATAAAAACACTCAGATTGCTGGAACATAAAAACTGGTGGTTAGCTTGTGCAGTGTAACCTGTAACCATCTGGAAGTGCCAAGCAGCTGTTGTGAAGGGCTGACCTGTAATACACTGAAGGTTCTACCGGGGTCTCCGTCAGGTTACGGTGGTGAGAAAGCATCTGCGTGGAGGCATGCAGAGGATGCTCAGGAAAGGGTGCAGAGCGCCTGGAATGGCTGCACAGAATAAACGTTGTTCTGAGGGTGCTGCCTTTAGTGATAAAACAGTAGCTTACTGTCGTAGGCACAGGAGCATCGCATTTGACTGACTTTTCACTTCTTTTTTTTTTTGGCCTCACCATGCGGCATGCGGGATCTCAGTTCCCCGACCAGGGATCAAACCTGCGCCCCTGGCAGTGGACGCGCAGAGTCTTAATCGCTGGACCAGCAGGGAAGTCCCTCTGATTCACTTTTAACAACGTAGTCGAACAATTT
Organism: Grampus griseus; assembly: GCF_964374135.1. NCBI lineage: Eukaryota > Metazoa > Chordata > Mammalia > Artiodactyla > Delphinidae > Grampus > Grampus griseus. Next base: position 3,090,987 of record NC_139016.1, on the reverse strand, counting down.
CATCTTTGCTCTCTCGGTCTACTCTTCAAAGATTTTCATTCCAATTATCAAGAGAAGGCACTTGTAAAGTGGCGCACATCTTGTGTTCAGTGTCCCTGCTTCACTCCGTTTACCCACCACGTAGTTAGAAAGCGGCTGATAAAATATCTATATTTTATAACGTCCGCTGTCTCAGACGCATAAACTCTGTCAGCCGTTACGGATGTTCTGCATTTATTTTGCATAGGAACGTATTGCTATTAAAAATAAACACAGACTTTTAAAAATTAATTGTTATTAGCACGTAGCTGACGTACGATGTTGTGTTACTTTCTGCCGTTTCACAGCAAAGTGAATCAGTTATACATACATATACCCACTCTTTTTTAGATTCTTTTCCCGTATAGGTTACGACAGAGTATTGAGTAGAGTTCCCTGCGCTATGAATAGGTTAACACAGATTGAATAATTGTATATACATCTATTTTTATACAAAACAATGTTGTATACATATGTCAAGTTATTTACATAATTGTCTCACTGTTTTCAGTGAGGGACTCCAAGTTTTGAAAATTTAATATATTAAAGCCATGTTTCTCAAAATGTTTTCAGGTGCTCCTAGGTGTAACTAGAAAAACAAATCAGTGTTTTGCGATTAACTAGGTCTGGGAACCTATGAGACATGGTTATTTCCTCTCAAGCGTCCAGATCCCTTGGCCCGCGTGACTCTTCATGGGTGGGATAGGGAATGTTGTTTCCGCAGCGTCTTTTCCCCACAGTGTACCTTCGGAGACCAGGTTCCATGGAGCCCCATTTGGAAAGCTTTGCACTGTGGCTTTATTCCTCGCGGTACCGGCTCGTCAATGGCTGACCTGCCTTGCTGGATCACACAGGGGTGCACATGTGGAAGATGAAAGCGCCTTGTGTGTAAGAACCCAAGAGAGGTGACAGGACCAACACACTCACGTCCTCAGCAAAACTCTTCCGTACGTGGCTGCAGGACACACGTACTCCCTCCTTCTGAGACTATGCTTCACCTCTTGCCAGGGAGCATCTTCCCCAACTGTGTGCACACCTGCTTGCCCTAGAGATGGGCACTGCAGCCCTGTTTCCTGTCCTCTTTTTTTTTTTTTTTTTTTTTACAATACGCGGGCCTCTCACTGTTGTGGCCTCTCGCGTTGGGGAGCACAGGCTCCGGATGCGCAGGCTCAGCGGCCATGGCTCACGGGCCCAGCCGCTCCACGGCACGTGGGATCCTCCTGGACCTGGGCACGAACCCGCGTCCCCTGCATCGGCAGGCGGGCTCCCAACCACTGCGCCACCAGGGAAGCCCTCCTGTCCTCTTGATCCAGGCAGAATGGAACGCTGATCAAGGAGCAGAAAGGTCACTGTTTACCCTGTTCCCTGAAACAACAGGGCATCAAACAGGAAATGAAATCCATGCGGCCTCCAGCTCAGGAGTTAAAGCTTATTTGGGGATGCGGAATCCAGCCCACATTCCACAATTAGCCAACAGGGTAGCCAAGAATACACACCAATTTTGCAGCATAACGCGAAGGAAAAAATCAAATACGTGTAACAGAAATTTATCTCATTTGTACTGATCAGGACCTGAATTGGAATAAGCGTACATAATTGATGTACTGGAAACCACTCACATTATACTTGCTTTGTGAGGATAAATTTAGATTTTTATTGAAGACTGCTAAACATGCCTCCTTCCTTCCTCTGATTAACCTGAACTTCTATCACTGAAATTGGCCTCATCATCTTGGTATAGCAAATATAAATGCCTTATCTTCTAATTTGAAACATAATCATCTCCCTGCTTGCATACTGATAAGAAGGTAATCAAAGTGAGACATCTGTAACAGTTTATGTCCCTATAAATATTACCAGTGTATACTTGATGCTTTTTTCAGAGATAAATTTCATGGCTATCTACTTCCCCATGTAGAACTGTCAATGGAGAGTTATTTTCCTTTTCATTATGAGTATCTTTCATTTTTACATCTGCCATAGGTGACAAATTTTGTAGAGTCAACGAAAAGATGATTCTTCCTAAAGAATAGGCAGGACAGTAGAGAATTAAAAATGAAAGAACAGAAACATAACATGTAACCACATTTTGCAGTCACATTTCTAAATGTACTTTAGCTTTAAATCTATTAATAGCTTCTTTGCTTACGCAAGCCAGGAAACCAATCTCTAATTTTGTCTTTTGTCTTGTGTATCATGTCTCAAGTTTAGAGTAGTTGGGCTGGAGAAAATTTGTCATGTTCACATTTAGAAAAGGGTAATAAAAAATCTTCTAATGATACTAGGCGTATCTTTTTTAAAAGTGGTATTTAAAGAATACCATTAAATCGTGAAAGGACTCGCCTCCTTGAGTTAAGTTTTGTTTTCATCTGTGTCCCATTAATTCTCAAACACGAAATCATTTCCACTTCTTGGTCACTGAGAAGCAAATAATATTACAATGGTACTGAGTATCTAATTTTGGTTTGTTGCGAAAACTTGGTTTTCCAGAATCTTTTAAGCCACAAGCAATCAATCTAGGTGCTCAGAGCTTTGTAGGACAAATTCTTCTCGAGAAACTACCTCCCAAGATTTTGTTTTTCTTTTTTCCTCCCAAGATTTTTAAAGAGCATGACGTTAAGATATGTTCTGAAATTATTCAACCCATATTTAATGTGTGCATATATATGCATAAGCAGAAACTTGCCTCTTTGTAAGTGGTAGAGTCTATTGTAGGGACAGCTAAGGTTTCCTCAAGGGCAACTTCAAGCTGGATTAGAATACTACCATTTTTGTAGTTTAATATTAAGTTGATCTATTTCTGTTAAGATTACTGAAAAAATATTACTTCGTAACTTTATGTATTTATGGCTTATAGGTTTGTTATATAGTCAAGACCAATATTGATTAATATTTCATTTATCCTCTGCTTCACTGATGGTCTTTTTGTGTGTGTGTGTGTGTGTGTGTGGTACGCGGGCCTCTCACTGCTGTGGCCTCTCCCATGGCGGAGCACAGGCTCCAGACGTGCAGTCTCAGCGACCATAGCTCACGGGCCCAGCCGCTCCGCGGCATGTGGGATCTTCCCGGACCGGGGCACGAACCCGTGTCCCCTGCATCGGCAGGCGGACTCTCAACCACTGTGCCACCAGGGAAGCCCTGATGGTCTTGATAGACTCTCAAATTTCAGTTTTTTCCACTTTCAAACCCACTACAGTTCTCAAGGTCATAGAGACTGCCATTCACATATTTTTTCAATAAGCTCTTTACCACACCGCTTTCTGACAAAGTCATCATTAGATAAATTTCTTACCATAACTTATCTTTGTGTGTGTCTACACTGCGTGTGTTTCCATGAGTAAAACTGTGATCATCAAATCTGTATCTGTAGAAACCTTAATTGAGGTATCTATCACTATCGCCATCTATGTTTGCATCTATGTCTATCCATATCTATCTAATCCATATCTGCAATGAGATGATAAATAACCAAAGTCTTTATAGGTGGTTGTAAATGTTATAGTTGGGAAAGACTTTTCTTTTTTTTCTTTGTAATTGCCTGAGTTTTATGTTTATGTCAAAAAGGTATATATTATTTTGGAATGCATAAGAGAGGAAAGGGAAAAATTCCATTTAAAATGTGATATTGATGCTATAGTAGTGACTCTCTATAAGATATATAAAATAACTTCTGTTTTAGTGCTCTGGAAATAAGGCATGGTCTCTAGCCATTTTTTAAATAGGCTCTCTTAACTTTAAACCAAGAATTGGGAGTAAGAAATGAGGATTTCATACGTACGAGGAATATTGGTAGAAGTTTACAACCCAATGTTGTGGCTTTATTTCCAGGAAATAAGAAAAATATATTTGCATTCAAAAGCATGATTTCTTTTTTTTAGGAACTGAAAAACATCTAGAGCAGTGTTTATTTATATATCGATCTTGATGGATAAATCCAAACAATTTAAAATTTTAAACCCAACCATACACAGTTTTACTCTTTTATACAATACGCACATATCCTTGGGTCACTTTCGTTCCCCAACTATAGTAAATGAATCATAATCATATTCATGATTATTGCATTATTGTACGTGATTTTAAGAATTTTTGATACATGATCTAATTATTCATGGTTGGCCAAGAGTAGGATATAGGGGCCGTGCTCTGTCTTTGGGATCAGAATTGACTGCAATTTTTATGTTCCAATTGTTCCTTTCCGGTCGCTTCCTTTGCACCGTCCCTTACAAGGTACTATTTATAAAGCAATACAGCAATTCATTTGACAGTCTTGAGTTCCTCTCTCTCTCCCTTTCCTTCTCTTTGCTAAAATTCTTAAAACTCAATTAGTTCAGTTTTGGTAAAGGTGATTTAAAGAAAAGAAAAAAAAAAAAAAAACTTGGGCACGGCTAAAAGCAGTAAAGTAAAAGATTTATTTACAAAGGTCCATTCTGCACCAACCTCCTGGCTAACTAAATGGAATCGTTTCCATAATCACACGGCTTTTCTGGTCTTTGTCTCAGTAATACTAATACGGTTTTGTCACCATTAAAAGCAAAAAGGACAATGTAATGCCTTCCTGCTGTGGTTGATGAACATGTTGTTTGCATATGTGACCCTTCCTTCCCTCTCCCTCTACACAATTTTAATAGTATCTGTTCTTCTAGTCACCTTTTAGCAGCGTTTATGGCATGTAAATAAGTAACATCATGGAAACGGCATCCCTTGTCCTTTGACCTAGTGACAACATCTCCTCATGTCTGGTCCTGCTAGCATTCTTCCCTCTGCTTTTTCTCAGTTCATACACGAGAGTCTACTACTGGACACATTTAATTCCCAGAAGAAAAAATTAAAACGGCCATTATGCTCTATGATTTCAAATTGGTGAAAACTTTGGAAGTCTGCTTGGACAGCAAATCTCATGTTTGGGCTACGTTCTAGCTTAAGCTATGTAACCAGATTTTTCTAACTTATAATAGATTCTTTTTTAAAAATTCATTTTACTCAGATAGAGTTAATTTACAATGTTGTGTTAATTTCTGCTGTACAGCAATGCGATTCAGTTGTACATATATATATACACATTCTTTTCCCTATTCTTTTCCATTACGGTTTATCACAGGATAACAAATTCTTATATATTCCGGTTATGCTTGTTAACCAGCTGCTAGCGTCTTTGAAAACACACTAGGATGCAGGAGAGTTATCAAACATGGTTTCTCTCATCTGCACTAACCAGGAGCCAATATGTCTCTTCATGGCTACATCTGAAGCCACTCTACTCTCAAGTGAATCCAAAATTTGACATTTCCCACTCTAAGCTCAGTTTAGTAATTTTCTGTGGATTTGGAATTGCACTGTATGTCTTAATTCACTACGGACATATTTAACATATTAATTTTTCTTTAATTCCAAGATTTTAACATTTATTTTAAAATTAGATGACTCCATGCAAGAACTGTTATACATTTATATAGAAACCACACTTTTGTGGTACTGTCCTTGAAAACGGCATTTTTTTTTTTAGAGTATTTGATAAATACATGTTTCTTGAATGACTGAATAGAGAAGTAATAAATAAAGAAGATCTTGGTACATGTTTAAATAATCGTTATCAGAAAAACCCTTAAATGTTAAATCTGTTTTACATGCGTACATAAAACTCATGAAAAACTATATATACCCTATAATTCTTATCCTTTTGGACAGGGATATATATATGTGCATGTATGTTGTATGTATACTTCTTTGTGTATATACACATATATGTGTATATATGTACAGACACCCATTTATATGTATGTAATCATATATATCATTGTGTATGTTGTTGTTTTATGTACATTCTTATGTGTATAACCTATGTATGTCCACACAGGAACGTACGCATTGTATATTTTGCATATCTGCAGACACACGTCATTTTTTCCTTTTAATTTTCCTCCGTGTGGTCACCAGCCACACAAATGATGGAGAGAGCCATTCTCATACGTTCTCAACATTTCACTTAGATTATCAGAAAAATGAGTATTTAAATAGGAGACTATTAACTCAATCGTTTAAGCAGAAAATGTTCCGACAGTCATCCAAAAATAACTTCCCTCATACCACTTTCTTTTTCATTCCAGGAAGCGGGGGTTTGTAGACCATGATGTTTTCCTGGAAATTATGACATTTGCAAATAGGTACCAGTCAGCTGAAAGTTAGCACAAAGACTTACTAGGCTTCTGTAGTTGGCAGTTGACTCACTCAGTATGGACTTGATTTTTCTCACCTATTGTCTCGATTTATTTTAGAAAGAAAGTGAAGGAAAAGGGAAATTTTAGTTAATTAAAAAGACAAGTTTGATTTTTCACACTTGAAGCTGCCATAAGAAACAGCATTCACTTACAAAGAGAATAAGAGAGAGGCAAAGGGCACTCATAAAAGCCAATTTTGTATGTTTCAGTGAAGTTTGTTTAACACATGTTTGTTTCCTTCTGTTTTTGATAATCTTTAAAGATAATGTCTGAATGGCTTCTACACTAAGACATAACTAAAAATTAGATTCCATGAAAAAAAAAAAAGCAAGAATGCTTACATTTGAAATATTAGGTATTCTCTTTTTAGTTCTTGGTTGGTTGGTTGGTTGGTTGGTTTTCTCTTTCTTAGGGCCCTGGAAAGAAATTGTTCACCCTGGAGCTAATAAATTATCAAAAACAGAGCCTGTCCATTTCTTTTATTCTGGTCATTGAAGGGGTCTGATTCAGTGTGGCTGCTCTAAGAATGATAGAGTTGGAGCTTTTATTAATTTCATTGTCGAAGTGCTTTCCCAGCAGGCCACCTACAGAACACTTAACAGAAGGTCCTGAATTGTAGGAGACAGCCAAATGAATTTGGACAGACTCTCATCTGCTCTCCAACTGGACAAGCAGTTAATGGCTGGGGTTTAAAAAAGAAAAAAGTGAAGCTAAAGGGAGACATTTGCTAATAGACAGCCGAACACGTTTAAAGGGGAGAGTTTGTAATTAAATGCCTTTCATTTGTTGTAGAGGGCTAATGTCTCCTGGAGCTTGACTTCAAAATGGGTCACTTCGCCTCATACCAGAAAACATTTCTTCAGCACAAATGTTTAAGGAGATAATATGAATTTCCTGAGACATGCAAAGACTATCCTTCAACACATGGGTGTCAAAAGCATAAACAGTTCACAGTTCATAAACGTGTGAAAATAGAACTGCTCATCCATTTGTAGATAATTACAGTATCATATATTTCTACTGATCTTCCCAATGGGCTATCTGAAACAATAAGACATTATTTTTGCTGAGTCTTGGACCCCGATCCAAGGTCATTCTCTTACCAACCCTTTGTTTCCAAGACTGAGAGACCCTCCCACCCCACCCCCAGATCACAAAGAGACTTCTGTGGAGCCCTTTTAAGACTGTTGTATGAACTGTCATCATCTTTGCATGAACACTCATTCTGTAGGCTCCCATGTTGTCAAGCCACAGTACATGAAACAACATGACAGGTTCTGACAAACAATCGTTAAGGAAATGCCTGGGACTTGCTGACTCCTCAACATAAACAAATATTCGGTTTCAAAGCTTTAACTGACATAAATTAAAATGATGCCTAGTTTTGTTTAAAGTTATAATTACCAGAACAGCTTCTATGATTTAAAGAAAGACGCAATGAACAGCATGGTGACTATCATTAATAGTACTGCACATATACTTGTCATTTGCTTCGAGCGTAGATGTTAGGTGTTCTTATCTCATACACACACACACACACACACACACACACGCGCGCGCGCGCATACACGGTAACTATGTGAGGAGATGTTAATTCACTTGTTTCTTATTAAAACAGGAAGTACCATTTAGTCTTTGACTAATCCTTCCTGACAGCTTCTTAACTCCCTGTAACCTGGGAGAGCTCATTGATCCACATCGATATAAGCTCAATCCAGTTGCAGTAGATACCTCTTCTCCAGGATTTGATATATTGTCAACTCGAGAAAGATCCTTGAAAATGATTTTAAAGACAACTTTTTTTTTAATGGTTCATATTTCCTCCCTGGTGCCTAAGGTTGCTTCCATTATTCGAACTGCAACCGTTTCACTTAAAATTCTTAAAACTATTTTGATGGTCTGTCTCACTGGTCAAACTTCTTATAACCACTGTATCTATCATTCTATATATTTTTTAAATTAATTAATTAATTAGTTTCTTTTTGGCTGGCTCGGGTCTTGGTTTCTGCACACCGGCTTTCTCTAGCTGCAGCGAGCGGGGGCTACTCTTCATTACGGTGCACGGGCTTCTCACTGCGGTGGCTTCTCTTGTGGTGGAGCACGGGCTCTAGGCCCATGGGCTTCAGCAGTTGTGGCACGTGGGCTTCAGTAGCTGTGGCTCGCAGGCTCTAGAGCGCAGGCTCAGTAGTTGTGGCGCATGGGCTTAGTTGCTCCGCAGCATGTGGGATCTTCCTGGACCAGGGCTCAAACCCATGTCCCCTGCATTGGCAGGCGGATTCTTAACCACTGCGCCACCAGGGAAGTCCCTGTCATCATTATATTTAATACAACTGTAGAAACCTTGCTTTCATTCAATAAGAAGTCCATTTATATTGCAAATACTTTGAATAGTGTCTCTTCCCATCACCCTTATACCCCAAGGGAAAAGGGGTTGTATAATTAACACATGAATCAGCGTTTGTCCACACAATAATATCTACTTAAATCAACAGAGCTTCATTGTCTTTAGTAAGTGTTGTTGTTTTTGGCTGCATTTCTCCTGTGACCTATTGCCTCCTATCCTTCATCGGCTCTTGATGTCATTTTCGTTGGGTGCAAACAAATTCACTGAGAGCTCAGAGTTGTGGAGAGTACAAGAGACACATGTTCCCATAGACTTTACTGGCAAAATATATTTGGGGAATAAGATAGCACATAGACACCTAAATGAAACTCCGGATTTTTTTTTCTAAGTAGTTTGCATTTGATGTGGAGCAAACAGTGAAATAGTTCAGAATGCTAAATTTCAAAATGTTTTTACGGATTTCCACTTTAAGAGCAGAGCAATTGAAAGAATGATGTTCAGGCAATAGGTATAGGTTCAGAAAAGGGAATTCAGGGGTGGAGCCCCATATGATTAATGAGGAGACAGCAGCAATGGTGATGACAGGTGACACAGAAGACAAATTCTATTCTGCCCCAATTAATGACTGAAAATGTTCTTGTTTTTCTTGCACAAAATAATGTGTTTTGAAATATTTGTTCTATCTGAGAAATAATTTATTAAGCAAAGAATTCTGCAGTACCATACTCACCTCAAGGGGTGTGTAGTCTATTTACAAAAGAAACTAGAAAATTATATTATAAAATATTTTAAGGGAGATAAAGAATACAAAGGATGAACACATCACGAAGAACCAAAAAATAAAGAAGAAGAAAGTATTTGGATTAAACATGAGAGGATGGGTAGTCTGTCCTCAGGCAGAAATGTGGGTGTTTATCTTCCTTTCCAATACATATGTATAGCATATGGCCCCATCCTTTTTCAGTGATTTAAAAAAATACATTTTTTGCCAACAGTCTTTATTAGATTAATGAAAGTTTCTTCCATCACTACTTGGCTAAAAGTCATGTTTTAAAAAAAATCATAAATGTCTGTTGAATTTTATCATTGATTTCTCAGTTCATAGAAATGACCATGTCTTCATTTTCCCTCTCAGTGACTCTCGTTGAATGCTTTTTAAAAGGAAATCAATCTTTCAAGTGGCGATGATAGTTTAGCTTGTATCAGACGTTGCATTCAACCTATAAGAGCTGTAAACAAAACACAGTCAACTCTTTGAAGTGACTGAGGAATGAACAAAAGCACACCAAGTCTGGCCAGGTATTGTCTCTTGAAATAAGGGAACACACTGGGTAAATTACACATGTATTTGCAACCACAAACATCATTTTAAAAGCTACAGATAAACAACAGTAGACAAATTAAAATAAAACCTTAAACATTACTTGACTAACCTGATACAGGTGAGGTTGGTGTCTACAGGGTAATGAAGTCCAAGGGACAGAAGAACTGAATCAACAGGCCAATAGAAACCTGAAAAACGCCAGACTCAAACCCACCCATGCAATTAACTTCATTAAAAATAAACGAACTTGGGCTTCCCTGGTGGCGCAGTGGGTGAGAGTCCGCCTGCCGATGCAGGGGACACGGGTTCGTGCCCCGGTCCGGGAAGATCCCACATGCCGCGGAGCGGCTGGGCCCGTGAGCCATGGCCGCTGAGCCTGCGCGTCCGGAGCCTGTTATCAGCAAAGGGAGAGGCCACAGCAGTGAGAGGCCTGTGTACCGCAAAATAAATAAATAAATAAATAAATAAATAAATAAATGAACTCAACACTCTGATAAATTAGAAGGCAGAAATGGACATTTTGGATTTAAAAAGGGAGACTCAGCTCCATGTATTCTAATAGCAGCGCATGGCATCTTTTGCTGCACAGACTCTCTTTCCGAGGGGTCTTAGGAAGTTGTGGGTAGGTTGCTCTATTTCATTGCTTAGTAGAACGCCATTGTGCAAATAGACCATCACTTTTTGATCCATTCTCTGTATGGGGATATTTCCAGTTTGGGGCTGTGGCGGATGAGGCCGCAGCTGGCATTCAAGAACAAGTGTGTTTGTGGACAGTGGCTTGAATCATCTTGGGTAAATACCTAGGAGGGCAACTGCTGAGTTAAGAGAGGCGCTTAGATATTTAACAGAAGAAGGAAGGAATTTGCCAAAGTGGCTGAACTGGTTTACATCCTCACCCGCAGGGCCTGACAGCTGAGCAGCCTCCCTTTTCAGAACTCTGTAGGCTCTATCAGGAGAAACACCAAGGAAGGGACACATGAGCTGTCTTTCCAAGTGCCTCTATTGGCAAACTCTTCTCAGAGCCAGTCTCAGTGAACTTGGTACACGAAATAAAATACCTACACTGTTACACAGCATCTATAAATAGCATAAACCAATGCCATGGTTTGGAGCATAGAAAATACACCCAATATTTCCCGCAGGATTTGTTGATCATCTTTGGCCTAGATATTATACTAGATCTTAAACCCCTATTAAAATGAAGAGTTTTGGGCTTCCCTGGTGGCGCAGTGGTTGAGAGTCCGCCTGCCGATGTAGGGGACACAGGTTCGTGCCCCGGTCCGGGAAGATCCCACGTACCGCGGAGCGGCTGGGCCCGTGAGCCATGGCCGCTGAGCCTGCGCGTCCGGAGCCTGTGCTCCGCAACGGGAGAGGCCACAACAGAGAGAGGCCCGTGTACCGCAAAAAAAAAAAAAAAAGTTTTGTCTAATTTAGGAGCAGCAACCAGACATAACACCTTGTTTAAGGATTTATTTTTCATAATTTTAATCACTTTAATGTGTAAAATTCAGTGCCTTTTTGTACATTCACAATGTTCTACACCTATCACCTCCCTCAAGTTCCAAGGCATTTCGTCATTCTCCCCCAGAAAAGTCACATTAAGCATTCTCGAAATTTCCCCCTTCCAGACCCATGGCAGCCAATCCCAGTCCTGTGCACACATCCAAGGGAATTGAAACAGGTGTTGAGACAGGTACTTGCACACGACCCTTCACAGCGGCACCGGTTACAGTATCTAAATGGTTAAAACAACCCCAAAGCCCATCAAAGGATGAACGGATAAACAAAATGCCGTCCATCCACACTGCGGACTAATAAGTCTTTATTTTATGTATTTATTTATTATGGCTTTAAAAACCTTCTTCTTTAATCAAAGTCACGGAACCTCAACAGGGCGCAGTTTGCAGGAGTTCCTTTCCGGGAACTCTTTAGTCTCAGCCGCGTCTATCTGGGCGAGACTGGATGGGACCGAGGGCCCCGCCCCTGGGCCTGCGCGCATGTCCGCCGGAGCCTCGTGAACGTGCCGGGCCTGGAGCCTCGTCCCGCCTGCGCAGGAGGGCCTTCCCGCGCCTGACCCCCGTCACGTGTGCCCGCCCTGCGTGCGCCGCCCGCGCTCACGCCACGCCGCGGCGTCCTCCTGACCCATCAACCTCCGGGCCAGCCTTCCCGCAGGCGCACTGCATGCCTGTCCTCCCCGCTCCTCGCCTGGTGCCTCCCGAAGGGACCCTCTCCTCGCTTACACGGGCAACATCTCTGCTTGCTGTGCGTCGGGCCAAACAAACTTGGTTTGGTGACCCATTGGGAAGCCAGCGGGAGGGAATCCAGAGGGACCTTTGCCCGAGGGTCGTGGCCCCCGGGGGGCACTGAGAGCTGCTGCGTGAGCAGCGGTGGCCGCGGGTCCCTTGGTTCCAGCACCGGCCCCGGATCCCTCCACGGGCCACCGAGCGCCAGAGCTTGCCTTGGTCTCCCAGGAAGAAGCGGCTTTCGGGTTTGTGTAGGAAGACGCCTTCGGGTGAGTATTCTTGTTACACCAACGCACCTGGCTCTAGATTGTTTTGCAGTTCTATGCAGGTCGTGGCTGGCGGCCCAGCGGGCGGGGTTTTGGAGATGAGAGAAAAGGTTTCAGCTGCTGAGGTCCTCGTTGCTGGGGGAGAGGCCAGGCTCTGCTTTTTGGTCTTGTTTTGGTCTCATTTGTCCCTGATCCTTATATCTGGTTGTGTTGTTAAGAACAGGCTACTGAGGACTGAGGTTTTTGGTGACCGCAGCGAGGACCCTTAGATTTCATTGCTGTGACCACTTGGAAGCAAAGCCCCTTTAGAATGGGAGATGCGAAATCACCTTCCTCTTGTGATTCCCTTTAGGCTGCACCTTCCAAAACTGGGTGACTTTGAGTCATGAATCTATAGGAAAGGAAAGGATTGTTTTTTCTCCCTCCTCCCTCCCTCCCTCCCTCCCTTCCTCCCTCCCTCCCTCCCTCCCTCCCTTCCTCCCTCCCTCCCTCCCTCCCTCCCTTCCTCCCTTCCTTCCTTTTTCTTAACACTGCATGGCCACACTACCCTTTAGGCTCCAGAGCAAAAATGCCTGAATATAGACCCTTCAGTTATAGTACAACTTTGCAACTAGATTTATTTTGTAAACGGGAAGAAAAATGGGCTGAAATACTTGATGTACAGCCTCTGATGTTATCACATCAGAATAAACCAGTGCCAGTGAGGTGTGAAGTTAGGATCCAGCAGGGGACGCAAAGGAGCCTGTTTTTCTTAATCCTAATGAAAATGCAGGTGACACATCTGACACTCAGACTCTGTCCAGGGCCCTGCATTGTCACCTCCTGGCCGATCCCGGTGCCTTGTTTCCTGACCCCCGAGCCAGAGGTGGAAAGGCGGGGGCAGGGAGGTCTCACCCCAGGAAAGCCTCCTTTGGGGAAAGAATTTTTTTTTTCCAGGAAGAGAAGTAGACCCCATCCTCCCAGAGCATAGGGTTCTCTGCAGTGTCCCGGGACAGCTGAGGAGGAGGGTGCCCCCAGGCTCTAGGGTCAGGACGGCTGGACCTGACCTGACCTGGTGCTCACTGCTGGGCAGGTGGGCGCGCACCCCCTGGTCAGTGCTTGTTGAGGGTGACCTCGGTATTGTGCTTTGCAGATACTGCATTTTTCACAGATCGACGCGTCGAGCAATTCTGGTGCCCATTTTCCCACGGCATTGCCTTACTTTCTCACCTGGTAGTCATTCTTGGCATATTTCAGACTTTCATTATTTGATCTGTGATGAGTGGTCTCACTACTCTGAGTTGCAGAAAGTTCAGGTGCTGGTTCGCAAGTTTTAGCAATAAAGTATTAAGGTGTGTACATTGTTTGGACATCAGTCTATACCCATAACAGACTGAAGCATAGTGTCGGCAACCTCTGTATGCACGAGGACGGCAAACAATTCGTGTGACTCGCGTTATTGTGATGGAGTGATTGTGACAGACGTGAACCCAAGATCTCTGCGAAGTCTGCCTGTCTCACGCCCCCGACGGGATCCTGTGGAGTTCTGGGGGCAGGAATGGGTGTCCAGGATCACTGAGGGCCCCCCCCCAACCCGCCCAGCACTGTGGAGAAGGGACAGCCTGTACCAGTGTGAGAAGTGGGCTGGGGCAGAGGAGGGTCACAGTCTCTCCCGGACCAAACTCTAGTCGGGCTCCAGGCACTGACTCTGGGCTGCAGCGTCTGTCTTTTCATTTTCCGATTTTAGCAAGATTCCTGCTGAGTCAGTTGAACGACAGCTCCCCAGGCTCAACATCAGACCACCCTCGATAACTGATCAGAGTCTTCACCCCGCTTCCTCCCTTGAGTGAGGTCTGAGCCCCGGGCCTGTCATCAGCACAAAACCTGGAGCTGGGTTACTGGGGTCATTCTGCTATGGTCTGAATGTCTGCGTCCCCCCAAAACTCATGTTGGATCGTCAAGTCCAGTGTGATGCTGTTGGGGGCCTTTGGGAGGTGATGAAGTCATGAGGGTGCCCCCCATAAGTGGGATTAGTGCCCTTAAAATGAGCCCCCGGAGAGCCCCCAGCCCCTCCCCCATGTGAGGACACAGGCGGAGAGGTCTGTGATCCAGAAAGGGGGCCTCACCAGACAGCGCATGGTCTGATTCTGGTTCATGGGCAGAGCCACATGTTCACGTTGCAGACACGGTCTTAATTCTTGCTGTAAGATGACAGCGTTTGTAATGAGCTGGATGCATTCGTGAATGGTAGCTTGTTCTGCTGGGTTCACATTTCCCTCTCCAGACTTCAGTTAGCTGACCCCACCCCCACGTGGGAGCTGTTTATGTGCATTTTATATCCTGCTACCTGACTGCAGTCCTTTATTAGCTCTACAAATATTTTGTCAAGTCTTTGGGATTTTCTAGTTAAACAGTGATGTCATCTGCACACAGGGACAGCTTTCTTTCTTTCTTTTCAAATTGTAAACATTTTATTTCCTTGATTTATTATATTGTTCTAGGTAGGTTTCTGGCACGATGTTGAATAGGACACCCTTGCCCTGTTCCTGATCTTAGGCTAAAATCATGCACTTTCTCAATATTGAATATGATGTTAGATGTAGACATTTTAAAGATGGTTACTATCAAGTTGAAAATTCCCCTTCTGTTAATAGTTTACTGGGTTTTTTTCATGAATTTTTACTTTTTTTCAAGTCCTTTTTTTCTGCATCAGTGATATGATTATATGACTTTCTTCTGCCTGCTGATCTGATGGGTTATTTTGATTGAATTTTGGATGTTAATCACCCTCGCATCCCTGAAATACATCCCCTTTGGTCATGATGTATAAATCTATCTATCAATACACATATATACACACAGATATATAATTTTTGTAATTATTATGCTGAGGGTATTTGCATCTATAGTTATGAGAATTTTTTTTTTTTTTTTTTTTTTTTTTGTGGTACGCGGGCCTCTCACTGTTGTGACCTCTCCCGTTGGGGAGCACAGGCTCCAGACGCGCAGGCTCAGTGGCCATGGCTCACGGGCCCAGCCGCTCCGCAGCATGTGGGATCTTCCCGGACTGGGGCATGAACCCGTGTCCCCTGCATCGGCAGGCGGACTCTCAACCACTGCGCCACCAGGGAAGCCCTCCCAATAATTTTTATGATTAATATATTAAATTTTGCCAGTTACTTTTTCTTTATGTATTGAGATGATTATAGGAAATTGAATGAGTTTGCTAGGGCTGCCATAACAATTACCACAGATTGGGCAACTTAAATGACAAAGTATTTTCTCACTGTCCTGGAAGCTCTAAGTCCAAGATCCAGGTGTTGGCAGGGCTGGTTTCCTCCGAGGCGTCTCTCTTTGGCTTGACCTTCTCTCTCTGTCCTTACATGGCCTCTCCTCTGTCCTCATGAATCCCTGGTGTCTCTTTGTGTATCCAAATTTCCTCCTCTTATAAGGACACCACTTATAAGATGGAGTAGGACCCATCCAATGGCCTCATTATACCTAATGACCTCTTTAAAGACTGCATCTCCAAATATGGTCACATTCTGGTGTATTGGGCATTAGGGCTTCAACATAGGAAATTTGGGAGGGGACATATTTCAACACATAACACTAATTTCCTCCTGGATACAGGTCTGTATAATACATACTTACACTCTCTCTTATACTTACCTATATAGAAACCTTTATGACTAGTCTGTATGTCTTTATTTGTTCATGCTCAGCTGTAGACTTCTTTTAGTCTATCTTCTGAGATAAGTATGCTAGTCATCAATTCTCTACGCCTTCATCTCTGAAGGCATTCATTTGGCCTCCTTGTTTGAAGAATAGTTCTGTTGGATACAGGGTTTTTGCTGGGTAGCCTTTTTTTCTCTCTTTTAGCACTTTGAATATGCCATCCCGCTGTTCTCTAGACCCCATCACATCTGATAAACACTAAGCTGTCAGTCATTTTGAGGTTCCTTTACTTGGTGGGTCATTTTTCTCTTGCCAATTTCAAGATGTTCCCTTTATCTTTGGCTTTTGGAAAATTTCCTATGATGTATCTAGATGTGAATGTCCTTATGTTTGTTCTACTTGGAGTTTCTTGAGCATTTGGGAGTAGAGATTAGTTTTTTGTTGTTTGTTTTCTCATTGAATTTGGGAAGTGTTCACCCAATACATTTTCTAATTAAATTTGTGCTTTTTCTCTCTCTTTCCTTTCTGCGACTCCATTAGATATATGCTGATATTCTTAATGGAATTCCATAAGTCTGTGAGGCTCTGTTCATTTTTCCTCATTTTTTATTCTTATTCTTCCTCAGCATGATCATAACTACTGACCTAGCTTCTGATTCACTGATTTCATTCTTCTTTCAGGTCAAATCTGCCCATTAGTCATGCTAGTAAATTTTTCATTTATTTTATAACTTTCAACTCCAGATTTTCAGTTTCTTTCTTTTTTAAAAGGAATTTTGATCTCTTTATCAGAAGCCTTTTTTGGAGGTGTGTTACTGTCATTATACTCATTATTTAAAAAGCTTTTTTTTTTCTTATTTGAAAATATTAGTAATAGCTGATTTTAAGTATTTTTCTCCTAGGACAACATCTGGGCCTTTCCATTAAATTATTTTCTATTTATGGACTATCCTTGCCTCTTTGTTTTTATATCTAATAGATTTTTTGTTGAAAAATTGGACATTTTAGATCATTATAGAGTAACAAATTTGAATTCTGACTTTCTCTGGGATTTCCATTGCTTCCATTTTTTTGTTTTACTGTTGTCATTTTTTTGAATGAGGGGCTCAGGAAACTTTGTTTTTTGTTTAGTGACCTGCCTGTAATAGTTTTATAGAGTCTCTGTTCCCTGCAGTGTGAAGCCACTGATGTCTCTGCTCAGTTTGTTTCCTTTTCTTTTCTTTTTTGTTTTCTCTTTTTGGCTGTGCCAGATGGCTTGCAGGATCTTCGTTCCCCGACCAGGGATTGAACCCGGGCCAAAGCACTGAAGGCGCTGAGTCCTAACCACTGGACCACCAGGGAGTTCCCCCACCCCCCACCCCTTTCTTTTAAATTCTTGTTTTTATTTTTAAGGCTGGCTTCTTAGGGGTTAGCCCTGAGTCAGCCTAGCTTAGTCGTCAACCACTGATTGTTCCGTTTTCTTTAAACAGCTTGAGTCAACAAGGCACAAACATCTTGCCCTAGGAGACCCGTGTGTGGGTTGCAACATGCATTCAAAGTGCACGCGGTTTACAGGGAGCGCTGGGCAAGTAGGTAACCAACGCCCTATTGTGTCTTTCCTGGCGCTGCTGCAGCCCTGCATGTGCATACAGCCTTCCAAATCCCCGGGAACATGCCAGAGGTTTCCAGAGTGGTCCAGGACTGTCTCATCTTTCCCATTTCCCTTAACGTTTTTCACCTAGTCTCTTGCCCGGTCCAGCACTCTGATCATTTCGGGTAGCCATGAGGCTCTTTTTCCCATCATTTCCCACCAATCAATTACTGTTGGTTTTGAAAACACCCCTGATACAGGATTTTTATGCACAGCTGCAAATCAGTCAGCGCACTCCATCAGCAGCAAGGCTGCTGGTCTTTGGAGAGAAGGCGGGACAGCAGCAGCCCTGAGTCACACACCACAGACCCTGTTCTTTTTAACCAACATTCAGTACTTTCTCTTGAGTACATATTTTTCGTATTTGTTGTACACCCTTAACTAATTTCCAGAACCCTAACATAGTTGTCTGTGATAAGTTCATAGTTTTGTGAGTTTCACAGTTATCTCGTTGGAGGAGAGAATTCTATGGGCTCCTCATTCAGTCTTCCAGAAGTCCTGTACCAGCCTTCAGGCTTTTGTCACCTGAAGCTGCTCGTGTAGCCCACGGGTGGATTGGTGGAAATCCATTGGTGGATTTCGGTTAAGAAAATGATGATCTCCTACATGCTAAGTATTTTGTTCATTACTAGTAGGTCACTGGGAATTCTGTCTACCTAAGAAGCGACCCTGACTGTATGTAGGTATCCTGGTACTGTGGTCCCCTGATCATAACGGGTTCTGTAGAGCATTGGACTAATCATAATCTAATCATAATCGGGCTTTGTGCATCACATGTGCAAGGGCTTTGCTTTGCATCTTAACTAGACGCTCTCTCTATGGCTTAACCTCATCAGATTTTAGCTGCTTTCTCGTCTTTGATGACTAATCATCACACTCTAAGGAAAAATGAAGTTATCTCATTTCGGGAAAGAGCTACAAGCACGTGAGGTGCGGTGAGAGGGTATCAGCTGGTGCTTCCTCTAAATTACAGTGTCAGTCATATTATACTGCATCCTGCCGAATCCTTAGGGACACGCACACCCCCATAGCACACGAATGCAGCTCAACCCCGTAATCACTGAGGTGTTTTCTGGTTCTAGTGAGGAAAGCACAGGCTCTTTCTTGAAGTAGTCTGACTAACCAGTCCCGCCTCTCAAGCTTCATCTGGTGGGAGATTTATATCCCATTATAAAAGCAGCATCTGTGATGTATTTTCTCTTCTCACCAAGACACTTCCAGGATTTACGCTACACATCCTAAACAGAATTATCTCCTGGTTCTTTGCTTACTCGGTTTTCTGCCGAGCTGTGTGCAAGTTTTCTGTGCATTGCAAGTACGCTCCCTTTCTTCATAGGTATATTGATCGATGTATTTAACCGTTTAGGAATCCAGTAACATCAACAAGGGCATAGGCGATTCACAGAAGGAAAGCCGTGAGTCCAGGATCATGACTTCCTGGGAAAGGAGAAATCATGATGTGAAGGGAAAGGCTGTTCTTATCTTCATATGGGTAATTCTGATGCATTAGCGATGCTAATGCTGCTTATAGCCTTAGGTCGTTGTCTTCTACAAACATGAAAAAAATTAAAAATGTGGTTGAGCTGATTATGTTTAATATGATATTGGCTAGAGTATGAAAGAAAAAAATACAAGCGATTGCTGGGGGAAACAGTGGAAAAATTCTCCAACAGGACTCATTTCACAGAGCTCCGTCTATGCATGTGCCTGTGTGGGGTTGGAGAGAACGCTTCCACCAGCTGCAATTAGTTGTGAGTGATCCTGTATCGGGTCTTATGCTGAGAGCTTCTAAGTTACGTGTTCACGGCTCCAAGACAGAGAAAATTACATACGGTGTAAGTCTGAGATGCTTACAGCTTCTCTAAATCTTATTTATAATTATAAAACGTGTTGTGGCTGCAAGATGATTCGTTCACACTGGGATTCACTAGGTTAATTGTATCTCACAGTTTAGTGCCTCGCAGAATTTCCCCCCTTTGTCCTCAAAGCATCCCACTGTAGAGTCTAGATCAGTGTGATTCTTTTGAATATTTAAATCCAAACACTTATCGAAGTCCTGGCCTTTGCCACCTTGCAAGTTGGACTGTTTTGTTATGCCATTCTTTTTTTTTAAATTAATTTTTATGGAAATACAGTTGATTTACAATGTTGTGTTGGTTTCAGATGTACAGCAAAGTGATTCAGTGATACATATATGAATACAAATATACACTTTTTTAGATTCTTGTCCATTATAAGTTATTACAAGATATGGAGTAGAGTTCTCTGTGCTCTACAGTAGGTCCTTGTTGTTTATGTATTTTATATATAGTAGTGTGTATCGGTTAATCCCAAACTCCTAATTTATCCCTCCCGCCACCTTTTCCCTTTGGTAACCATAAGTTTGTTTTCGGTGTCTGTGAGTCTGTTTCTGTTTTCTAGATAAGTTCACTTGAGCTCTTTTTTTAGATTCCACATAGAAGTGATATCATATGATATTTGCCTTTCTCTATATGACTTACTTCACTTAGTATGGTAATGTCTGCGTCCATCCATGTTGCTGCAAATGGCATGATTTCATTCTTTTTATGGCTGAGTAGTATTCCATTGTGTATGTATCCCATTCTTAAAGCAGTAAGCCCCAGGAAAAAAGCCTTAACCTACTAAATAACTCAGGAGGTGTATGTATCATGTTTCTACCCACCCAACTGATGTTCTCAGTTCTTAGTTAGGACAGTTGTCTGTGAAAGAGCATGAATGGGGGGGAAATGATCATTGAAGTTCCTCTATTTCAAAGGATCATTTCATAACAGACTTTATAAAAGACGACTGTGAGAATAGGAAATTTGAATCGAGTATCTCAGTGGTGTGTTTTCATCTCGGACACACGTTGGCCTCTGGGACTTTACCTGTTGCAATGACATCTTCTGTGTTTTCCGTTGGGACACGTTTGTCTTTGGTCAGTTCCTCGAACTTGTTGAATTCTTCTTCACTGAGACTACTTCCTTTGGCGGGATTCCGTAGCAAATAAGGCAGAAGAGATGTCCGTTAGAACCCTCCATAGTTTATAAAGTATGACCTGGGTCATAACTGTCTAATACTGTCTAATAAATCTCACCATCACCACCACCGCATCCCCCAGCCCCGCCATGCTCCTCACCAGGTCATTTTTCAAGGGAGGTGCATCAGGTCTTCAGATGGTACCATGTGGTAGTGTCCAAATATTGAACACTTTATCACTTTCCTGTTCTTACAACTACTGAGAAAATTACAGACCACTCACCTGTGAGCTAAAGAAGCCCCACATTGGATACAGTCTCTAAAGGTACATCAGAGGACATAATGGCAGGGCCTGAGAGCTCAGAATTCCTCCAAACTCTGTTCCTTTTGCGTTTTGTCTACATTCTAGAATTTGTTTCCTGGCTTTCCTGAACCCTAATCAAGTGAATGAGAAAAAAAATGCTTTGGACTTCTCAGCAAAGCATACTGACCCCATCACACATGCCAATCGGGGAGAAAACTCAGCTTCGTCATTGTCCAAGACAAGCTGCAACCCCCACGCGCCTCCAGTGAGGATATAACATCGGAAAGGCTGAACGGGATCTATCAGTGGCCCCGTGTGGTTGGCCAGAGGGCGGAATGATTGAGTTGACTGAGAACATTGCATCTGAAGGATTCAGTATGATGCAGTGGTTATTTGCAGAATATTGGGTTCAAGTCTCAACCATTATTTTAACGATTGTGACAAAAATAAAGCATTTGTGGTTGAGAGGAAGGCAGTGATGCCTGGAAACTGGTGACTCTGCTGAACGCAAAGTTTAAATCTTGGCTCACTTAGGTGTCAGGACCTGGCTACTCCAGTGTGTGATATTTGGCCAGAAACTCATGGACCATCCTGGAATATTTTATCGGATCTCCAGAGTAAGTGTGTATCATACTTTAAGAAGCCACTTGATAGAATCCCTGGTGGATGCATTTCATTTTTTTCGTAGACAACCTTTCAGCATCCCTGAGTCAGCCAGCATGAAGTCTGAATTCCCATGTGTGAACACCTTTCTGCTCCAGCGTACTTAATACAAAATAAGGTATATATGCACTTCTGTCCTTAATATAAAAATACAGATAATATGAACATATTTAGTTTGCGTAGAATAAGCTACAATATGTACCGACTACTTCAGTCAGGTGTGTGGTCTTGTTTTCATCGATGCTTTCAGCACAGATTACCAGCATGTTCTTTGATACAATAATCAGTTGGAAATAATTTCTACCCGAGACAGTGATAGAAAAAAAAATTCAAACCTCAATACAGTTAACTTTTTTCATTTTCAAATTGACATGCTTTATTTTTCACACGCTGTGGTCAGTCTTTCCTTCAACGATGATCTCTGTCTCACCGATATTTCTCATAGTGTGTTGTTAGAACCAGTTAACGCACTTTTGACCAGAGATGTATTAATATGCCTTTTGTTACCCCGAATGTGATTGACCGGAGACGTTTCAGTATCTATTTACATAACAAATCGCTGGCCACAGGCGTTAGTTTGTGCAAAAACCCCCTGGTCAATAATGAGTTATGAGAGCTACTGAGGTAGGCAAGCTTCTTCCACAACGCTTCTTCTGAAGATGGTAAAGATTTCCAGTCCTTGAGACTGAACAGTCTGTGCACAATAGCAAAGTTGCTTATTGCAGAATTTGTAGATATATGATTGGTGGTGGACTGCAGCCCTCTCATACAAGAACACATGATTGTGTTACATTCTCAGGAATTTTGTGACCGAATTGTCAAGTACAGCCATTATTAAAAAGTAATTCTGTAAACTTAAATGAATCATATTAAAATAAAAGTTAATGCGTAACACAGTTACGCATAACATAACCAGTTATTTCCTAGTATAAGAGGTAATAAAAGAGGTATAAATGAAGGTATTGCAAAATGTTGGAAATATATTCTCTGTAATGATTCCTAAGTAGATCCTGTTGCTGCATATCCACATTTAAAATGAAAAAATACGCATCAGACCAAGATTAGAAGGCTACATTGTACATTTTTCTCCAGGAAAATCAAATATGTAGACATTTGATCACTTAATATTACAGTATTGATATTTGATAATCATTTCCAGTTATTTTAAACGATAGAGAGAGAAGTCTGTCCCAATGCCCACGTTACTTTTAAATTATGTAAAAATTAGTTTCAAATTTTTGCTGTTATTTTAACTATTCTCATACTTATCTTTTGGATTTAAATTAATCAGGTTATACTTCTTAAACATGTTAATACAGAACTTTTAATATTTAAGAATTTTTTTAGTTAGAGCATATTTGATCATGTTGGTCAAATAAAAGATACAAAAAATTTTGAAAGAGATGGTATAATTTTAAATAGCTTTAAAAACTTCCGCATGCCTGAGGAACATATGAAATCAATGCTCTGGGACTTTTTCTCAGATACTGTCAGTAGCAACATTCCAAACTTGGACCTTATCCTGACGTTGTGTAACAAAATGAATGCTTGGAAAATTAAATGTCTTTTTCAGGGTTGCATTTGTAATTAGTAGAAAAAATTGTTTACAGATCCAGACGTCTAGATGTCTTGGATGGAGCTAAGAGTGTACATTTGAACACATTCTGTGGTTTTGAGAAGATGCACCCATCTGAAAAGGTCACACATTCACAGTCTGTTCCGTAAATATCTTTTTCTCTTCCTGTTCCCATTGCTGTGGGTTCTTGGCATATCCCATTAATCCTTAGAAACAAACAGAGAAGACGTTTCTGATTCCCCATCCATTCCTCAACACTTGAGGAACTGCAAAAGTTACAATGCATTTTAATTGCTAAAAATTATAGATGTTTTTAATCTTAGGCTCATGTAATTGAGCCGCACTACTTGGTGCTTTATTTGTTCTATTACAGGGTTCCTCACCCACAGCACCATTGACATTTTGGCAGGATAATTCTTTGTTGGGGGAAGGGAGACTGTCCTGATCACTGTGGGGTGTGGAGCAGTATCCCTGGTGTCTACCCAGGAGATTCCAGCAGCTCCCACGTGAAACCAGAAATATCTCCGGACTTGGCCACGTACCATCCGGGGAGGGAGGACAGAGCCACGCCCCACATTTAGGATTGCTGGTCCATTCCTTTAAACAGTCCCACTCTGTCCTTTGTCTCCATTCCAAAGACCATGTCTATCCCTCTGCCATAAATGTTGGTGCACCTACAGACTCTGAAGTCATCTCTCTCCTGAAGCAAGTTGTTCAACTTCTGTGAATTCAGGTAGTACTTATTTAAGTAAGAAGCTTCAAATAGAATATCAATGAATGATAGACATACAGACAGAGATAGACACAGACACACACAGACATAGAAAAAAATGGAAATATATATTTACACGCCATGCACAGATCAGCTGTGTATAAATTCATTAACCACATCTCAAACTTATACCTCACAGGCACGTTTATTATTATTAATTCTTTGTCACAGTTGTTTTTCTCCACCTTATATGTTAGTCTGTCCTTTGGTTTAATGGCATCACCATTTTTACAGATGGACAAATTCAAACTTGAGCATTTAATTTGAAAAATAAACTGTTGATACTCTAAATTTTTCTTAAAATGTTGATTTCAGTCACCCCGATATCTACTTCTTCCATTGCTCAAATTTTCCAAAATTATTTTACTGAGTACAGTCCCTACCATGTGAGTTCCTGCAGGACTAATACTTAGAAAAGGAATTTTATGATTCCCTTATTTTAAAACCTACGACCGTGCTGATTTCCTACATAGTAAACATGAAATTAATACTTTTGATGTAGGAAACTCTCCAGAACAAAGTCTGAGTTTTGTTTCCAGTCGGTGTTCTGGAATCCACTTCATACACATAGGACGTGACCGCACTGAAAATCCAACATCCCCTGAATTCGCGATGCCTCTCTGCACACTTCTTCTGTTTCTCTGATTCTTGGTTTAAACTTTCATTTAGTGTTCAGTGAATAAATGCCACACACACCACCCCGTGCAAACCGTTTCCTACTCCCATGACTGGCACAATCGTTCACTTATCAATACTTCAGTATGACCTTTATCAGTGAGTCTTTTTCTTATTTTTTGCACATGGATGTCTGTGACCTTGATTCAGTTTTGAACTGTAAGGTGAGACATATTTTTTAATTTGTCATTTTTTATTCCCACATGTACACAATGCCTCCAATAGAATAAACATTCCATAAATGTTCATTTACTGCGTGAAAGTATTAATTTATTGATGGAAACTTGTCGCTGAGATGCCAGATGAATAATCTTCTGTGTATAACCCTTCACACTGAAGTATACCATGAAAGCAACTGTATGTAATCTCTTTCCAATATATGCAAAACCTGAAGAATCAAACACACAGATCCTAGGGATAGGAATGCTATTGCCATAACTTTCAGGCATTCAGGACAAGTCTTTCCTTACTGCCTTCATCTGAATTATTAATGACATAATTCCAACCGAGCTGCTCAACCAGTATGGCCTCTAAGAAGAGGCTACAGGCAGATGTGCAGGGAGGGGGTTTGTGATGAGCTCTGAGGATATGACACCAAACCAAAAATGCTCTTCTATGAATAGAATTGACAGGCTGAAATTCGACAGCATCATCCAGAGACCTTTCACTGCAAATTTGAGCTTGGACCTCATGATCAGCTCGGTGCTTTGTGACAACCTAGAGGGCTGGGATAGGAGGGGGGGAGGGAGACACAAGAGGGAGGGGATATGGGGATATATGTATACATACATCTGATTCACTTTGTTGTACAGCAGAAACTAATACAACGTTGTGAAGCAATTATAATCCAATAAAGATGTTAAAAAATATTTCTTCCCATCCAAAAAATAAATAAAAATAAAAAATATTTGGTAGAAAAAAAAGAAAAGTCAATAGTTTTGTTGCTTTACGTTTAGGCAAATTCCACTTACTTCGTATAAAAAGTAATGTAGGTTGTTTCGCAGTTGTTGCTGCATTCAATCCTATGGATATGACCCCTTAATGGGCCATTTTCATGTGTCTTGTCCACGTCATCGGATGCTATGTGAATGGTGCGCCATTCTCCTGTAATCTAAAAAGGAAAGTTTCTATAAGAAATGTTAGTCAATCTCTTTACTGTTTTCTCACCAGTACCCAGCATAACCTTTGCTTCTGCTTTACCTCAGAAGACAAAGAAATTCAATCTTATTGAGCAAAGTAGGGTTCTACCCCCTACCTTGCAGAATAATATGAAATGAAATAATGATTCCTACTCAAGCATAAAGGATAGAATTCAGAGTTTCTTGAAATAGCTAAAACAATGCCATTAAAGATGATGACAGTTCATCGCTATCTAAATGATAGCATATAAATTTTTCTTGCTATTTGCAGACAAATAAGATGAAAAAAATATAAAGAGCTGAAAGACAGAAGGGTTGTTTTATCCTCATGTAGATACATGGACCAAGGGATATATATATATGTAATCTGATCAGACATGTAAACATGAGTCTGTCACACACATGCACAACCAAGACCTCCTCCCAGATCAGCCCCTTTTGGGTACCTTTGAGAGAGCTTCCTCAGATGGAGGTTCCTGGTCAGCACACACCAGACCAAAGACAAGACTCAGCAGCAGAATCTTCATCTTGCTGGTTCTCATCATCCTGCTTCTGGAGAAGCTGAGGGTGTCCCAGTTGTTGGAGAGAATGTGAGTTTGTGCCACTCTTTATAGTATACGTCTCTTGTCGTAACACATGATGAACAGTTGTTCATCATAAGACCTTGGTTACGTATAAATCATCTTACAGTATCCTGGTTGGCCGTTGAGCTTTTCTGGCAATCTGTTGTTTTTATAAAGAGATGAGTTTTAAGAGAAGCCTAAGTGGATCCGGACATTTGGCCTTTAGTGAGAAATCACAGTCCCTATGAAGTATTTCAAGGACGGTAAGGTTTATTTTCTTTTATATGCTGAGTTTCCAGAATGGAATGAGCAGTCCAAGACACATATGCCCAACTCCTATATTATCTCTTTAACACTGAAGAGGTCTGTTGAAGCTTATTTTCTAAAACTAAAGATGTTCCTGTTTACTGGTTTAACAAGGTTAATACGTGGCATCTATACCATGAATCAGCTATCAAGGCATTCCTCACAGGAGGCTGTGTTTATTTTTTTATTTTTTATTTGAAGTATAGTTGCTGTACAATATCATGTAAGTTACAGGTGTACCATAATTTGTGATTCATAATTTTTATAGATTATACTCCACTTATAGTTATAATAAATATTGGCTATATTCCCTACGTTGTGCAATATATCCTTGTACCTCACTTATTTTATACCTAATGGTTTGTACCTCTTAATCCCCTACCACTATTTTGCCCCTTCCCTCTTCCCGCTCCACATGGGTAACCACTAGTTTGCTCTCTATATCTGTGAGTCTGCTGCTTTTCTCTTATATTCACTAGTTGTATTTTTTAGATTCCACATATAAGTGATATCATATAGTATTTGTCTTTGTCTGACTTATTTCACTTAGCATAATACCCTCCAAGTCCATCCATGTTGCTGCAAATGGCAAATTTTCAACTTTTTGATGGTTGCATAGTATTCCATTTTGTGTGTGTGTGTGTGTGTGTGTGTGTGTACTACATCTTCTTTATATTTATATCGTTATGTTTAAATTTAACAAAATATTTCTAACAAGAACAAATTCTCACCTCCTACCCCACTCAAGGATCCCTCCCAACTTCATCTCTACAATTTCATTTTGTCCTGAGTGTATAACCTAATCTCACTACAATTTATGGGATTTTTGCCTTATGTGTGTGTAGCTCCTGACACTAAGGCCCATGTTCTTTCAACCATCCTCCTGAACTGTCCACACATCAGGCCAACTAGATTAAAGAAACCATGGGCAACCACTCTCCAAATAACACTCATTTGGACAGTTTGCTCTTAGGATGAGACCAGCCCTCTGATGATCATGTTAATAATAAAAAATTAAATGGGTGGATTGTGATTAGAGATATAAAACTATAGAAATTGAGCTAGACCTCTGTAACTGAAACGGACTCTATATGGAACTGAAAGATGAGTTTTTAAAATCTTTGCTGAGATATAAATGATATAGAACAAACGTTCACATATTTCAAGCATACAGTTGATAAGCTTTGGATGAATATAGCTGTGTAAACTTTTCCCCAGTCAGTATGATAACATATATGTCATGTTCAAAATGATCCTTGGGCTCCTGGGTCATGCTTTCTCCTGCCCCTTCTCTGCCATCCCCCACCATGTCTTGGGAACCCACTCCTCAGCTTTCTGACACAATAGATTAGTTGGTATTCTCTAGAATTTTTCAAAAATTGAACGTGTGTGTGTGTGTGTGTGTGTGTGAGTGTGTGTGTGTGTGTGTGTGAGCACGTGTGCGCATTTCTGGCGTCTTTCACTTAGCATGTTTATTTTAATAATTATCTATATTGCTCTTGTAGACTGCATTTCCATTGGCTCCTGCATAGTGTTACATGGATATATCCCAGTTTTATCCACTGACATGGTGATGGGTGCATATTTACGGCCAAATCTTTGTAAGGAACTCAGCTGTCTTATCTCCTGGGTAGACACTTAGGAGCAGAATTGCTGGACCAAAGTGCCTTTCTAATTTTACACTCCTGTCAGCAGTAGATGAGAATTTCAGTTGCTCCAAATCCTTGCCACTACTTGGTGTGGTCATTTCAGACATTGTAAGTAGTATGGAATGGTATCCAGTTACAGTTTTAATTTACATTTCCTGAATAAAGAGGTGGAACACCTCTTTATGTGTTTACTTGCCATTTGTATATTTTCTTTGGTAAGTGTCTCTCCACATCATTTGTTCATTACTGATTGGGCTGTTTGTTTCTGTTTTCTTAGTTTTTATTTATTTCATATTTATTTTCTTTATTTTTTTGGCTGTGTCAGGTCTTAGTTGCGGCTCATGGGATCTTTCTTCAGGCATGTGGGATCTTTTTCATTGTGGTGCATGGCTCTTCGTTGTGGGACATGTGCTTCTCTCTAGTTGTGGCGTGTGGGTTTTCTCTCACTAGTTGTGGCCCTTGGGCTCCAGGGCATGTGGGCTCAGTAGTTATGGTGTGTGCAGGCTTTGTTGCCCCATGCCATGTGGGATCTTAGTTCCCCGATCAGGGATCAAACCCACGTCCCCTGCATTGGAAGGCAGATTCTTTACCACTGGACCACCAGGGAAGCCCCAGGTTGTTTGTTTCTTTATAATGAAGTTTGGAGGTTTTAAATATATTCTGGGGACTTCCATAGAGACTCAGTAGTTAAGAATCTGCTTGCCAATGCAGGGGACATGGGTTTGAGCCCTGGTCCAGGAAGATCCCACATGCCATGGAGCAACTAAGCCCATGCACCACAACTACTGAACCTGCATGCCACAGCTACTGAAGCTCATGCGCCGCAAGTACTGAGTCCATGTGCTGCAGCTACTGAAGCCCGAGTGCCTAGAGCCTGTGCTCTGCAGCAAGAGAAGCCACCGCAATGAGAAGCCCACGCACCTCAACGAAGAGTAGCATCCACTCGCCACAACTAGAGAAAGCCCGCGCACAGTAATGAAGACCCAGTGCAGCCCAAACTAACTAACTAAATAAATTTAAATAAATAAATAAATTTAAATAAATAAATAATTTATTTAAATAAATAAATATATTCTGGATACAAGTCCTTTTTCACATAGAAGATTTGCAAATATTTTTCCCCAGTAGGTGGTTTCTCTTCTACTTCCCT
Source organism: Grampus griseus (assembly GCF_964374135.1). NCBI lineage: Eukaryota > Metazoa > Chordata > Mammalia > Artiodactyla > Delphinidae > Grampus > Grampus griseus. The sequence goes on along the minus strand of NC_139016.1, from coordinate 3,061,511 downwards.
CAAGGGTATCCCTCAAAGACGCAAATATCTTTATGTTCAATGTCATGAAAGTATTGTTTTCACTGAATAATCATGCCGTGCTGTATTTTCTAATCGATATGTGTGTAGTGTTTTGTCACAAGAGTTTTCACCCATGTTTACTTCTAGACCTTTCCTTGATTTAGGTCTTACACATAGGTCTGTGAATTACTCTATGTTAGTTCTCAAACATGGGGCAATGAAAGAATGGGTTGAAGTTTTGTTTTGTTTTTTGCCTATGGATATCCAATTTTTCCATCAACTTTTTTGTCCATAAGATTATTCTTTTCCACTGAATCTCCTTTGTATCTTTATCAGAAATCCATTTGTCTATGTATTCCTGTCCATTCCCCAGGAGCAGGTTTGGTTTTGTTTTGGCTTGTTTTTCCACATTCCTTACTTGTGTTTTGGACAGTGTTAAAGACAGAACGTGACTGTCATATGACTTCCTTTACGAATAACGTAAGACTTCAGTTCCAAAGACCGACCCATCACAACCATCTCCTAGAATAACTCCTATTGCATTTTCCTTTGGTGACAGTAGACAAACTTCTTCAGTTTTTAGATTTCCTAAGAGATCCTGGGCAAATCACCTATTCCTCTGGTGTGATGACCGTATCAGCACAAAGCATTTATCTCCTCCTTCCTCCCCAAAGCAGGCACTTCCATCCTTTTTACTTAAAGGACTTACCATGTAAATGCTCAACAACCTTGTCAAAGAAAAGTATAATGAACACTTTATTTTCATTGCTCCACATTCTAAACAGCTTTTTAACAATCTAATCTTCAACACACCTGTCTGTTCATTGAGTCCAGCCCTCCTATCTCTGTACAGCTGGTTATTTTCAAGGACATTGAAACAGCCAAAGAGCTTCTTCTTTTGTTTTCTTTGTTTTTTTCTCACATTTCCATGTGTGTTATTTTCTTTCCTAGCAATGTATCAGATGGAGATATATTTTGTTAATTTTGTTCTTACCATGAAAATGAAAAAACAATGGTACTTTTATGATTTCCAATTCAGCTGAGTGAAAACACCCGGAGGGCTGACTCAAGTATTTGCTACTCCAGGGACGCATCAGAGCCTCAGAATCCTTCATTTGGTGTCTGACCTTTGAGGAGAGCTTAGCTGAAAGGAGACTTCAGCCTACATCTTCAATGGCCACTTGCCTTTATTCTCAGAAGGGACATCACTGTTTCTTAAATAATATTATCTTTCTTTACTTTGTCTTCTCTTTTCTTTTGGTCCCACTATCATTTTTTTTCTCTTTCTTTCACATATTCCTGTTTGCATTTTCCTATCTAATCTCCTACTGTGAAAGCTATAGAATAGGAGGTTTTCTTTTCTTTTTTTAATTGAAGTATAGTTAATTTACAGTGTAGTGTTAATTATTGCTGTACAGCAAAGTGATTCGGTTGTATATATATATAAATTCTTTTTTTAATATATTCTTTTCCATGATGGTTTATCACAGGGTATTGAATATAGTTCCCTGTGCTATATAGTAGGACCTTGTTGTTCATCCATTCTATGTATAAAAGCTTACATCTGCTAACCCCAGCCTCCCATCCTTCCTTTCCTCCCCGCCCCCCCCCCCCCCCGCTGCCGCCCCCTACTTTGGGAACCACAGGTCTGTTCTCTGTCTGTGAGTCTGTTTCTGTTTCATAGATAAGTTCATGTGTATTATTTTTTAGATTCAACATATAAGTGGTATCATATAATACTTGTCCTTCTCTGACTTACTTCACTTAGTGTGATAATCTCTAGGTCCATCCATGTTGCTGCAAATGACATTATTTCATTCTTTTTTATAGCTGAGTAGTATTCCATTGTATATATGTACCACATCTTTTTAAAATTTAATTTATTATTTTTGGGGGCTGTGTTGGGTCTTCATTGCTGCGTGTGGGCTTTCTCTAGTTGCGGCGAGTGGGAGCTACCCTTTGTTGCGGTGCACGGGCTTCTCATTGCGGTGGCTCCTCTTGTTGTGGAGCATGGGCTCTAGGCACATGGGCTTCAGTAGTTGAGGCACGTGGGCTTCAGTAGTTGAGGCACGTGGGCTCAGTATTTGTGGCTCACAGGCTCAGTAGTTGTGGCATGCGGGCTCTAGAGCACAGGCTCAGTAGTTGTGGTGCACGAGCTTAGTTGCTCTGTGGCATGTGGGATCTTCCCAGACCAGGGCTCGAACCCATGTTCCCTGCATTGGCAGGCAGTTTCTTAACCACTGCACCACCAGGGAAGTCCCTATACCACATCTTTATCCATTCCTCTGTCGATGGGCATTTAGGTTGCTTCCATGTCGTGGCTATTGTAACTAGTACTGCAAGGAACATTGGGTTTCCTTCTCAAATTTGTCCAGGTTTCTGTAACTGTGAAGCCTCCTTTTTCCAGTTTATAAATTTCTGTCTTGTTTTCCTGTTTTCTCTATGATCATTGTTTTCACGTCTTAGATTTCACAACTCCTATCTAAATAATGCAGGGAAGCTTTTGAACCTCGCCCCTAAAAGCACCTGGTTCCCTCAAGGATTTCTGACCAAGGTTCCAATGTACTTAGAATCTACCCTGATATAATTAAACACAAGCCCACTTTCTGAGATCTGATCCTGGTGACATTCTCTACACAGTGCATTTCAAATGGGAACATGCTCAGTGACCCCCCCCCAAAGAAATTTATTGGTGCTGCTGGTTCTGATGGAGCATGTTTAGTATTAAGCCTGGAACCCCGCATTTCTAACAAACACCCCAGGAGATGTCATTGGTTCTCATCTCGAACCATACTTTTCAGCGACACAGTCTTCCCAAAACACTTCCCAAAGCTTGTCCTGTTTTAAGTATCCAGTAGGGTACTGATTCCCTATGTAGATGTCTCTGTTCCTACCCAGGAGCTTTGGTTTGACCAGATCTGGGAAGGTTTTCTAAAACTGCTTGTAGGATATTGGTTCTCAGTCAGGGACCTCTGTACCTCCCAAGAATTTGTCCATTTCTTCTAGGTTGTCCATATAATTGGCATAGAGTTGCTTGTAGTAGTCTCTCAGGATGCTTTGTATTTCTGCGGTGTCCACTGTAACTTCTCCTTTTTCATTTCTAATTTTATTGAGTCCTCTCCCTCTTTTTCTTGATGCGTCTGTCTGAAGGTTTACCAATTTTGTTTATCTTCTCAAAGAACCAGCTTTTCGTTTTATTGATCTTTGCTGTTGTTTTCTTTGTTTCTATTTCATTTATTTCTGCTCTGATCTTTATTTCCGTCTACTAACTTTTGGTTTTGTTTCTTCTTCTTTCTCTAGTTCCTTTAGGTGTAAGGTTAGATTATTTATTTGAGATTTTTCTTGTTTCTTGAGGTAGGCTTGTATTGCTATATAAACTTCCCTCTTAGAACTGCTTTTGCTGCATCCCCTAGGTTTTGGATCGTCGTGTTTTCATTGTCATTTGTCTCTAGGTATTTTTTGATTTCCTCTTCGATTTCTTCAGTGATCTCTTGGTTATTTAGTACCGTATTGTTTAACCTACATGTGTTTGTGTTTTTAACGTTTTTTTCCCTGTAATTTATTTCTGATCTCATAGTGTTGTGGTTGGAAAAGATGATTGATATGATTTCAGTTTTATTAAATTTACCAAGTCTTGATTTGTGACCCAAGATGTGATCTATCCTGGAGAATGTTCCGTGCGCGCTTGAGAAGAAAGTATAATCTGCTGTTTTTGGATGGAAGGTCCTATAAATATCAATTAAATCTATCTGGTCTGTTGTGTCATTTAAAGCTTGTGTTTCCTTATTAATTTTCTGTCTGGATGATCTGTCCATTTGTGTAAGTGAGGTGTTAAAGTCCCCGACTATTATTGTGTTACTGTTGATTTCCTCTTTTATAGCTGTTAGCATTTGCCTTATGTATTGAGGTGCTCCTATGTTGGGTGCATATATATTTAAAATTGTTATATCTTCTTCTTGGATTGATCCCTTGATCATTATGTAGTATCCTTCCTTGTCTCTTGTAACATTCTTTATTTTAAAGTCTGTTTTATCTAATATGAGTATTGCTACTCCAGCTTTCTTTTGATTTCCATTTGCATGGAATATCTTTTTTCCATCCCCTCACTTTCAGTCTGTATGTGTCCCTAGGTCTGAAGTGGGTCTCTTATAGACAGCACATATATGGGTCTTGTTTTGTATCCATTGTGTATACACATTGTATCCATTGTGTATCCATTGTATCCATTGTGAGCCTGTGTCTTTTGTTTGGAGCATTTAATCCATTCACATTTAAGGTAATTATCAACATGTATGTTTCTATTACCATTTTCTTAATTGTTTTGGATTTGCTTTTGTCAGTCCTTTTATTCTCTTGTGTTTCCCACTTAGAGAAGTTCCTTTAGCATTTGTTGTAAAGCTGGTTTGGTGGTGCTGAATTCTCTTAGCTTTTGCTTGTCTGTAAAGCTTTTGACTTCTCTGTCAAATCCAAATGAGATCTTTGCCGGGTAGAGTAATCTTGGTTATAGGTTATTCCGTTTCATCACTGTAAATACATCGTTCCACTCCCTCCTGGCTTGTAGAGTTTTTGCTGAGAAATCAGCCGTTAACCTTATGGGAGTTCCCTTGTATGTTATTTGTCATTATTCCCTTGTTGCTTTTAATAATTTTTCTTTGGATTTAATTTTTGTCAATTTGATTACTATGTGTCTTGGTGTGTTTCTCCTTGGATTTATCCTGTCTGGGACTCTCTGTGCTTCCTGAACTTGGGTGGCTATTTCCTTTCTCATGTTAGCGATGTTTTTGACTATAATCTGTTCAAATATTTTCTCGGGTCTTTTCTCTCTCGCTTCTCCTTCTGGGACCCCTATAATGCGAATGTTGGTGTGTGTAATGTTGTCCCAGAGGTCTCTTAGGCTGTCTTCATTTATTTTCATTCTTTTTTCTTTATTCTGTTCTGCAGCAGTGAATTCCACCATTCTGTCTTGCAGGTCACTTATCCGTTCTTCTGCCTCAGTTATTCTGCTATTGATTCCTTCTAGTGTATTTTTCATTTCAGTTATTGTATTGTTCATCTCTGTTTGTTCTTTAATTCTTCTAGGTGTTTGTTAAAATTTCTTGCATCTTCTTGATCTTTGCTTCCATTCTTTTTCCAAGGTGCCAGGTCATCTTCACTATCATTATTCTGAATTCTCTTTCTGGAAGGTTGCCTATCTCCACTTTATTTAGTTGTTTTTCTGGGGTTTTATCTTGTTCCTTGATCTGGTACATGGTCCTCTGCCTTTTCATTTTGTCTCTCTTTCTGTGAACGTGGTTTTCATCCCACAGGCTACAGGATTGTTGTTCTTCTTGCTTCTGCTCTCTGCCCTCTGGTGGATCCAACCCTTTATTCTCAACATTATTTTGGACAGTAAATTTGCCCTGGTGTTTATACTGATAGAAATATTTCCTTCAAATCTTCTGTTTCCTCCTAGACTTCTTCTTTGCACTTCCCCTCTTTCTTTTTACTGCCGTTTTTTGAAATACTAAGCTGTATTTCTGAATGCCATCATATCTGGGTTTAAATGACCGATAATAAAGATGAACATAACTTACACCTACAACGTAAATATATGTTTTAATCCTATTGACAAGAGACCTCTTGGCACTCTTTGATGGTTTTGGATACCCTATATTTCTTTGATTGAAATAATTCCTCCTGCTTCATTTCTTTACATTTGGATTTTTCTGCTTAAACTTAAATGTTACCATGGGAATAACTGTTCTTTTGAGGGTGAAATGATCAAATTATGTGCTTACATTTATTACTAATTTAACGTAAAATTTAAATGTGAGAGAGAGAGAGAGAGACAGACGGACAGACACCAAGATCTACAATTCCTAAAATTTTCTTTTTTACTTTAAGGCATTGCCATTGATCTATATGGTGAAGCTGAAACTTCAGAATTAAATTTGAGAATCCAAACCTTGTTTCTTTTATATTTCATGAGTTCATAGGAGAAGCCTAATCAGAAAGAAGTGGAATTTGACTGCTTCTGCATAACTCAATAGATACCCATTTCTGTTGTGGCGAAGTTGAAACTAAGAGTCGTTGGGCATATAAGAGTCTTCAGAACGAAGTCTAATATTTCTAAATCTCTGCTTTTACAGTGACCTCCACACATACTGTCCCAGCTCCCTGATGCTATTTGCTATTTCCTGGGTTTTGAAATGAATGGGTGCCTCTGAGGATGGCCGTATTTCTCCCTCTTCCGAGCTCTTTGTTTAGAAATCCCAGTCCCCCTTCAAAGCATCCTGTGTGCGTCACATTCCTCATGTAATGTTTCAGACTCCCCGTGTTCCCACCCTCTCCAGCTTCCTGGTGCCGTCTTTCCACCTCATCCATAACATTATTGTAGAATTTCACGTACAGTATTGTTATTAGCATGTGAATCTGTATCCCTCACTCTCCTTTCACCAATGAAGGTCAGAAGCGTGTTTCTTCATCTTCTCTTATTCATTTGAGTTCTTAGGAAACCACCTGCAGTATAGTCAGCATTCCATGGGTAGTACCTGGGGCTCTGAGAGCTCTAATAAATTTAGTCACGATTGAACATCGCCGTGTGTAAGCCTTTCAGGGCAGAGCGCACTGCGTGTCCTCTACCTGCCCACAGCTTCTGGGGCACAGTGGGAGCCATCGCTCACCAATTCCACGTGAAGGATTTCAAGCCCCTGGGTGGGACTGTCGGGGTCGAGGGCAGGATCCTCTTCCCCCTGCTGTGTCCCTTTTTCCTGTCATGAGTTGATGCCAGTGGAGCTTCTGGGACTCCTCCCTCAAAGCAAAGGCTCCAGGACATTCCCTGGAGGCCTAGAGCGGACCTGATCCCACAACTCCAAGACCCTTCTCAGCCCCATAACTCAGGGAGTCATGCTTTTCGACATATAATCCCGATAATTCCCTGCAAACATGCAAGCCAGACCCTCCCTCAGGCTGCGGGATTTATATGTGGTTTCCTTCTACGTTATTTTTGCTACTTGACAAAAAAGTTGAAGGCTGCTCTGTCATTTTCATCATCAAGATGAATATTACGCATATAAACCTTGAATGGCCCGTTCTCACTGGTCTTCTCTGGGTTATTGGATGCGACGTAAAGGGTTTTCCATTCTCCTGAAAGGTGAAAGCAAAATTCTCTGCAGAAATTTTAGTTCCTCTCTTTTAATTTTGTCTGACATCATCCCTCAGGAGCTTCTTTTCTCTTTTGCACATCAGCACAAATTATCTAACTTTACTGAACAAAGCAGGATTTATAAGCTTGTGTGACTACCCAAATCAGTGGTAAAGGAAGAAATGGAGATATTCCTGAAATAGCTTACACTCTGTTATCAAATGCAGGAACTGCAGTCCAGCTGGTAATTGGCTGGCTCACCTTCTCTTTTACAAGCAGAGTAGAAATGGACGAGGACCCAATTAAAAGACAATATAAATGCACAGAGACCGTGGAAGACATGTTCAGTAGAAGTGTATATGGACCCAGGTAATGGAGTAATTGTGAGTCGGAGGAGATGGCTAGGCTTTGGGGCAGATAAATTTGGATACACGTGTATAAAGCCCCAAAAGGGACACACACACACACACACACACACACACACACACACACACACACACACACACACACACACACACACACACACACACACACACACACACACACACACACACACACACCCATACCCATAAAACAGCCATCACACCCCCTTTTTCCACGGAGCCTTTTGAGATCTTTCTTCTTCAGCCAGCCCCACCTCCATGAAATCTTAATAGCAGAAATAACTGTCTGTCTGGTTACATACACTGTTTGTGTCTGGGCTTTGTAGATACAAGAACGTGATTCTGTTTAACCCACAAGGAATCCCTTTTGGGCCCCTTTTAGGGGCAGTATTGCCACCACTGAGAATGCATGTCCTAGAAAAATGCCCCCTGATAATTGATTATGTGGATTCCACAGTGCACTGTATCGTTCCAAGGGGATCTCAGGCATTTGCTGGTGTAGCCAAAGCAGCCCCTACTCGTGCTTCATATTCTAATAATAGTTATTATTATTATTGCTATTATTATGTTTTAGTCTCAACTTCAGTATTGTTAGGGAGAAGTTTTCAGGCTCAGAAAGGGCCGGGCTCAGGTCTCCAAATGGGGATAGCAGGAGCAAGGGTCTTCATCTTGCCATGCAGTTTTCTCTCCAGAAATCTCTCCTCCCCAAGCCTCCTGTGCGCCCCTCGGGCCATCCAGAATTCCACAGATCCATCCATGCAGATGGGGAAAAATGCAAACCCTGGTCACACCTCCAGTGTCTGTGCTAACTTCAAGATACGCGTGTGGCCCGTTTCAATCATGAAAATAGGTATTGACCCAACTAGAGGAGACAGTCCCGTAGTTTGTACAAACGTCAGAGGGGCAGCTTCCCTCTGGAAGGGCAGGGACCACTGTCTCCCCCATTATCCGTGCACTGCTTTTAACGTGCATAGTGTCTGTTTGTTCTTTATTTTCGTCTCGGTGTGTGTATTTATTTTGCCACATGGCGGGTATGGCGTTCTTGTGGGGCCATGGCTCCGAGCTCCGTTGTTTGTCACCATGTTTACTGTCCATGGACTGTGGAATTGCTTCCCCCTCCCCGTCCCTGAATTACAGTTCCATATTAGCTAGTCCCGTGTTTGAGGAAAAAGCCACTCTCAGCACAAATAAGTCACGCTGGAAACGTATGAGAGCTTCCTCTCAAATCCTGCCTAGCAGGTTACCTGCACTCAAGGACAGCACTTAATGAACCTTCCTACATTGTAGCCATCTGGTGACTGTGTTAGGAGACAAATTCAGTGTCTGTGGAATGAATGGGTGTCTCAGATTTTTAAAAAATAACTATTAAAAAGTACAGCAGATGTTCGGTGTCTTGGAATAACCTATAATGGAAAAGAATCTGACAAAGAATATGTATGTATGAGAACCTGCCGTATAGCACAGGGAACTCTACTCAGTGCTCTGTGGTGACCTAAATGGGAAGGGAATCCAAAAAAGACGGGATAGATGTGTACGTAGAGCTGATTCACTTTGCTGTACAGCAGAAACTAACACAACATTGTAAAGCCACTATACTGCAATGAAAATTTTTTTAAATGTATGTATGAAGAGTGTATAGTATGTGTATATATAACTGGATCACTGTGCTCTACACCCGAAGCTCACGCAACATTGTAAAGTAACTGCTCCAGTTTCACAAAGTACAGCAGAGAGCAGAGTAGGCACTTACCCCATGCACACTGTCCAGAAAGTGGGTATTTTCACAGGTGCCAATACCGAGGGTTCAGCAGGTCTCTGTTGAGCCCAGGCTGGGGGAAGGCCATTGTTCTAGGCTTGCAGCAGAGAAAACAGCGGCCCACACAGGTACAGATCCACCGAGCTTCTGTTCCGGGAGGGGAGACAGGAAACACAGAAATAAACGCACAGTGTAGGAGATTGATGAGGGTTATATAGAAGCATAACACAGGGCACCCGGGCAGAGATCTGATGAGTGGAAGACAACAAGTCATACAGTCGCTTGAGTGAAAAGATTGCCGAGAGAGTGACTACTAAGTCTAATACCTTTTTTCTTTTGTTAATTTTGGTGAAATACACAGAACTTGAAATCGATAGAATGAAATTGTATGTAGATAGACAAATAGCTAGGTAGGTAGATAGATCCTATTAAATGTTATATTATAGTATATAATTTACCTAAATTTATCTGTCATCTATGTTTGCACATACATATACAGTAATAAACTTATTTAAAATTTACTGTCATCTCCATATAACATACAAAGAGAATCAGACTCTGTGAAAAATGTACAATGTATGTTCTTTACCAGATATACTTCTTGGATATAAAGATGCAAACACACTGGAAAGGAATATACCATGAAAATCCTAAAAAAATCATTTTGGAGAAAGAAAACTTTTCTGGCTTTTTCAGTGTTTCTTTAAAGAAAACAAAACGAAACAAAAACGCTTCAGTCAGTGGGACACTGAAGTATATATGATATAAAATTAGGAAATGTTACCTTTCACTTATCCTGGAAACATTTTCACATGCCATAAGGGTTAGGTGTGTAGCCATTTGTTTCTCTAATGAAGGAAATACTTGTTCTGATCCAACAGGATAATAAAACTTCTCTTATCTCCCCCGAAGATAACTGGTTAGGACTCAGACTTATCTTTTGGTTAAGCCCCAAGGCCCCTAGAAGACTGGTATTCACTTGGGGTAGTTACACTTCAAGGAGGAATGATCCCATGACCTTATGGCCATTGGTAGGGATAAAAAAGGCAGGTGTCTCAGGCTCCTGGGGAGGTTTCATTTACGTTCCAAAGGCTGGAGGAAGGAGCCACTCCTTCAGAGGACAGCTTCCCCTTTGACTTGTCCACACAAAGAAAACTCATTTTTCCTGCCCCCCCCCCGCCCCGGGCGTTAGGCTTTCCTTTGAACAATTGACTTGTTTCTCATTGCATCCCCCCTGGGTGAGGACTGGGGCAAACCCCAGGAATGCACTTACTATTTCCTGTGAGATTCTTCACCGGAGATCCACCTCTGAACCAAGACACCTTGTGTGCACATTCAGGATAAAATTAATAAAAACCCAGCAAACACTGAGTTTAAGTAAGCTGCTATGGCTGTAGTAATATCAGACAGAATTAGCAAAACATGCAAGAAAGGGGGGAAAAAAGGAGCAGTGGAGAAGAGTAAAGGATGAAACACACCAGGAAGGTGTAACAGTCCTAAAAGAGCACATGAGGAACACTAAATCCTGAAATCACCGGAGCAGACATCGACAGAACTATGATTGCAAAATTACAGAGGGAGAGTTCAACACGCTTCTTTCAGGATTGAGAGAACATTTCAATAAACGATCACAAAACATATGAAACATTTGGAAAACAAGATTCATCAAGTTTAACTAATTATTCTGTCTAAAACATTTCGCAGAACAATGGGAGAATGCTTGAACTTTAAAAAAGCAAACCAGAATTTTCTATTTGCTGAAACTTTGAGGGAGTCTCACAAATGACACAACAGTAAAATCATACAGGTTATTGTGCATTTAACATTGAATTTAGTACAGCATAAGTAAAAAGAGAACTGGAACATGCGTATATATTTGGAATTTAGAAAGAATTATTTTAAAAAAGGTGGATCCAAGAAAAAATAATTGGAAATTTGAAAATATTTTGAACTTACTGGGAGGATATATATTAAGCTTTGATCTAAATGTTTTTGGCATATCTCTTGGGATTCTTTTAGCCACCCTCTGAAATAAGGGCCCTTATTATCCTTACATTACAGATGAACTTGACAACACAGGTGTTACTTTGGGGTAAGGCATAAATCAAATTACCGTATATACTGAGGTAATGCATAAGCTGTTTAAATAACAATTGGTCATAAATTCTCAGGGCTTCCCTCTGTACCTCGCAAGTCACATACAGACAGGAGAATTGTGGAGACCCAGAAGCATTTTTGAAATGTGGTCTCTAACGCTTAGCAAAACAGAAAGCCCCCGGTGAGTTTTGAGTGGAGAAAGGTCATGCTGTAACGTTAACTTTAATCAGATTGTGTATTTCACTTCTTAACAGCGGCGGAGCCGGGTGAGACCACTCAGGGGTCTTGTTGGAAATCAGAGCAATGGATGAGAGGGTGGTATTTGTTCCTGGTGGTCCTGGTATTAGTAATGACTTATGTTTGGTTTCTGCAAACACTTTGAAATAGAGCCTCCGTCAGGTGCTTGCAGATTGAGCACAGATCGAGAGAGCGGAGGAACAGCCAGAGATGTAGATGTCTGCCTGCAGGCTTCTGACACTCAGAAGATGGACCTTGGGTCGTTTCGGGGCACGTGGTGGAGTCTGTATGTGGACACGTGATGTGTGAGAACATACCAGACGTCTTCCTCAGCCCGCTTGGCTGGTGGCCCCAGCACCCAGCGTCAGTGGTAGTCGACACGGGTCAGTGTTTATTTCAGCCTCCCCGCCATGCACGCGGCAGCTCGTGGAAGGCTCTGCTCCATGTTTCCTCATTCCAGGACACCAGAGGAGAAATAGCTCTTTCTTTGGGAAGTGCCCATTCTCGGGGCAAAGAGAGAAACAGGAGTTTGCACCGAACCCCACAATGACATTGCAAGTTCCTTCTCAGAGGTGGCATGTGGCATGTCATTAGGTCAGAACTTGACGTGATCCGTCGTACTTGACGGTGTGGAGATGGCTGAAATGTGGGTGCATCCCGGTCACTCATCATGTCGGCTCCTGTCCGTATGACATCCATAAGCCCCACCCTCCCCTTGGCTTTGAGGTGCGTTCCAGAGAGACATGAAAAGGAGAGATAGGGGTACTCTTGTTTAGACACCTCTCTTGAAGAATTTGGCAAGAGAAGAAGAGAGAAGCGTGGCATATTTGGAGAGGAATAGGTGCTAAAGTCACTTTTTTAATTGAGGAATAAATAAGTATCAACAGTATAACAAATAAATGATTCAGAAGAGAGAGCAACAATCAAATATAGCAAATACATGTTTCTCAAACCCCATAATATTGTTTGCAAATCTAAAAAGCATTCTTTAATAATTGCTCATGAAGCTTGTATTAGGGTTCTCCAGAGAAACAGAACGAATATAAGATATATATAGTAAATATATATTAAACATAATAAACGTCTCTAATATAAATATATAAAATATTTAATATATATTATATTACATATACTTTTATAATATATAATAATATAATATATACTTTTATATAATATTTAATATACTTTAATATTAAACATAAACATGTTGATTATAAGTATTATGTATAAATTATAAGTATTATGTATAAAATTTAAGTTGAACCAAGCAGAGTATTTTTGCATGCATAGAGAAACAGTGAAAATTTTAAATGTCTCCTTACTGGTATGAAAGCTCTCACTAATCCACCCTTTGAGGGTCTCACCTATTCACATCTTATGGTTGAGCAAAGCAAAACAAAAACACCAGAGAAATTACACGTCCCACGTCTGTGTGTACATGTGAGGAAGGACAGATTTTTGGAAGCTTAAAGGAAACACATCTAATTTTCACCAGTTGTGTGCAAGAGTTCCAGGACAGTAAATCACACTGCAAGACGCTGATTTTCCTGTATTGCTGTGAGTTTGAAAAAAGGCCTGGTAGGCTAGGTGAGGCGTTTGTTGGACTGTCACGTCCATCGTAAACAACTGTCATCCAGATCTTGCATCTCTGGGCAGCATTTAGGGCTGTAGTGAAGAATACGGTGACCGAGAACTTGCCATCTTCACGGCAATCCACAGTGTAGATTGCCACAGTGAAAACTGCGCAAAGTGTTATAAAGGGGTACTGCAGAATCATCAAGGGTGAGTAATGAGTGAATAATGGGTGGTGGTATTTAAGCTGAGGTTGAGTGGAAATCAACTAAGTAAATGCAGCTGGCAGCAGGAGAACACATTGTAGGGAAGGAAGGGTGGTTAAAGGGTCGACCAGTTGTATGTGTAACAAATGACTCTAGGAATGCGTTGGCTGAGATGAGACTGTTGGCTTCCAACCTACACAAGGATTTCTCTCCTGTGCACCTATCGAGTGCATAATTTCCCACTTCAGTGTGAAATGTTCCATTTATCCATTAAATGCCTATGGAGGTCTATTTCCTTGCCCTTCTTCCCATTAGAGTAACGTTTTTTCTTCTCTGAGCACATGCCTGCTGACTCAATAGCAAACTTCCATACACAGCAGGATGTAAAAGTGTGGATTGAAACCATCTTTGAAGGCAAGACTAGAGCTGAGTCTATTTGATGAGGAGAAAAAGAAATTAAAAAACCTGTAGAACTGCTCCTTTTGTCTTGGGCATTAGGGTCACGTGAGTGTGTTTTGCGGTGGCTCAGCAGGTCTTAGTATTAAAGTTCCGCACAATCAGGAAGTGCTTCCACCATTTCCATCCCTGTGTGTCTATACATGAAAATAAGAGCCCTTCTTCTGGGCAATCATGTCCATATCTTTGGGGTCACACTCAATAGAGGGAAGGCAGTGAAGCTAAGTCTTCATAATTTCTCAAGTTTTCCCTGAAACCTATAGATCATATCAGTAATCTGTAGGAAACGTCTTCATTGAAACATCTTCAATGAAGTCGCCTCCCTAAAATGCCAGTACCAGAGAATTCACAGTAAGAGGCAGCTGCTTGAAGTCATACTCCCAAGACAAGATGTTCTCTTCGAAAGAGTTGGCTTTCCAAACTTCATTCAGTACATCCTCCTCAGCCGCTTAAGACGTCTTTATAAACACACCAAATGCTTGTGTGGGCTTACTGTTGATTCCTTAAAAAAAAAAATTAAAACCCTCTGTTTATTGTAATTCAAATAGCCTCTCAAATCCTCTTTCCTTGAGAAGGTTTTCCACTTTCTATTTCCACTTTCTATTTTCCACTTTCTTTGTATGTAAGGTTGCATTTTTTTTTTTTTTCCTGGCACATGGGCCTCTCACTGCTGTGGCCTCTCCTGTTGCGGAGCACAGGCTCCGGACACGCAGGCTCAGCGGCCATGGCTCACGGGCCCAGCCGCTCCTCAGCATGTGGAATCCTCTCGGACCGGGGCACAAACCCGTGTCCCCTGCATCGGCAGGTGGACCCCCAACCACTGCGCCACCAGGGAAGCCCCAAATCATGAATATTTTAAATATTGAATACCAGGAAGCAGGGACTATGTTCAGTTTCTTTGTATAATAGCAGTTCTTATCATTTATGGACTAGGGATCTATATGTAAAAGATAAATAAGTTCCAGTGGTAAGTTGAGTCAAAATTAAAGATTAAGGATTAAAGACCTAAATGTAAGGCCAGACACTATAAAACTCTTAGAGGAAAACATAGGCAGAACACTCTATGACATTAATTACATCAAGATCCTTTTTGACCTACCTCCTAGAGAAATGGAAATAAAAACAAAAATTAAGAAATGGGATCTAATGAAACTTAAAAGCTTTTGCACAGCAGAGGAAACCATAAACAAGATGAAAAGACAACCCTCAGAATGGGAGAAAATATTTGCAAATGAAGCAACTGAGAAAGGATTAATCTCCAAAATTTATAAGCAGCTCATGCAGCTCAATATCAAAAAAACAACCCAATCCAAAAATGGGCAGAAGACCTAAGTAGACATTTCTCCAAAGAAGGTATATGCCAACAAACACCTGAAAGGATGCTCAACATCACTAATCATTAGAGAAATGCAAATCAAAACTACAATGAGATATCATCTCACGCCAGTCAGAATGGGCATTATCAAAAAATCTGCAAACAATAAATGCGGGAGAGGGTGTGGAGAAAAGGGAACCCTCTTGCACTGTTGGTGGGAATGTAAATTGATACAGCCACTATGGAGAGCAGTATGGAGGTTCCTTAGAAAACTAAAAATAGAACTACCATATGAGCCAGCAATCCCACTACTTGGCATATACCCTGAGAAAACCATAATTCAAAAAGAGTCATGTACCAAAATGTTCATTGCAGCTCTCTTTACAGTAGCCAGGACATGGAAGCAACCTAAGTGTCCATCAACAGATGAATGGATAAAGAAGATGTGGCACATATATACAATGGAATATTACTCAGCCATAAAAAGAAACGAAATTGAGCTATTTGTAGTGAGGTGGATGGACCTAGAGTCTGTCATACAGAGTGAAGTAAGTCAGAAAGAGTAAAACAAATACTGTATCCTAACACATATATATGGAATCTAAAAAAAAAAAACCAAAAGGCTCTGAAGAACCTAAGGGCAGGACAGAAATAAAGACTCAGACGTAGAGAATGGACTTGAGGACACGGGGAGGCAGAAGGGTAAGCTGTGACGCAGTGAGAGAGCAGCATGGACATATATACACTACCAAACGTAAAATAGATAGCTAGTGGGAAGCAGCCGCATAGCACAGGGAGATCAGCTCGGTGCTTTGTGACCACCTAGAGGGGTGGGATAGGGAGGGAGGGAGGGAGACGCAAGAGGGAAGAGATATGGGAACATATGTATATGTATAACTGATTCACTTTGTTATACAGCAGAAACTAACACACCATTGTAAAGCAATTAAACTCCAATAAAGATATTAAAAAAAAATGTCATGTTGGCTTTCTGTTTATAATATACTTTAAGTAAGAGATGGTAAGTGGCCAAGACAGTTGTTTCCAAGGAGGGGGCAGTTGGTTGAACAGTGTTGTTTATTTTTCTGCAAGGGAGAAAGAAATAAAAAAATCACCTGTTATTTTTAAAATAAATATTTCAGAGGTTTCAAAAATTTGTGCAAAATAGACTAAATAATTTTTCCCCTGCCTTCTCCATAAAGTTTTTTTTTTTTTTTTTTTTCTGTACGTGGGCCTCTCACTGTTGTGGCGTCTCCCGCTGCAGAGCACAGGCTCCGGACGCGCAGGCTCAGCGGCCATGGCTCACGGGCCCAGCCGCTCCGCGGCATGTGGGATCTTCCCGGACCGGGGTACGAACCCGTGTCCCCTGCGTCGGCAGGCGGACTCTCAACCACTGCGCCACCAGGGAAGCCCCTCCATAAAGCATTAATGAACAGCTTTGGCACAGGCTAAATTGCAAAGGCTCCAACCCTGATCTTTTCTAGACTTTTGAATTGTTTTCAAAGCACTTCTGTTTCAACTTGTTTGCTGTGCAAAATTATTGCAAACAAAGCAAGCATCGTGACCACTGAAGAGGTACAAATATTGTGATGTTAGCCACCAGCTAGAAAATTCCAAAGTCTTCCCAGGGAAAACTTCTCCCCCAAAGTCCATGTAAATCTTGTAAGGTCACAGCTGACCGGGTCCCCAGACCCTCCATGACCTCACAGGCTCTGTAGCCCTCCACCCGGGACACACACTTAATCTCCCAGTGGCAGAAGCATGGTCATCCCAAGGTGTCTGCGCTTGCCCTTCTTTCTGTGTGGAGCAATGTTCCTTCGATTATGTTAAGGCGTCCTCCTTGAAACCTGTAGTCTGTCGCAGCTGTTCTCTCTATTTTATTTTGTGCACCACGACTCATCGACATCTGACCTAATAGCCATGTATTTACTTGTTTGCTTTTCCCAGACGAATGGGAAGCTCCCCAGGAGAAGGAAGGGTCTTCTAAGCTTCCTCAATACTTTCTACCAATGTTTATAAAAATGCCCAGTAGACACTTGCAGAAGGACGGCAGAAAGCTGTGGTTTCTAAGAGGTCCCCAGCTCTGTCCCATGCTTCTCTCCACCTTCCCGGTGCCCACACACAAGCCTACTGCTGTGTCACAGGACCATCTTCGTACAGAAAACCTCCTTGGCTGGTTCCCGCAAGGACCCTGCTCCTGTAGGTTTGTCAGGAATCTTAGCAATGATGTTGTGTGTCACCGAGAAGGGTCGTGTCACAAGGTACCCAGTCTTCATCCTGCCCATTTTTTCTGAAACTCATTCAGAAGTAACTCTTATCACTTTGGATCTATCATGAGGAAGATGCTGAGAAATAACTGTCCACAGAAATAACTGTCCATCTTCAATATTACATGACCATGATCACTTAACTTAAACTTTAAATAAGTGAGGCTGGGACTTCCCTGGTGGTGCAGTGGATAAGGCTCCACGCTCCCAATGCAGGGGGCCTGGGTTTGATCCCTGGTCACGGAACTAGATCCCTCATGCATGCCACAACTAAGAGTTCCCATGCTGCAACTAAGGAGCCCGGGAGCCGCAACTAAGACCTGATGCAACCAAATAAATAAATAAAATTTTTTAAAAAAGAAAGGACATTTCCTAACAATAAGGGTTAAATCATCAGGAAAATATAAATGTATTACAGATGTGTATACACAAGTAACAGAGATTCAAAATAGAGGCAACACTATTCTGAGAGATCTAAAGTTGAAAATAGTTAAATCCGCAGTTACAGATTCAGAGTTCGACCCTGCCCTCTCAGTAAATGGTGTAACAAGTAGAATATCGCTAAGAGTAAAGGTGATGTGAGCTGCCCCCTCAAACGCTTTGAAATAACTGCCCTCTGCAGAACATTCACCCCCCCCCCAAGTGTAGAACACATCCTCTCCTCAGTTGTGCATGAAACACCCAGAAGGATCAGCCATACTCTAGGCCATAAAATAAACCATAACACATTTTCAAAGCCTGGAGTTCTATCGAGTATATTCTTTGATCAAACAGAATTAAGTTAAAATCAATGAAAGCAATTACCTTGGAAGTCCTTGACTACTTGGCAATTTAGGAAAAATAGGTCTGCTTGGTCCATGGGTCATAGAAGAAAGTACAAAAGTATTAAAAACCCAACCTATTTAAAATATGGGATGCATTCCTGGGCATATATAAAGACAAAACTCTAATCCAAAAAGATACATGCACCGCGGCGTTCATAGCAGCACTACTCATAATAGCTAAGACATGGAAACAACCTAAGTGTCCATCAACAGAGGGATGGATAAAGAAGATGTGGTACATATATACAGTAGAATATTACTCAGCCATAAAAAAGAATGAAATAATGCCATTTGCAGCAACATGGATGGACCTAGAGATGATCATAGTAAGTGTAGTAAGTCAAAGAGAAAGACAAATACCATATGATATCACTTACATGTGGAATCTAAAATATGACACAAATGAACCTTATCTGTGAAACAGTAACAGACTTGTGGTTGCCAAGGCAGAGGGAGTTGGAGGAGGGATGCATTGGGAGTTTGGGATTAGTAAATGCAAACTATTACATATAGGATGGCTAAACAACAAAGTCCTACTGTAGAGCACAGGGAATTATATATTCAGTATCCTATGATAAACCATAGCAGAAAAGAATATGAAAAAGAATATGTATGTATAACTGAATCACTTTGCTGTACAGCAGAAATGAACACAACGTTGTAAATAAGCTATACTTCAATGAAATAAATTTTAAATAAAGGATGAACGTAGAGGTACTACAATCTATGTAGTGTGTTCTGAAAGTGAAGAGAATCTTCACTTAAGAATCTCATTTAGCACTGTGTAGTCCTGGAAATACAGGCATTTCAAAAAGTCCCGTCTTTAGAGATGTCCCTAAATGTTCCTTTAAGACGTGTGCATCTTCAGGGTTAACAGTAGCACTTGTGTTGAATGAGCCAGTGGTTATTCTCCTTTTACTTCCTCTTAAAGACAAAACCTACCACCGTTCACGGTCTGTTATCTGCTTTCTTGCGTATAATTGCTGAACCACCAGTGATTCCAAGGGACTGGATAACAGGAAGCCTGAGGTTGGCCATCCTAGAGTAATCGATAATACCTGTGCTCCAGAATTCCCATGGATTTTCACAGTTCTTTCTTGAATTCCTCAAGATCCTTGAGAAGTGCTGTGAAATCTTTTTTTTTACAGCAGTGCTGACCCGTACTTTGATTTACTGTGATAGCAAACCATGGAGGGGCAATCCAGTGGGTGTAGCTGTGTGTGGCAACTTTAAGAAGTGCCCACAAATTCTTTGCCACCCACCATATCAAATATGAGGGTGCCAGGTCCCCTCCCCTTGACTCAGGGATGGCTGTGTCTTTCTGGATGCATCATGTAGGGCAGCAGTAATGCTGTGTAACCATATAAGACCCTGCAGCTTCCGCCTGGCTGTGAGGACCACACGTTCATGGGATGCTGCATCTTCGGTAGCCAGCCTCCATCCCATGAGAAGCCCGAGGTACATGGTAAAGCACATCTTGGTGTTCTGGTCAACCCTGTTGACTAAGTGCTGGTTGAGTTAGCCCACTCCAGGAGCTGGGCATCCGAGTACATAGACTCACATCTTGTACATAGACTCTCCAGCCTCTGCTGTTCTATCCTTGACCTGTTTATGTAGCCATTGCAGAGACAAGCCACCTGATTGCATCTTTTCCAAATTTCTCCCCCAGCAGAATCCATGATCACAGTTAAGTGAGGCTTGTGTCAGCCCAGGTGGGAACTCCTGATTAGGGTAAAATGACCAGCAGCCCAATGGTCACACATCACAAAGCTATGAGCTGTCACAGTCGGTGATGACAGAGGGGTGGTCACAGCTGAAGCCCAGAGGGTGAACCTGAGCGACTTCAGGGCTGTCTGGGAGACCCCCGGCCACAGATACAACCCGGGGCATCTGCCATGGCATCCGTCCTCAGGGGTCTCTAACAGCCCGGTTCGTGAACAGAAAATGAGGTGTGGATTACATTGTGAGACATGAGCCTTCAGACACAGAAAGAACAAGATGTTTACATTTGTAAATGAAACTGATACCTTCACGTGTGACTGTGTGTGTGTGTGTGTGTGTGTGTAGAGTGTGAACACTTGCTTTTCTGTGACCAATAAAACAAAGTGCCTAATGCATTTATGTGATAAAATTGTTAGTATCTATGAGAAGACCTTTTATTTACTTTTCTCAGTTGCTTTTGCCTTAAGACGATTTTTATATCCTTTCGCTTTCAAAAATTCTACTTGACTGCAACACAGTAATGCCAAATAGAATAGAATTGAATTGAAACAATGATTTTCTTTTTATGAATATAATTTCAGTTAGAAAAAAAACCACATTCCATTAAGTATAATAAGGTCCTAAACCATGTGTCAGGAGCATAGATGAAATTAAATACTTTATGTGTATGACCATTAAGTCTTAGAATTTCTTAGGCAAATATTCGCTGTTTCAGAACAGAGCGCTTTTATGCATATTTGTTGTGCTGAATAAATGACTCTGACTGTGACAGTCATGTGATGAGACGTGTTTATAGGCAATTTGAGGAAAATGGTTGCCTGTTACCTTTAATCTCTTATAATATTGTAGGGGAGGGGGAGATTTCCCCTTCTACCCCTCTTGAGTCCTTGTGGCTGGACTAATAATAAAATTAACACAAGACAGCTGAGCAGGAGAAAAAGAAACACATTTTAATTTGTGTGCACAGAGGTCTCCTAGAAATGGGACCTAAGAAGTGGCCAAAGCAGGTGGCTTTTATACTTTTTACACAAAGGAACAATACATTTGTGAGGAATCAACAGGACAAAGGAACACTGGTGTTTCGTTAATGAAGAATCTAATCAGAGTTCGGGCTTGAGGCAGTCAGTTAAAGAAAGAACAGGCTTCTCAGCCCGAACTCCCTGTCTCTGGCCGTAAGGATGTCCTTCTGTGTCCAGAGGCAGAGAGGGAACCTTTCACGGGGGGGATTTATTTCCTGCTTCAGGGAGACCGAGAGGAGAGTCAGAATGTCCCTCCTGCATCGGCTGTTTCTTAAGTAACTTTAATTCAAAATAATCAGTATGCTAGGGAGGCACATTTTGGGGTGGCCTGCCTGCACCCCAGCAATATCTATTCCTATTGTGGTCACTGTGCAGGACAGTACAATCCATGTATAATAATAGCATTCTTGGGCTTCCCTGGTGGCGCAGTGGTTAAGAATCCACCTGCCAATGCAGGGGGCATGGGTTCGAACCCTGGTCCGGGAAGATCCCACAAGCTGTGGAACAACTAAGCCCATATGTCACAACTACTGAGCCTGTGCTCTAGAACCCGCAAGCCACAACTACTGAGCCCATGCGCCACAACTACTGAGCCTGCACTCTAGAACCCACGAGCCACAACTACTGAGCCTGCGCTCTAGAGCCCGCGAGCCACAACTACTGAGCCTGCGCTCCAGAACCCACGAGCCAAAACTACTGAGCCTGCGCTCTAGAGCCCATGAGCCACAACTACTGAGCCTGTGCTCTAGAACCCATGAACCACAACGACTGAGCCTGTGCTCTAGAACCCACGAGCCACAACTACTGAAGCCCATGTGCCTAGAGCCCATGCTCAGCAACAAGAGAAGCCACTGCAATGAGAAGCCCGCGCACCGCAACAAAGAGTAGCCCCCGCTTGCCGCAACTAGAGAAAGCCCGCACGCAGCAACGAAGAGCCAAGGCAACCAAAAAAAAAAAAAAAAAAAGAATAGCCTTTTTCACTACTCAGCCATGAAAAAGAATGAAATAATGCCATTTGCAGAAACATGGATGAACCTAGAGGTTATCATGCTAAGTGAAGTCAGAGAAAGACAAATATCATATGATATCATTTATATGTGGAATATAAAATACGACACAAATGAACTTATCTACCAAGCAGGAAGAGACTCACAGACATAGAGAACAGACTTGTGGTTGCCATCGGGGAGGGGGCTGGGGGAGGGATGGACTGGGAGTTTGGGATTAAAATATACACACTAATATATGTAAAATAGATAATCAACAAGGACCTACTGTATAGCACAAGGAATTATATTCAATATCCTGTGATAAACCATATGGAAAAGAATGCAAAAAGACAATGTATATATGTGTATAACTGAATCACTTTGCTGTAGAGTAGAAATTAACATTGTGAATCAACTATACTTCAATAAAATAAAGAACAGCATCCTTCAAATAAAGGATATCATTACCTATTTGTGCGCGTGCATGCGCACACACACACACACACACACACACACACACACACCCCTTTCTTCCAGGTAATATCATAATTAGATGAATAAAGGCGTCCGCATTCTGTGACGTGCATGATTCTATGAAGCCTAACTCACTGCGTGTAGAACAGTGTCTCTTTACAGTCACGTTTTAAAGCATCTGAACATGGAAATGAACGTGTTTCCATGTTCATCTGAACATGGAAAGCCTGGAATCAGAAGAGCTATTTTCAATGATAAAGAATTATCTGTAGAAGAGGGTCATTACTGACCTATTTTTAATACCGAGCAGCAGAAGAGGCAGGTTACTAATTTGAAAGAATCACACCTTATCTAAAGGAAAACACATTGCCATCTAGTGCAGAACCAACAGAAAGCTTGGACTGTGTAGCAAATATTTAAAGTATACCTGGCTTTATATTATTTTATTCTATTTGCACTATCTGCTATCCATGTTTCTCCTAAATCTTCAGAAACAATTTAACAATGTCTTTCTTATTACTGTTCTTATTTAAACTGTAACCACTGAATATGATATGAACTTTCATGGAACACAGATACCCTGGTTTAGATGTGGCTCCGGGATCTGGGTTCCGGAGCATTACTGGCACCAAGATAACTGTTTTGGTTTGCTTTAAAGCGTATATACTGTGGACATTCACTGTAGTGTGCTTCTTTTTCAAGTGCCAGTGCAACAAAACATTCGGTGTCAGGGCGACGCTTCCCATTCTTATTTTCCGCCCATATTTATATCTTGAAATATGGTGTGTTCTCTTTAGGAAGCTAGTGATTGAGTAAAGCAAAAACAGAAACAGAAGGCAATGCAGCATGTATCACTTCTGTTTACCTGCAGGAAATTATGTAATAGACAAAATAATAAAAGTAAGCACAATCTCAAATAGCTTTAATTCTGTATCAAGGACTTTTTTTTCTTTTTCCCTCAACATCGTTTATTTCATTCTTCACCACTAAATATTGTAAAACTGTGGTGTGTCATTTCAATAATATATATTTTATTGAAGTACAGTTGATTTTCAATGTCATGTTAATTTCAGGTATACAGCGCAGTGGTTCAGTTATATACACATAACTTTTTGGGATTCTTCTCTCTTCTGGGTTATCACAGAATACTGAGCAGAGCTCCCTGCGCACTACAGTAGGTCCTTGTTAGTTGTCTGTTTTATATGCAGTAGTGTGTCTGTGTCCATCCCAGCCTCCTAAGACATGTTTACACTTTGAATGGAACTGTTCATTTCTTTAGATTTTACTTTTCTGTCCAATTCTAAGACTGAAAGCACAGCTGGGACAGAGCCTCAGTGTTGTCAAATCTGGGCTAGAAATGGACCTGGGAATGACTGTCAGTGACACCTGTGTTGCTGGACATCCCTTGGGAATTAGAAACAAAGGATTAGGATGAGGGGCCCCTGGGGGAACGCTGGGGACCCAGCTCAGCATTGCCGACTGCACTTTCTAGTTCCTCTTTCGTAACCTCCCATCTCTCATTAGCTGTACCCTCATCTGACACCTATGCCTCTTGCACACGAATGGGCTCCTACATCTCGGAATCGTGTCTTCTGACTCCACCGAGGCTGCTGTCAGGAACTCCGATACATCCCCTTCTTCTCAAAGGTGTGGTCAGGGTCCCTACGAGTAAATTCTCCTTGACAATTAGTGGCACCCCCAGAAAAAAATCATAAGATAAAAATCCCTCCAGATAGCATGAAACATCGCAGACCCAGAGAATTATCTCTCATCCCGAATCATTTCATTAACCAATTAAATGAATGTCCTACCTTACATGTGAGAATTTTCTCCATTAAAAAAATGTGTATCAGGGCTTCCCTGGTGGCGCAGTGGTTGAGAGTCCGCCTGCCGATGCAGGGGACACGGGTTCGTGCCCCGGTCCGGGAAGATCCCACATGCCGCGGAGCGGCTGGGCCCGTGAGCTATGGCCACTGGGCCTGCGTGTCCGGAGCCTGTGCTCCGCAACGGGAGAGGCCACAACAGTGAGAGGCCCGCGTACTGCAAAAAAAAAAAAAAAAAAAAAATGTGTATCAATACTCATAGAAATAAAGGTACTTTATACTTCTTTTGTTATTGTTCTCTGATGCCAGAGTTATCTATATTTTGTTCAATTGCATGTTGACAGCAAAATGCAAGTCATTATAGATATTGACTATGATTTAGTAGGCGGGGGGTCCTTGGGGGAAGGAATTAGGGGAGAGAGAGAGAGATACACCTTGGAGATTCATTGCTGAGAGAAGAGAGACAAAAACAAAGAAAAAAGCAAGTAGTGAAAATCATCAGTCCTGCAAAATCAAGACTGTGTTGCAAGTGGCGCTCTCCCTGTAAAACAAAACAAGCAAAAACCAAACAAAACCCACACAAGTTGTTTTTTTAGGATTCATGATTAGGGATCCTCTGAAACCTCTATGACCCAGGGCAATAGCTCTAAATGGCCCAAAGGCAAAGGCAGAATCCGGTCGAGTTGTTCCTTTGTAAGTTGCCGTGAGTCTAACTTAAATATGCCTTTGTTCTTGGTCTTTTTAGATCTTCCCTTTTGCTATTTTGTCTCACTGTGATGAGTCTATCTACTGCCTTTTTTTGGTTTCCTTTCCATTTTTGTGGGTTCATGTTTTTCTCCAGTTCTGGAAAATCCTTAGCTATTAAATCTTTGAGTGCTGCCCATTTCCTAATTTGCGTATTCTCTTCTGTTGTGACTGATGAGATGTGTGTCGGATCTTGACATTTTCTGCTTCCTATGTATTTTTCTCATATTATATCCCTGAACTGCGTTTTTCAGTACTTTTTGATTTTCATATTCGTTCCCTTAAGCTATGGATAAATTGTTATCCATCTTTTGGATTTTTAAATTCAAAGATTTTCTAAAATGTCAGTATCGTTCTTTTTGACGTGACACCGATTGCTTTCAAAAGTGATGCTCACACCCTCAGCTTTTTCCTTATCCTCTGAATGCTTCTAAACATTCCAGACCTGGCTTTTATATTCTTTGTATGATAATCCCAATTATAGTATGGCTTTGCGTTCCCGAATCCTCTCCTTTTGTCACTCAGAGAGGCTTCTCCTCTTGGATTTTGGTTATTTATTTTGTGATCTCATCTTTGATTCAATATAATTGCAGCATCTGTGCCCTCAGTGGGAATTGCTTTCTTCCAGAGATATTTGCTTTGGCTTCTGCCGGAAGCCAAGATAAATATTGACCTAAGACCAGTTTAGCTCCTGCCAAGAATGCTGCCTGCTAGAGGGCTCCCGGGTCCTGCTCTTGTTCGATGGGGCCCGGCCTGAATCTCCAGGTTCCTTCCACAGTGTTCGTATTTAATTGTACACACACACACACACACACACACACACACACACACACACACACCAAACAAACAAACAAACAAACAAACAAACAAAAAAATCTGACCTTGCCCACAGCGTACGTTTCAGTTTCAACTCATAGGATTTGCTTTTCATTGGTTGTTTCGGTTTCACATTGTTTGGGGTTCTTGGGATTTTCTTTCTTTTTTAAAAACTCTTATTCTATTGGGGTAGGAACACTTCACGCGAGCTCTGTCCTCTTAGCAGAAACTTAAGTGGACAGTACTGTTGACTCAAGGTACGCTGTTGGACAGCAGAGCTAGAACTCACCTTGCTTACCTGAAACTCTGTGCCCTTTGATTCCAAACTCCCCATTTCCACCTCCTCCCAGCCCCAGGCAGCTCAGTCCAGTCTGAGCCCATGGATTTGACTGTCTTAGATTCCACACGTAACTGGGATCGTGCAGTGTTCGTGTTTCTGTGACTCGTTTTATTCCTCTTGGCACGGTGTCCTCGAGGTTCCTGCATGTCCCATATTGCAGAATTGCCTTGCTTTTAAAGGCCGAATGGTACTCCGTTGTATGGATCTAGCAAATTTTCCTTTTCTCTTCATCTCTCGGACACTTAGGTGGTTTCCACAACTTGGCTCTTGTGAATAATGCTGCAGTGAACATGGTTGTGCAAATATCTCTTCAGTATCCTGATTTCAATCCTTTTGGATAAATACCTTGGGATTTTCTTTCACTTGTTAGGAGATCTGCTAATTCTTAAAAGGCTTATAGAAACGTATGCAGGCTCCAGGCTGTACCGTATTACAAGTCTCTTCAGGAAATCCACTTCTGCACACTTAAGAGTTTCCCAGCACCTTAGTGAAAAGGTTTTGAGGATCATCTCAGGAAAATCAGACCTTAATCTTAAGACTCGTATTATTCCCGGATTCTACTCTGCTTATAGAATACAAGTCAGACTCCTTGCCGTTACATACAAGGGGCTCTGTGATTTTTCCCTTTCACGGATTTCGTCGTCTTGTCATCCTCTGTGTCTACACGTGTATTAGGCTCCAGTCACGTTGGGCTACTTAGAAAGCTTGTAATGCACATTTCACATCAGTCTCCCTCCAGCATCCCTCCACACCCATTCCTTCTACCTTCTAGTCACACGGAGAAATCACGTCTGTCATCCTGTCTTACAGTTCGGGATGGCACGTGATCGGGTTCTATCCAGTGACCCGTGGATGGACGCTGCTCCCAGAACTAACCAAGAAGTACCTCTGACGTCATGCTACGCTCTTTCTCTTTCCTGACCTGTGAGTTGAAACCATGATCACTAAGTTCTGGATTCTGGCTGCTGGATCATAGGCATCGGAAGAAAAAACGCTTTATGTTTGAGACTGGATTTACCAAAGTTCCGTCCTCCATACTGTGTTCTAGGTCCAATAATTCTGATGGGTTTTATCTGCTAGTCAGTGAAACCATCATAATTCAAAAGTATCCCTCTGAGCTCATTGTGGACAGGATGAAGAGAGGACATTTAGAGAGAACAGACTCCTAAGTACTGAGATTTGATATTTAGCAAGTAGTGAGGAAGGATGTCTTCTATAGGGGAAACAGCAGATGTGAATTGTGTTCAGTTCAGTCGAAAACCAGTGCGTCCCTTCAGATAAAAAGTAGTCAGTTTAAAAGTCTACGGACATCCCTGGAGATGCTGTAGTTTGTGTTTTCCATTAAATATCAATCGTTAAGAGATACTAGGGTACATTCTCTGGAATGTTTCTCTATGTAAGTGCTGTATACTATATCCACCATAATGACTGAGAGATTTCTGGGCTTCACAGATCTGCAGATTCATAATCTGTAGAAGGAAAGCCCATGATTTGCTTCTTTAAAAGCTTGGGCAGGGGCTTCCCTGGTGGCGCAGTGGTTGAGAGTCCGCCTGCCGATGCAGGGGACACGGGTTCGTGCCCCGGTCCGGGAGGATCGCACATGCCGCGGAACGGCTGGGCCCGTGAGCCATGGCCGCTGAGCCTGCGCGTCCGGAGCCTGTGCTCCGCAACGGGAGAGGCCGCAACAGTGAGAGGCCCGCGTACCGCAAACAAACAAACAAACAAACAAAAATGCTTGGGCAATTCTTGCATGTTCTCAAGTTGTAAAACTATGGACCTAATGAAATACCTGACAGCTATATAGTCATAAACACCCTCACCACCACCAGCACTACCATCATCATCATCATAGTCATCCTCATCGCCATATCATCATATACTACACCTCATCAGCCAAAAGAGCACCGAATGAAAGAGTTCACTTATAAAAGGAGGGCAAATCTTACTTAACTTCACAGTTCTGCTATGCAACTTGACATCTTTTTTTTTTTTTTGGCGGTACGCGGGCCTCTCGCTGTTGTGGCCTCTCCCGTTGCGGAGCGCAGACTCAGCGGCCGTGGCTCACGGGCCCAGCCGCTCCGGGGCACGAACCCGCGTCCCCTGAATTGGCAGGCGGACCCTCAACCACTGAGCCACCAGGGAAGCCCTGCGTGAACATTTTTTTTTTTTTCTTTTGCGGTACGCGGGCCTCTCACTGTGTGGCCTCTCCCGTTGCGGAGCACAGGCTCCGGACGCACAGGCTCAGCGGCCATGGCTCACGGGCCCAGCCGCTCCGCGGCATGTGGGACCCTCCCGGACCGGGGCACGAACCCGTGTCCCCTGCATCGGCAGGCGGACTCTCAACCACTGCGCCACCAGCGAAGCCCTGGCGTGATTATTTATTTATTTTATTGAAGTATAGTTGATTTACAGTGTGGTGTTAATTTCTGCTGTCCAGCAAAGTGATTCAGATACACACACACACACACATTCTTTTTCATATTCTTTTCCATTATGGTTTATCACAGGATATTGAATATAGTTCCCTGTGCTATATAGTAGGACCTTGTTGTTTATCCATTCTCTATATAACAGTTTGCATCTGCTAATCCCAAACTCCCAATATACCCCTCCCCCAACCCTTTCCCCTTGCACAACCACAGGTCTGTTCTCCATATCTGTGAGGCTGTTTCTGTTTCATAGATGTGTTCATTTCTGTTGTATTTTACTTATGAGTGATATCATATGATATTTGTTTGTCTGACTTATTTTCCTTAGTATGATCATCTCTAGTTGCATGCATGGTGCTGCAAATGACATTACTTCATTCTTTTTTATGGCTGAGTAATATTCCATTGCATATATGTACCACATCTTTATCCATTCGTCTGTCAATGGACATTGAATTCGCTTCCATTGGCATGGTATTTTGAAATGTCCCTTCAGTTCTAGTTTTTTCACCTGTGAGACAGGTACCTCTGTCTATTGAGATGGGCCAGTCGGGAACTTAAAGTCATAAAACTGCAGAACAGTAAGCAACCTTAAAATTAGTCCAGTTTTGTCCCATTCAACACTTATGGAAAACTAAATTAATAGAGAAGTGAAATGATTCACCCTATGTCATCCAGATATAAAGGGGAGAATGTAGTGCTTAATTCCATGTCTTCGGATGCATTTCCATTGCTTTGCCTACCAAATCGTAGTCAGTGAGTTACATTTAAATTACAGTCACATACATAAAAACTTATCTTGCAAATACACCACTCAGAGAATTCTCCTGGAAGTTGAGTTCGTCAGCTTGGAAAACCTT
This sequence comes from Grampus griseus, assembly GCF_964374135.1. Lineage (NCBI taxonomy): Eukaryota > Metazoa > Chordata > Mammalia > Artiodactyla > Delphinidae > Grampus > Grampus griseus. The sequence continues at coordinate 3,032,059 of NC_139016.1, read as the reverse complement.
GCTGACCTGCTTCACTTCACACGGAGCTGCTTCTGAGTTCCCAGTCCCGACATTAGTGATCACTCCTCTCTGCAGCACAAGCTGATTAAAAAATGAGCTCTTTTGTCACCGACTTCTCTCTCAGAACAGTCGAATGTTCCATCAGCAGTGATCAAACGCTAGGAGATGGTGTGACTCACAGACACAGTTTTCTGTGTGCAAGCTTCCATCTTATTAGAGCTTAACACAAAAGTGCTTTTTGATGTTAGAATCTATTAAAATCAGCAAAGCAGACCTCTTCTCTAAGTCAGATGGTACATGCTTTTATTAATGCAACTGGTTCTTCTGCGCAGGTGGGCCTGTCATACACTGAGTCAGCATTCTGGGCTGTGACGCTCTGGGGTCACAGACAATTTCCCAAGAGCTGTTTTCTTGCGAATGGTCATTTAAATTATTTCCAGATTAAAATGATGTCATATGGGATGATAGTATGACAGAATTAAACAAAACAAGGGGCCAGCTTTGAAAACAGTGTCATCATTCCCAGAAATAAAGTTCTATTTTCTTTACATAGAAAGAATATTTGATGAACATGGTTCAATATTTGGGGCGTACTGGATGAGGTTGCTCTGGCCATCATAACAAAATACCACAGACTGGGCGCCTAAAAAACCAAATTGATTTCTCCCAGTCCTGGAGGCTGGAAGTCTGAGATCAAGTGTGGGCAGGGCTGGTTCTTTCTGCGGCCTCTCTCCTGGGCCTGTAGACAGCTGTGTCCTCCCTGTGTCCTCCCAGGGTCGTCCGTCTGTGTGTGTCCGTGTCCTGATCTCCTCTTCTTATGAGGACACCAGTCCTATGGGATTGGGACCTACCCTAATGACCTCATTTTGCCTTCATTCCCTCTTTAAAGACCCCATCTGCAAGTACAGTCACATTCTGAGGTCCTGGAGGTTAAGATTTCAACATACGAATTTGGGGGGAGATACCATTCAGCCCCAAACAAGCACCTACCTATAGTGGTTGGTGTGTGCTAAGTCAGTTTAGAGGCTGGTGATACGGAAGTGAAGGTAAACCCAAGACTAGACACCACCTTGTGAATTTTACATTCCTGTGCGGGGGATGGAAAGCTAACACACCATGAGCCGACCAGAGAAACTACAGACAGTGCTGCGAAGAACTAAAGCAGGCATGTCTGATAAGTGTAATTGAGGAGACGGCTCACAGAATGCATAAGATGGTCAGCGAGGTTCCAAGGTCTGAGAATGAGACAACTGAGCTGAGCCCAAAGGAGGAGTTGGGGCAGCCATGCAAAGTCCTAGTGAGGAGTCTAACAGGCGAAGAAAACAGATTTGAAAAATGGGGTTGGGGGGGCTTTGAGGTAGGGTCCGTGGTAACTTCAAGGAGTGAAAATCCAGGAGAGCAGACCACGTGTGGTAAGGAAGAGGATATGAGAATTACACCATCACCCTCATTTCAGGGTGAATAAGGCCAGATAAGGGGTTGGAGTTCTCAAGTGTAATGAGAAGACAGTCTGCGTTTGAAATAGGGGGGTATCTGCTAAGATTTATATTTTAAAACGTGCTTTCTGGCAGCTCTGTGGAAATCAGGATGATTGGCACATCCCGGCTGTGGTGATACATGAGTAATGTAGGACAGATTCAGTTACTTGTTATCAATCAACCGGATGATACAGTTTTCACTAAAGCAGGAAAACCTAGCGAAAAGGACACTTTGTGGAAAGGTGAGGAAAAGAATCAAGACTTCTGCTTTGAAAGATGATTTTCAGTTGATGAGATCACATATAAAGTTTAGTGTGCAGCAGCGAATTAGATATAATTTCATAATGTATCGAGACGCGCAGAGTTCAACTTTGTTGCCTTACCTGCTATTCAGGGATCACACGATTGGACTACATCAGTTATTCTCAGAAATAGGACTCCAGTCAATGTTTCATTTCTAACCAAGGTGAACTGCATTAAAAGCCAAAAGAATATAATTGTTCCCAACACTGGAAGAAATGGTAATTATGTAACATGATAGAGGTATTAGCTATCACTACAGTGGAGATCATCTTGCAATATAAGTGTATCAGATCAATACGTTACACAGCTTCGACTTACACAGTGTACGTCAAATTTATCTCATGTGTATGTATATTTGTATATTTGTATGTCAAATGTATCTCAAAAAAAAAAAACAAACCCCAAACCTGCAACTATTTCCTAAGGGAGGAGAGAGGAATATATACACATACATATAATATTTTTATTTATGTTATGTATTTATATGTTATAAATTAGTATTATATTTTTATTTTATTATATATATATAAATCTCTAGAGATATATATGAAAATAATAAAATTCAAATTTAAGACAATTATAAAGCAATTACAGATGGAAGCCAGAATTGGAATTGAATTGCCACTTCTTTAGCCACTGGGTTACTTTTACACGTACTGTGTTCTTACTCTGCCTTGCTTGGAATTATACATTTCCCTGTAATACTTTTTTCTAGTTTCTGGTGTTGCAAAAGACATGAGCACTTCGCGTAATTAATGATAACAGATGTTCTCAGGATGTTTAATTCTTACAATGTTTTCGACATGTGGCTCGGCGAAAATGTCCCTTACCCGATTTCCCTAGAAGGCTGAGATGCACAGTTGGGAATTGAACACACCCACCAGCAGTTCATTCATTCATTGATCCATTCCGGTATTTAGCAGATATTTATTGAGAACCAACTATATTTGTAAGTGAGTATAATTATAATTACCAACAATAATATCGTCTTAGTCATTGCAAGAACTCAAAATCCCATGCCTTGGGATTTTTATTTTTCTATTTTCTCAACCTCTGCACAATCTTGTTTTAATCGATAAGATTGTAGGATTTTAAAGTTAAAACAGGCATTTGCCTCACCTGTTACACTATCCCGTGCATCGCAAATACTAAGCAGTGTGTTAAGAATTGAGTGATTCTTGGAATGCTCAATCATTTGGGATTTTACATAATGATTCCCTTCTCTTGGACTTGCTTAAGCTACTTCATCCTAACATAAACTCTACCCTGTAGATTTCATTTTTAAAAAATGTTTTTTTTTTAAGTCGTACACTTAAATAATCTTTATTATGCACTGGGTTCCTATCGTCGTTTCATTGAATGAATTTTAACAGTGTCCCATAACACAACACAACCATCTGCCGATTCTTTTCAACACATGTATCATTTAAAAAAAAATGTTTATAGCACATAAATATAAGAAATAGGTTCTCTTCCCCTAAATAGGCCAGCAAGAATGGAACCTTGAAAGTAAACTATCTTTTATTGTTTTCCAACTAATTCTTAGAATGATAAATAAGTTGTCCTTGATTTTTACAATCATGCTCGAAAAGGGGAAAAACGTCTTAAAAGTCTTTTATTTAAACAAGCCTCATGCCTAAAGTAGCATACAGAATGTTTGGATTCGGGGGAGGTGAACTCGATGCCCCTGGGCAAGTCCTTTTTCTTTTAATTTCCTCATTTTCCTAGAAACCAAAATGATCTCCATGGCTGCTTTCAGTACAATGCAGCTGCGCCTCATCCAGAAGGGGAATAAACCTAATGGATCCCATGAGATAGTGTTTATTTCAGGAACCAAAAGCAGCTGAGCATGAAAGTAATGTCCCGGACTTAGCATTTCATTATCTGCCCACACCAGGTTGCTTCCGGTGCCTGTCAGTTACAGAAATCTGCAAGTGAATGAAACAGTCCTGGTGCAGAGCTGGTAGAGTCCTTCCGCTTAATTATGACATTAACATATCCATGTGAGAAATAGTTCACCGGAGGTTGTTTACTAGATCATCCTTTCAACACAGGTGGTGGTTTTTATTTTATTTTTATTTTCCGTTTTCGTTGTTAGCAACTCACTCGATAGAGTGTCCTTGTATTGGCAAGGAGCCTCCACTGGTTGAATGCCTAGGTATCAGGTTGGCCGAAAAGTTCGTTCGGGTTTCTCCATAAGATGTTACGGAAAAACCAGAGTGAACTTTTCGGCCAAGCCAATAATAAGGAATGTTACCATAAAGTAGACGTCGGGCTTCTTTTTTGGCAGAACTTGGCCAAGGCTCAAATCACCCATGGACTTTTGAATAAAAATCTTTATAAAAATAAATCTTAAATTCTTATCTCAAATAGGAAAGTCTCTGTGTAGAACGTACGCATGGATTTCTTCAGATCCCTTAATTTATCTGTGTGTCAGATGGTCATGTTCTCCCCAGTGAGTGGATGTTTACCTAGTGATTGCTGGTGATGACATAAGCCATTGCGGAAGCTCAGCCTCGTGGCTTTTAAGGATACATCCGTATAGCCACCCATTCGTATACTAAAGTACATGAAAAGAAAATGCATGGCATTACTCCAACGACATGCCACAGTCCTTAAAACGTTACAGTTTATTGACAAAGAATTAAATATGCACGCCGATGAGTACATTTAGCTAGATTATCCCTCCAGATATTTATAGTAAGCTCGGAGTCATGTTTTTTACATGAGAAATTGTCAGTAAAGGTCTCCTGGTTACAACTGTTTTAATATTTGAATCCAGCTATCCTTTCTACATCCAAATGTTGCAGTTCCTGTTTTGAATTTTTCCAGATAGTGCTTCTTCCTCTATTTTCCAAACTTGCTACCCTTTCAGACACACTAGTGAGTAAATTCAAAGATGTCCTGCCATCTTCCTGCACTAATTAATGCTCCATGGGTGCACGGGGACTTAGGAGTACACCTGGTGAAGTTCACGGGTTTTAACCTTGAGTGTTCTTTCTGAACGTGTAAGCGGTTCTGTTTCATCTCCTACTATTTCCATCGTATGATTTCTATCAAACAGTGGAAGCTGTTTAGTTACGTTGATACCTACAGTGAGGCAGGAAGCCAGGCGACATCCCTGCAACTTCCTCTCTCTTAGCTTTCAACTTGCACTAGGAAGAGTACGCAGGTGAGCACTTTTGTACCGTCTCCATAGTGACGTCCTATGCTATACGCACTGTCTATATTTTATTAAGGTAGAGGGTGAGCAATTTGAACTCACTTATCAAATACAGCTTAAGTGAAAGTGTGTAGTGTTTGTAGGATGGTGCGGCTAAACCAGCAGACTTTAACTCCAAATTGTCAGCCCTCTTAAGATACTTTCCCTCCCTCCCCTGGTTAATATCTAACCAATGAGTTTGCTCTCAGATTTGATGGACCTTTCTGGGGAGAGCCTTGCCAAGTCTGTTTAAGATTTTCCTTCTCTTATCTACAGTATATATTTTTTGGATATTAGTAAAACATTTATTGAGCGTCTGCTGCATGCCAGGCATTATGGGTTTTTTTTAAACTTTTTTTAAATTGAAGTATCATTGATTTATAATGTTGTGTTTCAGGGGTACAGCAAAGTAACTCCTTGATACATATATATGTATCTATTTTTTTCATATTATTTCCCCATATAGGTTATTACAAAATATTGAGTAGAGTTCCCTGTGCTCTACAGGGTCCTTGTTGGTTATCTATTTTATATATAGTAGTATGTATATGTTACTCCCAAATTCCTAATTTATCCACGCCCCCTTCCCCTTTGATAACCATAAGTTTGTTTTCTATGTCTGTGAGTCTGTTTCTGTTTTATAAATAAGTTCATTTCCTTAATTTTTGTTAGATTCCACATATAAGTGACATCATATGGTATTTGTCTTCCTCTTTCTGACTTACTTCACTTAGTATGATAATCTCTAGGTCCATCCATGTTGCTACAAATGGCATTATTTCATTCTTTTTTATGGCTAATATTCATTGTATATATGCACCACATCTTCTTTATCCATTCATCTGTCGATGGACACTTAGGTTGCTTCCATGTATTGGCTACTGTAAATAGTGCTGCTATGAACTTTCGGGTGCATGTAGCTTTTTGAATTACGGTTTTCTGCAGGTAATGGGTTGGCCAAAAGGTTCATTCGGGTTTTTCTATGAGATGTTACGGAAAAACCTGAACGAGCCTTTTCGCCAACCCAATATATGCCCAGGAGTGGGATTTCTGGATTATATGGTAGCTCTATTTTTAGTTTTTTGAGGAACTTCCATACTGTTCTCCATAATGGCTGCACCAATTTACATCCCCACCAGCAGTGTAGGAGGGTTCCCTTGTCTCCACACCCTCTCCAGCATTTATTGTTCGTAGACTTTTTGATGATGCCCATTCTTGCGTTGTATATACCCTCTCATTTTGTAGATAACCCACTAGAACAGTGGTTGTCAGGAATGCTATGGAAAGCTTGTTAACACACAGATTCTTGCAAAACTTCTGATTCAAAAGGTCCAGGGTGGGGTCCATACAGTTTAACTTCTAAACTTCCCCAGGTTCATTCATCTGCTGAACTGCAGACCACGCTTGGATTAACACAGAGCTGCTACAGGGAGAGGGCTGGGTCATGCATTCCCTACTGAAAATGATATCCCTAGATACTGTGGCAAAGGCAACACAAATTAACTTATGCAGCTACGTGAATTCATCAACTAGTTCAATATATGGACACAGAGGAAACGTTCTCTTAGTCGGCCAGTTGGTTTCTTCAACTCACACCCTTATTTCCACGTTTCGCTCATGATAGAAGGGAAGCATTTACAATAAATTTGGGAAGATGAAGAGAGAAAAGGGAAAAGAAAAAGACTAAATGAGTAAATAGGACAAAAAGATACAATATGTCTGTATTCCATCACATCCTTTTTCAGTACAACTTTCAGGTTATCACTAAAGAAACAACAAGGTGGGAAGCTTATGAGTTTGCTACTGCAGTGGTGATGCTATAGGGCAAAGGAAGTCAATCTGCATATCCTTAGACATTCTTTATGAAAAATCGTTTTCTCAACCTTTTCCTGAAGCTAAGAATTGTGACATGGCATGTAATTAGACGTGGAGGGTGACATTAAAAAAAAAAAAAGTCAGGTTATTCACCCATTTGGAAGGGTTCAAAGGCTGTTTTTTATAACCTAGAGTTTCTGATAATCTTTTGTTAATATTAACTTTTCTTCACTAAGAATAGAAACGGTTTTTGAAATCTGGAATTTCAGGATTTAAATCATGGAAAAGAATTTAACGTTCTTATAATCTGAGTTGTGAGTGTTAAGTTTGGATTGGCCAAAATGTTCGACAGGGAGAGGGTTGGGTCATGCATTCCCTTCTGAAACTTTTATCCCTAGGTATTATTATGGCATAAGATGTTATGGAAACACCCGAACGAACATCTTGGCCAACCCAGTAAACAACAATGGCCTCGCCTCTCTGACTCAGCACTTGGCCAGGTTCACACGTTCTGTGTGGTTTGACTGTAGGAAGAAAACTGGTGTATAGCCACAGAAATCTCCTCGGTGTGCCCTGAAGAAGTAAAAATTGTCCATGTGACTTGAGCACACGTAACAGAAACACACACCCGTCCCTGAGCTACCGGCTCATGGTTTATCTGTTGATCACTGCTGTGCTAAGTTAATTAAATCCAGAGAAAGAAAGCGTGGGTCAGCTGAGCGCTTGAAATAAATCCACAGAGCTAAGCAGACGTGGGAGGGTGGGCGATGCGTGTTCCTCAGAGTTTTTGTGGACGTGGCTCTGTTCTCTTTGTGTGTTTTCCTTCAGTACATTTCACTAAACTGATTTCATAGGGAGCCATCAACGGTAGACCAATGTCTGTGAAAGCTTGGTAATAAAGTAATAATGGAAGTTAGAAACCGGCTGCATGAGTTTGCCCAGATGCCGTAACAAAGTGCCCCAGACCGGGGGGCACTTAAACAGCAAACATTTGTCTCCCCCAGTCCCGGAGGCTGGAATCTGAGATCCAGGTGTGGGCAGGGCTGGTTCTTCCTGAGGCCTCTCTCCTGGGTGTGTAGATGGCCGTCTCCTCCCTGTGTCCTCCCGGGGTCATCTCTCTGTGTGTGTCTGTGTCCTTACCTCGTCTTCTTACAAGGACACCCACCCGTCCTATGGGATCAGGACCCACCCTAATGACCTCATTTTACCTTCATCCCCTCTTTAAAGACCCCAGGTCCAAATCCAGCCACATTTGAGGTCCTGGGGCGTAGGGCTTAAATGCATGACTTTTGGGGGGATATAGTTCAAGCCCAGTCCCTGGTTTGTGTACGTGGAGGTGATCTAATGCAGACCAGTTGAAACAAGGTGGACATTTCTGTCGAACCATTTGCCGTAGATACGCCACTGGCTAAAACGTAAGCTCTGCATTGTGCTCTCATAATGTTCTCCAGTTTAATCACTAAATACAGTTTAACAGCCATCTTTGTTGATTTTTATGATTTTGGCAATAATTCCTCCTCCGTCTCATGTGTTTCCACATTTTCCCACACATCATACCCACTTTCAGTGTGTATTACCTAAAGAACAGAATTTGAACATAAACCTTCCTAACAAGTATAAAAAGCCCAATCCAGGGCTTCCCTGGTGGCGCAGTGGTTGAGAGTCCGCCTGCCGATGAAGGGGACACGGGTTCGTGCCCCGGTCCAGGAAGATCCCACATGCCGCGGAGCGGCTGGGCCCGTGAGCCACGGTCGCTGAGCCTGCGCGTCCGGAGCCTGTGCTCCGCAACGGGAGAGGCCACAGCAGTGAGACGCCTGCGTACCGCAAAAAAAAAAAAAAAAAAAAAAAAGCCCAATCCATCCTCTCCGATTATCCTCCAGGAGCCCCAATTCTGAACTTCAATTGCTGAGTGTCAAACGGTTTCATAAAGGTAGTATGGGTTAGACTCATATATCTTTCCAGAATTTCTGTTTTACCTTCAATTCTACAACAAACCCCTTGAAAACTATGTTATTGAAGAGAAAACATTTGGCAGTATTTCGATTTCCAAGTATAGCTCAAGTTCAGCAAGATCAAGCCAGATCGTAGAGATGGGAATTTTTTTTGCGGGGGGGGAGGGGTAAGGGGTGCGAACTACCTTCTAATTCTAAGTAATGGGTTATAAAGGGAGACCTCGGAGGAAAAATATTTTTGTTCCTTTAAATATCACAATGGAAAAATTAAACTCAGTATCACGCGATATTTCACATCATTTTCCATGAAATACAATGAGAAGTAAGGAATACATATATTAATACTACTTACCGTATTGATAAACATACACGTACTCTTTGTTTATTTAGTTGCTACAGAAAAGCCGATGGTGTGGATTCTGACTACATACCTCATGGCTCCTGAAACTGTGCTGTTTCTAAAATTCTCCATCGCTCTCATCTTTAACTTGAAAGCTTGAGAGAATAAAAGACATCGCCATGGACCCTTTGGTCCTCACCATTAACTATTTTTATTCAAATTTTCTGTTGCCCTGGAGTATAGAAGCAAACATGGGGAAGTCTCCAAACTCTTAGTGAAATTCGAGGGAGTGCGTGCGTCTGCTGTTTGCACACCTCAGCATGAGATGGCATAGAAGCAGCATCACTGCATCTTTAGTCATTTAACCAGAGTTGATATCATAAAATTTCCCAAAGGTTCCTAAATAGCTGGTCCAGCAGTTCCTTTCAGATCTGTAAAACCCAAAATGTACAGGCGATGTATTTGTAGGTGATAGTTTGAGTACGTGTCATAAAATCTCCACCAAAAAAGACATCTATACTGATTTCAACAGATACTTTGTAACTTGCTTACAGCACAGGTGGGAGCTGACTGCTGTAGCAGAAACACTGAGTCAGAAAGGGGGGCTGAGCAGGGTAGTGTTGAGGGGAAAGAGGAAGAAATATGGAAACAGAAAGTTCCTTTGGAAATAAACGAGGACATCAGGCATGCTTTAGAAAGAATCGCGTGGGGAAGTGCAATCTGCAGTCTCAATTCCATCGCCCCACGAAATTTTCAGCAAGTGTTTCCTTTTTTGCCAGAGTTTCTTGTATCTGGCTCTGTTGTAAGGAAGCCGAAAAGTTCTGAGTCTTGGAGGGTTGAGAGCAGGAGAGACGGGTGTCCGCGTGCAACTTAACTCTGTGGACACTGTGTGCATTTGAGCATCTTCTGGGGGAAGGGTCCCAGGTTCCAGGGATGTGCGGGATATTCTGCGGCTCTGCCAGCCTCAGAACCAGAGGGCCACAGAGGGCAGACGTCCGCAGCTTGGTCATTGAATCGTAGACCGCACATCCTTCTGGAGGTGGCGGGCTTTGCCATTTATCATTGCTTTTTAAAATCCATATACCTAAAAGTAAGCACAGGAAAAATGAACCATTTTATACTTCCATTTAAAAAAATAATCTTTTGCTACCTTAATGACCTGGGACCCGTGCTGATAAGACTTCAATGCCTTTCATGTATTCTGTACTTTTTTCTTATCCATAGCTCCCGCACATTATAATATCTGTAGTATTGATTAATGGTTTTAGAACTTGCTGCTGTGGTGTCAGACCCACTTGAGTGGAACAGCAGTCTTCTTGGGTCCTATGACGGCCAAACACTGACACGCCAAGTGTCTGGTGAGTTAAAGGGCAAGCAGCAGACAACATGCAGAGAATCAACAGAGCTCCCAACATCGCCTCATTCCACGTCTGGGACACGTGTCTTCACAAAGGACCATGCTGATCAGGGAAAGACAGCCTCAATTCGGGGAAGGAACCACCTGTCGTATGTCAACATGGACATGGGGTCTTCTCAGGTGTCGAGTGATCGCCTGCAGTTGCAGGGTCAGCCCATCCAGACAGCCACCCAGGACTTGATCTCATCAAGAGGTCCTTGCTCCATGGTCCTCAGCTGGGTGCTCATTTATCCTGGATTCATGCTACACAAAAACCCAACAGTTCCTGTCTTTAAGGATGCAGAGGATGTTGTCGAAGGGTCAGATCTCCAGGCTTCCATGAAATGACAGGAGAAGCTGCAGAATCACGTGCTAAACACTGTCCTCCGCACGGAAGAGGACAAGAGGACAGAGGAGGTAGGGGAGGGCGAAGGGGGGAGAGTAGGCTTCTCCATGCTTCTTGAACGATGATGAAGAATGACGGTGATGCCACCTTCACTTGGTCTTTCAAGAAGACACTGATTTGAAGGCGTAGGTATGTCACACTAGCATATGGTTTTTAGAGATAATTATCAAACCAGCCAGGCAGTGTGCAAAGCCTTGGCAACATAAGGATGTGTAAGAGAAACTTTCTAACGTCAGAAAGCCATCACCACTCCCTCAAATGGGAATCTGGCTCTGTCTGTCTTACACACACACACACACACTTTATAAAAGTCCTGGTCTGCAGGCTGAGAACATTCCAGAATTGTGTCTTGGAGAAGCTTTACCTTCAATGTGGGAGAATCAATGCAGGAGCTCTAGGATGAATACTTGCAAATATTGTTACATTAGAGCGTTGTCAAGACTAAGGTACTTCCGTAGAGGATATCACAGAACAAATGCAAGTGAGGCTGTCTGTAGTAAGTTAGCTTAATATCCTTTTTCAATAACGAAATGAACTTGATATGTCCCCTGATGTACAAAGCATTAAACTGACTTGTGTATAAAATTATGTCTCATGAAATAAAACTGGATGAAAGTGTGTAAACAAAACAGAAAGTTAATTAAAACTTATCCACGTTGTGAAGTAACCAGCAAGCTGTCACAATGAATTTCCTAGTAAAAGACAAAGAGGACTGTGGATATTAAAAAAGTAACAAGATTAAAATTCTATTAAAAAATAAAAAATAATTTAAAAAGTAACAAGAAATTGTGCAACATATAACTTGAAAGAATCCTGTGTACAATAATAAAGTAACAGAAACACATTAAGTTACAAAGTAATTTTCACATTTTAATGGTAGAAACTGGCGGTTGCCTATAATTCTATAAACATACGCACCCTAAGACCAGTCAGCCCTACTCCTAAATATTTGCATCAGAAAAGATGAAAATATATCCACCAAATATTTGTCCAAGAATGCTCAGAGCAGGTTTATTCATAGTAGCTCAATATTCCAGATGTTCACAGATAGGGAGATGAGTGAAAAAAAAAAAAAGGTGGTATATTTATACGATGGACTACTACTTAGTAATAAAAAGATACGGACTACCGATACACAAAATCACATGGATGAATTAAAAAAAAAAAAGGTACTGAAAGGAAGAAACAAGAGAGCAAAACCCAAACTCTTATTTTACCATTTATATGAACTTCGAGAAAAAGCAAAATAATCCTGTGGTTTAAAAAGTCAGAACGCTGTTGTCCAGCTGGGTGGGGATGTGAATTGATTGGGAATTCCGTGAAGGAACTGAGTGAGGGTGAATTCTGCATCTTGACAGAAGTTTAATTATACAGGTATACACCTTTGTTTAATTCTACAGGTGTACACCTTTGTACCTGACCCATAGACAGGTACACTCAGAATTGTGTACCCATAAACAAATATTGATAATATAATAATTGACTTTTTAAATCATTGATGTATTTCTAAATACATATTTAGAAATATATATATATAAGAACAGAAAGAGGCGTGAATTCATCGATAGCGATGTCATAAATGTACTGAAGAAAAATGTCCTTCTCGGCAGATGTTCAATGTGCTTCACTGTACTGTTCTTCCAGCTTTCCTGTTGTGTTTGAGAATTTTAATATTCCACATTGGAAAAAAATAATGTAATAACAGAACCATATCTTAGAAAAAGCTAAAGCATTGTACTTCAGTGGAGGCAAGAAAATAGAAAAGACTTTGCATAAGTTACCTAGAACACCAGTGTTGTAAATGAGCTTTGAGATGGTAATTGTTCTTTTTAAGGAATCTCCAAGTGAGGCATGTGGATGAGTTCGCTTTACGTGACCCTTTGCCACATTTATTTTACTGGAGGGAATATTTTTGACTTCTTCATAACCACAAACAAGATGTAATCTGCATTTAACTGAGCATGATGGTGCAAGGAAGATTCGTGTTTCTTTGTTCAACACAAATATAGAGATATTACATGAATTTATAAACTGGAACCCTACTGTGAATTGGATCGTAAGCTCATTCTTCCAGCTGTTTGTACATGCATATAAAAATATTATTACCATGAGTTCCCACGACCAGTCGTTTCTCTCTCAGACATTCTTTAGAGGTTGTTGTGCTAGAGATATATTATGGAAACAATTTCCACAATTAAATTAATTCAAATCATATTACGTGCTGTGTAATAAACACACAGCATCAAATCTAAAAAGCACTTGAATCACGTCTTCTTCACATATTAATAATAAATTACTGATATGGTAATTAGTAATTTAGCTAATCGTTTTGCAAGAAATGACCACAGAAAAGAACCAGTGACTCGAGAACCTGTTATTTGGATGCACTTTTAAATTTAGCCTTTTTTTTTTTTTTTTCTGTTGAGTCTGGGAACCCTTTTCAGGAAATGTAACCAACTTTAAATCTTTGTGCCAAGATCCTTTCTTTTGAGACGATAAAGAGTATTGATCTTAGATTGATTCCTAATATTATAATTACTGTTTCAACATGAAGGTATATTTACTAGATTCTTCAATTAACCACACCCTGATCAGCTATTGTATTTAGTATCATTCAAGGCAGGTAGAAATTTCGAGTTTGGCATGAAAGTCCTCAGAAATGTGAACTCTTTTCTTTCTGACTTTCTGTGATGTTCGTCCAAGGCACAGTGATGTTGGGCTGTACAATCCTTTTATGTCAACCATTTTTCCCCCCTGCTAGCTTTAATAATCTTGCTTTGTCCTCAGAATGAATCATGATATATTGGTATGAGTTTATTTACTATGCTGAGGATTTAAAACTTTTTTTTTTTTTCTGGACAGACTGTCTTTCATTCCTGGGAAAGGCATGATTTCTTAAGTCATACCACGCTTGGAAATTTTTCGTCATATTTTTATCTGATGTTAGAGACAATATCCTTTGCCCATGTGGTTTGATGCCTTTACTGATTCCTTCACTGTAATTTTAGCTTTTTTGGACTTCTGGTTGTGAAAAAATCTGCCATATTTAATCAGAAGTTCTCCTCTTCTATTTTGTTGCTCTGATTCAGTTACTATTCATTCCATACCGCCCCCCACTTTGCCAATTTGTAAGTTCTCCCATTATGTTCTATCCCATGATAATAAGACTGCTCCCCTCTGCAAGTACATTTTCAAATACTGTTTACAAAAATCATCCAATTATTTATTACATGTAGTTGGAATTTCTGTAAAATTATCAGCCCCTACTCTCTTTTCCATCAATAAAATTAGTTTTATAATTATTAACTTCCTTTCTAAATGTTCTGCTGATTCCTAAATGTTCACTGAGTCAGTTTTGGGCACTCAAGTCTGTCCATTATTATAATTTCTCTTGAGGTATATAGTTCTTCTTTCAAGAATTCTCTTTTGGCAGTTGGAAAACTCATTCAAAGACTGTAGCCTTATCCATTGAGTGAGATGTATCATTCTCCACTTTTTCATTCTCTCTTTATTGAGATACGTTCATATTTGATGGTCCAGTCCAATAAATCAGGTGTCATCAATGGAATTCCTTTCAATTAATTCAGTGATGTTTAAAATCAGAATTTTTTTTTTTTTTGCGGTACGCGGGCCTCTCACTGTTGTGGCCTCTCCCGTTGCGGAGCACAGGCTCCGGACGCGCAGGCTCAGCGGCCATGGCTCACGGGCACAGCCGCTCCGCGGCATGTGGGATCCTCCCGGACCGGGGCACGAACCCGTGTCCCCTGCATCGGCAGGCGGACTCTCAACCACTGCGCCACCAGGGAAGCCCAGAATATTTTTAATTATAGTAGTTTAAATTAGCTCAGAAAATAACTTTAGGGCTGAACCTCCTTAAATGCTGTTGTTGTTAATTATATATATTTTTTCTTGTGGTATAGGATAATCCTTGCATTCAATCCCCCAGAATTTTTTAGTTTGCTGTGACGTCCATTTTCCTATTCACTTACCTCTAGGGATACTTTTTATTTACAGTATTGTGTTGAAAAATAACATTCACTAAACACAACCCCCTGCACATTTTGAATCATGTCTTTAAAGGATCAATCTGTGTGTTCTTTTTACTCTTATCTCAGTGGAAAGCAGTTGGTCTCGTCTTCCACCCAGAACTTTCTGGGACACAGCTTCATCTTCCTTTACTTCATGAAGCCATGGGGTGCAGACTCGATTCAGCACATCCTTTGTTTACGTTCTTGGTTTCTTTGTGGCTCTGTAGATCTTGCCTCAGAATCCACGCACAGCCTCGGGAGCGAATTAGGAGAAAGACGGGGGTTTTGGTTATATCTTTATTTTCTGCAAATGCATATTTCATATGTAAAGTTCATTCAACATTGATCATTCGTTGGGGAGGCTGTGAATAAACTGTGCAGGAAACATGCTGAACCCTGAGTTTCAGTGTAACTCACATATCCCTTTGGGGAAGCAGTTGAACATAAATTCAGAGACTCCCAGATTGATGTTCTTAAAGATAGAATGAAATATTTGAGGTTTGTCATTTTCCTTCCTAAAATCATACAGAGAACTTTATAATTATATCTTGAAACATGCAAAGTAGAAAACGAGCATAGTCTTCTCCTAAATCAATCTGGAAAGAAACCAAATTTATTCTAATCGATTATGTCACTGTCCATAGAGCTAACAGGAAAACCGTCCCTTCTCAGCAGAGATATTAATCCACATTCAGATTACATTTTTAGTAGGTGGAATCCACAGGTTTTTTGGTGATTGTTATTTGTATTGAAAGACTGCAATTTCTGACCTAAGACTACCGTTTTGGTGTTTTCAAGATGCACTAAAAAGGGTTCCCGTTGTGTGTGAAATACCAAAGAATGCCTTGAATCCACCAA
Organism: Grampus griseus; assembly: GCF_964374135.1. Taxonomy (NCBI): domain Eukaryota; kingdom Metazoa; phylum Chordata; class Mammalia; order Artiodactyla; family Delphinidae; genus Grampus; species Grampus griseus. The sequence goes on along the minus strand of NC_139016.1, from coordinate 3,016,281 downwards.
ACTCAGAATACCAGATTTGTAGCTGACAGTGAACATGCCAGAGATTCTACGTAATCACTGCTTGAGAAATAAATGAATAAAGCTAAAAAAAAAATTACTTTCAACAGTACAGAGGCTGCTGGTATTTATCTACAGATCAAAGAAATAATGCACAGTTCCAGAGTAAGGAATCAGACCAGACAGTGGACAGAAATACTTCAAGTGCTTTGCTTTCCTCATGACTCTACATAGAGACGTCTTCCTCTGAGAGGGTTGGCTGATGAAAAGTTTTTGTGTTTTCTTCAAAAAGGGCCGAATCACCTTGCAACATTGAACGTGCCAGAGTCTTTGGCAATTTGATTATTTCCAAGACCGTCATAATATTCAAATCTTCCAGCCTGAAGTTTTGCAAAATATGTGAACATTTTTAATGCACTCTTCAGTGTCTTCGATGGAAAAAGAGAAAATTCTCTATTTCTGTTGGAGAAACAACCTCGGAGACCATTTACAGGATATGAAAGGATGCCTTCTTTGGCAACTGCTGGGAAGAACACCATGCAATCTTCAGTGTGACCATAAAGACGACAGTTAATATTGACAGAGTCTGAAACGGGGATGCGTCATGGCTCCTGGTAGGGTTTTTATCCGAAGAGAGGAGTCCAAATGCAGCAGACCAACAGCAGCAGAAGCAAGAACGAACACGACAAGAGTACGTGGGAATTTGGAAATGATTAAGGAACTTAGGCTGTTCAGGATGTTACGGCTAAAACTTGGTTTGAATACAGCGTCGTCGAAAGAGAACACTCTACCATGGAATTCTTTGAACCTGTATTGACAACCAGCCTTAAAACCTTCTAGGTGTGTATAATGGGATAAGTTCTGGGATCTTTCGGTCTTTTAGTCTTCCTGTCAGCATACCAGACATCATAGCACTTGCTCCAAAAATGGCTGTGGAAATCGATTTAGACCAATTGTGTAGAAATATTCAATTGAGAGCCTGACATACAATATGAATTTAATAAAGGGAGATTCCAAGTGGAATGTTGACATTCAGTTTTCACATTCAGCAGTGTTATGAATTAACCTGAATATCAGAATTACTTTATGTCCCAGGAGGAAGTTGCAGAGCATTTGAGTAATAAGGTATGTGTCCGTAATCCTTCACGCGGTTCTCACTTTACTGGATGTCTCTATGGAATTCATAATAGAGTGAACCTGTGTGTTCCGAAAAAGGGAAAATATCCAGTCTGGTGCTGTTGCCAACCCACAGCCCTTATCCTTGACTGAAGACCATCGTAGGCTTTCAGAATGCTCCTTGTGGCTGGAACCTCAGACATTTACTGGGGACACTTTTTAGAAATCATCTTCTGAAACCCTAGCTAGCCATGTCTTCTATAGGCATTACAAATGTGAACTTACAGATGTTTTCAGGCAGCCTTAAAATTTATCATTCATCAAAAATTCAAAGGTGTTAAAGAAAACTGTTAAGTCCTCTTTTCCACCCGTGATTTTTATATTGACATTTCAAGGTCTGTCGATGGATCCCATTCATAGCAAGTAGTATATTAAAGAAAAGAAAGAACAAACAGGATTTGGTTCATTAAATTCATTGCTAATCTATTCCATTGTTTTTTGAAGAGTCTAGACTATTCAAGAATGCCTCCATTTCTGTTATGTTTCTTTTCCATGTGTAAAAATTGAGCTGTTCAACACTCTACCACCTTGAGTCATTTCATTCTTTCCTTAGGGCAGTTCTGGGGGATTGTCTTCGACCATCAAGGACACTTTATGAGCTATAACTAACTTACTTGACTTCTGGAGTTTGGATAGCATTTAGCAAAAATGGCATGGCTGCAATTCTGGCTATACCACTCAGTGATTTTCATAAACCGACTCAATTAGTTCATCTGGATCAAACTCCCTCTTGGTTAAATGGATATAACCAACTGCAGAATTGTGCTTTAAAATTTTAAAGTGGACAAAGAAATCTCAAACATCACCTTAGTTTTAGGAACTGCACAAAAATCTGTACTTTAAAAATGTGAGAGATTAGCATCACATCAAATGATTGCGTACAATTATGAAATTTAGTCAATACTGAGATGCCTCTTCATGCACCTACCGTTAATTTTGGGGTCACCACCTCCTATAATCTTCAAAGATATGTCTTAACCTAGCAGCAAATAAGAGCAAACACATATGTGTTGTATTTTATTTTTCAGTGTTCTTCCTGACTTCATTTCTCCTGAGTCTATATCCACTACTCAGACGTGGAGTGTTGGCATTTGATAAAGAGCACAGTGTGGGTTTATGTGTCACAGGTGTTTGAAGATTCAATAAATATGTCTGTGTGTTTTGTAAATTCTTACAACATACACCATGGTGATTATTTAAAGAGTATAAAGTACAATAAGTCACTGCGGAAATGTGTCTAATTGTGTAACTCACACCTTCAGCGCACACACTCACCCAACACACATTTGTGCATATGTGTGTTTGCTTATTTCTATCTCTATTACAGAATAAGTCTGTCATAGAATAGTAGCCTTAGGATTGAAGGCATTTAAAAGATTTTAAAAGAAGTGGGACGTCATATTCCACTCCTGGGCACATATCAAGAGGAAACTCGACTTTGAAAAGATCCATGCACCCTGTTGTTCATAGCCACACTATTTACAATAGCCAATTCACGGAAGCAACCTAAATGTCCATCGACAGATGAATGGGTGAGGAAGATGTGGTACATATATACAGTGGAATATTAGCCATAAAAAAGGATAAAATAATGCCATTTGCAGCACGTGGATGGACCTAAAGATTATTATTATATATATTTTTTACATCTTTATTGGAGTATAATTGCTTTACAATGGTGTGTTAGTTTCTGCTTTATAACAAAGTGAATCAGTTATACATATACATATGTTCCCATATCTGGACCTAGAGATTATTATACTAAGTGAAGTAAGTCAGAAAGAGAAAGACAAATAACACGATATAGCTTATATATGGAATCTAAAAAAAAAATGATACAAAAGAACTTATTTACAAAACAGAAATAGACCCACAGACATAGAAAACAAACTTAACGGTGACCAAAGGGGAAAGCGGGGGGGGGGAGGGAAAAATTAGGAGTTTGAGATTAAGAGATATACAGTATTACATATAAAATAGATGAACAACAAGGACCTACTGTATAGCACAGGAAACTCTACTCAATATTTTGTAATAACCTACAAGGGAAAAGAATCTGAAAAAGAATATATATATATTATGTATTTGCATGTATACAATATATATGATCACTGAATCACTTTGCTGTAGACCTGAAACTAGTATAGTATAGTTATATTGTTGTTCAACAGATCTCTGGGACTTTCTCATCTTGCAACACTGAACCTCTGTAGCCATTCAATACCAGCTTCCCGTGCTCCATCCTCCCAGCCCTTGGTGTACACTTTTCTACTTTCTGTGTCTATGATTTTAACTCTTTAGATACTTCATACAAGTGGAGTCCTACAGTGTGTGTCCTTCTGTCCCTGGCTTATTTTGTTTAGCATGATGTCCTCGAAGTTCATTCTTGTTTTAGCAGCTGACAGGGTTTCCTTCCTTTTTAAGGCCACATAATTTCTTGGATAGGACACCAAAACCAAAGGCAACAAAAGGAAAAATAGACAGGTGGGACTACAACAAAACATTAGCACATCACAAGAAACAGTCAAGAATGAAAAGGCCACCTGTGAAATGGGAGCATCATTGCAAATCGTATATCTGATAAGGGGTGATAATTAAGAATATATTTTTTAAAAATATTTTTAAATTTAAAAAAAATAATTAAAATTTTAAAAAATTTAAAAAAGAATATATAAGGAACTTCTACATCTCAACAACAATAAAACAAGTAAATTGATTAAAAACATGCAGAAGGGCTTAAATAGACATTTCACCCCAAAAGACAGTGACCAATAAGCATGAGAAAAGATGCTTACTATTACTAATGATTAGAGAAATGTACATCTCTAATGAGATATCACAGAATGAGTTATCACCTGACACCAATGAGGATGCCTACTATAAACACAACATAATCAAAAACAAAAGAAGGAGAAAATAGCAAATGTTGGCAAGGGTGCAAAATTGGAATACTTGTGCACTGTCGGTGGGAATGTAAAATGGTGCAGTTTCTATGGAAAACTGTATGGAATTTCCTCGAAAAATTAAAAATTGTGTTATCATATGACTCAGCAATCCCACTTACGGGTATATATGCAAAAGAATTCAAGCAAGATCTTGAAGATGTATTTGCACACCTGTGTTCATTGCACCATTATTTACAATATCCAAGAGCTGGAAGCAACCCCAAAGGTGAATGGATAAAGAAGAGGTGTCATGTCAAAGCTTAATTTCTTCATAGGTTTCTTTTCGAGGTTTAGGCCCAGCTGTTTAAGTCAAGTGAATATTTTAAAAGCTGGGTGCAAAGTTTTGAACAATGACCAAACCTCTGAGGCTGACATAATTTTTGTAGAGTAAAAGGCATGCAGAAAAAACTGGCTCAGGCAGTGCAGAGAAAATTCAAGTGAAACCTCCAGTCTGAAAGTAAGATAAAGAAATTGGCAAGGTAAAAAGAAAATTTATCATATACAACAAGACTTCGATAGTGACTTTCCTCTTAACTTCCTCTGTGCCCAAATTAATTCATGCAGAGAAAACGTTGTCATAGACTGTTTTATTGAAGTAGAGTTGATTTACAGTGTTGTGTCAATTTCTGCTGTACATAAAGTGACTCAGTTTTATTTATATATGTAGACACACACACATATTCTTTTTTTTTTTTTTAATATTTATTTATTTATTTATGGCTGTGTTGGCTCTTCATTTCTGTGCGAGGCTTTCTCCAGCTGCGGCAAGTGGGGGCCACTCCTCATCGCGGTGCGCGGGCCTCTCACTATCGCGGCCTCTCTTGTTGCGGAGCACAGGCTCCAGATGCGCAGGCTCAGTAATCATGGCTCACGGGGCCAGCCGCTGCACGGCACGTGGGATCTTCCCAGACCAGGGCTCGAACCCGCGTCCCCTGCATCGGCAGGCAGACTCTCAACCACTGCGCCACCAGGGAAGCCCCACACATATTCTTTTTTACTATTATTTTCCATTATGTTTTATCACAGGGTATTGAATATAGTTCTCTGTGCTCTACAGTAGGCTCTTGTTCCTGCATTCTATATATAAAAGCAAAAGTTTTACTTGAGAGATAAGTGTATAACCTTTATACCCATACCTTTCTTTTAGGTGAATCATGTATATCTTCTACTACATCTATCTATATCTATATTTCCTAAAGTGAAAATTAAATATTACTTGTGAAAAGAGAGTTTATCTCAATTTAATAGTTATGTATGCATATTTATATTTTCAGTGAGTTAGTGTGTTTTTTTAAATAGGTCATATTGGTAATCTGTACTGTGTGCACGTGTGTGGGGGGGAATCCAATGACATGGTCTATGTGAAAATATTTGAAACCTATAAATCCACAAACCAGCTTGCATCCTCTCGGATAAAGAATGTGAGGCTCACATCTATACAGTAAGTGTCTCGTGAGAGTTGTGAATAAGACCCAGGTCGCCTTTCAAGGTGTAGCTTCTGTCTGTTTCTAAGTAATTACGAAAAAGTTGTTCTCAGCACGTCCTGTTGGTGTTGTATTTGTATCCTGCTAGTGCACCTGGCGGGTACAACATACGGTGCTTCATCTCATAACAGTGGTTAGTGATGCAAAAATGATTCAGCCAGTGATTATTGGTTCATGACCAACAGTCATGGTCCACGCTATAGACAACAAGCGCGTGCATCTCGGCGTATGAACGGAAGCAGCTCACCAGGTGTCCAGCTGCTTGTGTTCTGCTCGGGAATACAAACCCCCATGTTAACGACTTTCATAAATTCTTACCACCTCTCCATAACCATTATTCAAATGGTCATGAGTACCGACTTTAATAACAGTTTGATAAAGGAAAATATTAGCCTAGAAGAAGCATCTGCTTTCCATAATGCAGATAAGCTCTATAATGCTCTGAATATCCATCGTTAATTATTTTTAATTGTCTAATCAATATGAAACTTTGAATCACTCATTTGCAATTAGAGGTCATACAAATTTACCACAATAACAGAACTAATTTCAAAATATAGCATCTAATCCAATAATGGTTACATGCTATATCAAATTTAGTATAAGTTGACAGAGAAAAGGGTTAAGATACCATTTTCTTAGCATTGCACGGTGTACATCTAATGTTCCCCAATTCTGGAGGACTACCTAATTTATAGTTAATGCCATTTAACATATTCCACTGAGTAATTTAGGCTCTAAGGGAGCTGTATAAATTAGGTTTTAAAGGATAAACAGAATGGGACGATTCCGGCAGAGAACAGCTGTACTGCGTCTGTCCACATGTCATAACTGTACTCACGTATGCAATCAGTATGGACTCAATTCCTAGAATTAAAGGAAATCGTAATACTTCCCTCCAGCAGTTTAATATGCTTGCACGATTTATTATGCTTTATTAACCAAAAGGAGATTATACTATTGTAGGCAAAGGTGTTATTATTTTAGAATTGAGAAAACTCAGGTCTCTATGCATGAGAAGCATGGAGGAAAAAGTCTAGTTTTTGAGAAGAAACAGAAAGAAGTAATTTGGGGGAAGCAGCATCATTTGCTCACTAAGAAGTTTATCCCGTGGTAGGTAAAGGACAGGAACAGCATAGTATAGGAAGAGCAAAGAGCCCGAGACATTCATCCTTGATCTCATGCTGCCCCGTGACCACAAGCAAGCAGTTCACATCTTCAGTCTTTAGTTTGCTTGGCTCTTGTTGAGGTTGGGATGTGTTCTAACAATTCCCTTTTGGCTCTAAAATCGTACACTGCTGTGATCACTTCCAAGTAAAGTTATACATGGACATAAACCCTTACGTTCTGTTATATAGGTAGAATATCCCAGCATTAATGGAAATGCTGGCTATTCTAGGGCATCCACGACCAAATTCCTGTTCTGCTTATGTTCTAATTCTACCTGTGTCTGCCTTTTCGTTTTTGGTGTGTTCATTGGATAGAGACAAACCATGACGTAATTCTGTTTTTCAATAGCTCGTGACAGATCAAACAAGGTCCAAAGGGCTGTACAATAATTAGGGCATAACAGCAACTTTAACTACTTCCTAAATTCTGAACACATAGATTTTTTCGTCAGACGACAGCCCTGAATCTTAAATAGAAGAACATTGAGGTGCCAGTGTTACCGAACCGTACTTGGGTCCACTCGGGTCCAGAGGTGCAGTAAAGCGAATCTACTGACCCCGGGAAGTGGCGAAAGAAAGTACAGCGTTTATTGCAGGTGCCTCATCCTTGTTTTAGTTCAATATTTCAAGCAAGAAGAGCCCAAGACACGGATCGAAGTGCTGACGCATTTTAGGGGCAGAAGCCCAGGGGCGGTGGTCAGCAAGAAGCACACCAGGCCTGGGAAGAAGGGCACCCAGGAAATGCAAAGCTGCACGGTGCCTTTTTGGTCGTTGCTTCACAAAAAGCCTTGAGGCGACAGCACATGGCTCTGCAGATAAAACTGAGGAGAAAACCTGCATCTGTGCCCTCTTTCAGCTGTAACCAGTGACCGCGTGGACAGCACACACCCAGAGGGCCGGGCAGCCCCAGAGAAGACCTCTAACCATCAAGATACAGGTACTTATCATCCCTCTGGGTAGGAAGTCTGCCTCCCTCTCACCTCTTCCTCACTGAGAGGAAAGCCTTCTTACCGTTCCTGACACGTGTCTCCAATTCCCCTCTAAAATGCCTATAAAGATGAAGGGAAATCACCCTCCATCCAAAACAACAACGAGCACAAAATCAACGTGACTTCTTAAACCAAGACTGACGCTCACTCCAGCAGCTGTACCTGGAGGCTGTCTGATGACTCCCAGGTTATACAACGTGGTGGAGATGCATGGTCAGGGGCTGCCCACGCTCCCGTCATGTATGGTAACACATGCATGTGGTTCCAGGGATTAGGACATGTGGCCGTCTCTGGAAGAAGACAGGTATTTCCAGCCACCCCCAAATCCATATCCCATCAAGTCTCCAGTTAGGAGAAAGGAGGGCATACCCACCTGCCCAGGTGGGTCCTGTCCCCGTCTGCCATTGCCCAGGGTTCGCCTCTGCCTTCAGATCTGGACCCTCTTGCTTCTTGGGAAGCCAGAAGCTTGCGTGGTGACTGGACCTCCTCCATGTTCAGAACTGGAAGGCAATTTTCGAGGAATAGGGCTGCCTGACACAGGCTAGTCCCACCGGAGCCCGAGGTTTCAGCTTAGATTTTGGACAGCTTGAAAGCATCAGAAGAGGAGAGAGATGTGCGTTTGGGTAGGTGTTCCTGTTGGAAAGAGCGAATCAGAAGAAAGGAGAAGAGAAAGGCAGCAGTTTTCAACCCACTGGCGTCTTGTCTCAATTATTGTATTTTGATCGGTAGTGATTTTGGTAATTTTCCCCCTGTGTACTTTTGGTTCTGATGTAAACATTTTCAAATCTCCAAATCCCTAGTGAAAGGCGTGTAATTTTCTGGGTCTCAAACTCAGATGCAGCGAGAACAGTGAACATGCTTAAAATAATAACATTTTGGATGGAACCCATTTACAAAACGATGCTTGGAAATCAGGGCGAATGCATGATGCTAACATCAGGTCTGCAATGTATCTCTGACCTCCAGTTTCATTTGGAATTATTTTCATAAAGATTTCGCGAAAAGCAAGGTAATTTATGCAAGAGATTTTCCATTAACATAGTTTTCTGAAATATTACAAACATAAGGATCATTTGGGATCTTCATGTAACACTGGAAGTGTCTGTGAATCTGTATGTAAAAATGAATGTGTTTCGTATGACATTTCATGCATACAGATAAAAACATGAAGTATATGTAAGTATGCACTGTAAAAAAAATGAAACATATGACATTAAGGGGGTCTGTGGAGAATCAGTGCTTTAACAAAAACCACAGTGTGATTTCAATGAAAAGGTAATTCTGGTCAACAGGTGGGATGATTTACTTCAAAATGTATTGGTGTACTTTTGATATTTAAATATTCTGGCTGCTAATTTATTAATGTACATATCTGCCGTATACAATTTCCCTTATTAGACCCATATTGAAGAAGCACATACGTTACTTGTTTAAACATATGCAGCTTATCCGGTGTCTTTTCTCACCTCCTATCAAAATGGCCAGAATAATGTTTGGGGTGATAACATGTAAAATACACCAGTTTCTTGTGTAAGAAACTCACTCGCAAAAAAAAAAAAACAAAAACAAACAAACAAACAAAAAATAAATTCACTCGCAAATCCTCAGCTACACCCTTTTGAGAAAACTGGTTTTCTGTGCAAATAAAGTAAAAGGTTTGTAAAATATGCCTGAACTCCAAAGCAGCAGAAGCAGCTCTCTCGACGGCCAAGGAGATGTATTCGGATGTGAGAAACGGGTGAGGGACCACAGAGAGATGCAGCCCTGCTCAGCGATTACGGGAAATACACGACAGGAATCCCTGAAGTGGGCATTCTTGTTTATACTAACCTTTAAGGACAGGGCACACCCAGTGGTGTTTGCCTTTTGAGTGAAAGACCATCGCCACGTATGCATAGAATACCAGTTTTGTTCCAGCCCCCAACTTGGTGTGCATAGAGACCGGAACCGTTGACGTGTTCAGGGTTTGGAATGTCACTGTGGTTTCACCCTGATATAGAAAGGTGAGCCAGAGGGCAAAGGGCATTCCCCATGGTGGGGGACACTGGGACAAATTCCTCAGAGTTCAGAGTTGCTGAGGATCTTACTATCTTAGTCTGTCGGAGGTGCCATAACAAGGTCCCACAGACTGGGCACCTTAAACAATGGACATTTATCTCTCACAGTCCTGGAGGCTGGACATCCAAGGTCAAGGCACCAGCAGATGGAGCGTCTCTTGAGGGCTCGCTTCCTGGTTCTTGCTGTATCCTTACATGTGGAAGGGGTGAGGGAGCTCTCTGGGATCTCTATTCTAAGGGCACTAACTCCATTCATGGGGGCTCCACCCCTGTGACCTCATCACCTCCCCAAAACCCCATCTCCCGGTACCATCTCCTTGGGGTTGGGTTTCAATACACGAATTTTCGGGGGAGACAAACATTCAGACCATAGGGACATCAATATCTGGAATCCAGATATTGACAAAAGAACAACACCATCAACTAAGGGTATTGAGAGTTTAAATACCCCATTCCACCAGGTGCAGGCATGGGAATTTAATATCTGTTACCAGCATGCGTCGGATTTCCTTGAACCCTACTTGCCTTCCAGTAGCAACCCTGCTAAAGTCTGCCAGCTGGACAGAGCCCACTAGTAACAGCAGGTACTCCACTTGGCCATGCAGATTTAAGGAAGAGATACTTTTCACGTGGGAAGCCCTGCAGCGCCACGGTTATGGGTTATGCATGGGTGCTTCTGAGAGAAGAACAGCAAAGCAGCTGCTTCTCGAAACTGAGAAGCATTGCCATTCTGAAATAATTACCTCTGTTCCCACATTGTCCTTTGCATTGCTATTGAGTTGATTCCCGGAACATTCCTGATGCTTGTATCACCTGGGATATAAATCTATCCAAAAGGTAAAAGCCTGTGATATGCACTGCTGGTTGCTCGTGGACACAGCTGAAGGGTGATCTGCTCTGCTGTGTCAGGATCCTGATGGTTATTACCTGTGTTTACGTGTCTAATGAGACAAACGTCAAATCAGTGCAACTTAACCTGCAGCGGCGAAGCCCTAGGATAATGTCAGAGATACCGTGTATGATCTCAAATCTTCCTAGTCTTTCTGAATTTCATTGAAGTAGGTGGACCTGTTCTATGGTCTACTCAGTTAACAACGCCAGTTGGTGTAAGGCGGTGCCCAACAATTTGCATTTCAAACGAGTGTCCAGGTGATGCTGACCTTGTTGGCCCAGAGACCGTATTTTGAGAACCGCTCGTTGAGTAAAAGGAAATCTAAATTTCGAATAATTTTTAAAGTAAAAAGGATGACATCGGCTCCCATGAATGTATTAATGTATCCCAAGGATTATTAGATAAAAACTTGCTGCCTAAGCTGGTTAGTTTCTTTTTAAATTTATTTTATTTTACTTACTTATTTCTTAAGCTGGGTAACTGCTTAATGACCGCTAAATGAAAACAGCATCCTCATGCGTGGAAATCACTTTGCCTCAGGACACATGGTTACTAAACCCAGCGATACATTAAACAATATCAATGGAGTAATAAGCGCTCTGAGATATAATTGAAATATTAATTTGTGTTGTGTCTTATTTCAAGGAAACTGCTGAAAAATGCACTCCATGACTGTATGTATCTATTCTTATGCTGTCAAGCAGCAGTAAGCTACTAATGAAAAATTGTGACGAAAAGCATTATTTAGCATCATTAGAAAGGGAAGTTTTTGAAAATGAAGCAAATCAAAGCAATCGAAGCATCTTAGCTAAGTAAATAAATGGCCATACATTTGTGACAGAACAGTTAAACTAGTATTTAACACTGATTAGAAAAGAGTCATGCACCCCTATGTTCATAGCAGCACTGTTTACAATAGCCAGGACATGGGAGCAACCTAAGTGCCCATCAGCAGGTGATTGCTTTAAGAGGATCTGGTATATACACAATGGAATACTACTCAGCTGTAAAAAAGAACAAAATTTTGCCATTTACAGCAACATGGATGGACTTGGAGGGCATTATGCTAAATAAAATAAGGCAGACAGAAAAAGACATATACTATATATCACTTATATGTGGAATCTAAAAAATACAACAAAACTAGTGAATGTAACAAAAAAGAAGCCAACTCACAGATACAGAAAACAAACTAGTGGTTACCAGTGGGAAGGGGGGGAGGGGCAAGACAGGGATAGAGCGTTAGAGGTGCAAACTATTATGTATAAAATAAGCTACAAAGATATATTGTACAGCACGGGGAATACAGCCAATACTTTATAACAACTATAAATGCAGTATAACTTGTAAAAAACATTGAATCACTGTATTCTACACCTGTAAGTTATATAATATTGTGTAGCAACTATACTTCGATTAAAAAGAAATGGCTTTAGGTGTAAAAAACAAAACAAAACAAAAAAACTAGTAGTTTAAACGGACAGCAAAACTGGTAGGATTGACACAGAACTTCTACATGAGTGTAAGGGTGCTCACATAAGATGTATTTTGGAACATTTTAATCTTATTCTAAATGTCCTGGGGAAGCTTGCTTTCCTAAATACATTCCCAGAAGATTATTTCATGATATAATTAATCCGTCTATCACATCTGACTTTAAAATTTACCTACTTTTTGCATTATATTTTTTTAAATGCAGAGAAATTAAAATAGTTTTCTGAAATGCAGAATATGTACACACTAGACCTTACCAGTTCGAAAAAAAATCATCTTCTGTTTAATATGCAAATTTTGCTTCACATCAAAAGCTGGTCTCTTATTTGCATCTTCCTCTTTAAAGCCAAGTGCCTGTACTTTTGCTCTGTAGTCTAGGGAAACCTCAGTCATTCTGAAGAGGCTGACGTGTCATCTGTAAATAACATTTCTCAAATATTTGCGGCTAAGCTATTCTATTTTGATGTTTTAATGACTATCATATGTATGCATTTATCAATGTAAAAAAAATCTATATCTATCTATCTGTCTATATCAGGACTTGACAAATGCACACAACCAGGCCACACGTGTTATTTTTTCCCAGCACTCTGTCCTCTGAATACAAAACTAAAAATATTTTAAGGAAAATTCCGTAAGAAGTTGTTTGTAGCCCTGAGAAAACACTGCCATCCTCCCATGATTGGGTAACTTATTTCCTCATGAATATTTGTGTGCTGACATCGCAAGTATCTACTTGTTCATGTATTTCTGTTTTAAAAGTAGGATTATTTTACTGAATGTGTCTCCCCAAAGGTCGAAACCAATATTTCCCATTTTAGCAACTAAAATGTTGATGAACCATAAAGAATGTAAAACAATATTTTTGCTGCTTATATGAATGAGTCATATACATATATAGTTTTATATGTTCCATAAAATAAAATCCTATATATTGTGGGATATATTATTATTCCTACAAAGCACGCTTAAATGAAAGCGAGGTATTGGTTTTTGCCAATACAAATATAAAAAAGCAACCGTCTTTTGAAAAGGTCTTATTTTGCTTGTCCCAGAAAACTGTCCTGAGTCCAGGCATCCGTTTCACAAGGACTTTGATAGATCACCCCAGAACACCCCACTGGGAGGACGAGTGAAGCCAATAATGGCCCGTTTTTCTTGTCCTTTACCACTTGGGGGAAATGGAGAGCTCCTCTCTCGGTGGAAATCTTGTATCCAGTGTAGGTGTGGCTCACAATGACCCCAGCCGGGGAACCAGGAGGTTAGGTGTGTGTCACCAACTTCCAGTCTGTCAGTGATGGACAGCTGTTTCCCCAGGGAGGATGGGCTTCATGTCAGTCAGAGGTACCATTTCACACCACTGTTGGAGCTCTCTTTTACTGTTTTCTTTTCATTCTGTTCATTCCGGAGGAGGAAAAAAAAAAGTCACCAATGGTTATTTGTTTAGAAATTTACTTTGTGAAAGGCAGAAAATATCAAGAGGGGATGATACAGCAAACAGCAACTTAGGAATTGACTTAGAGAAAAATGGTAAGAAGTGCAAATCAAAACCACAATGGGGTATCACCTCACACCGGTCAGAGTGGCCATCATCAAACAATCTACAAACAATAAATGCTGGAGACGGTGTGGAGAAAAGGGAACCCTCTTGCACTGCTGGTGGGAATGTAAATCGGTGCAGCCACTAAGGAGAACAGTATGGAAGTTTCTCAAAAGATTGAAACTAGAACTACCATATGACCCAGCAATCCCACTCCTGGGCTTATACCCTGAGAAAACTGTAATTCAAAAAGACACATGTACCCCAATGTTCATTACAGCACTATTTACAATAGCCATGTCATGGAAGCAACCTAAATGCCCATCCACAGACGAATGGATAAAGAAGTTGTGGTGCATATATACAATGGAATACTACTCAGCCATAAAAAAGAATGAAATGTTGCCATTTGCAGCAACGGGGATGGACTTGGAGGGTATTATGCTTAGTGAAATAAGTCAGAAAGAGAAAGACAAATACTGTATGACCTCTCTTATATGTGGAGTCTAAAAAAAAATAAGCTTATAGAAACAGACAACAGATGGGCAGTTGGTAAAGGTAGGGGGTGAGGGGTAGTCAAAATGAGTGAAGGGGGTCAAAAGGCACAACCTTCCAGTTTTAAGTCCTCGGGATCTGATGTACGGCATGGTGACTATAGTTAATAATACTGTCTTGCATATTTGAAAGTTGCCACTTTCTCTCTTCACCACCAGAATATCCCCGGTGACCCTCTTCAGTCTGCTTCAGCCATAGTTAGATTTGGGCATCTGTTAAATCACTTCTGTCTTAGGGTAGGCTTTTAGAAAATGCTGCTTTCTGTACCATGCCCTAACAAAAGCTCCGTCATTTTCCGGGTGGTTAATTCCTTACTGGAATTTCTATTTTGTAAATTGCATTGTAATTTTAACAATTTAGTCATTCACCTTAGAATTGTTTATGGAGCCTTGAGTACATCACCCACTCTCTTAGCAACGGGGATCACAGAAATAAATACTATGAGTTCCCTTCATTCTTGGAGATTGTATTTCAGTGGGAGAGGTCAGAAAATAAGCCAACAAGTACATTAGGTAAAAATTTTCCATTTTAAGAGGTGTTATCTTGCATCTTCAATGTTTTCTGACCTACTGCAGTTCACATCCCTTTAACTTGACTCCTAGCTTTCAGTAAACTGTGTGATAGTTCCCTGTTCTTGAATGTGATGGCTTTATCTTAATTGAAATTCCGACATTATTTTAGGCTGTCGACTGCACATATTTCCAATGACAGGTTCTGTATCTTAAAAACAATCATTAAATTGAAACAGAAAAAAAAAGAGCACTTTATAACTGAAACTGTGTTGAAAAGCCTATGTTAATTTCCCGTCAAAATGAAATGGATCGAATTTTACATACCATGAAATGTTAGTGATACTGTTATTATCCAGGTCCAGTGCATAATGCTGTTTACTTTTTGGAGTCAGAAATCAAATACTGCTTTCGCTTGGATTGTTTCCATATATACTGTGAAGATATTTAAATTCATGAAAATAATGCATTTCCCATTTAAGTTGGGGATGATAAATGGAAATGTCCATTTAAATTGAGTTCTTTTTAGATCATTAAAAGGAAAAGTTGTTTGAATTTTGTGATCTGACGTACCTTCTGAACAATAGACAAAAATAAATAGGAATCACATTAACTTAATAATATACAATGCAGAAAAACAGAGCGACAATGAAAGTGCCAGTTACAGGGCTGTCAGTATTCCAGTAAAGAAGTACAAAGTTTAAAGTAGTATTTTTTAGATAAAAACCAAGGACACGTAGATAATTGCATCGTGAATTTGTATAATATCTAACTTTCCTGTCCCACAGTGTAGGGCAGGGGAACAGGGTCTAATTGCTGTCAAAATATATACTGCTGATAACAGTTAATAGTGTAAGAGCCAATTCTGCATTCTGCATTCTGTTGATTATTACTAGAAATATTCAAAGTCATGACTGTCAGCCTAAATCCTTTGATATTTAGATCATTCTCTTTTTACTTTCTTATCTGGATTAAAGATATAAAAATGTTCAGTTCTTAAAACTTTAGCCAGAGGCTGACACGATGATATGTCTCTCTTTCTGTCAAAATAAGTTTTTCTACTTCATCTTGAAAAGGAAAAAAGTTCTCTAATTTAGAATAATTAACCCAAGTGTATTTTCTGAATTCATTTATTGCTTTGAGAATTGAGCCATTTGTCTTTATAATCATAAAGTATCCTTTTTTGTTTAAGAGGGGAAAAGTAAAGAAGGAACAAATTTTTTTTTTTTTAAATCAATGAAGAATTCCTAAAGAGACAACTGATTGCCATAAGATATTTCTGGGAAAGTTAGACGACGATAGCTTGTCCCAGGGAGGAAGAAATCGGCATTAATTTGGGGTGTTGTCGGTGTGAAGGTATCTAATGTAATTTTAGATAATTTGTGGGGTATGCATTTTTATTTCAATGGTGATATACATACACAGTAAGTGCATTAAAATAAATAGGCACATAAAAATTCGTAGGAGTGATTGAAAATTCAGAAGTAGCCATTCTTCCATGGTCACTTTTTACAAATATAAGTGAAATTAGCTCAGTGAAATAATTTCTTAGGCTCGCTGATGGGTTAATCGTTAGAATTTTACACCATCCACCTGAACACTGTGGGCCATGACATTTATTTCAATAAATGACCAGCACCGTCTTTACTTCCTAATTATGTGTGTATAGCTCTATTTTATTATTATAGTGTATCTCTATATGTTTATTACTTTCTTCATTGAACCTAGTTCACTTATTACTTCTTTCACTGAACTCTGTAGTTCTTTAGATTCCATTAGGTACAGTTTCCTCTCACCCATGCATCGCATTTGCTTCTGTGTTTCAACATCAGTCATCTCCTTGCTTTGTATCGGAGAAGAGGCTGTATAAATTATGTAGAATTGAATTCAGAGGAAATAGCGTATCTCAAATAGGTTTAAATCCAGGCTCTTTCTATGAAACCTTTTGGCTCAAGCCTTTGTTTACTTTACCTGTAAAATG
Organism: Grampus griseus; assembly: GCF_964374135.1. Lineage (NCBI taxonomy): Eukaryota > Metazoa > Chordata > Mammalia > Artiodactyla > Delphinidae > Grampus > Grampus griseus. The sequence goes on along the minus strand of NC_139016.1, from coordinate 2,999,493 downwards.
TGACATTTCAGAACCGCCATCATAAGATACTTATTAGAAGAAAATGACGTGGGAATAAAGCAAGCAACTCAGTGCATGCTTTGTCAGCATAAATAATAAATAATTATAAAGTCAAGAAATGGAAATGGCAAATATCATTATTAGTGTGTTGTAGGTTATAATTGAAATGAACCTGGGCATCACAAATTAAATGATCCGAAACCAGAGATGTACTCATTAGAAAATGACAAGGATTAAATTTTAAACCAAGACTGCTCTCCAGTATTTTTTTTTTCTTTTCAAATTACGCGTTGACAGAGTGGAGTAGAATTTCTTCTTTAGCAAAAGAGCTTGTAGTAAGGTTTTTTCCCACTTGAACTGCTGGAAGGATAATCCTCTCATCGAATGGCACAGATTGTCACACTTGAAATATTTAAGTTATCAGGGTCTCTTTCCAAGAATCACTGTCAGTCACTATGCCTTGGTTTCCAGACTGTATCTACAGTCCAGATGGTACAATTCTCAACAGGAATTTCTACCAACTAACTGATGGTACTAAATTCAGAATATCATCTCCAGCTATTCTCTGCCTGTGAACGTTGCACCCCCAATCCTGATGATTTTGCGTGATGTGGTTAGATTACTCCATCACCTCTTTTCTTCTGTCAGGACATAGAGAAGCCAATTGCTGTCCTCAGAGGTGTGTAATGAGAGATACGTAACAATATAGATAAATTACTTAGGCGTGGCAAACCTAACAAGTGTTTGATAAATATTATAGTAATGAGTACGACTTTACAACTTTATACTGTAGATGTATACTAGGTTATATACAGAGAGATCTCCATTTTTCATTAAAATGAATATTCAGAAAGCTAAAAGATATAGAAGTCTAAGAAGCATCATGTATGATGTAATGAAAGTCTTGACAGTAGAGAAGTAGTTGTTCTCATAGCCCAACTGGATGGATGGGAACATAAGATTCCACTTTGTGGCTAAGATGATAAAAACCCATGCATGGCAGAAATCCAGATATTAAAATACTCAAGAGTGATAATTGCAGCCAGTAAATCTCACCAGCCATTGTGGATGAGAAAGTGGACGTGTGGAATTTCCTTTCCACGTGAGGAGACAGATGCTTTAATTAGCTTGACTGTGATGGTCATTTCACGCGTATACGTCTATGAAAACATCCACTTGTGCCCTGTAAAGTATACACAATTTTTATTTGTCCTTTATACCGCAGTAAAGCTGGGGAAAAGAAGAAAATGGATCTTTTTTGTATGTTGTCTTTCCATCTCAAATATTTCCATCTCATTATTGACCGGAGACGTATTAATATGTCCTTCGTTACCCGAACGTTATGTATCAGTACGTTTTCAGAGAGGGATACAGTTAACATCACCGTGCGAAGTTGCTAGAGCTTAACGTTGATCAAGGGTTCATTATACGACGTATGATTGTCCTTATCATTCACATTTCGCTCCGTTAGGTTTTTGTTCCAACCTTGTGTCTATCATAAACGTACAATTTTCAAAACTGACGCCCCGCGAAATTCTGAGTGAAGAAGGATCTTTCGGTGAATTTTAGGTAGATACTTTCTCTGATGGTCCGAGTGCCATATATACTAGTGTCTCAGAAGATGATAGTGCTTCCGAATATAGTTCTGACTCAGACGATGTGAATAATACCCCGGTCAGTAATGAGTTCAAGGAAGTTACCAGGCATCTCTCCTCTGCTCTGTCTGTGTACTGCCTTTCCTGCAGTTTCATAGCCCAAAGCTTGGGACTTGTTAATCAAGGCATTTAGAGAACAGAACTGCCCGTTTAAGTGGTCATTCACCCCTCGTTCTCTCCAGGGCTTGTTCCCGTTGTTTTAAATGGCCTTGCTTGGGCGTCTTAGCCCACTGCCCCCAGGAAACAATTTCACCCTCCATTAGATCTCATTCTTCGGAATATTGTGACGCTTAACCTAAGACACATTGACTTCGGATGATCACCTTATGCTTTGAACTCTTTGAGCTTAATGCCTGTCTGTCCCCCTGGCAAACCAGAATGTGATCAAGGTCACCGTTTAAACTTTATCATTTTAGACATAAAATAAGCTGCGTTCGCTTTGATAGCTTTACGTTTTAACGTTAATAAACTTTTCAGTATTCTATTCCGGCATGAATGGGTTTCCACGTTGCTTCCTTCATTTTTGTGTGATATATCCTCACTTCATCTAAAAACATCCTAAGATCCCTGTCACTTGGTTTGTCGCAGGGATGTCCTAAAGTTATTACTAGGTACTGTCAGGGTAGAAGAAACTTCCCTCTACCCTTCCAGGCTCCTCTGGCTGGTCTAAGAATGAAGTGGACGTGAGACAGATGAACAGGAGAAAATCACACAACGTTTAGTCACACGCACACATGGGAGAGACCCGGGAAAACTGAGTCACTCACCAAGATGACTGAACCCCTCCCCTTAAATACCATCTTCAGTTAAGACAGAAGAGCCTGTTGGGATAGTGATTTGGGACCTCAAAGGGGAGGAAGGCAGTTCCCATGGAGACGGAGAAGCAAGTGTTTGTAAACAAGTGTTTGCTGGGCCTGCAGAGACAGGGGGACACAGAGAGGCATTGTAACAGGCAGACCTTGCTGGGTTCCTCCCCACCTACACGCCCAGTTCACAGTACAGTTACCTAGGGTGACGGCTCCCTTCCTGGGGCAGGTCCTCTGTCTCCATTCCTCAGGCAGTTAGGGGAAGGTCACACGTTCTTCCTGATTTTTGGGGGGCCTTGATTATTTTCAGTTCACAATAATCCGCATGCCAAGGAGACATTTGGGGGTGGCAATATTTGCTCCCCTAGAGTACAGTAAAAAATACATATTAAAAACATTCTGAGGGACTTCCTTGGTGGCGCAGTGGTTAAGAATCTGCCTGCCAGTGCAGGGGACGTGGGTTCGAGTCCCGGTCCGGGAAGATCCCACATGCCGCGGAGCGTCTGGGCTCGTGAGCCATGGCCGCCGGGCCCACGCATCCGGAGTCTGCAACGGGAGAGGCCACAACAGTTAGAGGCCTGCGTACTGCAAAAAAAAAAAAAAAACATTCTGAGTACACCTGAATCTAACACAACATTGTAAATCAACTATATTACAATAAAAATTTAAAAAATTTTTTGAACTCTTAATAATGAATCACAATGCACTTGATACTCAATTTATATTTTATATTAAATTTATTTAAATTGATATATGTATACACATTGTGTAAGTACTGTATATAGTATATAATTTATATGTACATATAAATTACATGTCTTTATACCATTTTACAACTGAATGTATATATATACATTTGTATATGTACTTGTACAAATTGTGTAAATATATATAAATTATATATATGTTTTATATAGATTTATAAAATAATATATATTGGATAATATGTGAAAAGAATGCAGAGTAGGAGTTCCTGATTTGATTTTTTTTTTTTTTTGGAGTGTTAGGTTTCAGGTTTATTACAAAGTCAAAGCAAATATGTAATTTATAGTAATTATAGTAATATATTATTTTTCAACCGTATTATTTTCAGGACTCAACACTTATAGCACTCTTTTTTAAAATTTTTTGAATATTTTATTTTTTTATACAGCAGGTTCTTATTAGTTATTCATGTTTCTTCAGTTGTTCTTCTAGGCTTTTCAGATTCATAGAACTAAATCCCAGGTGTTAGGGAAAGGTCACACAATTTACACAAGAAAATATTTGTTTGCCAGTTGTGCTAAGAGAAAATTCTTTCTTCTATAAATAGCAAAATAACATATATATCCCTTCAAATCCAAGCTGCCCTGGTAAGAGTGTTCTTTTTTTTTTTTTTTTTTTAAAGAAGATGTTGGGGGTAGGAGTTTATTAATTAATTAATTAATTTTTGCTGTGTTGGGTCTTCGTTTCTGTGCGAGAGCTTTCTCTAGTTGTGGCAAGCGGGGGCCACTCTTCATCGCAGTGTGCGGGCCTCTCACTATCGTGGCCTCTCTTTTTGTGGAGCACAGGCTCCAGACGCGCAGACTCAGTAGTTGTGGCTCACGGGCCTAGTTGCTCCGCGGCATGTGGGATCCTCCCAGACCAGGGCTCGAACCCGTGTCCCCTGCATTAGCAGGCAGATTCTCAACCACTGTGCCACCAGGGAACCCCCAAGAGTGTTCTTTACTCTTGCAGGTTGCTTCAGTTAAGGACATCAGAAATATGACCTGTTCCAGAAAAAAGTATATCTTTTAATGTATATTTTTGGTTGATTGCAAGTAGTAAAAGGAAGTTATACATGTAGAAAAAAAAGAAGCTTCTTAAAAAATGTGATCTCATGAACAATGCACTAAGATGGATAATTCTTTAAAAAGGCCCACTGGAGATTCTGCCTTGAAAAAATAATATTAACTTGACACCAATGAAATGTCATACTTAATATGATAAATCTTTAAATAAAGTTAGTTGGTTAATGATATTTGGAAATGCTTGACTAGAAAAACCAGTGAGCATTATCACTTGGATGTTTCCCACATAGGAAATCAATGTAGCTGGCATAGACAGTCGCCACTTTTTACCAAAGAATTATAATCCACTTGTTGTCATTAGAAACAACTTACAACTCAAGGCTGTATAAGGCTGAATTTCATTGTTAGAAAGAGGAAAGATGGTTGGAAGAAAAGTTCCTTTAAAAATATTTTATCGGGGCTTCCCTGGTGGTGCAGTGGTTGAGAGTCCGCCTGCCGATGCAGGGGACACGGGTTTGTGCCCCGGTCTGGGAAGATCCCACATGCCGCGGAGCGGCTGGGCCCATGAGCCATGGCCGCTGAGCCTGCACGTCCGGAGCCTGTGCTCCGCAACGGGAGAGGCCACAGCAGTGAGAGGCCCGCGTACCACAAAAAACAAAAACAAAAACAAAAATATTTTATCGATTTGTCAGCCCCAAATAATAAATGCTCAGTGTAGAAAACTTGAGAAACGTAGGAGCGTATAACATAAGCAAAAAGTTCACAAATGACACAGGACATAGAGTGTAGCCATCGCTAATGTTGCATTGGATTTTCTTTCATACTTTCCTGTGAATAGGTACATGGACAAATAACACTGCAGATGGAGTGTCCTATATTTTACCTGCTTATCACTTGTCTATGTCATCAGTCTGTCTATCATCTATCTCATCTATTTATGTATCTAGCTAGCTAGCTACTATCTATCTATCTATCTGTCTGTTATCTAGCTAGCTAGCTATTATCTGTCCATCCATCCTTCTAGCTAGGTAGCTAGCTAGCTATTATCTATCTATTCATCCATCCATCCATCCTTCTATCCATCCATCTAGCTATCTGTTTAGCTAGCTAGCTAGCTAGCTACCTATCTATATATCTAGCTAGCTAGCTTTTACCTATCTATCTATCTATCATCTATCTAATTCTCAGTGGACTAGCTCAAGTACAGCTTTCTCTCTGAAGCTTCTGTTAATTGTAACAGTGCAGTGTAAGGGAAAAAAAGACGTGACGGTCCTAATGTTCAGTGCACCCCAGTGTTTTTCACTCTCTATTCTCTGCAAATACACATCTTGCTATTCATCTTTTCTTTGAGCACTTCTTTTTCCATTTACATTGTAGGTAAGGCTAACCTAAAATTCTGAAATCACCTCAAAATTTTGCCCATAAATGAAGTCATCATCTAAAAATGGCTACTTCCTTTGTTTATTTTTATGTTCCTACTAATTCATGAATAAAATTAGAAAAATTTAAACTTGTTAATATTTTTCTACTAATCAGAATTTTTTATTATATCTTTCAAATCTGTCTTTTTGTTCTTATATTTACTCAACTCTAGACAGTAAAATCTTACCTGTTCTACCACAGCAGACCTCTTTCTGACCTCTAATATTTCCACACACTATTGTTACTTTTATATCCCTAAATTTTCTTTTATCACATCATAGTCTCTTGGTTAAAATCATTCAGTGTTTTTCTATTATTCCAAAACAAAATTTATTCTTAGTTGGATCCTGATTATTTTTCCTATCTTGCGATTAGCTAATTAAGTGTACACAGTTATTCGGTGTAGAATTTCTAATAGCTATCCTGTTCATGGAACACAGCTTCCGAAACGCTGTTCGTTGCATATTAGGGATTGTTTATTGGTTTGTTATTTGTTAAATAACCAATATTTGTTATTGGTTATTTATCGTTTTCGCCTGTGTAATGACAAGTCAGGGTATGGAGTAGCCATTGCCTCCAGCTCATAAGCTTCTGGATATCAACAGGCTCATACGTTTGGAGAAGTAGCATTCTTGGCTATAATGTGCCAAGATGAGGGGGAGGGGAAATTTTGAGAAACACTGATTTAGGAACAGGTTTTGCTGTTTGAATAATCACCAGGAGCACAATAAATTGAGTAAGATAAGAGGACTTTTATTCATTAACAAGGTTTCCACACTGATGCAGGAGATCCGTGGTGCTGGAACCCAGGCTCCTTCTGTATTGTGGCTCTGCCTGCCCCTGAGCTTTTTTTTTTTTTTTGCGGTACGCGTGCCTCTCACTGATGTGGCCCCTCCCGCTGTGGAGCACAGGCTCCAGACATGCAGGCTCAGCGGCCACAGCTCACGGGCCCAGCCGCCCCGCGGCATGTGGGATCTTCCCGGACCGGGGCACGAACCCGCATCCCCTGCATTGGCAGGCGGACTCTCAACCGCTGCGCCACCAGGGAAGCCCTGCCCCTGAACTTTGATTGGACATTCATGCTCCCTACCTTCCTTTATTCCTGCCAGAAAGGAGTTGGCCCGTACATGGCACACTCATCCGTGAAGTGGCATCCCTGGAGCTTGTGGCATCCCTCTCCCATCCCTCTTACCATCCAGACACTACCCACACAGCTGCAAGGGAAGCTGGAAGAGAGACCGTTTTCCTCATGCTCATGTCCAGCTTAGGACACAGGAGGATTTTCCTTTTGTTTTGTTTTCTTTTATTTCCCTAAAATAAAAAATAAAGATGACCGTGATTAGCTCTACCCTAACTACCGATGCCCCATAAAGGAAGCTATTAGAACTGAAGATTTCTTAAGGGAATAAACCAAGGATTTAAGGTGTTGGAATTAGAAAAATCTTGGTTTGAGTTCACAATAATAAAAATAAGACTATAAGTGTTTTAATATTTTTATGAGACAGTAGTAGAACTACCTGTTTTTTTTAAGTAAGAAAATAGACATCTGTATAAACATTGAAGCATTAAACAGCAAAGTTACCGTTTCTGTGTCTCCATATATAATCTCTGGCAGATACTGTGAAGCCAGCAATAGGTATTAGCATGGAAGGTAGATTTCTAGAGTTCTTCTGTTTATGTCAGACTAATTTGGCTTGGATAATGGCACATATGCATGCACAGGTAGTGTGGCGTATCACAGGGAATGGTAATAGGGTGGTTTGGCATATGTTCAATGCAGACTTCCAACACTGCGCCAGCATACAGATATAAAGTTTAAGAACAGATTGAAGGTCCAGAAAAGATTCCATGCCACACAGAGAGGCCAGTGGAGCTGTACAACAGGGTTAACATTTCCCTGTGACTTTTTTATAACATAGAAATAGAGTGAAATATAGCCATGTTTCACAGTGGGAGATTCTAATGCTAATGTTCTCTTATAGAAGATTGATCACAATGACTTATTTTGACTTAATGAGTCAAAGGTTATAGAGTTCCTGAAAAATACTAGGGCCTCGCGTTTAGTAAGTCTCTAAAGTCCTGTCATTTTTTGTTTGTTTCTTTTCCTTTTCAGATATTTTTATTGAAATATAGTTGATTTACAGTGTTGTGTTAGTTTCAGGTGTACAGCAAAGTGATACAGTTATACATATATGTATATTCTTTTTTTTTTTTTTTTTGCGGTACACGGGCCTCTCACTGTTGTGGCCTCTCCCGTTGCGGAGCACAGGCTCCGGACGCGCAGGCTCAGCAGCCACGGCTCACGGGCCCAGCCGCTCCGCGGCATGTGGGATCTTCCCGGACCGCGGCACGAACCCGTGTCCCCTGCATCGGCAGGCGGACTCTCAACCACTGCGCCACCAGGGAAGACCTGTATATTCTTTTTTTCACATTTTCTTCTATTATAGGTTATTACAAGGTATTGAGTATAGTTCCCTGTGCTATACAATAGGTCCTTATTAGTTATTTATTTTATATACAGTAGTGTGTATCTGTTAATTCCAAAATACTAGTTTATTCCTCTCCCCTTCCCCTTTGCTAACCATAAGTTTGTTTTCTATGTCTGTGAGTCTGTTTGTGTTTTGTAAATTAGCTCATTTGCATCGTTTTTGTACATTCCACCTATGAGCGATATCATATAATATTCGTCTTTCACTGTCTGACTTACTTCACTTAGTATGATAATTTCTAAGGCATCCATGTTGCTGCAAATGACATTATTTCATTTTTTATGGCTGAGTAGTATTCCATTGTATGTATGTACCACATCTTCTTTATCCATTCATCTGTCAGTGGACATTTCGGTTGTTTTCATGTCTTGGCTATTGTAGATAATGCTGCTATGAACATTGGGGTGCATGTATCTTTTCAAAGTCCTATTAGGTTTTGATGTTTTAGTGGTTAAACTGTTTTAAAATTAAGCCAATTCAGTATTCCCTGCTACTGGATCCCCTTCCGTAAAGCAGAATTTGTAATTTGTGATAGACAACTAAATATTCATATTTATGGTGGAGGGTAAAAAAATCTCCAGATTTTCTCTCTACAGAAAATACTCTTGAACATAAGGACCTTTTCCATATACTTTACAGGGGCTAACTGACAAATCCACACAAAGACGTCTTTCATAAAAGCAGACAGAATTGGGTGTAAATTCCATGGTAACATTTTCTAAGCTCCAACTAGCTCATAGGCAATAGGGGACCACCATTACCCCTCCTAGTATCATAAAGAAGACTAACTAAAATCGAAAAATAAAATTACCTACAATTATTTAAACATTATTTTTTAAATTCTTCTTTACCTCATTCATGTTTTCATTGCAAGAATGTAATCCGTTACGTTCAATGGCCTCGTCTCTCTGTCTCTCACACTGTCCTGCAATTTCATTAAACTCTAGTGCTTGGTAATGAAGGATGAATATTTATTTTAGCTCTGTTATGTAAATTCCCTGCTATCTCCAACTCCAGATATCCAGGTGACGAGACATTAAGTAATGTTGAATCAGGTGAGGATATATAAATTATCAAACTACTTCCAGCAGGTAAATTTTGTCACATTTTTTTTTCATGTAAAAAATAATTGTAATGGGAAAAAGTCAACCTGAAAAGGCTCGATACTCTATGAATCCAATTCTGTGACATCCTGGAAAAGGGAAAACTATGGAGACAGTAAAATGACCGGTGGTCAGTGGGGAGGGAGGGATGGATGAATGGATGGAGGAGAGGGAATTTCGGGCAGTTAAACTCCTCTGTATGACACCATAATGATGGATACATTGTCCAAATCCATGGAAAGTACACCACCAAGAGTGAACCCTAATGTCGACTATGGACTTTGGGTGATGACGATGTGTCCATGGAGGTTCATCGCTCATAAAGAATGTATCATCTGGAGGGGAATGTGGATAATAGGGGAGGCTATGCGTGTGTGCGGGACAGGGGATACATGGGAACTCTCTGTACCTTTTCCTCAAATTTGCTGTGGACCTAAAACTACTCTAAAAATATCCAGTCTTTAAAAATAAACTTGTAGTAGCATAGAGATCTAGCATGTCAGGCCATCCAAGCAGGTGTCCATGTGTTCCCCCTATGAAAGAGTTAACTTTCAATGGGGTCAACCCAGCTTAAATACTGACAGGGGGAGAGAGAGACTTCAGGATGTAATATGTCCTGTCATATTGCCGTGTGCATCTTGTGTATTGTGAAGTCTCTCCCAGAACTGTTCTATCTCTTCAAAAGTCGTTTGTGTTTTGTTTCATTGGTGTTTGTGTGCGTGTTTCTTCTAAATCATTTCACGTCTCTGATTCGTAGGTCTAGCCTCTTACAGTCCCTGTGGAGCCATTACGCAGGGGGTCTGTCCCCTCTTAGAAGGGAAGCCTAGTTACCAAAACGAACATACTGATCATGTGTTAAGTGTTTCCTATGCACCTGCATAACTCTGAGCATTTCATGTGTCTTCTCTGAATGGATTGTACATTTGCAACTTTTGAAATTTGTTTTAATATTCACTAGGCATGTATTTTGAAGCTGTATTAGTGGGTGCAAATATGGGATGACTTTAATTTCCTATTACATACCAGCTTGTGGTTATGGATTTAATGGTATATCTTTCCACCCTTTTGTTTTCAAACTTCCTCTGTCCTCATGTTTCAGTCAATATCATACATAATGTACAACTTGTAGTCAGTATAATATATTTGTTGTTGTTACTGTTGTGATTGTTTGTTGTTCTTTTTCATCCAAGTTGACAAGCTTGATATGTTATTTGGAGTTGTTACTTCATTTACATTTTATGTAAATGCTAGTTTTGTTTTCCTCTACAATAATACAAATATATATATATATTTTTTCTCCCCTATTTGGCCCATCTATTGCATGTTGTTTTATTTCCTCTTTCTTAACATATGTGAGATCGATTGACGCTTTTTATTATTTTATTTGTTCCTTCTTTTAACATTTTATAGATTTTAATGGTCTAGAATGAACGCAAAGAAGGTAACACACAACTGAGACTTATAACACTCTAATATAAAATGTTACAATATTACTAATTCCCCAATGCAGCTAAAACCTTAGAAGCTACGAACATATTTACCCACATACCCTCTTTCTTTGGGTTACTACTTCCCTCCACTTTTTGGTTTAAATAAAATTTGAAGTCCAAGGACAACCAGAGTTATTGTTTTGTGGTTGATATTTATTGACATATATGAATATATTAGCCCTTTGCTGGTTCTTCATATCCTGCTGCTTTTCCGTGTCCATTATAATTATTAAGAAGAATCCTTCTTAGTATTCTGCTCGTGAGAAATTCCATCAGCCTTTATATGAGAGCTGCTTTGTGTCAACGTTCATTTTTTGAAAGATATGTTTACTGGTTCCAGAAAATATAACTTTCTTCACTTCGAAAATGTCATTCCATTGCATTCTTCTGTTCATGATGAATCCAGGTGTCATATTTAGGACCCAGCTGTACATGCATGAGAAACTTCTGGTCATGTGTACCAGGAGAGTAACACAAAAATGTTTTTAGCAGCCTTGCAAAGTGGTACAAAACCCAGAAAGGCACACTGGAAAAAAGATAGATATAAAGAGTATATTATACTCACATCATGGACTATTATAGAGCCTTGAACATAAATCATCTTAACTACTTGCCTGCTTGCAAACATGAATGCCCATGAGTAAGCATGTGTATCGATTAAAAACTATTCCTAAGAGAAAACAGAGTATGATGCTCTTATAACAAATTCATAAATCTGTAAACAACAGGATAAATCCACATTTACATATGTGTAGGTGTCCAAACACATACGCACACATGCATACACACATGCATACACATACATGTATGTATGTAGCTATGCATACATGTGTGTATATACGCTTGTACATACACAGTTCTAAAAGTTTAAACGTTTTATCCTGTCAGAGATGAACATTTGTGTTCAGTGAGTTCTGACTCTAGACATGCTTTGCTTTTAAAGATGTCAACTTGCAGAACTGCAGGTACCAAAAGATTTAAGAAGTAGATGCTAGAGAATGAACACAGATGAGTTCAGAGATTGCAATGAAGCAACTAGAGATTAATTGCCTACCAGGAAAGGGAAAATGTGAACTCTACCCTGAAACATCCAATAACTGAAATACAAACAAAGAGTGTGCTTTTTAGGAAAGCTTTTCTAGTTTTTCTTTTCTTTTCTTTTCTTTTCTATTTAGGAAGCCTCTTTGAACAAAATGACTTTCATTGAAGTGATGTCTAAATGACATTGTCAATATCACTATAAAATTATACCATTAAATTTGCTTTCGGATGAGTTCCTGCAGTTTACCTACCGCATAATCTCTGCTTCCTAAATTATATGCCTCTCCTCTCTTTCCTGAGATTCATCACAAAATGACCACACATAAGGTACAATTTGAAGCCAGTCACCGTAGCTCATCATTTTTTGAGTTATGTTACATATTGTATATTCTGCTTCTTCCCAAATGAAGAGATCAGTAAAATGGAATAGGGTTGTTTTTATAGCAGCTCAAGGTAAATTAGGAAAAATTGGTCATAGGTGTTATTTTATGTGAAAAACACAAATATATATGTTCATCACATAACCTTAAGTATGGGGAATAAATTTCCTACCATGTATCAACTAACAGGTAGAAATTTGTATCCTAATTCTACAGATGAAGAAACATAGACCTGATGTGATTAAATATTTGAGGGAATACATAGGTCAGAAATGGGGAGACCAGATTTTGAAGCCAGATCTGCTCACTGTAACCAATTCACCTGCTGCCTTGAAAGTAGAACTTTCCAACAGTTGGACCTGCTTAGTAGTATAAGATTCTGTCTCAAGATGTAGTAATGCCTATATTCCAGATTCACTAGACACAGAAAACAAAACAAAACAAAATAGAATAAACCAAAAAAAAATTTTTTCCTATCATTCCTTCATTTTATAGCTTCAGAATTAAATGGCTTATTAAGGGTGAAGCAGCTAGCTAATGTCAGGGCCAGACATGAAACTGAAATTGTTGGCCCTCAGATGCTACTTTTCCATGAACTAGGTATTTACATTGTAAATGTTATGTATGTGAATTAGTGTTTGCTATGAAAGAGCGTATTTATAAATTCAGAAATTCCATCTATCAAACTTCTGGAATTTGTTTTTTGAATTTTGACAATTGTAGACAATCTTAACATTTGTAATCCACATCAATATTATAATTTATATTACTTTGTGTTTTTGTGTAATTATAGTAAAACAACCTTCATAATATATTCATGGAATACAGGATGCACAGGGTAAACTAGGGATCCTTTAATCATTAGAAAATGATGATATAATGTAGAGAATAATATTGGAATGCAGGTACTTAAAAGAAAAACCAAAAAACTAGGATAAGTCTTAGGAAATCAACATAGCAAACTCATTTTCAAGGTGCGAATGGTCAAACAGTTGAACCATAATAAAAATATATATTTACCTGTCCACACACTTGTGTTTCAAGATGCAGCTGAAGTGCCCCTGGGAGCCAATGACGTCTTATTAGCAAGAGCTGCATACACTTAACTATAAAATAAGCCAGGGCCTTCTGGAAACTACAGAGGATATGTTACCTTTAAATTCAAAATAAGCAGCGACCCCTAGAATGCAGATCAGAGAAGGCAACTGAGCTGAACCGTGGGAAAGAGAAGGATGCTTATGATGGGTCATAAGAAAATGTATTGCTTGTAACAGGTTCGCTATCAGATATAGGTGCAAAGAATGTGAAATTTGAGTCAAACCTCTGTACACCAGTAAGGATAGACCATCTTAACATAGCTGTTAATATTTTGAGAAATTACAAAGATACCTTATTGTATGTATATAATATATATACACACACATCATGTATATCGATAATATGTATATAATATGTATATATGTATAATATATACATATATGCACAGTGTATATACATACATGTATATATATATACACTGAATATATAATATGTATCATCAGTGTACATACTGTATATACGTATATATAATCTGTTTACATATAAAATCTGTATAACCTCTATGTGATATAATCTCTATATAAAATCTTTATAGTATATACAGAATATTTATAAGCATATGTGTGTGTATATATATATACCTATATATAATGTATAATCAGGTTGTATTTATAGAGAAACATAATAAATCTCTTTCAGAAACATAATAATCCAAATATTGGGCCACAGAAAGAATGAGTGGAGTTTCTGTGTCCAAAGCCAGACATAGAATTACTTGGACATCCCTCCCAGATGCAAGTTATAGGACGATCTCACATGGGCTTTTTAGGTTGTCACATAATTATGACCCATAGAGGCTATCCAAGAAAGTCTTTGGGATTCACAGTGACATTAAATTAATGGATGAGTAATTGATATTGTTCTTATCACGAGATTCTTTTCTCTTTAATTGGTTTATAAGAAATTCCATTAAGAGAATTCCTGTATCCAATAATTATACTGTCGATTTCATTTTTAAAAAGTTAAGGCCAATGGACTTTTATGATTTCTGCCAAATGTGGCCATTCTAGAAGTGTTCATTGCAGCTAAACTTTGTTGCCATTTATGACAGGAACTGCAGATGTAAAATTATGTTCTTGGAAACACACTTTTATTTACATATTGAGGCGTGAGGAAGATTAGCTATGATCGGTCACCAGAAAGGTCACGTTAATATGTAGAATGAGTAGGGAAGATAGAAAAATGGGGTTATGTATTTTTCATCTTTTGTTTGTTAACCTCATATTTTTTGTAAGTCGATGGTCATTCTCCAACGTATATCCTCCACAGTCAGCATAGGGTTTGTAGCTAAGTGGATTGAGGCCATAATAGACTGAGTACCGACTGCTGACATGTAAGCACCTGTTCTTATCTAATATTCTAAAGTATTTCTCCAAGGTCTTCAGGATCAGAGTGAAAAATGCCATTTGTTTAAACTCATTCTTGCAGCATAAACAAAGATCGTTTGCCAAGTACATGTGATCCCCCTTAAGGATGGTGAGTGTTCATAAGAAGGCCAGCTCCTGGAAATAATAGTTGTACGGACTAGCTATTTCTGGATTAGCCTTGAACTGGGGGTCTCAGCACATTCACAGCTCAAAAAAGTTAATTTGATTGTTGGAATTGGATCAATGTTTGTTAATGCTGTCCTCAAAGAGAAGACCAAATTCTTTTATCCCTAGGCACTCAAATTTATCGTCTTAGGTAAAACAATGCAGAATAATTTCTTCCGTGTTGTGCCCCTAAAGGACTTGAGAAGGCGTTGTGTCTTCATGGATGTTTTCTTTGCTCTTTCCACATCATGGTTGCTAAATAACAGTCACTTCCAGTCTCCGTGCATCAGCTTGAGATGATGGGATAGTACAGCACTCCTCCCCAGGATGGTGCCAGACTCCCACAGACAGCCACCTTTGGAGATCCCAGCTAGCCACTGAGTGTGGTGGGAGTGGGCAAACGACATCTGTTTTCATTTGGGGGCGTGATGGCTTATCTCCTGTGTCAAGTTGACTGGGCCATGGGGTTGCCCAGGTGTTGGTTTAAACATTCTTTCTGGGTGTATTAGTGAGAGTGTTTCTGGAAGAGATTCACATTTGAGTCAAGCCCATGATTACCGTACTTAACGTGGCTGGGCATGACCCAGTTCACAGAGAGCCTGAACAGAACAAAAAGGGCAAGGGTGGATTCATTCTGTCTGCCTGACTCTCTTTGAACTGGTTTTCAGTCCTTTCCTGCCTTTGCACTTGAACTTGGACTGCAAATACACCATCAGGTCTCCTGGGTCTATAGCTTGCCAACCACAGATTTTGACGCTTGTCAGCCTCCAAAATCATGAGTCAATTCCATAGGATATGTAGAGACAGAGACAGATGTAGATAGATAGATACATAGATACACACATAAATGAATAGATAGATAAATGGATACATAGATAGATAGATACATAGATATATAGACAGATACATACATACATACATAGATAAATGGATAGATACATATATACATAGATAGATATATACATACATAAATGAATAGATCGATAACTGGATAGATAGATACATAGACAGACATAGATATGCAGTTTTCTCCTACTGATTCTCTTTCTCTGTGGAACCCTGACTCATCTGACTAATACAAGGGGGTACTTTAGGGTCAAGATTTCTTAAACTAAAAAAATGAAAGATCACATATAATCATTTAACATTTTGGAAACCTTCAGGGTCAGTTGTGGTTGACCCAAGGATTGTGAGGTCTGTTCTGATATGTTAGTGGTCAGGGCCTAGGTATGCTAGCCATTTTGAGGATACAGAAGAGTTCTGTTCAAAGAACTGTCCCTTTTCCCTCATGACTTTCACGTATCCTCCCAGACATACATGTAAGTGGAAAAAAAAAAAAAAGAGATTTTGTATATATACAGATTGTATAGAGTATGTATACTGATTATACATATATATACACTGTATATACATATATATTATACATATACACACACTGTATATATACAATGTGTGTATATATGTATATATACATTCTATATATATAGTGTGTGTACAGATATATATACAGTGTGTATATATATACATATATATATATATACACACACACACACATGCAGTGTATATATATTGCTCTCTCTGAGTCCAGAAACTAATTAAACCCCATTTTACATATGAATACAAATAATGTTTCAAATTGTTCTTATACACATTGAATTTTCAAGGAAGAAGACATTTAACGGTGTAAATTCAGGGAAAATGATGTTTTGTTTTCTTTTAAAGGCTTTTCCTTGGAAAACCTTTCTTTCAAGACAGACTACGAGCAAATTCTACCCAGGTTGCAAGTATAAATTCTATTGGAAGTAACAGTTCTTCCTCTACCACTAAGATGCTAAGGAAACTAATGCTGAGTTTCCTGATAACCCTTCAAAACTAATTTGAACCCTGGTGCCTATTCCGCATTTTAAATACGATCCTGCTTGGTAGATAAAGGTGAACGTTTGACTGGGATAATGTGCCACCCATTTTATTTTCCCTTAGCATGGGGAAAAACGAGCAGGGAGATTGTTCCTTCACTGAAAATAATTCAGGAAAAGAGAGAAGCTTGATGATAACAAGATTATTTTTTTTTCTTCATTTTTGTTTTATTTCTGTTCTGTCTGCTCTGCTACCTTCAAACACCAAATGTTTCCATGCTCTGTTGTTTCTATTAGGTTTTTCTCTTTTGGAAATTCAAATACTCTGTCATCGTTGACGATTATACTGTGTTCCCTCCCAGAGAAAAGGGTGATAGTGTAACTCAGGATACTCAAAATTCCATAGTCCGTCCCTTGCTTAAAACTTCCTTGGCTTGAATCAGACAAGTTTTGCAGACATGGCGGGGACTTGACCCCACAGATGAATATCCTATATTCACTCATGCAATTTCAGGAAGGATGCTATCTGTAGAAGTGGCCTTAAAGCAACCTATGAATCATGAATTGCTCCAAATGCATCTTTCAAAAAACAAACGAACACAAAAGATAGAACGTCCTTTTAAAACAGTTGTTCTGACCAGTCTCGGTGAGGGTCAAAACAGGTCCAGGTCCTTAGTCACCGTATGTACCCATCTTGAATAAATTGCTAGAAAATGGCGCTGAAAAAAGCAGAATTGCCTTAAAATGGTCGCAGTCTTCCTGTGAAAGGTGAACAGGTGAAAAGCACATGACAGAGATACGGTAGAATGAGTTTATGCCTGGAAAGATGGAGGGAAATGAGACCAATTCAGCAGCACGCAAAGTAACGTCCTGTCCTGTATGTTTCCACGGCGCATCATCTTGTTAACGCGATCAAAGGATGCAGAGATGATTTCCACAAAACCTGCCCAAAGAACTACGTTCTAGGCTCTGAATACCTGGAGAAGCTTTCTGCATGGGTCCTATTCCTAATAATTGGGTGAACACCCACCTCTGAACTGCCTGGGAGATCTCTCCCATTTAACAGGATACGCCCCGCGTTGTCACAGATCCCAGGCTGTCGAGCTGATCTGCTCTCCTTTGGACTTCGGGGACGTTTCTGTGGGTGCCAGAGGGCGTTAGAGAAACCAAGAAAGAGCTCATCTGGTTAAAGGGAAGTCAGAACAGTGCTGTGGCCTGAACCCCTCAGGACGGTTGGGGAGAAAAACGTCTGATGGCAGAGCAAGGGAGTAGATGATGTGTGGTCCTGTGGACAGAAAATCTCATCCACCCTGTGGTATTATTATCTATTAACATCATGTCTGCGTTATTTCAGTTTTTTAAATTCTGATAAAAAAAACAATGCCGGTGTAAGAGGAAAACACATTTAAAGTACTTGGAAATCAGAAGATGATTGTCAGGTACATGAATTTTAACAACAGAAAGAGTAAATTAAATCCCCTGTTTCTTGTACTTCAGATTAACGCGTTTTCCAGGTTGGGAATCATCAATAAAACATCGCCTGCAATATTGCCAAGCCGACATACTGCTGTCTTCTTCCTTATTTAGTGATTGAGGGAAGAGTAATATTCATAAAATATAGATGATTGAGAACTAAACCCACCCACTCATCCAATACCAATTAGGTATTGACTTCCTACTCAGTGCTGGGCAATGTTCGAAACCCTGTGGATTTAGTGAGAAATAAAACCAGCGTGGAGCATATGTTAGCTTTATTGATTCGGAGCCAGCTGGGAGGCGTAGACGTCAAAGGAAGAGTCAGGAGTTTGGTCTTAAACATATTGTTTCACTGATTTGCGAAAAGTTGAATCTATCCTTGCCGTGCAAGTCCTGCGCTGAGGACGAGAGCGTAATTTTGGACAGTGAGAATATTGACAGCATGAAAGAAGCATGCCCGTCTTTCATGTTGGAATCCCACTGGGAACGCCTTCTGCATTTTTAAAATTAAGTATCATCCAATGTTCACTCTTGCCATCCACTTGGAGACCTTTTTATTTTCGCATATGGATCTATCTGTCTACCTACCTATCTATCTACCCACCTATCCATCCATCATATCTGTCTATCCATCCATCCATCATATCTATACACACAAATATATATGTTTTAATTGTGACATCATACGCATGATATCGATTTTACCATGTTAACCATTTGAAAGAGTACAAGGAATTGGTATTTAGTACATTCACCATATTGTGCAAACATCCCCTCTGTCTAGTCCTAGGACTTCTTCATTACCCCAAAATGAGACCCTGTACCTATTAGCACTAGACCCCCTACCCTCCTTCCCCCACCCCTGGAGCCACTACTCAGCTTTCAGCCTCTAAAAATTTACCTGTTCTGGACATCTTCTGTAAGGTTAATCATACACTCTGTGACCCTTTTTGCATCTAGCATCATGTTTTCAAGGTCCATCTATGTTTTAGCATCTAGCAGAACTTTGTTCTTTTATGTGGCAATATAATTTTGATACAAACATATAGATAACGGCAGAAGGAGTAACACTTGGGGTATCCAACCATTCTCAAGGGAACCCGAGTCCTGGGAAACCCAAAGCTGGGTGTCTGCATCCTCTTGTCAAACCTTCCAAAGAAATTCCAGCCGACCTCCCCTGACTCATCTCCGTGTCCCGTTTGCTTTCTGCATGGTGATCTTGTTTCAGATTTATTAAAGGGCTGAGAAGATTAACTCTCAGTTAATGGAACTGTTCCCTTTGGTTCACCCCAGCTTCCTAGAGAATTTCCTCTTATTGAATAACTTAGTACTGTCAAGTGTAGCTGGCTCACCAGATATTACTTTAAGCAGAAAGTACGGAGCCGCCATCTCTGGTGGAATCAGCATTTTAATTAGCAAAAGCCCTCCATGGAGAACCGACAATGCATTTTCCTCACTTAGGGAGACAGTGGATGAATAACCCTCCTAGAAACATCCTCAAGCCAGATGGGCGTACTCGGAGTGTTTAGGAAATATCTTTAGGCTCCTTTTTAATTAGCTTCTGAAACCCCACAAACAAGGTCACAGTAGTTGCATTTCACTTACTTTGTAAGGAGGACGGGTCTGTTTAAAATGCAAAAACAGTGCGTGTCTCAGGACAGGACAGCAGCTTAACAGAAGCTCCTCAATGTGTGTCTTCAAATAGATAACATCACTCATCTTGTTTTCTCCTATCAGACGCAACCCCTCTCTGTGGTCCAGCTAGATAATATTTTTACTCTTTCTCTGAATGCTGGACTAATCATTCCAATCAGTACAGTACAAGTCATTGCTACAATGAGAACTGGCAGGGCAGGGTGGTGGGGCAAGATTCAATTTTAAAGCTTAATGCTCGGACATAATGTCCTTGATTTGTGGCAATTGCTTGAAAATATAAATACGCTTATAAATAAATGTCCAGGGAATACTGGCATCTTGTTTTTTTCTCTTTAAACACAATGGCAGCCACATATATTTAATTGAAAGCATAACAGTTTAAAGATGGAAAATTATGTCTTAGAGATTATTTTATTTAACTATGTTTTAAAACTGATCCCCACCGATATCTAGAAATGTGTCCAAGGTCTTATGACAAGAAGTTTTTCATTGCCATGTGGAACTCAAAACACGGACTTTCAATTCAGAACTTTTATCACTAATGTTTGGAAAAACAGAAAAAAAGAGAGGGGGGAGGTGGGGTAATTAGGTGTGAATTTTTTTTGTAGGAGGGTAAGGGATGCAAGAAAATGATTGGGAATTTCTAGTTGCAAATCTGTGCTTTACAGTCCAGAATTAATGTTCACATCCACCCCCAGTGCTTCTGTGGTCTTTGTGTTTCGCAGTCACAATCTAGAGGTGAACATAACGTGGAAACATTTACACTCTGGGTTACAGAAAGAAGTGAAACCGAGTCCCCCGAACACTGAGTTCCCTTCCCGAGTTTATGATTAACCTCTCTATCCAATACTCTATTCCCTTTCTTGACCTATCCTTGTTCCACTTGGGATTGAGAACTATCGAAGAACAGGGGGGATTGAACCAAGCAGGACCCTGCAGGGAACCTCCCTCGTACAAACACCCCCTCCGTGTTCCCTGTTTTCTTGTTTATAGAAAACAAAAAGGCTTTCTGTCCTAGGCCTTCCCCATGTTCCAAAGAGCAGACTCAAGCAGTTAATGATTAGAATTACAGAGTCACAGCTCTCCTAGTTCCTCCTCAAGGGTTAGAGATAATAATCTGATGCGTATCTCTGAGTACTTCTGCAGAACCTAAGACCCCTACCCCGGTGGAGGATGGTGACCACGTGCTGACCACCAGCATGTAGACCCCAGGCTGGTTGGAACCAGAAGGTTGATGATGAAAATTCCCAAAACATCACCCTGTTACCTCACCACCAACCAGTCGAAAGAAAGTCATGCCCCCTGAAACCCTCACCCCAAATACTGCCTTTCAAAACCCTTCCTTCCCTGAAAGCCTCAAGGAGTTAGGGTCTTTTGAGCCTTATTTGACACCCTGCAAATAAACCCTTCCTTTGCTGTAAACCTCTGCTGTCAGAGTTTGGCATTCTGCACCGTGGACACACAAGTCCTTGCCTGGTAACACAATCAATCCTTACCTTGTCTTTTAAGTGAATTTTTACTGTGAAATATAACATAGGTTCCAAAAAGTGCATAAAACACAAATGTAGACCTCAACGGTATCTTACAGAGTGGGCACCTAAGTAAAGAAATAAGACCTCAACAGCACCCCTGACTTCACAAACATCAACTCTTCCATTCCCTCCAAAAATAACAGTGTCCTGAGCGTTATGGCCATTGCTAGCCGCGGGGGTGGACCTTTGGATCATATCCAGGTGGAGGATATGAAAAATAAGAAACGTGCAATGGATAGAGTGTAGAAATCATTCCCGCATTTCAACTGGGTCTGCACCAACGGATGGAGTCTCTGGTACATAGATATATGAGATAATGCAAGAATGTTTTTTGAAGTTGCGTACCAGTTGACTTTTCACCATCAGTCTCTGGAAGTTTCTTCTTCCCCCGTGTCGTTGACAGCACTCGGTATTGTCAAACTGTTTTTCTTTAGCCGGAGGGTCTTTTGATGTACGTCATGGGTGTTACGACATGTATTTTCTTGGGCACAGTGAACTGGCTACCATTTTGTATGTGTATTGGTTATTCGAATACGGTGTTCTTGTTTGTGAGGCTGTTGATGAGCTCTTTGACATTTTTCCGATTCCTGTGTCTTTTTCCTTCTTGGTTCCGAGGTGGTATTTGTAAGCTCTTGGTGGTTGCGTATGTTGCAACGTCCTTACCTGATGGCACGGCTGTGCTTCCTACCCTTGTGTTCACGCTGGATGCGGAGCGCTTCGGAAACATAATGTCCTTGATTTACCAACATCTTTCTAATACTTAGGCCTTGTGTATCTTGCTTTAAAATCTCACTTTACGGTGAGCTCCTAAAAATATTCCATAATATTATTTTGTAGATCCGCCCTGCACTGCTCACTTCCACTTTCTGAGATGATGGAAATGTTCTGATTGTTGCCGTCCAGTGCTGGCTCTGAGCACACAGATGGGGCTAGTCTCACTGAGAAACTGAATTTCAGCTCTGATTTGGTTAGTTCCATTTGAATTGGCATCTGTGGCCACTGGGTTCTTACTGAATAGTGACGTTCTAGATGCTTTATGGTTTTACGTTTCTCATTCGTAGCGTTTCCATTGTTGAGCAGTCATTTATTCGTGTAAAATGCGTCTATTTCTGACCTCCCCATTCTGTTCCCTTGGTTTATTTTCTGATTTTTGCATACTGTTTTAATGACAATTTAGTATCTCTTTATGTCCAATAAGGCAGCTAACACTCTTGCAGGGAACTCCTAAAACCCTTGGAATTTCCTGAGGGATAAGAGTTTCCTTGTAATTCATGGCAAGCCCCTGCCAAGGACACCTGCGTTTATGCTAATGAGTTTATGCTAACGAGTGATGGCTAGAGGGGCCCAGGATGGCTTCCGGATGAGGGCTGGTTGCCATAAAGGCCACCCGGGAGATGTGAGGGTTGCCACTTTGAGCTTTCCCTTCTGACTTCCACGGAGGAGAGACCTGAGATTGACTTCTATGACCAATGACTAACGACGTGATCATTTATACCTATGTAACACAACCTCCATAAAATCCCATAGATAATAGGATTTGGAGAACCTGAAGTGGGGGAACCCAAGGAAATGCTGGGAGGGTGGTGTGCCTGAGTAGGGGTTGTGGATACCCTCAAATTTATATCTAGTTGATCCAAAGTACAGGTGGCCCCAGAGACTCACACCTGGTATCTGAAACGGGGGCATTGCTGTGAGACTGAGCCCATCGCCTGCACGGTCTGTGTTACAGCTGGGGGTCACCTTTGGATTCAGAGAATTTGTTCTTGGTGTAGAAAACACCACCGTGCTCCCCGAGTTCTCCTCTTCAAGACAAAGTCTCGCTAGTCTTTGTTAATTGCAGTTAAATATAAATTGTAGATTTAGTTGACCAGATTCCCTAACAACCTGTTGGATGGTTGGCCATAGGGATAGATCGGTTGGTGGGAAATTCAAACCTGTGCAATATTGATTCTTTTAACCATTAAAAAGTTTAGGAACCTTCATTCATTTAGGCCTTTCTTATTTTCTCTTATGATTGTTTTAATTTGCTTTTGTGAGGACTTCTTCCAATGTATTCTGTTTACATTTGTTATAGGTAATTATTACAGTCATGCCATGGTAAATGGTATTTTCTTTCCATATTTTCCCTTTTATTTCTCTTACGTAAAAATTCAGTAAATTGTGCGTGCGTTGACTTTGAGCCTAACGCTGCTGCTAAACTCCCGTATTAATTATCTTACTATACCCCTAGCTGCTTTTGGAGTTCTAGTTTATGTCACATGTTTCTTCCTTGCCTAATCACCCAGGAAATAATCTCTAGAACAGTGCTGAATAGAATACGTTTTTGCATGCCTATCTGCTTCCTTATTCAAAGAGAAAGTTTCCAGTATTTCCCGAATAACTAGGAGCTTTGTTATACGTATTTAAAAAATATGTACTACTTATCAACTCATAAAAAGCAGAGTAGAAATATGATAGCATTATTTATCAGGGATTGATACAGAATTTTCAATGATGATTTTTTACCTCTATTAAACTAAAGTGGTGAATTATTTTGATTGATAATGAATGATAACCTAAATTAGAATTCCATATTATGGTATATTTTCTACAAAATGTTTTGCATGGAATTTTATCAGTTATGGCATTGGAAAATTGTGGCCTGTAATTTTCCTTTTTAATGCTGGCCTTTGATGGGTTTGGTATCAAAATTAAGCTGGATAATGAAAACGTGTCAGGAAATCTACTCCTTTGCTGTTACCTGGCAGCATGTGCTCAAACGGGTTATTCTACCCTGATATTTCATTCTGAAAAATGTAAAACATGCAGCAAACTGAAATATTTCTCCAGTAAATACCTATATACTCCACCTGGTTTAAACCACTAACATTTTTACTTCGCTTTTTCAAATCACATGTCTGTCTGTCTTTGCATCTATCTGTCATTTGTCTATCTATATACGAACATCTATCTGTGTATCTATCTATGAATCTTTGTATCTGTCATCTGTGTATCCGTCCATAAACCTATCTTCTGTCTAGCTCTGTCTGTATCTATTTATCTATATATCATCTATCTACCTACGTATCCATGGATTTATCATCTGTCAGTGTATCTGTTTCATATCTAACTATATTCATCTCTCTAAGCAATCTTGAGCTGTACATACAATATATAATGTATTTAATGCATATATAATTTATAGCGTATAATATTTAAAGTATAATTCATGGCATAAATATATAAATTTATCCCAGGCTCTCTGGGGACCACCTACTTATTTTCTTTATGATGACTTTTGATGATCAGATTTTTTTTTTAAGTTTGATGAAGTCTAAATTGTTCATCTTTTTCTTATATGGTTATTGTTTTCTGTGACCTATGACATGTGCTTTTTCCCAATGCATGGAGGTAATCTCCTTTGTTTTGTCTTTTATGTTTAGGTCTATAATACACCTCAAATTAATTTTTAAAAACTTTTGTTTGCAGTGGGAGGCAGGGGTTAAGGTTCATTAATTCCATAAAGATAACTAGTTATTCCAGCATCATTCGTAAACCCACCCTTCCTTCAGTGGATTACTTTGGAGCCTTAGACAAAAGCCAAATGGGTATAGAGTTCTATTTCTGAGTTCTGTAATGTGTTCTATTGATCTAGTGAGTGGGCGGTCTTTAATGCTGATACCACATTGCTTGACATCTGCTGATCTGTAGTAGTTCTGGAGGTCACTGGGTGTAAGTTCTGCCTTTGTTTTTTTCTTTCAAGTGTCTTTGGATATTCTAGGTCCTTTGACTTTACAAATAACATTTAAAATCAGCTTGCCGGCTTCTGCCCATAAACTGCTGATTTTTTATTGGGGTTACATTGAATCTTTAGGTTATTAAGAGAAACTGTCACACTGACCCTCTGCGTAGTCTGGTTGGCCAAGACAAGACATGTGACCATGTCAGGCATTAATGGGACGAAAGAGTATACACCTCAGCAGCAGTTTTTTTTTTTTTAAACATTGCTATTTTTTAATTTTTAAGTTATTTTTTATAATTTTAAAAATTTAAGTATAGTTGATTTACAGTGTTGTGTTAATTTCTGCTGTACAGCAAAGTGATTCCATAACACATATATATGTATACCTGTACATTCTTTTTCCATTATGGTTTATCATAGGATGTTGATTATAGCTCCCTGTGCTATACAGTAGGCCCTTGTTGTTTATCCATTCTATATACAATAGTGTGCATCTACCAACCCCAAACTGCCAGTCCATCACTTTCCTCCCCGACTCCTTGGCAACCACAAGTCTAATCTCTATGTCCAACAGCAGGTTTTATTTTGAGGTTCCATGAAGGTTAATCATATGTGTCCACTTGCAGGGTGTCTTGCGTTGAGATTGACATCTATACTGATGTACTTTAAGAAAAGCAGATTGCCCTACATAATGTGGGTGGGCCCTGTGTAATCAGCTGAAGACCTGCATAGAACAAAAAGATGGGCCTCCCCAAGCAGGAGGGAGTTGTCCAGCAGATGGCCTTTGGACGTCATCTGCACCATTGGCCTTTGGGTGTCAAGCCCACTGGACCACCCTACAGACTTCGCCATCCTACATCATCAGATGAGCCAATGGCTCATAATAAATCTATCTATCTATCTATCTGTCTATCTATCTATCTACCTATGTATCTATCTATCTACATAAACACGTATTATTGATTCTGTTTCTCTGGAAAACTGACTAGTACAGGTGGGAAGGCATGACTGTTTGCTTATCAGTAATTTAAGTGGCCACAATTACTATACGTACCACTATCATATCAATCACTTCGATATATGGTCACTATGATAAACCCTTAACAATCTTCCTTTTTAAAAAAATATGGAAAAGAATGTTTATAATGTGATGTCTAAACTCAACTTTATGTCTTCTCAAAATTTTTATTTAATTCTCTTTCATTCGCCTACATGAACTTTCCCAATTTGATCACACATTTATGGTCTTTGAGCAGTTTCCTATTGCCATTCATAGGACCCACGTTATGCCTGAATTCTGCCACTGTTTAATCAGTTAGCAAACCTGACCTACACAGAGGTCTGGCACTGCTGTTATGACATGTGTCAACATCCTCTGTGCCACCAGGATGTGAATTAATGATCCTGAAACTCATACCCTCATGGATTATTTCCTATCATCACTAAAAGGAATCTTCTGAGTGTATGTGGCGTTCCAGAGGGAAAAAATTTTTTTTTTTTTTTGCTTTAGTACAGGCATGAATTATCAAACATGCCAACAGCAGGATATATTTAAAATTCTTTCTACTGGTTTTGAAAAATTTCATCAATTATGGAATAAGCCATATGGAGCAGGTAAAGTGTTTAAAATATCTTATTGCTTCAGTTGAATAATATTGATCCAGTGTCAAGATCTTAAGCATTGCATTGCTGTGGAGACATTAAGTTTAACATAATATTCAGTATAAGTCAAGGCTATATTTCATGTAGGTATGAAAAACTAACTAGTGAAGAAAAACATTTTAAAAATGGGAGAATGTTAGAAAGTTAGAAATTTCAAGAACAATGCTGGTTATCCATTAAAATGGACAAGAATCTTTCAAGTTGCCACTCTGCTTTCATTTGTATCATCTTCATGAATCATCGGGTCCTTTCCTGGGGAGTGGAGACAAATTGTTCAGAAGGAGCTCACAGAGAAGCAGATCCAGTGGTTGTAGATTTTCTTTCTCCATTTTCTCAGTAAAATGCTTAGGATTCGCTCTTGGATTAATTTGGACCACCTTCACCTCTAAACTTGTTAGTGATGGGATGGAATGTGGTGGTGCTTCCATGGGATATGGACAGCCCCAAGATCTCTTAAGTAGGATCACTCTACGATAAAGGTCAGATACTGAGACTGAACCCCCCATGTTCACAGCAGCACTGTTCACAATAGCAAAGACAGGGAAGCAACCTAAATGTCCATCGACAGATGGATGGATAAAGAAGATGTGGTGCATATATACAATGGAATATTACTCAGCCATGAAAGAGAATGAAGTAATGCCATTTGCAGCAACATGGATGGACCATACTAAGTAAAGTAAGTCAGACAGAGAAAGACAGACACCATATGATATCTCTTATATGTGGAATCTAAAAAATAGTTCAAATGAATCTATGTACAAAACAGAAATAGACTCACAGACATAGATAACAATCTTATGGTTACCAAAGGGGAAGGAGGGGGGAGGGATAAATTAGGAGTTTGGGATTAACATATACACAGTACTGTATATAAAATAGATAACCAACAAGGACGTACTGTAGAGCACAGGGAACTATACTCAACATCTTATAATAACCTATAATGGAAAAGAATCTGAAAAAAGAATACATACATATATATATATATATATATATATATATACACACACACACACACACCTATATATACATGGAAGATATGTAATCACTTCACTGTACACCAGAAACTAACACAACACTGTAAAGCAACCATACTTCAATTCCAAAAAAAAAAAAAAAAGATGGAGCATGTATCAAAAGGAAACTCAAGTAGTTTTGCTGGAAGTCGAGATGCTGAATAAGTGAAGGCAGTAGCCATCTCACTGTAAGTGACAAAATCCATGTGATGACTACCAAACATTTTTGAAGTATTCATACATGTAAAATTATATATGACATATATAACATGCATAAAAACGAGTAAACATGAACCATGTTATATCTAAAATCAAAATGGAGCCTCAGACTCTGATCAGTATTTTAGGGCACCTCCAGAAACATCCCTTTGTTGCCTATTAAGGTGATGGATTTTTGCTGACTGTCTGTTTGCTCTCGGCTATACGTATATATCCTTAAACACTATATTCTTAGGTTCGCTATGGGTTTGTATACATTCGCCTTAACTGTGTAGAAACTTACGCCAACTGCGTTTCTTACTCAGCATTATGCTTACAAATGCACTCTCATGTAATAGCAATTAAGCGAACTTCACCAACATATAACATTCCAAAATAGGAAGAGAACAAGCCTTTTCTGTTCTCTTGTGTTTGAACATCTTCCTTGTTTTATTTTCCTAAAAAATTAGTTTTTGAATGTGTGCTGATTTGAGGATTCTTTTCCAGAACTCCTACTGAAGTTTTTAAGAATCTGGTCCTGGGTATTACGCTTCGGAGTGGAAGTGCTGGGTCCCAGGAAATACACTTTACAGTCAGTATATCCTGAAGGTGTTTTGACGCCACTCTTCATGTCCTCACAAACACCTGCTTTCATGGGGCAGTTTGATTTCTTTCCAGTCTGTTGGCGGAAACATGTCTTACTGTAGTTTTTATTTTCTATTCCTCATGTTGAAGATAGTAAATTTTTCATATATTGTTTGGCCATATTTTTTTTCTACGAAATGTCTGAACTGATTCTAAAACACCCCCAGCTTTCTAGAATTTCCATGAACATTTCCAGATACTTCAGCAGTAAGTTTTAAACGTCACAGATGTTGCTAACCATGATATTTTGGGGTACAGAAATATGTCATTATTATTTTTTCTTAAAAGTTTTACCGATTAGTGTATTCACCCTGCCACCTCCTCTGAAATACACACACCGTCACTCTGTCCACCACCACCAGTAACAAATAGTAAAAGCATGTTATGTACACAAGTATTGGCCAAATTTTCCCCAAGACACAATCCATTCTCAGATTATAAGATCCCTTGTTGCATCAAAACAAAGTAGAATATGACACAAAGTACAATTAAATCGCATTTGCTTGTATTGTAAACATTTAAGACGAACATGCTGGGAGACCTTTGCTTGCAGGAAACAACTAAGCCATTGTCCGGGCATAATTAAGAGCCACGTTAGGGAGTTTATCGACATGGGATTGGACAGATCCATTTGAGGTGATAGATTGCTTTTCATTATATTGTTGTATCCCGTTTAGCAGAACAAGGACAGATTACGTGGAAGCGTGTCCATCTTGTGAAATTCCCCTCCTACAGCAGGGAAATGGGTGGTTTATCCTGTATCAGGTCCTTTCTCTGTGTCATCAGATTTATTCCACAAGATTGAATTTGTCTGGTCTTAACAGGACAAGGCAGAATGCTTATCTTTTCTGTGTCCAGATTCTCACCATTAGGACATGATCTCACAAGGCGATTTTAAGGAATAGAGGAAATTATATCAAGTATCTTGTTTTCTCTTTTTAGAATTGCATTTTTAAGTCCACTTATAATGTGTCCTCTATCCATTTCCTTCAAGCTTCTTATTGTTTTATTTTGTGGCAGCCCTGCATGGCTTGTGGGATCTTCGTTCCCCAGCCAGGGATTAAACCCAGGCCACGGCAGTGAAAGCACGGAATCCTAATCACTGGACCGCCAGGGAGCTCCCTTCCAGCTTCTGAAACGATCTCAGTTTTTCTTCTCCTCTCGAACTCTCCTTTTAAATGTTGCTCACAGAACGAGTCCACTTGGTAACCCATTGGTCTCAAGCACCGTTTCCCCATCTCAGCACTATTCACATTGTGGACTAGGTAACCCCGATGGGGGGCCGTCCTGGGCATTGTAGGTTGTGGAGCAACACCCCTGGTCTTCTCCCATGATAGCTGCCAACCGAGCTGTGAGGACCCAGAGTCTCTCTCTACTTTGACAAATCTCGCTACGGGCAGAATCACCCCCAGTTGGGTTCCATTTGTCAAGACTCCAGCCAAGAGTTGGAAGTAGATATAATCACTTCCTGCTAGTTTCACCTTCAAACTCTATCCCTCCAGCTCCCAGACCTCCACCATCATCTAGGTGATGGATCGGCGAACTACAGCTCCGAGTCCATACCCGGACAGCTGCGTGTATCTGTAGATCGTTCTCTCGGCACACAGCCGTGACCATCCGTGTCTGTATTGTCTACACGTCTCCGGTAGCTTTCACACGGCAGCTCCGGAGTTGAGACTTGTTGACAGAAACCATATGGCCCACAAAACCTAGAATAGTTACTTTTTATTTGGCTTTTCTGGAAAAGAAAACATTGCAGATTTCTGGTCTGTGTCGTCTCCAGGGGTCTGGATGTGCGTTGTCTGTTGGGTGTTTTCAGAGTTCCTCCTGATTTTTCTTTTACAAAATAGAGATATAATTAACATATTAGTGTATGTGCAACATAATGATGGGATATTGATGCATATTGTGAAATGATCACCACAGTAAGTCTAGTTATAAGTTTTTTATTCTGGTGATGAGAAAGTTTGAGATCTACTCTCAGGAACTTTGAAATATAAAAACACAGTGTTAGGGACTTCCCTGGTGGCCCAGTGGTTAAGACTCCACACTCCCTATGCAGGGGGCCTGGGTTCGATCCCTGGTCAGGGAACTAGATCCCGCATGCCTGCCGCAAGTAAGACCCAGCACAGCCAAATAAATAAAATAAAATAAATAAATATTTAAAAACACGGTGTTATTAGCTAGAGTCACTATGCTATGCATTCCATTCCCAGGACTTACTTGTTTCATAATTGGAAGTTTGTACCTTTTTATTCACCTGTTTTGCTCACCGCCCCACCTTGCCTCAAGATGAATGGATAAAGAAAATGTGATCATATATATAAAGTACATGCATATATATGTGATATACAGATGTATATATGTGGGAGATTATATATATATACACACATATATATATATATATACACACACACACTTATAACACACAGACACACATATACGTGCACACACTGGAATGTTATTCAGGCATAAAAAAAGAAGGCTATCTTGCCATTTGTGACAACATGGATGGACTTTGAGGGCATTTTGCTTAGTGAGATAAGTCAGACAGAGAAAGACAAATACTGTACGATCTCACTTATGTGTGGAGTCTACACAAACAAAACCCAGACTCACAGATACAGAGAACAGAGTGGTGGTTGTCTAATCTGTGTTTTACAGAACTCGAGCAGTGTATTTCTTTGAAAAGTGTCTATGTGATTATGTTGCTCTACTCTGTAGAACTGTGCATCTCTTCACAGTGAACTCGGGACTAAATCCAGTCACCTCAGCTTATCTCTTCCTTCCCCAGCTACTCAGGCCTCCCCATCCTCCAAGTTTCTTACCCACCATGTCCTATTTTCTTCCTCAAATATGGGTTGCCTCAGTCTTTGCCTGAATCCCTCTTGTTCATCCTTCAAGTCTTAAACGAAACGTTATTTCTTTAAAGTTATTTTTTTTTAATGACAACCCCTACCCACGTCAATTATATGCTTTTCCCCCACGAATCATTCTCAGGGATGCTCCACACGTGCGGGTACTCAGTTGCAGACGATCACATCCACGTAAGCGCATGTCAGCAGCATGGACTAGTACAGTGTTCGTTTGATTGTAGGAGCACAGCCCACACTGCAAGCTTCTCTGATAAGGACCGCCATCCCTGGGATGGCGGTAGCTTCTGCTGCATAGTTGGAGTTTATTTTCAATAATGAGTCATACTCTTGGTCTGCCTGCCCACAGAGTGACAGAAACTTGACATTTTTCTGCGGATTTCACCATAGGAAGGAAGAATTCACATTGCAGGGAAAGAATCAATAAGGAATAAATCAGTAAGTCAGGAATGACGTATGATAAGAGGAAGGAGATTTCTTCCAGGGTAACAGAAAGGCAGTGGAGAATGAGTGTCGTTTTCTACCGTTAACTCTTCTACCCAGAAGAAGGAGGGGAAGACACAGAGTTGCTCTCACCACTCTGTCAATGGACACCTTTTGCTTTCTGCATCAACAACAGTGATGTTTCTCAGCCTTAAACACTTGTAGGACCATTTATACACATACTTTCCTACCTTGCCAGAAGTAGTGCTCACTGTATAATTGTTCTCTTTCGCCCACTGAAGAATAAATGCCGGGGCTATGTAAATGCATCCTATATATTTACACATTACGTAGCATAAGGATTTGCTGTAAGACGAGGAAATGAATGATATCTCTTTGTATAGGGCAATCATTACGCCTATTGTATTAAGTACCAGCCAGCGCCCTGCTGGAGTAGCAGATTCGGAGTTTTATCAAAATATCATGAAAAGAGCACTTCAGAGTCCTTGGGATTCTTTTACAAAGTCAAGAGACAAGTCAGCGTCGAGATGAGTTCCAGTTGTTTCAGCGCAGCAACTGAAAGTGAGAAAAATTGGACACAGACTCAAAGAACACTGTTAAACTTTGGGTGTTATTAGGATTCTTTTAATTTTAGTTAATCGTCAGAAACAGGGTGAAACAGAAGTTCAGGGATAAAATGAAGACAAAAGAGGTATTTGATGCTGAATTAAAAAAAAAAGGGGGGGCTTCCCTGGTGGCGCAGTGGCTGAGAGTCCGCCTGCCGATGCAGGGGACACGGGTTCGTACCCCGGTCCGGGAAGATCCCACATGCCGCGGAGCGGCTGCGCCCGTGAGCCGTGGCCGCTGAGCCTGCGCGTCCGGAGCCTGTGCTCCACAACAGGAGAGGCCACGGCAGTGAGAGGCCCGTGTACCGCAAAAGAAAAAAAAAAAAAAAAAAGGTTTGTTATAAAGATGGAAAAACATCCATTTCAGAATGTCATGCTCCTTTTTATTTTTTTTTACTTTATTTATTTTTGCTGTGTTGAGTCTTTGTTTCTGTGCGAGGGCTTTCTCTAGTTGCGGCGAGCGGGGGCCACTCTTCATCGCGGTGCGTGGGCCTCTCACTGCTGTGACCTCTCCCGTTGTGGACCACAGGCTCCGGATAAGCAGGCTCAGCGGCCATGGCTCACGGGCGTAGTTGCTCCGCGGCATGTGGGATCTTCCCAGACCAGGCCTTGAACCCGTGTCCCCTGCATTAGCAGGTAGATTCTCAACCACTGCATCACCAGGGAAGCCCCGTCATGCTCCTTTTGATCTCAGGCAGTTTTGAGGCCAATCGGCATTTTTCCAAGGTCTCAAAAAAATGTTTCAATCAGACCAATAAAACGTGCATAACCTCAGAGGCATCTGAATTATCTATCTGACCCTGTCGCTTTTCTTCTTAAAATACATCGGTAGCTATTTGCCATCTCTAAGGAGAAGCTGAATGCCTACACTGGTGCGAGACCCTTCATGATCTAAGCCCCTACTTACCTCTCCTAATAGCCTCCTGGACCCTAAGCCCACAGCGCCAGCCTATTGCCTTTCCACTTCCCACAGGGTTCATACGGCTGGACTTAAAGTGTATACTTACGCTCTGTGGCTTTGCTGAGGCTGACCCCACTCCATATAAAAGCAAACGCTGTTCACCCTCTTCACCTTGGAGAATCTCATAAATAAGTAAAGACACAGCTCACCTGTTCCTCTTCTGACCATCTCCTAATCCTGCCGGGCTCCATAGGATTGCCTATTTCCTCAGAGCATAGTTTGATCACTCTGTATAATTCTTACTCTGTCTTGAGTATCTTGTTACATGTTTGTCTCCCATCCAGGATGAGGGATCAGGTCCATATTTACTTAACATTTAAGCATCCAGGGCCCAGCTCAGTGGCTGCTTAGAAGAAAAATAATTACTTCTGGAATGATTAAATCAAGGAATGCATGGATACTTCCTTGTGTTATTACCTGGGCCATCTTTTTTATTCTTATTCTAGAATTTATTTTATTCTAGAATTCACATGCCTTTGGTGCAGAAGAGTGAATGCTCAACGGTTTTTAAGAAGTGAGTGAATGATCTCATCCTATTTATAAATTGTTTTCACCAAGAATCTCTGAGGCTCCAGATGATCTATTAATCAGAGGTGCTAAGTTCAACCTAAGAGGCTGTTGCATACTTACCAAATTCAGAAACATGAGTAACCTCAATATATGTCTGATAAGTGTTGGTATATCAACACCTGATTGCCAGCCAGTCATGAAGCAAGCTTGTAAGCTAGAAGTCCATGCCTCTAGTGGATGCAGTTCAAATGGAGTATAAGGTTTATATGTCTTCGTAATGATCTACATGATTCCTTCATCACCATCACCAACAAAAGTATTGCTCAGTCTATCCATCTGCGTGTAATTTGACCTGACGTCTTTTTTAGACCAGATACATTGTTGGAGATAGGCATAGGGAGATAAAAAAGACAAACTTGGTTTCCACCCTGATGAAGAAGACACCCTAATTGGTGAAAAATAAGCAATATACTTAGAGATTGTTGTAAGAACACACTGTGAAGTTGATGGTGGTGGTGATGGTGATTTTAACGATGTTGATGGTGGGGTGATGGAGATGATGATGCCATCATGATGATGATGATGGTAATGAGCGTGATGGAGATGATGATGGTGATGATGATGATGGTGGTGGTGACGATGATGATGGTCCTGCTGCTGCTGCTGAAGGTGGTGATGGTGATGATTGTGATGATGATGGTTGTGGTGATGTTGATGATGATGATAGTGGTGATGATGGTGATGATGATGATGGTGGTGATGATCATGATGGTGATGGTGGTGGTGGTGACGATGGTGATGGTGCTGATGGAGATGATGGTGATGGTGGTGGTGATGGTGGTGGTGATGATGATGGTGGTGATGATCATGTTGGTGATGGTGGTGGTGGTGACGATGGTGATGGTGCTGATGGAGATGATGGTGATGATGGTGGTGATGATGATGGTGATGATTATGGTGATGATGGTGGTGATGATGGTGGTGGTGATGATGGTGATGGTGGTGATGATGATAGTGGTGATGATGGTGGTGATGATGATGATGATCATGATGATGATGTTGGTGGTGGTGCTGCTGCTGCTGCTGATGGTGATGATGATGGTGGTGGTGAGGATGGTGATGGTGATGCTGGTGGTTATGGTGATGATGATGATGGTGATGGTGATGATGATGGTGGTGATGACGATGGTGATGATGCTGGTGGTGATGTTGATGATGGTGATGATGAGGGTGATGGAGATGATGATTCCCTGATGATGATTATGTTGAGGGTGATGGTGATGATAATGATTGACAGTTTTTAATGGCCATTTATTTTTTGCCTAGTCAGAAATCACTGCCTGATTCAGCTTAGTTCATAGATAGACATCCTGAACAGCCAGACTCACTCTCAAAGTAAAACGTAATTTTTCAATAAATGTGTGATAGTACAGTCCACTTTTGCTTTCTTTTGTGTTCTGAGAGATGAACAACAGGAATGGGCCTTCAGCCTCTCCTTCCCTCAAATATCATATTAGCTACTTAAACATGAAACTGTTTTAGCAGGAGTTCCTTTTCGTAGTTGGTAACTCGCCAGCAAGCTGTTCTGTCCTTCTTCACACAAGTGCACGAGAATGTTACTAAAAATTAGTTTATCAGCACATATTAGTTGAGCTACCAGATGGTTCCCCAATCTATAAAATAATTTTAAAAACTAAAAATTCCCCGTGTAACGTATATGCTGATTATTACTGGCAGATGGGGCTCAGTGGATATAAAGTTTCAGTTATAAATTCTAGCGATCTGTTCTACAACACTGTACCTATAGATGACATGGTATTGTGGACTTAAAAAATTGTTAAAAGGGTAGATCTCACATTAAGTGTTCTTACTAACATGTTCACACACACACACACACAAAGGAACACAAAGAAACTTTAGGAGGTGATGGATACGTTTACTTCCTTGATGGTGGTGATGGTATCATAGTGTATGCATACGTCCACTCATAAAATTTTATGTATTAAACTCCTGCGGGTTTTATTGTATTTCAATTGTGTCTCAGTAAAGCTGCTAAAGCAAAAGAAAGAAACACTAGAGTTATTTTTTTGACTGTTAAAAAGAGATAACGATAATCAGGTTAAGTAGAACCTCTTGAATTTTATGTCAAATTAGAAGAACCTGGAAAACTCCAATTCAGGCTGCACACTGCCAACTCCTTTTCTTGAAATACTGGAATATTAAAAACATACATGCAGATCAATTAAACTGATACCTATTTAGAGTAGTATAGTTCTCAGAATTTGTCCAAATTCCTTTCTGCTGGGATTCTTAAAAAGGCAAAAAGAAAACTTGTTCACGAAAACATGATTATATAGTGACTACACATTCTGAACCAGATATATTCTGCACAAAGCACTCTAATTTATTCTTGCTTGTTTTAATCTCCCTGTCAGATTTTCACTCCTCAAATGATGTATCTAAAACATCCTTGGGAATTCCCTGGCGGTCCAGTGGTTAGGACTCCACGTTTCCACTGCAGGGGGCACGGGTTCGATCCCTGGTGAGGGAGCTAAGATCCCGCAAGCTGCATGGTGTGGCCAAAAAAAAAAAAAAAAAATTAAAAAATCCTTAAGTAAACTTTTTTGTGTCTATCCATTAAGAAAGTTCCTCGTTTATATTACCAATTACCTTTCTCTCTCTGGATCATAATATTGTATGTGACACTTTGAAAATATCAGTGTACACATATGACTTTCCTTCTAGACTTCAGGTTTTTCCAGATGGCATATACCTCTGATTCATCTTGGTGTATTCAGCTGTGAACCCACTGCCAGGATTCACAGTGGACCCTGCCACTGTTTAATGTATTCATGAAAAGTGAGAATTCAGGGATGGGAGATGTTCACAGTGAGATAATTTCTCAATGCCCCGTCTTTCTTTGAGTCAGGCGCCGCATCCTGTGTGTCGTCAGAAAGCATCTTAACAGCTAACCGATTCTCTTCTGACAGACACCCTCCGCAGCTGTGTAAAAATAAGATGAAATTGCTAAGCAAAGTAAATATTTAATTAAGAAACAGCTAATCAGGTTCCCCTTCGCTTTGCTCTGTTTATAGTTAAGCAGCTCCCTTTAATAGAAGACCATTTCCATTAGTATCTTAAAATCCCTTCAACATATTTTCATTTCAGTTTTCTGCTGCATTTTACTGACCTTCATCCCCAAATTGATTCTGGCTGTGTTACTGCTGGAGCTACATTTTATGTATATAAGACTTTTAAATTCACTTAGAATTCGAAGTCCTATCATCCATCGTCTTATTTAAAAGAAGCCTCTCTGCACAGGTGCACAGGCAGAATTAGAATGAAACTTGCCCTCAGACGATACTTACTGTGGTTTCTCACACACTTTCATTAAAACTTCAGGTACACATAGGCTCCTAAAAGACTAAATGCAATGCATTGCTGCTAATTGAAGAGGAACAATTATTCTTAAAATAAGAAAAAAAAAGTCTCAATTTCTCTATTTTCAAAATTATAAAATGTAGCCAAACTTTAATTTCATGCCTAAGCCATTTTCCAAAATTATAAAATGTAATCAAACTTTAATTTCATGCCTAAGATTTCCACATTTTTTTTCAAATAGGATTGCCTTGAGGTATGAAAAAGGACAGCCCATTTCACCCTTGTTGTGTGTACCTTTAGACTGAAAGAAAGTCAGTCACACATTTTCAAATGCAGTACTATAGTATGATGTTTTTTGTTTTTGTTTTTTGTTTTTGTTTTTTTTTTATTTCTTTGCGGTACGCAGGCCTCTCACTGCTGTGGCCTCTCCCGTTGTGGAGCACAGGCTCCGGACACGCAGGCTCAGCGGCCATGGCTCATGGGCCCAGCCGCTCCACGGCATGTGGGATCTTCCCGGACCGGGGCACGAACCCGTGTCCCCTGCATCGGCAGGCGGACTGTCAACCACTGCGCCACCAGGGAAGCCCTGGTAGTCTTTATTTTTTAGAGATCTCCAAATTTTGTTTTGAAATAAATAAATCCAGCTTATCGTGGATTGAATTAAGCATGAGAGAGATGTACATAAAATTCAGAATGGTGATTATTTCTGGAGAATAACAGAAAGGAAATGGGGGGGGGAGTGGCTGAGAATGGCTCTGTTTCTGATCAGTATCCATTGATCATATATTTATATATGTAGAGTTATACATAAATATATAATCATCTGAAGCATAATGGCAGATTATTGACATGTAGTACACTTAGATGGTTGTGTGCGCGAGTGGGTCCTATATTATTTTCGGTCCTTTCCAGTGGAAGCTCTAAAGAAGAAATATTTACTGTAGGAGCAAAAAAAAAATCCAGAAGAAAAAATAAAACAAACATCTGTACGTGGTGGGTGAGATGTCCATGAAAACTGAGACACTCAAAGATTGGGAATTTCTCTCAAGAAAAAAAAAAAAAGTTAATTCTACCATTCTCCTTATGGAAGTGACGTAAAAATCATGTGAATTTTAACGTAAAAAAAATCAAGCTATTTTAACATTAAA
Organism: Grampus griseus; assembly: GCF_964374135.1. Lineage (NCBI taxonomy): Eukaryota > Metazoa > Chordata > Mammalia > Artiodactyla > Delphinidae > Grampus > Grampus griseus. The sequence goes on along the minus strand of NC_139016.1, from coordinate 2,961,021 downwards.
ATCAAGTTGGATCAAGAAGCTCTATCATCTGTGAATAGTATAGAAAGATGACACAGCTTGTGATGGAGTTAAAACATATCTTAAGGGATTTTGGAACCCCAAATGGATTCAGCTAGAGATGATTATACAGATGCTCCCCAAATATTTTGAAAATTATAAAACAAACACAGAGGCAAAAGCATGTAGATGCGTCATGACAAAATAAATTCCCGTGAAGCACGTTGCAGCACAAAATCCTGGTTGATTTCGTCAGGACTTGGTTGCTGTTAAGAGCTCAGTTAAAGAACATGAGCTCCTGAGACTTTCCTGGTGGTACAGCAGTTAAGACTCCGCCTGCCCAGGGAGATCAGCTCGGTGCTTTGTGACCACCTAGAGGAGTGGGATAGGGAGGGTGGGAGGGACGGAGACGCAACAGGGAAGAGATATGGGAACATATGTATACGTATAACTGGTTCACTTTGTTATAAAGAAGAAACTAAGACACCACTGTAAAGGAATTATACTCCAATAACGATGTTAAAAAAAGAAAAAAGCATCCGCCTGCCAAGGCAGGGGACACGGGTTCGAGCCCTGGTCCGGGAAGATCCCACATGCCACGGAATAACTAAGCCCGTGCGTCACAACTACTGAGCCTGGGCTCTATAGTCCATGAGCCACGACTACTGAGCCCGTGCACTCTAGAGCCCACGGGCCACAACTGCTGAGCCCACGGGCCTAGAGCCCATGCTGTGCAACAAGAGAAGCCACCACAATGAGAAGCCCAAGCACCGCAACAAAGAGTAGCCCCTGCTCACCGCAACTAGAGAAAGGTCATGATTGATCATGGCTGGTTCCAAGGTCATGATTGGTTCCAAGAGGGGCAGAGTGCAAACGTCGAGGCCACATAAAGTATCCACCCAGAGCACTCACAGCAGCCCAAAGCCACAACTAGAGAAAGCCCATGCGCAGCAGCAAAGACCCAACGCAACCAAAAAGAAAATAAAAAAAAAGAACATGAGCTCCTAGTAACACATATCTGTGTTTCAGGCTGACCTAGTGAGGTTAGAGGTTGCTTTTCCCAGCTTCCTCTTAGGAATTCTTAGCATTCTACCTGATACTGCTTAGTTTTCCTGTCTGGTTATTCTTGAGTGTGGCGAATCCCAGCGTTGGTCTCTGCAGGTAGATTGGTTAAAACTCCACTTACAGGTGTTGATGGTGGCCATGCCTGATGCTTCCATTTTTAAACTCTTATGTAAAAAACTCTTAGATAAGAGTTTAAAAATGGAAGCGGGGGAGGGAGGAAGGAAGGACAGGGGGAAGGAAGAAAGGACAGAGGGAGGGGAAGAACAGAAACGTTTGGAAAGGAGAGGAGAGGGGAAAAAATGACAAAAAGAGAAAGGGTTTTATAAAGACAGGGAGGAACCAGAAAAAGACCTTTAAAAAAAAATGAGCAGATTTCTACAGAACGGTTTTCCAGTATTGAAAAGGATGATTCTTCAATCACTGCCGTCCAAGTTGAAGGGAATCGAGGCGGTGCCCCTTACCTCTCACCGCATGACAGACCGCCCTCAAGCTGCAGTGTCCTAGTACCATGATGCTTTCCTGTTTCTCACGAGAATGCATGTTCCTTGCTGGTTTCTCTGCTGATCTAGGCTGGTCTCACTCACAAGCTCACATTCAGAGAGATGTTCAGCCCTGGCTGGCCTCCACTGAGGTGCTGGCGTGGCAGAACCTGCCTCTTCTTGGGCTGTTTCATCCTTAAATCCTGGAGCGTGAGCCTCCCCACAAGGTCACGATTGCGTTCCAAGACGGGCAAAGTACAAATGTCAGGGCCACGTATAGCATCCTCCCAGAGTACTCACAGCAGCCCAAAGCCACATTCTGTGGCTCAAGACATCCCCAGGGGCAGCCGTGATTCAAGGTAGCAGCAACAGGAGGATGCCCGGACCTCATGTCTACTGAGCACCTGGAAGGGGAAGCTGTGCTTCAGCTGTCTGTGCACCCCAAGATGCAAAGTCACTTGGATTGCGGCTAGGTACCTCTGGGTACATTAGTTCCCCAGGGCTGCTCTTAACCAAATACTATAATTCATGGGATCCAGAACAACAGAAATTTGTCTCCCAGTTCTGCAACCTAGGAGTCCAAACATCAAGGTGTCAGCAGGCCTCGCTCCTTCTAGAGACTCCAGGGGAGGGTCCTTCCCGCCTCTTCCGGCTTCTGGTGGCCCCTGGATACCCCTGGGCTTGTGGCCCCATCAGTCCGATTTCTGCCGCTGTCTTCACGTGGCTTCTGCTCTGTGACTGTATCTCCACATGTCTTTCTCCTATCTTATAAAAAGAGCAGAGGCACCTCCTCCAGGGTGACCTCATCTTACCTATGTAATGACATCTTCAAAGACCGTATTTCCAAATCAGCTCAGACTGTGCAGGACGGGGAGTTGGGGCTTAGTGTATCTTTCGGGGGGACACAGTTCAACCCCCTTGCATATGTAACCCACCTATTCTAGTACTGTCATTCCACTTTCTATGTTTTAACCCATCTTCTTTGACCTTAGTCTCTTTTTTTAAATTAAATTTTATTTTTTTTAACATCTTTCTTGGAGTATAATTGCTTTACAATGGTGGGTTAGTTTCTGCTGTATAACAAAGTGAATCAGCTATACATAGACATATATCCCAATATACTTTTCTTCAGGGTTTCGTTCTCCCCAGAGAACCTCATTCCATAGAGATACCTTAAGAAAAACACTATTGCTGGCAATCAAGATACAAATATTTGGGACATTACAGAATGAAAGCCTTTTGAGACTTTGGTTTCCTACACTTGAGGTTGACCAGATCTCTGAGTTGATGTGATTGTAAACAAGTAAAATATACATCAAAATTGTCTAAGACACATCCAGGGGCTGACAAGAAAGTTGGGAATGCTCAGAAAAAAAAAAAAAAAAAGACCAGGAAAGGCAGAAGGGGCACAGATACTGACTTCGGTTTTGAGATAATTTGTTGACCTGGTGAACATGACCACCGATATTCTACTGAGTCAGTGTATTGAGGCTTTAAAGAGAAAGACGAGGGACAGGTCAAAATAATTGGTTTCATAGGAAAACACTCCTAATTCTGGTGCACCAAGATATTAGCATAGCGTAAAGTGGAAGTTTCCTGGCAAGTGCCAAAATAAATAAGCACAGTAGATAAGAAAGGAGGAGCTTTAGAAATGGGTAATTATCTCTTCTGGAATGAATAAACACTGAACAAGATAGGGAGACATGCCCAATGGATAGTAAAAAAAAAAAAAGTATTGTAAAGCTATACTGATTAGCACAGCATCCCATCGTTGCAAGATAGGTCCAAGATACCATAAGATACATGAGTATATTGATGCTGGTTCTATGGCAGAGATGGGGTTGCCACTAATCGTGGAAAGGAGGAATTTTCACTCTTTTGCATGCAGACACTATATCACAATAACAACTGCAAGGAAACAAACAGTATTTATTATAAACTCTGAGTATGTTATGGCAAGGAGGGTTATAAGATGTCCAACAAGAAAAAAAAAAAAAAAAGATGTCCAACAAGAATTCTGCCTCTTGGGACTTCCCTGGTGGTCCAGTGGTTGAGAATCCGTCTCGCAATGCAGGGGGACGACGCCGGTTTGACCTCTGGTCAGGGAACTAAGATCTCACATGCCGCGGGCCAACTAAGCCTGCGTGCCACAGCTAGAGAGCACACGTGCCAGGAACTACAGAGCCCATGCACTCTGGAGCCCATGTGCCACAGCTAGAGAGAATCCCGCGCACCACAACGAAGATAAATAAATAAACATTACCAAAAAAAAAAAGAATCGTGCCTCATGGTGGTACACACCCTGTGTGATTCAATCCCCTTGAGTGTTAGTGGGACTGTGGATAGGATGGGATTTATTTCCTATGATTAGGCTACTAACTAGCTGGCTTTGAGTTAATCCAAAGAGGAATTAGTGTGGGTGGGCCTGGCCTAATCAGGGGATGAAAGCAGGTGCACTCCTGCAGGGCTCAGGGAAGAAAGGAAACACCTGTGATGTACACTTGGAAGAGGTGGCTTCTAGATGCTGAGCCTCCTTCAGCCAGCAGCTGACACATGACAGGACCTCAGTCCTACAACCACAAGGAATTAAATACCCAAAACCTCTAGATGAGAATGCAGCCAGGCCAACACCTGGCTTTAATACGTGTGAGCAGAGGACCCAGCTCAGCCCTGGACTCCTATCCCACGGACACTGTTAGATAATAAATGTGAGTTCAGGCTGCTGCCTGTGGAGTTCATTATGCAGCAATAGCAAAGGAATACAGACCTCCGTTAGGTTACAAAGATAATAGTTTGGGTGACATTTTAACCTTGAAATGATAAATTACCTTGTGAATGATTCAGAGCAATCGAAAGGGGAAAACCAGCCCTAGTAGGTTGGGAAGTGGAGTAAGAACTTAGAAAATCCCCTCAGTTGCACAGAATGCAGGTCTACTCATTTTATCCAAGAGCCTCTGTCTCTCAATAGACAGGACCAAGTGGATAAGATGTTTTGCCATTTGAAGGTGTGTTAGCACCGTTTTCAGAAGGACATTTTTATATCCTGCTCAGGCAAAAATCAATAATAAACAAACGTTAGAGACTCACCTGGAAGGTGCCCTGTTCAACTATATGGCGTGGCTTCAGTGTGTTCATCCGGTTTCCAGGTCTCAGGGGTGAGCCTCACCTCCAAAAGATTCCCCGTGCCCTTTGTAAGAGTCTGCCTTTCTGTCTGAGCCCCGTGGTGTTAGTCATTGCCTGAAGTACAGTTCCGCAAAACAGACATTATTCGTCACACTTACGGGCTCAGTCAACTAATGAGTTGGCCTTGGTATTGGGAGAAAAAAAAAAAAATTGCAAATTGGAAAATGAAATCCATTTGATGTGGAGTTTTATGCCGAGTGTCTTTACTGAAAAAGTCTGCACCCGACACTGAGATTCCATAGAAATGTCAAAAAAATGGACAGTTGATGTAATAATCCTTTCTTCAGAATAATCAGTCATCATTTGACAAACTTCTCTCTCTCTTGCTGCTTTCCGCTGGTGCGTCCCGCTGCTACAAGCCTGTTCTCTCTTCCGCAGGGGTCTCCTTAGACCACTGACAGCGGACAGATCTCTGCACTGCACCGAGGATGGAACTGGGCTCCCAGCCATCTGTTATCCAAACCCTCCTCGCAGGCTTCACGGGTGAGTTTATTGTAGATGAAAGAGACCTCACCTACGGGGAAACACTCCGGGACCACATTTCTGTCCAAGAAAAAAACATTGCAACAAGAGAACGTAGAATATTGTGGTGCTGTGTTTCTCCACAGCTTCTGTAGAACCAGTTCTGTGTGATCAGTACATACCCGGCTGGGGAGTGTTCAGTTCTGAGGCATCATCATCGGATTATAGAAGCTGAGGGAAGTCTGTCTAGCAGGATCGTACATTTGGTCGCTGGTAAGACCCGTCTGAATGGCCTCTGAAAAGCATATCACAAGGATGGGTTTCAACACAGCACGATCCGTGAATTTTGTTCATGGCATACCATTGGGGTCCCCACCGCCATGTTTTGCATTAATTCTCTTTATTTGCCTTGTATGTGTAAAAAGGAAGGTGTGTGTCTAGTGAAAGGATGTCTTGGTATTAACACAAGTGGCAAGAAAATGTGGAGTTTGCTGTCTAAGGAATCAGTTAAAGCCACGTTTATGATGATCGCTATCTGAATCATGCTGGAAAGAAATTGATGCTGCACAGGATTTTCTTTCGTAATCATCTTTTATAATGGTCAGCTTTCAGTGCTTGTTTAATGTAAGTGTTATAGATACAAATTTTAGTAATCCACCAATTTATCTGTCTTCCAGAAACTTATCAACTTAAGTACATTCCAGTGAACCATATACAGGGATTCTGCCCACAAAGCTTTTTGTTTGAAGAATGGCTTACTTATTACATATATTTTCTAATTGACATGGATGTTTATTTTGTAGTCATACTTGTGTTTTTTTAACTCAATTGCGTTGTTGTTGAAGAACAGTGTGGTCTGTTGGATATTGCTATGAAGTGATTTGTTAAAGGCAAATGTCTAAAATACTTACACTTTTTGAAAAGAAGAATGGGGTCTTTGGGCAAATGCCAGAAAGTCATAAGGAACATACTTGTCGTTGGGCAAGTGGGCGTTTTTACACATTGCAGCAAGGGAGACTGCAAACCATGGGGGCCATGGGCTGTCTCCGTAGGAAGTTGTTACAATTAGCTGTCCTAGGATGGATGCTGGTGGGTATTTGGGGACCATCTAAAGGATTGGAGGTTTATCTGGATTGGAATGTGGAGATATTTCTATGATAGAGTATGTCAATAATTCTTATCTCCGAGGAGGACAGGAAAGGCTACCTCTGTCATTGGTAAAGAAGCAGCCCCCGAATCCGTCACAAGAGGGGGCAGTTCTGCATTTTGTGATCCGGATCATGTTCCTGGCGTGTCTGTGTGTGGAAGTGATCATGGGGGGGGTCTTTGTCTTAATTTGTCGTAATCAAAGTGCGGCATCATCACTTACGATGTGAGATACGTATACCTCATTCCGTGCGTTCTTTAGTTTCTCTACTTTCTCTGTTTCAAAATGTGCAAACATAAATCCCCCTTTTCTCCCTCATCTTTTCATATTTGAGTAAGAGGTGTGTTCATGAGACTGGATCACGCCCATGAAATAATCTTGGTATCTTAAGGTTACCTGTGGCATAGAACATAACTCAACCGTGGGAGTGACAGTCGCATCCTAGTCAGGAGCTTTACTTTCTGTGGAGGGAGTGGACTCTGTCCTCCGGTCTTGGGCTTGTCCTTTGGATCCAGTGTGCGGACACGGAAGGCCTCAGGGATGGGTGAAACCATAAACTTCTGGCATCCCGGTCCCTGCAGCCCAGGTGAGACTGAGCCCTCTTCTCTCTGACCTCAACGTGAGGCGAGTAAGGTGTAAACCTTTTTGCTGTCCAGGCTCTGAGCTTTGCAGGACATCTGCTTTTGTGCCTGCCCTGCTCACAGGAAGCTGTAGAATGATAAGGGTCCTAAAGAGTGAGAATCTGCCTGTGAGAACCTTGGGCTTCCCCGCTGCTGAGATGGACCCGCGGGAGCCGCAGAGAGAAGACGGTCAGGTGTGCCGTGTGCCAGGGATGTGGCTCTTTGCACAACTCCAGGGTGTGATTGGTGCAGTTTTAGCACCTGGGTTTTGAGCATCAGATATCAAGGAATAATATCGTTGTAATTTAGGTAATGAAAATAAATTTTACTTTCTTTTGTAATCATACTTGGTGTCATCAGGACTTTTGACAGCTGTAATGGGCTGAATTGTGCTGCCCCCGCAAATTCCTGTGTTGATTACCAAAATGTGACACAGAGACATGAAATGAGCAAATGCTATTGGAAAGATGACCCCAGTAGACTTGCTGGACACAAGGTTGTCACAAACCATCAATTTGTAAAAACGGCGGTATCTGTGAAGTACAGAAAAAACTGAGGTCTGCCTGCGTGTGTATATACAGACATATCATATCTTGCTCTCTTCCCTTATTTTCTCTACCATCTTTTTCTAATGCGGGATGACTTTATTTCCACGAGTTAAATTCTACTGATCACTAGATGCTCATGTAGAAGAGCTGTTTATTGTATGAGAATACACCTGTTCTTTCTGGGGCAGTCTGTTGAGGGTTTTCTAGCTTAAGGTGAACTTTGACTTTCTTTCTGCTTAGCTGTCAGAAAGGTGGGAAGAATTCTGGAAACAGAGGTGTATCTTCCAAGTAGTTGGCTAAGTTCAAGCCAGGCAGTTGATCAAGGTTCTCTCAAGCCAGTGTCTTATCTGGCTGAGGCGACGTTCATAGCGGAGAATCTGGCAAGTGAAAATCAGTGAGCATATTGGCCCCAAGAAAATGGGTTTTTCAATTCCAAGATTTGTAAAAGCATGATCTGTAAATAGTCAGTACAAATAGAAAAGTCAATGGAATGAAGAGAATTGAGAGAGGAGGTTGATTAAAAGGAAGAAATTCAGTAATAACATTATGCTTGTAAAAATCTGTACAATTCAGGAAAGCACAGATCACTGAGGACCTGTGAATGGCAGCCCATTCACAGGTCCAAATAACTGAGATGTTTTTTGACAGCTATACTGAATGATAATTTTAGGCTTATCTGTGTGTCCAAGTCCTGATAATATTTTCCAACCATCCCTTTTATTATTCTCAAAATGGCTTTTTCTTTAAAAATCATAATATTAGACAATGTTAGCACAGCAATTAAATGTAGAGATGCTTTGCAACCAAAGTGTCTATGTTATACATGTTTTTGGAGCAGAAGATATGAAGCCGTTAAGTATGGCCGATATAGAAAAAAAAAATCCTGCCGTTTTCTTTCCAAAGCCTGTATCATTTCTACACACATTTTAGTTAAATGAATACATTTTCTTTCATTACTCTAGAAATCCTTAACCCAGTTTGTATTACTGTTACCGTTTTACCAGCAAACATCAAGTTTAAGATGATGGCCTTCCAAAGCATTACTTACCAGTATGTGACTTCCGTGATGGACGATTTTTTTTTTTTTTTTGCGGAGCACAGGCTCCGGACGCGCAGGCTCAGCGGCCATGGCTCACGGGCCCAGCAGCTCCGCGGCATGTGGGATCTTCCCGGACCGGGGCACGAACCCGTGTCCCCTGCATCGGCAGGTGGACTCGCAACCCCTGTGCCACCACGGAAACCCGGATGATTTTTTTAATATGTATTTTTAAGTAGCCTTACAAGGTATCAAATTCAAAAGAACGAAAGACCACCAGATCCACAGCCCAGTAGCAAACAGCATCATCTGTTGTTTGGATCGACTTGTCACAGGTCGTACGTTACATGCTTCCTATACAAGCAAATACATGGAGCGTGTATTTATGAGTAAAAATAGAGACACAGATGTGTTTGCGTCACTGTATCCGTTTTCCTGGAGCTCATCCCATTTTACTGGAGGTTGGAACAATGTTTCTCCTCCATCTTGTCGGATTAATATAAAGTTTTCCGATTGGTCCAACTCCCACTAGTTGGCAGAAAACCTAGACAATGTCTGTGACATTTAAATTGATAAGTAATGTGTCCTGGTCTCTTTCAGGACCCGGACTTACCCGTCTCTTTGTGGTGAGTCAGTAACCTTTCCTGGATTTTGCCAGATATCCGCTCTGTGAGGTCAGATGGCAGGGGAACCAGTGTAGGGGAGCAAAACCGGCCACCCTAACCCATCTCTGTGCCATGTGGATTATTTCTAGCTGAGAACAATCAAGGTCCCATCAAAACTCAGAAGAAACTTGGACCTTCCCCCAACTGCCTGAAGAATGTAGACAGAGGACCTGCCCCAGGAAGGGAGCCGTCACCCTAGTAACTGTACTGTGAACTGGGTGTGTAGGTGGGGAGGAACCCAGCAAGGTCGGCCTGTTACAATCCCTGTCTGTGTCCCCCTGTCTCTGCAGGCCCAGCAAACACTTGCTTACAAACACTTGCTTCTCCGTCTCCATGGGAACAGCCTTCCTCCCCTTTGAGGTCCCAAATCACTATCCCAACAGGCTCTTCTGTCTTAACTGAAGATGGTATTTAAGGGGAGGGGTTCAGTCATCTTGGTGAGTGACTCAGTTTTCCCGGGTCTCTCCCATGTGTGCGTGTGATTAAACGTTATGTGATTTTCTCCTGTTCATCTGTCTCATGTCCATTTCATTCTTAGACCAGCCAGAGGAGCCTGGAAGGGTAGAGGGAAATGTCCTCCTCTCGTCTGTACTGTCATGAGGCAGCTGGGGAGACTTCAAATCACAGGCAGCACCTGTTGCTGAAATTCCTGGGCTTACAAGATGTGTTCTGTGTTGCCTCTGGTTCAAGGAGTGTGGCCGTATCCCTGTGCTTCACTGACCCTCTTTCTACTTTGCTTTCCTGTCATTAGCAGCTTGTAAAAATCATATTCTTCTCTCAGAGGTGGCCTTTCCCTGTCAACACTCTCCAGAACCGTCACCATGCATGAGAGAAAAGAAGTTAGGTTCTTGAAAAAGATGAGGACTTCCCTGGTGGCGCAGTGGTTAAGAATCCGCCTGCCGATGCAGGGGGCATGGGTTCGAGCCCTGGCCCGGGAAGATCCCACATGCCGCAGAACAGCTAAGCCCGTGCGTCACAACTACTGAGCCTGCGCTCTAGAGCCCGCGAGCCATAACTACTGAGCCCGCGTGCCTAGAGCCCATGCTCTGCAACAAGAGAAACCACTGCAATGAGAATGCCATGCACCGCAACAAAGAGTAGCCCCCGCTCGCCGCAACTATAGAAAGCCCGCATGCAGCAACGAAGACCCAACGCAGCCAAAAATAAATAAATAAAATAAATAAATTTATGAAAAGAAAAGAAAAAGAATTGATTCATTGCAGACTATCTGTATCCCCCAATTACTTAAACCATGTTCATTAGGCTGTGTTCTTCTCCTTGAGGAGAATATGTAATAAATATATTTGGAAATGGGTGTTCTAAGATTTAAATACTTGCAACATTCTTCTTTTCCAGAAATGTAACAAGAATCATTTTTCAGAGAAATTCAGTTGCTAATGATAAGATGATTTATCTTACGTGAAAGACACAGTGGAAGTCCAAACTCTCAATAACTTTGTTAAGTACGAGGAAAAATACGTTTGGGGAATTTCAGTAACATCAGAAGGAACTATTTCATCCTGTACTGAACATTTATTTTCTCCCCACTAACGAAACGTGAAATGGAGAATCGTCCGTCACGGATAATCATTTTTAAGAACTTGCTTGATCTCTGTCAATGTAATGTTACCTGGAATTACCAGAGTATTTTAAAACTATGGGGATTTTAAAACATGTTAGAATTGGTTTTATTTTTCTGGTTTATGGTCTCCTTTGGGTTCAGGCTCCTGTGAATCACCACAACTGGCTTAATCGTATCCGACAGATGCAATCTTCATTACACTGAGAGAGAAAACCGAATCCTCCGGGCAGCATGTGGAGATTTAAGTATTTAGTAAAAAATGGCACTGCAGGGGCTTCCCTGGTGGCGCAGTGGTTGACAATCCGCCTGCCGATGCAGGGGACACGGGTTCGTGCCCCGGTCCGGGAAGATCCCACATGCTGGGAGCGACTGGGCCCGTGAGCCATGGCCGCTGAGCCTGCGCGTCCGGAGCCTGTGCTCCACAGCGGGAGAGGCCGCAACAGTGAGAGGCCCGCGTACCGCAAAAAAAAAAAAAGATTAAAAAAAAAAAATGGCACTGCATAGTGAGCTAGGGTTCACTGTACTTTGGTATGCAATAAAACAAATCTGAATTCCTGTTAAATTCCTCATTCCAGTGACATTATAGTGAAATGAGAACGAAATATTATACAGAAAGAAAGTGGATAAACTGTAGCTACACAAAACTAAGCTGGTGGGTCTTAACACCTTAATATATAGCTGTAAAAAAAATCCTCAGAAAGTTTCTCTAACCCATGATTCCATTTTTTTTAGTTTCAACACAAAACCAAGTGACATCAATAATTGTTTATATTAGCAGTATATAACTTTATAAGATTAAACTTAAATGAAGGGAATGTTCCATAAAAATTCAAGCTATCAATTACTTAGGGAAATAACTTGTAGATTGATCCAAGTTCTTGGTAATATTCTCGTTCTTTCTTTGGCTTGTAGGCCAATAATTATTATACTGCTAAAAATGAATGAATACATGATGGATGGATGGATGGATGTGTGGATGGATGGATGGGTGGATGGATGGGTGGATGGATGGGTGGATGGATGGGTGGATGGGTGAGTGGATGGATGGGTGGATGGGTGGATGGATGGGTGGGTGGATGGATGGGTGGGTGGATGGATGGGTGGATGGATGGTTGGGTGGATGGATGGGTGGGTGGATGGATGGGTGGATGGATGGATGGATGGATGGGTGGGTGGGTAGATGGATGGATGGACGGATGGATGGGTGGGTGGATGGATGGGTGGATGGATGGTTGGGTGGGTGGATGGGTGGGTGGATGGGTGGGTGGATGGGTGGGTGGATGGGTGGGTGGATGGATGGGTGGATGGATGGTTGGGTGGGTGGATGGGTGGGTGGATGGATGGATGGGTGGATGGGTGGATGGATGGGTGGGTGGATGGATGGGTGGGTGGATGGATGGGTGGGTGGATGGATGGGTGGATGGATGGTTGGGTGGATGGATGGGTGGGTGGATGGATGGGTGGATGGATGGATGGATGGATGGGTGGGTGGGTAGATGGATGGATGGACGGATGGATGGATGGATGGGTGGGTGGATGTATGGGTGGATGGATGGATGGATGGATGAGTGGGTGGATGGATGGGTAGGTGGATGGGTGGGTGGATGGATGGATGGGTGGATGAGTGGGTGGATGGATGGATGGATGGGTGGGTGGATGGGTGGGTGGATGGGTGGGTGGATGGGTGGGTGGGTGGATGGATGGATGGATGGGTGGGTGGATGGGTGGGTGGATGGGTGGGTGGATGGGTGGGTGGGTGGATGGGTGGGTGGATGGATGGGTGGATGGGTGGGTGGGTGGATGGGTGGGTGGGTGGATGGGTGGGTGGGTGGATGGGTGGGTGGATGGGTGGATGGGTGGGTGGATGGATGGGTGGGTGGATGGATGGATGGATGGGTGGGTGGGTAGATGGATGGATGGACGGATGGATGGATGGGTGGGTGGGTAGATGGATGGATGGGTAGATGGATGGATGGATGGATGGATGGATGGATGGGTGGATAAAAGAAAATAAAACATAGATCAGTGATACCAGTGAAGTATGATTATTCCACCTCTTTACACGTGAGTTGCTGAAAGAACATCACTAGCAGGGTAGATTCTATGTGCATGAACGTGTTTCATCCCAACACATGTATTCAGGTGCCCAAAGGGAATGGTTTAGTACCAGTAAGGGCTGCCACATACATGGCCACAGTGGAGTGACTTTTTATGTTACTGCTTCATTTTGCTAAGTGCTGCTGCCTGGGGCATCACGTGGAATGCAGTGGCTGTCCTTTGCGCTGGCCCTGCTGTGAAGCCCCAGTTGGGTAAAGGATTTTAAATGGCTAATTCCCACCAGCACTTTATTTCACTGATTTTTTCTGATGGTTTCTGAATGTAATTTTTTAAATCCTTCGCATGGAGCAATCAGATGTAGTGTCTAAGTACCTTGGTTTTACAAAAGGAAACGGGTTTGTTTGATGAAAGAAAAGGACAAAGAAGGAAGTTGAGTGACACACAGGTATCAGCTCTGTCATCTCATCACCTGCTCAGAATATCCGAAGACGCTCTTCTCAGGGCTGGGGGCTCTCTCTGTGCCGGGGGATGAACTGCAGGGGAAGCATCCTTGGTGGCAGCACACAGGCAAGAGCTCGGAATCATTGGCTGTCTTCAGCCTCAGATGCTTTTCTGACAGGACCCGTATGATAGTGAGCCCACACTCTGTGTCTTGTCTTAAGGAGGGAAAAAATGCTCCATCGTGGCTGGATATTCACGTCTAACTTCTCATGCCTCTTTACGTTCTTGAGAGCATGGCCTCATTCTAACTGCTTGGTCTCGCCCAAGATCGTGGTATTTCAGCTCATGGTTTCATGCTCCTTAGATTTATGTTTTATTCATTGTGATGGTCAAGAAGCCCAGGGTCCTATGGTAGGCAGGACTGTAATACAGTCCCTCACGACCTACATCTCCGTAGAAGTCTTTCCCCTTGGGAGTGGCAAGGTATGAGAACACGGTGATGAGGTCTCACTCCCATGATGAGACGACGTTAGAAAGCACAGGTGACTTCAACAGAGATTACCCTCAGTGGGCCTGACCTGATCAGGTTAGACTCTCAAAAGCACGGCCTCCTTCTCTGCAAGAGAGATTCAAAGCATGAAAGGAATTCCACCAGAGAGGGATTCTACATGGCTGGCTGTGAAGTTTGGACAGAACCACATGACAAGGAATGCAGGTGGCCTCTGGGGGCTAAGCACAGCCCCTTGAGGAAAGCCAGCAAGGAGATGAGGACCTGATTCCTACAACCGCAAGGAACTGAATGACTGAAGCTTGGAAAAGGACTCTCAGCTCAAGAAGAGAACAGGTCAGCACTTTAATTACAGTCTTGTGAGATCTGAGCAGAAGACACTCATATGCTATGCTGGAATTATGACTTACACAACTGTGAGCTAGGACCTGGGGCTTGTTTCAAGCCACTACCTTTGTGGTAATATTTTTTTTATATTTATTTATTTATTTGGCTGCGCTGGGTCTTAGTTGCAGCACATGGGATCTTCAGTTGCGGCATGTGAACTCTTAGTTGCGACATGCATATGGGATCTAGTTCACTGACCTGGGATCGAATCTGGGCCCGCTGCGTTGGGAGCATAGAGTCTTAACCCCTGGACCACAAAGGAAGTTCCTGTGGTAATTTATGATGCAGTAATAAAAAAATGAAGGCAGGGCCTAATCATGATTGTATCAGGAATGCTTAGGGGAAACCTTAGCCATAATAAGAAAAAAAGCATGCTGTGACAATGTATTTATGACCACTACAAGATCCTTTTACTTTATTTTTTAAACAGCAGTTTCCCCATTAAGATTCTCAGGTCTTCTTTTCAAAAGTGAGATTAATGTCCCCTGCTCTCTTGGGAAATTCCTCATTCTCAGATAACACTTTTGTTTCTTTTTCAGATCCAAAATGCTATGTAGCGAAAAACAGATTTATGAAATACTTATAACTGGTTTACATTTCATTAGCAATTTGGAAACCTGATCCTGTTGACAGGTTATTTTTTAAATTGAAACTCTGCCATAGATGTGTAACAATGACATTGTACCATCGAGAAATATAAAAATGTACACTCTCCATTTCTGTAAGATTATTTCACCTGCAACATCACAGAGAATGAGATTATATTATAAATGTTAATGATTCATTGTCCTTTTTTTTCCCAGAAGCTTAGCATATATATCACAGGGTATTGATTTTTTAGCATGCTTCTTTCAAGTGAGATGATTTTATTGTCAGAATGAACTCAGTAATTGATGAAGAGTAGGGTTCAAATGATTTATTCTTGAATATTCACCACATGGTTGATAACTCAGGGGAATATGCATCTTTAAATTACACGTGCATGTGTTTCTGGTAGGATATGTTACAGAGAGTGTCCATTATACTTTAGATAGCGGTCTTTCCAGTTAGAGAAAAATCATCCTATTGCTGTCAGTGATGACAGATCCATTTGACTCACGTGTATATGCTCGAGAAATAGCCAAACCAGGTAATTATTGAGAACTGTGAATTGGAGGACTTCCAATTGTGTATTTTAGCCTTCTCAGAGAATTGTCATTAAAGACCAATATCTGTTATTTTTAAAATGCGACCGATGACAAGTTATATAGATAGAGAGCTATGGTTCTTACAGCTGTGATTTAAAGATATAATAATTTCTAAGACATGGTGATTAATAAGGTTGAAAAGAATGTAGGGTTTGGGTTGATGGGCTTCTCTATTTCTCATCTCTTTCTGGAATACTTCACCTTGGAGGGAGCACCAAGTGAGGGATTTTGTTTCTCTCGCTCTCACTTTGCTGGAATTCCAGTGAACACAAAAGAAATAGTGGCCTGAACTGCTTCCAATTTACCACATAAGAGAACGCTATCTCACGTTCAAAGGGATGGAATAATGCAGCTCAAAATAGATGGTCGTCACAGGGTAAACAAACTGTGTGGTCAGAGGGGCTGTGAGCGTTGTAGGAACAGAGAAATAGCCACGTGGGTGGGAGGAGCTGGGGTCCATAGAAGGCTGTTGGGATGATAGTTGTCTCCAGAAATGGCAGTACCATGAGTGTGGACAACTGATGCAGGTTAACCTAGAACACCACGTGCCCAGAAAACAACACAATTCTTCGGGTAGATCTTTTTGGAGAAGCTATGACTTGACATGTACTTCCAAGGAGAGAGGATGAAGAGTTTTCTATTCTGGAAACTATGCAAATTGACTTGGAATTCACCAAGGTGACATTCAGTGAAAGCCTGGTGGGACACGGTATCATTTTGATGAGACAACTATGGCGATTTCGTCTTCTGCCCTCCAGTCACGTTTCCTGATGTGATGTGCCCTTCTCCAGTCAGTTTTATAAATCCAGGCCCATTCTCTGAATTTAAGAAGAGGTCATTAATCCACAGAATACAAGGCGCAGAAAAGTCAATTCCTGGCTATTGAGTTTCACGTTCCTGGAATAGCCAAATGGGTTGAATGAATACAGGTCAAAAAGTGAATATTTTTTCACTTTTCAGTGGAATAAAGATTCCAAAGACTACAGGAAGTTTGAGGGGCTATCAGGAAAGCTGAAACATTGATCTTTGTGGTCAGGAGCGTTGCTCTGGGCCCTCCAAACCAAATCAGTTCTTTCTTGTCGTGTCTCCAGATCTAGCTCATGGGAAATTCTGACCTCCTAGAGTTCCTTGTTGCCATAGCCCTTGGAAATATAACAGGAGCTATGGCATATCTAGGCAGAGGGATCCACTGGTTCTTTGGAATGGACTCTGACCCAGCATGGCGCAAGCTGGTAGCAATGGTTCCACCCATTGGGAGCACATGGAAAGAGGCAGGGGATGAGTTTAAGCCAAAGGGACTAAAAAAAAAAAACCCACAGCAGAGCCCAGCACAGCCCCACCCCTGAAGACCAGATGGGAATTGGCATCTATCAAGTAGTGACGTCTGGGCCGAAGCTAACGCCAAACACAAGTTGGACCTTCTTTGTCTACCCTCCCCCTCCTCCACAACCATCAGTTAAAACCCTAAACAACCTGGTTAGTGCAAGAGCATGAATCAACAAAATTACATTTCCAGCCTTGGTGAAGTGGAGGCTAAAAACCAAAATTCAGTTGTTACAGAAAAAAAAAAGTGTATCTTTTTTGCACGGGAGTTTTAGTTGTGCAGCTGGTACCCAATGATATCAACAGTCTCTTCAAACTCTTCCTTCTCTGAATAGTTTTGTGGGTTTTTGCTTTTGTTTTGTTTTGTTTTTGGCATGCTACAACAGAAGCTTTGTTCAGTTCCTTCAAAAACATTGGCAAAATAAATTTCAGTTACAAATTCACAGATACACACTTCAAAGTGTAAAGTTGTATATAACAAAAAAATACAGGTAATATTTATAACAATAACTTACAGATACCAACGAGCGATAAACTACAGTTTCACAAAGGATTAAATAGTGTTTTGATTATTTTAAAGTCAGATGTCACTAACCGCCCCCCCCACCTTTGTTTCCGTACATGAGCTTGCTCCTGGGGACTGGTGTTGGTATTAGATTCTTTTACAAAATGGTCATTTTCAAGTTGCTGACCTGTAGGAAAACTAGTCATAGATTGACGGGAGAAACCTTTATAAATAGTAGCATGCAAACGACTGACAAAATTAATGACCAAGACGATGTTGAATCTACCCTTGGCATTTCGTTAGAAAGCAGTGCTTGGAGCTCCCCCTCTGCTGTCTCTAATACTCTCCTGGGAATTAGATATTGATTCCAACTGCCAATGGCCAGGCTACTGCGTGTCCTTCCCCACAAAATGAGAAACATATCCAGTCAGAATTCATCCCGAAGCCAAATCCAAAGGAAAACGTCGTATTTACATAAGGTCTCTGAAGGAGGAAAATTAGTCTAATTAGAAATGAAAAGACAAAGGTAACTTTTGAAAGTAAATCACGTTGGTAAGGCATCTAATATAATTTGTCTCACTTGTTTTTTTTTTTTTTTTTTTGAGAATGTCCTGTTTCTGAAGGAAAATAAAGGCCAGCATTATAGGGGGCATTGGACAGCCTTCTTCCTACCACCTGTGACGGGGAGGGCGCTCACGCCTGCAGAACAGAGCACGGCATGGGCAGTGGAAGAGAGAAATATAGAAAACAGTGCGCGCGTTTCATAATCACTCCCTCACCACAGGGAAGATGACAACCTTTATTGTATTCTTGCGTTTCATTCCTTTGGTCACGAGTATATATTAACGTTCTGTGATGTGTAAGGGTTTTCCTGGATGCTAAGAACATAGCATTGAAACACGTGATCCCTGCCCTCAGATGTTTCAAATTCTACTCCTTGGGTAAACACCTAAAGGATGCAGGCCATCCATACTCCATCCGTGCTCGAAGACAGCTGTGCACAGTGTGCAGTGAAATGTGGGGTCCATGCTGGCAAAGACCTTCTTGGAGAAATCAGGGAGCTTAAAAGAAAAGAAGGCATTTGCCCTGAAAGCTTTTTCTGTTTTTGCATTATTTTGTCTTTTGTCCACACCTGGTGAGCTCGTTCAAGGAAGGGGCAGGCAGACATGAATAAATGCATTAACACCTGGCAACATGTTCATTCTTCCCCTTGTGTCTTCCACACTCACTGCACTGCTGATGAGTTTTTGCTGCCAGAACTGTCTTTCCCGGAGTTTAACACAAATCACGGTTATGACGCTTTACTAGAGAACTCGGGCTGCTGTCACAAAATAGCACAGACCGGGCGGCTTCAAGGACAGAAATGTATTTTGTCACAGTTCTGGCAGCTGGGAGTCTGAGATCAGGGGGCCAGCAGAGTCAGGCTCTGGTGAGATTTCTCTTCCTAACTTGCAGGCAGCTGCCTTTTTGCTATGTCCTCACGTGGCAGAGAGACAAAGAGAGAGCAAGCTTTCTGGTATTTTTTTCTTATAAGGACACTAATCTTATTGTCAGGTCCCCACCCTCATGACCTTACCTAACCCTAATCACCTCCCAAATGCCCTTTCTCCAAATACCATTCCCTTGAATCTGTGAAACTTTTTACAAATTAAAAACAAGCCAACCTTTGATCGTGATAGTGTATTTTTGGGGAAAAGGATAACTTTTGGCCAACTAACTTTATGCTGATAAAAGGAACATCAAGAGGGAAGAGATATAGGGATATATGTGTACGTATAACTGATTCACTTTGTTGTAAAGCAGAAACTAACACACCATTGTAAAGCAATTATACCCCAATAAAGATGTAAAAAAAAAAAAGAACATCAATTAAAAGGTTCAATAGAATGGATAAACAACAAGGTCCTACTGTATAGCACAGAGAACTATATTCAATATCCTGTAATAAACCACCAGTGGAAGAGACTCTGGAAAAGAACATATATGTATGTATAACTAGCTCACTTTGCTGTACGGCAGAAATTAACCCAACACTGTAAACCAACTATACTTCAGTAAAATAAATTTACAAATTAAAAAAGGATAACAGCAAAGTTTCAGACACGTAAAAGATATTCAGACTACATATTTACAGGAAAGATTCATCTAAAAGTACCTACAAAAATTAATTTGAAAGAAGCAAATGTTAGCTTATTTCTCCTCCAGCCAAAGGGTGTGTCTGTCTAAAGCTCTCTCATGCCAAGTGGTACCATCTATAGACAGGAACAATGCAGAGATTGAGATTTTGATGCCAAATCCCACTATCTCAGGAGATAATATCTTTTATCTATGTCTTTTATCTAATATCGTTTATCTAATATATTTTATCTATGTCAGTCAATGACACCAATAGGAATCAAATTTCTGTGACTAACATACCCCCCAGAATTCCAGATGATGGTTTAATTTCATTTTCTAGTGGTGCTTCCTAGAGAAGCACATCTACATAAAGAAAGAGAAGAGAAGTGAGCCTTCTTTCCTGACAAGGGGAGAATCTCCCATTCAGTGTATTTGAAAGATGCTCGTTGTATGTCAATAAGAAATGATGTGTTTAGAATCTGCCAACGACCTTGCATCTCTGAGAGCCCGAAATGCTACTTACTATGTCACAGCGTTTAGACCCACTTCAGTATTTTCACAAGACACAACCTCACCTGTGTGTTTGGCGTGGAGTTGGTGGCGTGCTGGGGCCAACTCATCCTGGCTTGAGAGAGCTGATGACATTTTCAAGAATTTTGTGAGCTGCGTGATGTCATGTAGGTAGCTTAAAATTCTCAGCGAAGGGGATATGTACATCAGATAACTTGGGGGCAGCTACAGATCAGACCTTTTCCCCTGTAGGCAGTTGCTAAATATTTACCAGCACCGTAAAAGCCCATATATTTGATTTATTACCTGGATGTTAAAAAAACCAAGTCAATCACTTCGCATTTGGTTATCGATGACTGGTTTTCTTCTCTCTGTAAGGACTAGAATTTCCTTCTAGCACTGGTTCTGCAGATAGGATTGACATGTTTCATTTGGGACTTCCCTGGGTAAGACTCCATGCTCCCTGTGCAGGGGGCCCAGGTTCGATCCCTCGTCGGGGAACTAGATGCCACATGCATGCTGCGACCAAGAATCCCACATGCCGCAACTAAAACCCAGTGCCGCCAAAAGTAAGTAATAACTAACTAGATAGAACAGAAATAGATTTTTTTTTAAAAAAGATGTTTAATTTGATCCAGTAGTGCACTTTGGAGTAATATAAACACTATCTACTTCCTGTATAGAGAAGATGATTTTGATTCCTCTCTCCCTACTCCTCTCCATCAAGGGCAACTAAAAGCCCTAGAAATGGTACAGGAAACAACCAAAGGAGAAGTCTGAAAGGCAAAAAGCAGAAGGCAGCGTGGTTTAGGATCTCAACACTGGGGGAAGGACATAGCAGCAGGTGTCTTTGGATGCCCTGCTCAACAGAAGAAGAATACGCAGACCTGGAACCTCCAGCCTTGCAACAGAGGATGATGCCTCAGGTAACCATGCTTTTCTACCTGAGTCCAACACCACCAGAAAAGGAGATTGATGTGGAGTCCTACCAACGATACGTGGCTGGGGGGTAGCATCCTCCTACCCTGCTAGCCCTGACACCCAAAGACACCAGAGTCAAATTCTCCCCAAAGTGATTGGTAGGTTTTAATACAATTCGCATCAAAATCC
Organism: Grampus griseus; assembly: GCF_964374135.1. Classification (NCBI taxonomy): domain Eukaryota; kingdom Metazoa; phylum Chordata; class Mammalia; order Artiodactyla; family Delphinidae; genus Grampus; species Grampus griseus. The sequence goes on along the minus strand of NC_139016.1, from coordinate 2,940,090 downwards.
CACCGAGGTTTTTTGTGTAGTCATAGACAAGCTTATTATAAAATTTATATGGAAAGACAAAGGCCCTAGACTAGTTGAAAGCATTTGATGAAAAAGAAGCATAAAGTAAGACGTGTCATATTTCCATGGTAATCAAGACAGTGTGGCATATTGGTGGAGGGGCACACAGAGCTCCGTGGAGCACAACAGTGAACTCAGAAAAAGACACACACAACCCACAAGTCAACTGATTTTTGATACGGTTGCAAAAGCAATTTAACGGAGGAAAGGTAGCTTTTCAACAAATGTTGGCGCAGTTGGACGTCCGTCCACAGGTAACAAACACAAAACCTCAACCACAAATCTTGAACAAAAATTACTTCAAAGTTGATCATAGACTCAAATGTGTAAGTGTTATTTTTTAAGAAAAATACAGGAAAACAATTTTGGAATCAAGGGCTAGGCTCAGGGTTGTGAGAGCTGATCCCCAAAGCATAAAAACGTGACGCACTGAGAGACAAACTGATAAGGGAACCTCATGAAAATTAGAAACATTTGCTACTTGAAAGCTCGTGTGAAGACAGTGAAAAGACAGAGTACCTCCTGGGAGAAAATATTTGCCAACTCCACATCCAATACAGGACTGTTATCCAGAGTACATAAAGAATGCACAAGACGCAACCATGAAAACAACAAACAAATCCACGGTGAAGAGGCCGAGCATTTTGGGGTCAGTGAACCTGCTCTGTGTGATACCGTAATGGTGGATACACGTCATTATACCTTTGTCCAAAGACACAGAATGAACACGACCGAGCGTGAACCTGAATGTAAACTATGGAGTTCGGGCGCCCCGCTGATGTGTCTATGAAGTGTGTGGATGGAGAATGTTACCTGCCATATTGGTAAGCAAAGGATGTTGATGCCTTTAAGCCCTCAGTCACTGAAGGTGCTCCCAGCGGTGCCCCCTGAGGGGATTCAGGATGGAGATAAACAGGATACTGGCCCCAGGTAGCTGAGGTGCACATCAAAGGAATGACTTTTCACTGAGCCCAGACTCCTGCATCTTCCCATACGTAGAAAAGTACTAAATTCATTAACTTGAGATGCCTGGTTTTCTTCAATGAACAGTAATCTTTTGATGTTCTACCTGGTTTTTGTTGCAAAGACCCCTGCGCCTCCCCTGCCTCTTGGGAACGGAGCTGAGAGGCTGCCTCCTGGGCTTAAGTCCTCAGGAAACCTGCCCAATAAAACATAATTCTCCACTTTTAGGTTGTGCATTTTTCCAGCGGACAGTAGGTTCATCAGTTGTAACAGATGCAGCACACTAGTGCAGGATACTAATTATCGGGGGGACCACGGGTATCGGGAGAGGATATGGGAAATGGCTGTACTTTCTGCACAAGTTTTCTGTAACCGTAATGCTGCTCTGAAGAATAAAGTCTATTCATTTTTTTTAAAGAGTAAGACAATAAATCCACTGTGACAGCTAGATGTCCCTCATGTCACCATGAACGTGGGGAATATTCCTCCAGATGTGGCATCTGGAAAATGCTGCCTTCAACCAAAGGCAGCTCCTGGGGAGGTACCTTCATTCTGCTGACTGACACGTCGGGGAGGGCTCGCCCATCGGAGGCCTCACATCAGACCACGGGATGCTTCTGATGGGCCCCTGACCCTGAGGAGGCCGGGATCACTGTAGCGCAGGCGTGGCTCCGGGTCAGCCACAGCGGGGCCCTTGACTCTCTGCTCACCTCCTGTGAATCCCTTTTCTCATCGTGCCATCTCCCTGACAACCAGGAGGGCAGAGGACCACGGAGATGTTTCACGAGGCTCCTCTTGGGAGGGGAGACCGTTCAGGCCTCTCTACACCTAGCAAGCAACCTGATAGCATCTGCTTTCCCTGCCTGGTTTACCTTTGGCAAATTCTATTGTGTGTGAATTTAGTTGTTCCTGGAACGCTAAGTGTACAGCTAAACTTTGCATCTGGAAAGACAAATGGAAATCCTTGATCCTGGCCATTCTGGCCCCCAAGCCCTTAAGAGTTTAATGACAAACCAAGGGACTGGTGTCTTCACTTGCCTCGAACTTTCCTTCTTGAAGGAAATGGATTGCAATATGCATTACATTACTCCAAATAAACCGCTGGTGGCAAGAGGCACGCTGAGTTTAAAATAAGGCTTGCAGTATACAGGGCTGTTTGAAAGACATGAGGCATACAAATTAATGTGAAAAAATACATACACATTTGGTTGAAGACTTGCGTTTGGGGTGGAGAAACTCAGTAAAGTTAGCAAGCATTCTCATTGTTTTCATGGGCAGAAAATCATCTCTTTCAAAAATTATTTGGTATTTAGAAGAGTCTATGCCACTGAAATTGAGCATAGACTCTTCTAAATGCAACTATAATATTGACTTTAATATTGGGGCCTAGTAAGGTAGAAGTTAGAATACACTACTCATGTTCAGTTGTATGTTCTATACTTACACCCGATGCAGAAATGATTGTTGTGATACTCCTAAAGATAATAAATTATTATCTTTATCTTTAATAATTTCAATCTGTAATAAATCTATTTCTAGTTAATACCTCAAGCATTTTATCCACAGGAAGTTTTTTTTTTTTCCTTTCACATTTTTCATGTCCAACTAGATTACTTTCTTCTTTCAAGATGAAGTTCCCTCACTCGTATTCTGAGTCCTTCTTCACCCATAAACAGCCATTTGAGTGAGAAGCATTAAGTGGAACAGAGTCCAAAGGCAATAAAAACATAAATGTTAAACACACAAACAGAACACCTCCACCTGACCAGAATGTAATCTCTACCTTTGAGTTTCTGCAGAAACAGGCAAAAGGCCAATGTTACGAATGCTTCCCTTCACCATAACCCACCAAAAATAGATAGATAAGAAAGGAGGTCCATGAATATCCAGTTCCTTTACCCACATGATACAAATTTATAGCAGCCTGGAAAGAAAGAGAAGAACAGATATGGAGAATTTATGTTGAAATATAACATTAGCTCCAGAATCCTTCTGTGTTTTTGGTGCCATAAACATAGCCTTGATAAAACTAACACCTTGAAAGTTGTCTAGGACATCGTGGGCTGTTGATTCTTAGTGCATCAGAAATCCGCTCATTTTGAGCAGTGAAGTGATATGTTTAATATAAGTTTCAAAAACATCAGTAGCTTATTCTGGCTGTTTGCAGACAATGGATTCTAGGACTGAAATGATAGCAAACTCAGGGAGACATACTAGGAGGTATTTCAGTAGCCCAGACAAGGGGCAGTAGAGATTTGGACTGGGGTGTTAATCGTGCAGATGGAGAGAAGAGGAAGAATTCAAGGTACGTGTCAGATTTAGAGGAAAATTGCATGTTGGAAGTAAGGGAAAAAAAAACAACAACAAAAACCTAACGCCTTTGCTCCAACTTCATCTTTGTCCTGGTTGCCTTTGGAAAAGACTACGGGCATTGTTTCTTCAAACTCTAACACAGCTTCTGCCCCAAATGTAACTGAAATTAAAAAAAAAAAAAAAGATTATTCTTGAAGGGTACTGGGGGTCCTTAGGGGCTGAATTGCATCCCCTCAAAATTCATCCATTGAATCTCTAACCCCCAGGACCTCAGAATGTGGCTGTATTTGGAGCTGGGGTCTTTAAAGAGGGGATGATGGTAAAATGAAGTCATTAGGGTGGGTCCTGATCCCATAGGACTGGTGTCCTTATAGGAAGAGGAGATTAGGACACAGACACACAGAGGGACAACCCTTTGAGGACACAGTAGGGAGATGGCTGTCTACACACCCAGGAGAGAGGCCGGCCCTGCAGACACCTTGATCTTGGACTTGCAGCCTCTAGGACTGGGAAACAATTACTGTACCTTGTGCAAGACCCAAAGTCTGGAGTACTTTGTCATGGACGCCCTAGCTGACCTATGCTGGGGCTCTCCACAGTCCTCAGTCCTCAGTATTCCATCCAGCAATATTCAGAGGACGAAGGCGTCGTCTAGGGTAGACATTATCTCAGAGGCACAAATAAAACCACTAGTCATTTCCGCTATACAGACTTTTCCTCACGTGGAGAATCCTTTTTTTTTTTCTATCCTTTAATTTCCAAAGCATGTTCATTCACATTTGACTGACTGATAGTACATAATTTTCTTTTACAATAGGCCAGGATATCTGTGTTATCCTGATTATACAATAACAGATACAAAATGGTGTTGAGACTTACTTGCCTGAAACTACAAGACTAAGTGTGTATGCATATATTTTTTTAAATCTCTTTATATTTATTTCCATTTTTGCGATAACGCGGGCCTCTCACTGCTGTAGCCTCTCCCGTTGCGGAGCACAGGCTCCAGACGCGCAGGCTCAGCAGCCATGGCTCACGGGCCCAGCCGCTCCGCGGCACGTGGGATCTTCCCGGACCGGGGCACGAACCCGCGTCCCCTGCATCGGCAGGCGGACTCTCAACCACTGCGCCACCAGGGAAGCCCCCTCATGTGTCCTTTTATGGCCACTTCCACCTTCCTTACCCTTCTCAACAACCCCTTCACCCCTGAGAACCACTAATCTCTTCTCTCTTCTCGCAGTATGTGTGTGTGTGTGTATATATTTTTTAATTTCAAGCACGTAATATGGCGTTCTGTGGATGTACACGATTATGTCACCGTTCCCATGCTGAAGCATTTAGTGCCTCCTTTGAGCCTATATGAATAAAGGTGGTAAGAATATTATGAACAAGAGTTTATGCACAAGTGAAGCCACAAACGTCCATCTTTCTAGGCTATATGTCCAAAAGTTCTGGGTTGTATAGTAAGTAGCTCCTTGTTGATTTTTTTTAAGGAATTACCAAACTGTTTTGCTGAGGGTCAGTGCCATTTACATTTCCATGGAAATGTATGAGTGACACAGTTTCTGCACATCTTTGCCAGCATTTGGTGTTGTATTTTTTTTTTTTTTTTTGGTCATTCTCATAGGTGTGTGGCTATATGTCTTTGTGATTTTAATTTGCATTTCCCTAATTCCGGATAACACTATATCGTTTTTCATCTGCTTCCCTGCCATCAGTCCAGCCTCTTTGTGAAATGCCTGTGTTTTGTCCATTTTCTAATTGGATTGTCTGATTTATTTTATTGTTGAGTTTGGATACCTTTTTTAGATATTCTGCCTATTACTCCTCTGTCAGGTATGTGAGTTGCAAATATTTTCTCAGTCAGTGTATTTTTAATATGATACTTTCTTACTTCTTTAATCATGTTAGTAAGTTTCAAAGAAGAGGCATTTTGAGATCTGACCTTTCTGTAATTTTATCTCTTTAAGACTCATCAGTTTGTAAGGAGAACTACTTTATATGGGTTCTTGTTCTTTATACATGTTACTTGTCAGAATAAATGTTTCTTTGCCAAGTAATTTAATAATGCAGTTTTAGTCAATGGCTTGTTCAAGAATGACAAGAAAATGATGACCGCATGTCACTGAAGCCATGGGCAAGTGGGTGGGATGGCAGGATTACAATATACAAACTCTGTCGCAGAGGAGAGACCTTTTGAATAATGCAGAAAATTCCTCCAGGAACCTGTAAGAGAGAATTCCTCTTTCAGGTTTACATATTTGAACCTTTGTAAAATCCAAAAGCCGTAATAGGTTTCTTCCCTGTAGACAGACAGTGTTCACTGAACTTTGAAAAAAGATACGTATTTTCTGAAGCTGGCCAATGATGCAGGCTCTTGTGGTAGCCGTACAAACAAGGAAAGAAATAGAAGTATAGGCAATGACCTACGTACAGGTGACATAAAAAGGTGATGCTTAATGAGCTGACCTTAAACTCACCTCAGACAGTCCAAGCTGAAAGCACACTTTGGTTGACAAATCAAGACAGAGGCCAGGGAAGTAACCACCTGGTCAAAAGTACGGACTAGCCTGGTACAGAGAACAGAAAATGCTAAGGAAAAAGAATGTAATTGTTGATGAAAACACATCCACCATCCTAACCACATAATTCGTGTATTAGCAAAGGAGTTATATCCATACCAAAAACAGGCAAAAGTTATCACTCTATGCAATGCATATGTCAATCTAAATATCTTTAATTGACCAAACTAATAATTAGTTCATTCTTTCCTATACCCTTAGCCTTTCGTATATCTTCAGCTGTCTGTATCAGGGTTAGAGCAAGGAGTTACGAAAGCTTTCAGCAATTTTTAAGATGTAATCCGTGCAGCACACATTTTACCACTGTCCAGAAGATACTGTGACATATGTGAACTGCTGCGGCGGGGACCCTTCTTTCAGAGATGGTCCACTAGTGAAGCCGAATCCGGCCTCTGTACCCCGGCGCCGAAGTAAATCTCAGAGACAGAGTTTGGGGTGAAGTAGAAGAGAATATCTGTATTCGTTTGCCAGGCAAAGGGGGACACAGTGGGCTAATGCCCTCAAAACCGTGTCCCCCAGCTTGGAGAGGGTAGAAACTTTTATAGTTATGGTTCAAAGAGAGTGTGATCAGCTCGTGGACTTTCTTTTGATTGGTTGGTGGTGAGGTCATCGGAAGTCAGCATCATTGACCTTCTGGTTCCAGCGGGTCTGGGGTCTGCCTGCGGGTTGGCAGCATGCAGTTAACTTCTCCCACCTGCTGGGGCTTTCAGTATCTGCAACACAGCTGAAAGATATTGTTACATGTATCCCTTGAGGGGAAGCCAGGACCCCAGGCTGCACCATTGTTTCTCTTGACTGTTCCTCTTTTGTCTCTGCATCCCCTCCCTTCCCTGATTAGCATCTGTTTGAACCTGCCCCGTTGGAACTCAGGGAAGGTCCTGGGGGCCGAATGAAGCCTATTTCCTGTAACCAACAAATGGTGTTGGGGGGGGGGGGACACAAAGGCTTTTGTGCCCAGGAGCCCTGTGGGGTCCTGCTTCATATCATTAGTATGCGCGCGGGGGGGGGGGGGGGGGACCACATGGTCATGAGATAAGGGTCATCAGAAAAGGAAGAAGCGGTGGTTTCTTTTAAATCAGCAGGAATCACAGGTTAAGAGGAAAGCAAGCCCCCAGGGCAACCTGTTAGAATGCAGATTCTAATTCTGCAGGTGTGGGGCGTGACCTCTGGTTCCTTCTGTCTAATTTGCTCTCAAGTGATGTCCTCCACTTGATGGTTCTCAAGCTTTCCATTTATAAAAAGGTCAGAACCAATGCAAAACTCATCAATCTTGTTCGCTGTCAGGACAGTGTTTACCCTTTGGGAACTCTGGCTGATGCAGAGACCTGAGAGCTGGTTTCTGAGTCTCTGATCATTTTCTGTGTCTTTATCTGGCCCTTGTGCATCTATTTGCATTTTGTAAAAAGTCCGAAGCATTTTCTACTTGTTAATTGAAAATTTGTTTGTAAGTGTGGTTTACTTGGATAAACTGTATTCTTTGATAAAATGTGTTCTTTCATCAAAAAAGAAAAAGGACACGATTTTCCCCCCTAGTTATCTAGAAGAAATTTGATTCATTTCAAAGCAAATGTTCTCAGTACTGAGCAGATGTCCTCTTGTATATTGGGTGCAAATGTTCAGTAATGTTGGCAAAAATTGTGACCACTCAGGCTTGGGCAAACATCGCATTTCTTTTTCTTTTTTAAAGATTTTTTTTGCTGTAGACCATTTTTTAAAGTCTTTGTTGAATTTATTACAATATTTCTTCTGTTTTAGTTTTTGGCCACAAGGCATGTGGGATCTTAGCTCCCCGATCAGGGATCTAACCTGCACCCCCTGCGTCGAAAGGCAAAGACTTAATCACTGGACCACCAGGAAAGTCCCCAAATATCGCATTGCTTGAATGAAATTCTGTACAAAGACTACTAGCCAGCGTTGAAACCAAAAACCTAACGATTCTGGAGGACAAAATGAAATGAAGAGGTGCATCTCTATTATTTCAGAAAAACATGATATAAACGGCCATGCTTTTTAAAACATGGCTATCAAACCAGGATAATTGGGGACCCAGTTTGTAGAATTGACCTTTCTGTAAAATATCGTGCAATTCTTCTTCATTGAAGCCATTGGCCATCTCTTGTCAATCTCATTTTCTAATTACATAAGGAAACGTTCACTCAGTGACATCCTTGGGAGTGAATTTTAAAGAACCACCACACATGATTATTTCATCCATGAAAAGCCTAATAAGAGTAACTGCTTGGTAAATGTTGCTTGCATAGATTAATTTTAAAAAATAATTTATCAGATTTCAGTCTCATAGTTACATAAAGGTATTTGGAGAAGTATAAGCTATGGAAATCCTTGCTGATTTCCCACAGTCTCTATTAATGAAACGTCACACACAGAAATATTTCCAGGCAATGGTACTTACATATATCTAAATTGTAAACATTACCTTTTAATAATTCTTCCTATCTTTTTAATTAAATTCTTAAGTCTAAAATTATGAACATCCAAGAAAAATCATTAAGCTTGGGTAGCTCCATGAAATACATTGTCATTTAAAATTCTAGTAGGTGATACTTTCACATGTTTCAAAATTTAAAAACAAATGTATAAACGGATATACATTGATAAGCTTAGCTTCTGTGTATGCCCCATACAGCCAGCCTTGCTGACCCCATTAGAGAACCTTGTACATTTTTGTAAATTGTTCCATTGTTTCTTTATACTTAAAATCAAAAATAAATATGCATGCAAATAGAATAAACACGCACACAATAGATGTAAATGTGGGAATTTTTTCTCCTGTTCGTTCAAAATTTAGAAGAGCGGCACTTTTTTATTCCCTAAGTAATTTTTTATCTGGAGAGCCTTTTCACATCCCTTCATAAGGTGATTTTTCTTTTTTTTTTTTTATGCCTCCATAGAGTAGCATTGGTTAGCTTGATCCTCATAAGTTGTTTCCAGTCTCTTGACACGACAGAAAACATGTCCGTAAATAAACACGTACATACGTCCCTTCTGTAGGAGGGGAAAAATGTCCTTTTCCTCGTACCCTCCTGGGTTCTCAGCTGTGTCTCGGTAACAGAAGACAAATTTACAAAAGAAAAGCATACACATTTATTTAATAGAAGTTTTATGTCGCAGGAGAGACTTCATAAGGAAATGAAGACCCAAAGAAATAGTTACGCCTGAGCATTTTTTTAATTGAATTAGGGGTCATTTACAATATTGTGTTACTTTCAGGTGTATAACGAAGTGATTCAGTTATATATATATATTCTTTTTCAGATTCTTTTCCCTTCTAGGTTATTACAAGATATTGAATATAGATCCTTGTGCTATACATACAGTAGGTCCTTGTTGTTTATCTATTTTATATAAAGTAGTGTGTATCTGTTAATCCCAAACTCCTAATTTATCCCTCCCCCTTCCCCCACTTTGCTAACCGTAAGTTTGCTTTCTGTGTCTGTGAGTCTGTTGTTGTTTTGTAGATAAGTTCATTTGTGCTGTATTTTAGATTCCACGCATAAGTGATATCATATGGTATTTGTCTTTCTCTGTGTGACTTCCTACACTCAGTATGATCACCTCTAGGTCCCCCCGTAGGCCCGAGCGTGTTTATACTGGGCTTGAGGAAGAGTGGAGAGTTGTGCATACACGTGACAGGACAGCAGTTTGGGGGCACATGGAGTAAACTGGGAGAGACAGCAGGTCTGTTCTTTATGATTCAGTTCCTCTCGGTGCCCCTCCATCTGCGAGAGGAGGATACTCCTTTTCTCTGGGTATATGGACGGCACGTGCCCCCGAGGGTTTCCCGACCTGCTTCAGGGGAAGGTCCTTCCTGCACCTGCCGTTGCTCAGATTCCGTCACCTTAAACCCCTCAGTATGCCCTGGTGCTGTGTGTCAAGGCAGTGTGTCCTGAACGCATCACCTCACACAGGTACACATGGGTCTGGAGGGTACAGTGACCACAGGAAGATGGCTGGTCCAGTGGTCGAGTGCCCCTGTCGATTGGACAGTTCTTCCCCATTGTGTCCCACACGGCTGGCACCAGCCTGTCCCCTCTCGCCAAGAAAGCACGAGGGGGTTCCTCTCCGACAGCTGTGCCACCGGCACGGACTGTTTGACTTTGTGTCCTGCCAATCTGATGGAAAATCCCTCCAGTTCTGACAAGAGCGTTGGCCTGGCTCTGTTTCCTCCTAGCAACTGTGATGCTGCTCTAGTTTCAAATCTAAACGTTGTCCCGGCAACCCCGAAACCAAGCCATCGCTGGGTGTGTTCCTTTACGTATGCATTGTGTGAGCGTGTGCGGACAGGTGCCTAAGCTCGGGACTATCCAGGTGAATCCGACTCGGTCTTTCAGCACAGCACTTAACAGTGGTTGTGAAAAAGAGTTGACGACTCTTAAACACTTGCCGTGAGCCAGACACCCTTTGTAAAATCCATGGATTAAGCGATATATTCTCAACATATTAACTGATATAGTGTCTGCAGCGCTCTGAGGCAGGTATTAAGATGAATTCCTTATTTTAGATTCACACATTCACATGCATCAACACACACACACACACACCATCACCCATTCACATATACACTCACACAAAGGCACACACATACACTAAGATACACAGTCACACACACACACACATGCAAAGCCAGTGAGCTCACCCAAGGCCATCGAGCTGGGGCCAGAAACATAACCAGTGGATTTTCCATCCCAGGTCCCATCTTGACTTCTACAAAGAACCACAAAGCCATGTCCATCGAGTGCCATGAGCCTTTTAAAGGAGGTCTTTAAAGACTTTGAAAGAAGTCTCTCCACTTCTCTTTGACTCTTCCTTCACAGACCTTTCCGATTTCCCCCTCCTTCCTCCCATCGTCCGGGTGGATTCATCCACTGCCTTTCTAATCCATCGTCAAAGCAAGGAAAACCTTCCCCTTCCCTATCACATTGCTTCCACACTTGCCATGTTTACATCAGCCTCTCTCGTTGCTAAACTCATGCGTGCGAGTTTTGGAAAACACCCATGGTTAGACTTCGCTTCTGTATCCAAACGTACCGTGCCCCTATAGGAAATCCACACAAGTCCCCTGAACACCCACACTGCTTTCATTCATTCATGTAATTTATTCTTTCCTCCCACAAACCTGTTCTGAGGGCTCTGGGCGCTTCGGGTACCGAAGTAGAGCTTTCACAGACCACGTGCTGCTCATGCTTTGGGATCCAATAACCTTGATTTCTTCATGACTAAGGATGATGGAATATCTACCCCAGCTCTGTTAATGCTACAGGAGCTGTCTTGGTGCCAAGCTGTTCTTGGGCTTTCAGAGTCAGAAATTTGGTGTGATTGCCAAGGACTTGCATTGCGATGCTCAAAAGCAGTTCACTGTGAAACGGATGAGAAACCTCCAAAGCCAGACATTCTTGCATCTAAAAGAAAGACAAATGCCTCTCTCTCTTAGTCTATACCTCTCATGTTACCATCACAACAAACAAAAAAAAAAGATCCCTTCTAAATATTACATAAATAAAAACATAGATATATAATTACTACCTGTATACTGTCAACATTCTGTACAGCATATATACATGTGTATACGTATAACACATGTGTAGTATACATAGTATACTTTATATAAAGTATACAGTATAATAGCACACTATTTATATTGAAACACACACTATGTTATATGTGCTATGTATTGATATATTGATATATATTATATATTGCATACTATATTAATTATAGTATACTATATTATAGTATATACATATAGTATGCATATATATGTCCATACATGAAATGATATTATAAATAATTTTATTTTATATATGAAGGATGCACACACACAATTACTGTCTTCTTAATTAAGTTTTACACCAAAAATAAAATAAACACTTTGCATTCTTCTGGAGCAACATTGCCTAATAAATTCTTTTTTCAGAATTCCTGAACCAGTACAGCAAACGTAAGTCAGAGGAGGGTAATTTTACTATCAACATCTTAAAAATCCCGAAGACGTCCTTTAAGATGAGTAAAGGTTCATTTGCATGAGTCAAGCCCATCTCGCATCTGGTGTTTATCAGGCATTTCTGGTTTCATGGCTGCCGACGTGGTTCCTCATTTCCCCAGCGGCTCCCAAGATGCTGCAGGGTTCCACATCAAGGGAGGGTTACTCCCGCAGAATGAGAATGAGGGGATTTATTTCCTGCCAAGCATTCAGGGGTGCTTGAGAGAACAGAGTGTGTTCTCTCAAGGGTCTTCAGGAGAATGTCTCTCACAAACATGCGGAGAGGTTATGAGAGAATTCTTTATCCCTTAGTGTTTAAAGAGATGCTTAAAAGTTTTCCACTGGGTTGGATCAGTCTATAATCACGAAAATACCGAACTGGTGTTTAGAACAGTACAAATAACTATCTTTTAAAGCAAATACCCTAAGTATCCTGATTTATAATCTAGGTATAAGCGAAATCCTCCACAACATACCCTGCCAGGAGCAAGGACTCCAGCGATACACAGAGAGCGTGAGATCAGTCTGAAATGTACTAACTCAGATTTCTCCACCCCGTGATCACCATAGCACTGTGTCCCCAACCTTGCATTCCCAGCACCACCCCGCTCCCAGCATTTCCGCCCTGCGCGCTCAGTTTCCAAGTTTCTACACTGTTTTCTCTCTGTGTGGCCTGGGGTCCTTGGTCTTGGCTGGTAGGTGGCAGATCAGGGGTCTTCCATCCAGGTCTCTGCGTTTCTCAATTTCTCACTCTTCCTGTGCTGAAACCTTGTAGGCTCCGAGGCTGAACACATGAGGCAGTGGCAACCCAGTACCATTCACAGAGGGTCCTGGTAGGGTCTGAGACTTCCTAGCGTTGTAGGGACTCCAAGCCTGTAGACTCTGATTCTGCAAGGGTCTTGATTTATGGAGCATGGGAATGGAAACTGGAGCCCGGCACTGCAGGGGGCATTCCATCGTGAGGGCTTGATGATCAGACTGCAGTGAATCCGGAGTAGGGCTTGGAGAGTGATTTCCACCTGGAGCCAGTATCACCCCGCAGGATACATTTAGCAACGCCAGGAGATATTTTTGGTCGTCACAGCTGGGAGCAGATGCTGCTTTGCATCTAGAGGGTAAATGCTAAACTGGCTGCCATACACGGAGTTCTTATTCTCTGCCCGGAAACTATGGACTACAGGTATTGGACATGAGATGTCGGAAGAACTTGATGCTTCTGTGAATGAAGTTGCCCGACTGCATTTATGGACAAGGATGGGGTCCCTCTCACGGAGGTGGGCCCAAGTTAGGATTCTGCAGGAGCTGAGGGTGTAGATGGTCTGTGGTCTAGGTCTTTGGATTTGTCATCACACAGCTCTGACGTGTAATGATGAGGATTTGTATTCCTACCTCTGATGGTCTGGCATCTCTGTTAGCTGGGACTCTGCAGATCCTGGGTTCTGGGTTCTCTCTCCAGTGCCTGAAGCTGCGCCCTGCCCCACCTCCTCTTGCTGGCCTGGTATCCACACTGAGCTTGTTGGCAAAGCTCTGGAGGAAAAGATGCAAAGCGAGGTGGCAAACAGCCAGCTTGCCTGGGTCTGGTCTCTCTGTATGGACGGATTCCTTCCTAAATTTGAAACTGATGTTCAAACTCAGCCCTTCCAGGAAAACGTGGGTCTTAAATAGACACGAAGGGAGGTATTGATGCATGGTCTGTCTTTGAAAATGAGAGATCCTTCAGCAAGGGGTCTCCGTAAGAATCAGGGAACACCCACCCATCCTTCTGTTTCTGGGTTTCTCTAGCACTGGTAAGTGTTCAAGGCGTTCCTGGGCATTGTTTATTCGCCTCATTGTATAACTGAGCAGATAAAGAGTTGTGTAACCACAAGGCACTAACATCCCCTTTGCGGGTATTCTTTGGGGAGACTGTAGATTAAATCTTATCTTGGAGACATTTCCTCGAAAGGCCTTATGTAAAGTTTGTGTTTTCCGGTGGATTTTTGTTTGTTTTTCAGTTTGATCCACCATTACGGTGATAGACGCTTTCCCTGCAAAGGTCTGGGTTGGATCATAGTTGCCTATGAATAAGATACCGTGTTTAATGGCTGCAGTAAAATGTTTGTGCGCAGCTGGCACAGAGAATAGACCCCAAAGATTCTGCAGCCAGAAATAACCATGTCTCACATTGTTTAGGAATTCCTCTCTAAGGCCGAGGAAGACCTGGCAGCATCCCCTTACATCAGCAGTACATCATTTGAGCCAAATGAATTTTCTAAGCCACAAAGCATACACTTTGATATGCTTTCAGACACAACGCGAAAGTTGACAGCAAATGTGCCATTTCAATGTTATTGAAACTGTTAAAATTTTAAAACGGCACAGCATGAACATATACATTTTTAAAAGTTTGCCATTTGCAAACATCATTTAATTATCATTGCTCTTTCCCTGTTTCATCCTGCAGACGCGCACGCATATCCAGTGAGTAGTATTAATGATGAGTCAAGTGCGTCTTTGGAACTTCCACTGTAAAACCCTAGTTCTGATATAATCCAAATACTACTATATTCCCAATACCCTTCATTCTTAAGTAGAACAGTTATTTCCCAGCTGGAGGATCAGGGGTGACATTGTTCTGGGAAAAAAAAAAAAAAAAAGATGACCTTTATCTGATACTTGATCCTTAATTTATTCACATGTGCTTTAAACTCTTTGCAATTCACAGGGATCTTTGACCTGGGGCCACTATTTAAATCATTCCATAGCAAAGAAAGGAAAAAAGACAAAATGGGTGCAAACCTACATCACCACCTAACGTCTGTGAAAATCTCTTGCTTGGTTATTGCATTTCTGCATATAGAAGGATTACAATTACATATAGAGTGAGAATGGAAAATCCACTGCAATTTTCTCACCCAGGAGAGCAGACCTGACTTATTAAAAAAAAATAGATTTTGAATCTTTATAGTTCTATTTTAGATAAATGGTCTGGGTATAAAATATTCGATGTTTGTTAAAGTGTGTTTTGGTATATTTTGGTTTCGAAAGAATCCTCCATTCTCTCAACCTCTCCGTTCCATTCTCTCTGTCTCTCTCTCTCTCACACACACACACACAGACACACACACACACGGGTGTGCACACATAGGACATTTGGGGTACGCAAGCATCGTGAACATTGGTTTTCTCGTACCCCTTTGTGCAGCAAAATTTTCCATCTACAGTTCTAACCACATGACCTAAATCAGATGCTTATTTTGGGACAGACACTCACGCTTGACAGAGATGTTTTCTAACCTAAATTTCCCCTGGCACGTACAGGTCTTTTATAATAATAATATGTATATGTCCAGATACATATGTGGAGAGACTGCAGATATTTTTATATCTCAAAACGTGCTTTTCTCTCCTTCAATTCAGTACACTCCCCACTCCATGCTTTCCCCTGAGGGATACTTCTCTATCATTGTTAGATAAGTTTCCCGGGAATTCTTCAATCCTTAACCAAGAGCAATGTAAAACAGCGATGGTCTGTCTCCATTGGATCGACCTATTCGGTCCTGTCTGGTGTCTCTTGTGTCATCTAAGTTCAGGAGCATATGACTTGAAAGACACTACCATGAAATATCACTGTGAGGGAGGGGGTCCCTGCAAAATTACGTCAGGTAGAAGCTATGATTGCAAGTCCCAGCCTCTAGAATTTCATGGTCTCTGCCACCTAATTAGCATGGATATCATCTCCTTGAAATCAGTATATGCTCAAGCCAGCCTATTAATCCAAAAATTGGCCAATTTAATGGGAAGTGGGTGGAAAAAGAAGAGTTAAATTGTTTGCTTTATGTCACGTAGACGCAATAGCTAGGGTCACAGCATCGTTTCACTGCCGAGCCTCTGCTGTTTAATCTCAATCGTCGTTTTGGATACAATAATTGGGGCATAGATCCACGGAACGGTTGGCCAGTTTAATGCAGATTCAGTCGTGGAAACCAGGATGAGCCCTTGACTCTTCGTTTTAAGATGACTTTTTAAAGTTCTGTACTGAATCTTCTCCGACGACAACAAGAGATACATTTCAGGTTGACAATAATTAACACTTTAAAAGAATAGCTGCTCTAAGTAAGCTTGATAAAATAATTGAACAGTAATACTAATCCAAAGAGCATAGTCGGATAGAATTATCTTACACTCCTATGTTTTAACCACAGGGATAGTGTTTTTAGTCTTTTTCTGTTGTTGTTAAACAAGATTGCATTTTTTTCTCCCAAATTTATGATGATGAGAGTTAACACTGCCTTAGTGGGAACAGTCCAGTATTGTAGAATGAAACTGAAATATAATAAAGATGCAGGCTTAACCCATACGTTTCAAGAAAGGACTGACCCTGAGTGGGAGCTGTGTCCAGAGCACAGTGTTGGTCCGAACAGGAAACCCAGTGTATCAAATGACAGAAAGCTGTGAGGGTTTGAAAATCCTAAGAAAGAAAGTCAATTCAAGGGAGATTGGAAAGGTCAGCCAGACTCTGTGGAGACGCGGACTGAATAGAACAGAAAAGACCCGCGGCATGCTTTGCCAGAGGAGTGAGGCAAACCCAGTTCTCTATAGGTTCTGACCATGTGAAGTGGAGGCTGCCGTGATCCATCCCATCACACTCAGTCGCCTTGGCAACAGCACAGCGTTTCTACCAGGAGGAGGAAAACAGCTGACCTTACCAGGCAGCAGAGAGAGGCAAAGCCACCCAAGGTCCAGAGATCTCGCCAGAAGGGCACAGGTGGATGTTCGCTGAGCACAGGAGGGCACCGTGAAGAGAGACACTTGCTGGCCGCATGAGAGGATTCATTGAGCTACCAGCTGCTCCTGGAGCCCCCAGAAGACCCCTTGGACATTGGCTATCATCAGTGTCAACCACACATCGAATCTTTATAAATCTTTGATTTCTTTTTTTTTTAATTTTGGTTTTATGGGAGTACAGTTGATTTACAATGTTGTGTTAGTTTCAGGTGTACAGCAAAGTGGTTCAGTTATACACACACATGTATCTATTCTTTTTCAAATTCTTTTCCCGTTTAGGTTGTTACATAATATTGAACACAGTGCCCTGTGCTCTACAGGAGGTCCTTGTTGGTTATCTATCTTGTATATAGTAGCGTGTGTATGTTCATCTCAAACTCCTCATTTATCCCTTCCCCCCAGGTTTCCCCTTTGGTAACCAAGTCAGACAGAGAAAGACAAACGGGATATGATATTATTTATATGTGGAATCTAATTGTTTTAAAAATGAACTTATTCACAAAACAGAAACACACTTACAGATATCGAAAACAGACTTATGGTTACCAAAAGTGAATCTATGATTTCTCAAGCCCACCTGATCCCAGTGTACAAGGAACGGAACCCCCCTGGGAAGATGGCAGGTGAAGAATAAACCAACCAAAAATCTTTTGCCGCTTCTCAAAACGATTTGCAGTAAAAAGCAGTTCATCATTGTAAGTCCATTCATAATTGTAACTCAGCACAAGTTCAGTGTCTTTATAAACGTTCTCATTGATTGAAATCACAGTATTGTTCTCAGTGCAGATAGGCATTGATAGAATAGAGATTGAACTGTTCTTGTGACTTATTTGGGAAATTTTCCATATAAAAATAATCTGGTGAAGGTTCCCCCTTGAACAGAGGGTCTCACAGTTATTGTACAGTCCTTCGGGTTAAAAGAATCTAGAAAAGTGTTTCCCTTGAAAGTGTAGAATTTTTTTTCTCTAAAGTAAAATTGTGATTGTGTTAGCTATGTTCTTGGGCTTTACAAATATTTGTCTTTACAGATTAACCTTTAAGAGCTCATTTTTTTGGTTTGCTTTTTGCCTAATTTACTTGGGCATTGTAATTTATTAATAGCTAGTATCACTACCTGTTAGTTCCTAAATAAGCCAGACAACTATATTTCTATTATTTGTAATCCTGACACTGTCCCTTTATGTGAGGTACTTTAATTGTTATTTTTGATTGGTAGAAATAAAACTAGGAAGTGAGAAGCTATCTGAGAGACAACTTCCGAGTTACTCTACAAAACTGCTTGGCAAAGCTTTTCATCACCAGTTTTTAAACTATGTGGACACTTTTTAAAACTAAATGAAGGATAATCCTCTGTATATTTATTTATTGTTTTAAAATTTATTTTTGAAGTATAGTTGATTTACAACATTGTGTTAATTTCTCCTGTACAGCAAAGTGATTCAGTTACACGTGTGTGTGTGTGTGTGTGTGTATATATATATATATATATATATATATATACACATTCTTTTTCATGTTATCTTCCATTGTGGTTTATCACAGGATATTGAATATAGTTCCCTGTGCTCTACAGTAGGACCTTGTTTTTTATCCATTCTATATACAATAGTTTGAATCTGCTAATCCCAAACTCCCACTGCATTCCTCCTCCACCTCCCTCCCCTTTGGCAACCACAAGTGTGTTCTCTATGTCTGTGAGTCTGTTTCTATTTTGTTGATAAGTTCATTTGTGTCACATTTTAGATTCCACATGTAAGTGATATCATACAGTATTTGTCTTTCTCTGTCTGACCTACTTCACTCAGTAAGATAATCTCTAGGTCCGTCCATGTGGCTGCAAATGACGTTATTTCATTCTTTTTTTATGACTGAGTAGTATTCCATTGTATACATGTACCACATCTTCTTTATCCAGTCCTCTGTCGATGGACACTTAGGTCGTTTCCATGTCTTGGCTATTGTAAATAGTGCTGCAATGAACACTGGGGTGCATGTGTCTTTTAGAATTAGAGTTTTGTCTGGATATATGCCCAGGAGTGGGATTGAGGGGTCATATGGTGACTCTGTTTACTTTTTTGAGGAACCTCCATACTGTTCTCCACAGTGGCTGCACCAGTTTACATTCCCTCATGTGGATATTTAAAACCAGCTGTGTTATGGACTGAATGTTTGTGTCTCCCCAAAATACATGTTAAAATCCTAACCCCCAAAGTGACGGTACCCGGAGGTGGGCCAGTTGGGAGGTGATCAGGTCATGAGGGTGGAGCTCTTATTAACGGGATTAGTGCCCTTATAACAGAGGCCCCCAAGAGCTCCCTCCCCTCTTCTGCAGGTGAGGACACGGTGAGAAGTCACCCTCTATGAACCAGGAAGGGCACCCCCTCATCGGACAGTGAATCTGCCAGCACTTTGATCTTGTACTTTCAGCCTCCAGAACTGTGAAGAATAAATATCTGTTGTCTATAAGTCACCCAGTCTGTGGTTTTCTTTTATAGCAGCAGGAACAGACTGAATCAAGCTGTTTAAAGCAATAATTATTTGCCAACATACAATTATTGAGATATAA
Organism: Grampus griseus; assembly: GCF_964374135.1. Lineage (NCBI taxonomy): Eukaryota > Metazoa > Chordata > Mammalia > Artiodactyla > Delphinidae > Grampus > Grampus griseus. The sequence continues at coordinate 2,920,838 of NC_139016.1, read as the reverse complement.
AATTGCAGAATATGAGATTATATATCTTATATCTACAAGAAAATTTCTCTAAAAGAAATTTTTAGATAGACGTAGGTAAAACAAACTTCTTTTGAAACGTCATTATGAGTTTAGGAAAAGAGATGATTAAACACTAATATGAATTGCAAACAGAAAGAAACCCAATGTGCAGTTTCCCAGGAAAACATCACAATACTTATGTACAATTCAACGTCTTAATGGAATCCCAGGTAACCATTAGAAATAGTTAACCTAATTATATTGCTATTACAAGGTAGATGAGGGTAAAAAATATATTTATATGCATATATGCATAATATATATGCATGTAAATGCTATAGGGAAATAACTTATGCAAATGTATGCTTAGGTAAATAAAAGCAATTCAGAAGATTTTTTTCACTCTGATTCTCGAAGGGTTTGCCATCAAGGTAGCTAATGCAACAAGGTAATTATTAGCAGAATTATGATTGGGTTCCTTAAAGAATGTTTTAAAACAGCTGTTTTAAGCTATGGAGATGAAAGATATTTTCAGAAATCTGGATGTTCAGAGGTCATTCAAGGAAACTGTTTTCTTGGAATCTGTGTAGTGTGGAAATGTGATTTGACTAAAATCCTTTAATTTGGCGTTATTCAGGCTCTATGTCCATGAAGTGGAACAGGGCATGATGTTAAAATACAACAGTCTCAATATTGGTCAGAACAAATATCTTGTTTATGTTATGATGTTTCATCTCTAATTATTCTTCAGAGGAATGATGAAGAATTTAATATCGGGCTAATTGGTCCCATTATTAAAAAGAAACATGTGCCGCAGACTTCCATCAGCTTTAATTATGCTTACTGAAACAAATTCACAGTCTGTAGTGACCTTCCTCCTGTCTTTTGCCATCATACAGAATTTTAAAATATAAATAGCAAAAACGCCGTGGACTCCTTGTCTCAGAAAATTCATTGTTAGCGTTCTGATGAAATTGCAGATACCACACCTTTACTCTAAAGAATATCGACCGTTTCTAATTATTGAGGGAAAAAGTGATAACCTTTTAGCTTCACATTGGCTTTCAGGTATGACTATCAAAAAGTATTTGTTTGGGCTTCCCTGGTGGCGCAGTGGTTGAGAGTCCGCCTGCCGATGCAGGGGACACGGGTTCGTGCCCCGGTCCGGGAGGATCCCACATGCCGCGGAGCGGCTGGGCCCGTGAGCCATGGCCGCTGAGCCTGCGCGTCCAGAGCCTGTGCTCCGCAACGGGAGAGGCCACAACAGTGAGAGGCCCGCGTACCGCAAAAAAAAAAAAAAAAAGTATTTGTTTGCCTGTAATTTTTAATTTTCTCAGTGTTTGACTTTGGAGGGAGCAGGATAAATATTTCTGTGGAAGTGTTCAGGTAAATTCTGTGAATCTCTGCATGCCAAGTATTGCCCCATCTACGTGCTATGATGTAGCAAGAGTTCCTTCTGTGCAGCTATACTGGTTATCTTCTTGAGGGGCTGTGGTTCGTTGTACCATTCTGCCATATGTTGATAAATATGACTCACATGTGTTGCTGTGGAAGTTCTTCAAAAAGATGGATGTGATGTTTCCAGCATCCCAAACTCAACAGACAGAGGGAAGATGAGACACTGCCATTTCCCACCTTACTGCATCATACCTGGACGCAGGTATGATGTCCGTCTAGTGGACCAGATGCCCCGTGAACTGAAAATCAGCTCCTCTCACCCCACCATTGGTGGGGCATGTGGCTCTGACCTTGAATGTGGTCCTTTTCATCTGTAAACTATGACTAAAAGAGTCGGTGGTCTCTTTTTCCACTTCACTCACTAGCATTTGTTCCAAATAGCGGGAAATCTGTTAACATTGCTGAGGTAACTATTGTCATGCCATTTCATTTCATTTTACTCGCATGTATAACCTCTCCTTCTAAATGACACCAAAGGCAGCATTGGAATCCAGTGTATAGTTTGGAGCGATGAGGCATCAGTGGGTTACAGTGGTGCTAGGGTTACTGTGGATATTCAGAAATTATACTTGTGCTTCCTAAGAAGCATATCCAGAACGTTCTCTATGCTCAACCCATGTGTGAGATTATGAGAATCATTTTCATCCCAAGTGTACTTTTAAAGATATAAAAACTTTACCGAAAAGTGGAAGGTACCAAGAAATTTTTGGTTTAAGCAACAGTGAGAGACCATGAGAAATAGTCCATAAGTTGGATATACTGTTAACTATGAAAAATGGATTGCTACTTCCAGGAATGTGTTCAACAAGATAATAGAATATGGTGATTTTTGAGTGTGGGTTGGTCAGTGTTGGTTTGCAAAGTTCTGGAGTGAGTGAAGAATGACAGTTTATCAATGACTTCCATTAGGATCACCTGGAAGCTTTTAAATATACAGTTCCCTAGCTGCACTCCACACCTGCTGGACTGGAATATCAAGGAATGATGTGCATGTACCTGAACATGTCACAAACTCTCCAGGTGACTTGAATGCCTGACAGGTTTGGGGAGACAGAAATCTTGGTGTTCATGGATAGAGATGGGGGGTGGAAACCCACAGCCTCCAAATGGGGCAGTTGGTAGAAGCACAAGGTGTTGACCCTTGGGGGGCTTGCCGTACTGATAAGGATTAAGATCTCAGTTTCAGCCAAGTACAATGCGGGTGAAGACTTTCTCTAACCTCAGTGAGAGAATGGACAGGCTGTACGGGCTTGGAAAATCCAGCAGACGAAAGGGAAAAGCTGTTTTGGAAGTGTCTCCTAGAAGGAGTTGGCGTATGCTTCTGCCTGCCACCCATAGTTAGAAAAGCCCTTGTCAGTATGGACTTACCCTGGGAGACAAGGGGAGTTATCTGGAACCTTGGAGGGTTTACAATAATGAGGGGCGAGTTAGAAAACCAATAATCAGAGGCTAAGCCCCAGAAAGTCCCTGTACCTCCCTACTCTCATTTTGTGGAAGACACTGTTCCAGTCTGGGTGTCTTAAATCCATGGGGAGATAGCAACTGAGATGTGGAGTTTCTAATACTGTTATTTTAGACCTATAGTGCAGAGTTTCTTTTTTTTTCCTTTTAACTTTATTTATTTATTTACTTTTGGCTGCACTGGGTCTTTGTTGCTGCGTGCGGGCTTTCTCTAGTCGCGGCCAGCTGGGTCTACTCTTTGCTGTGGTGCGCGGGCTTCTCATTGTGGTGGCTTCTCCTGTTGTGGAGCACAGACTCTAGGCGCGCGGGCTTCAGTAGTTGTGGCTCGTGAGCTCTAGAGCTCAGGCTCAGCAGTTGTGGCGCACCAGCTTAGTTGCTCCGCGACACGTGGGATCTTCCCAGACCATGGCGGATTCTTAACCATTGCACCACCAGGGAAGTCCCTAGTGCAGAGTTCCTTATAGAATGGTGAAATTGTCAAATGGTGCAATGGTGCATTGTCGAAAAAACAAAACAAACAAACAAAAAAACCTCTCCAAAAATAAGTAAGGAAACCAGTATTAGGGATCCTGCTCTTGTGAGGGGGAGGAATAATGGTCAGAAAAGGGTTAGACTACAAAGTTTATTTTGCAGATGACACTGTGTAGCAACAGCAGCTTCACGATATGTATCGATCACTTACATCAAAGAGCTAAAGCAGGGCTTCCCTGGTGGCGCAGTGGTTGAGAGTCCGCCTGCCGATGCAGGGGACGCAGGTTCGTGCCCCCGTCCGGGAAGATCCCACATGCCGCGGAGCGGCTGGGCCCGTGAGCCATGGCCGCTGAGCCTGCGCGTCCGGAGTCTGTGCTCCGCAACGGGAGAGGCCACAACAGTGAGAGGCCCATGTACTGCAAAAAAAAAAAAAAAACACAACTGAATTTAACAAAAACTGTAGCAAGTAACATGCACACATCTATTTTTACCTACACACACATTGAAAATATACGTGTGTGTATATATATTTATATATGCATGTGTGCATTGATTTATATTTGTACGTGTGTGTTGACTTATACTATAAATATATGTATATGTATATATATTAGAAATCTGCCTGTCTCTCTCACAGAGAAATTTTTATATTATATATAAAATACATATATGTGCGTGTATAATATATATACTCAGAGGATGATATATATGAGTATTATATATATCTATATATATTTAGATAGTGTGAGAGAGAAACACAGGAGATAGACAGAGCGAGTATATATTTCTACATACAGAGAGAGAGATCCAAAGGGATTTGGTTTATACAATTAGCCATAGTTTTAAAAGAGGATAACTAAAACAATATCAGCATAAAAGCACTACAGAATATAGAATAATCTTTCACTGCAATAATTTGTTATGGAATCTAGATTTTTTAGTTCTGTTGCAGCTAATGCAAAAATGGAACTGTGTAGGAATATGTAATTTTTATTGTCCAATGAAGAAAACATATCATTTTCTCAGAAGAAATTCATTTTCTCTGGTACTTCATTAAATGATAAATAAATTACATGCTCTAAATTTTGGAGTTCTGGTAGATAAGTCATGTAAAAAAAAATTAAGTTGGGGGCTTCCCTGGTGGCGCAGTGGTTGAGAGTCTGCCTGCTGATGCAGGGGACACGGGTTCGTGCCCCGGTCTGGGAAGATCCCACATGCCGCAGAGCGGCTGGGCCCGTGAGCCATGGCCGCTGAGCCTGCGCGTCCGGAGCCTGTGCTCCGCAACGGGAGAGACCACAGCAGTGAGAGGCACGCGTCCGGCAAAAAAAAAAAAAAAAAATTAAGGTGTCTGAGTTCAGCCCCAAAATAAATGTCCCATGGATAATGTACAGAACATGTCTCACTCAGCTTCAGTAAGAGGGATTCTGGGGAGTCTGTTTCTAAAAGAAAGCAAAGTTGGTCACAAGTTCCAGTGCTGTCAAATAATGGAGACCAGAACATACCACCTGTGCAGAAAGGAATGGGAGCCGTGCTCCTTGTGTGAAATCAGGGACACAGGAGTTACTCTTAGGAAGAAGGAGAGCAAAGGAGCACAGCGCAAACAAAATCCTCAGACATCTCCATCCAACCGCTGTTCATCCTTATGACCCTGGGGACTGGCTTCATCTTAGAGATGCTACAGGAGGAACAAGGGTTCTCCCCTGTGACCTGCAGCCAGTGCACATGTGGAGGCTGCTGTGGGCAGATTTTGGCAACGAGCAATGCTGAGGTGTGTGGTGTCAACCAAGACGAGAGGCTGCATACACAAGGGCAATGTGCGCAGCATAAATCCTATGACGCCATGGCAACTGCTCGTACAGCCTGTATGTCTTGAAAGCCGACACGGAGATTAATGATTTAAAAGGCTGTTGCGCTATTTATTTATTAAAAAAAGATTTTTTTTTTTTTTTGGCAAAAGCCCAAGCCTGAAAAGAATGGCAGCTGACCCATTTGGTGGGTTCCCAGTTGGTTTCTTTGAAAATGTTCTCTGAAATACCAAAATGATTCATTTTGTTGAATGTCCAGGTGATAAGAATAGAAATCATACTAAAAATAAAACCTTCCTCATTTCCCATTTCCATTGCAGAAATATTTAATTTTCTCTTTTATTAACAGTGAATTATAAAACAGAAAGGCATAAATGCAGAAAAATTTTTATAACACATAAAATGGCAAAAACCCATGTGCACAGCGTGATCACGATAGCAAATGTTGTAGTTAATCCTCTCTTACTATTATAAAAAGAAAGGCATAATGAAGAAAAACGTTATAATTCGTAAAATGGTAGACATTAGTGTTTGTGCAAAAGATGATTTGCATCAGAAAAATAACTTAATATACACTGTGGTGGTGGGGAAATTTCATATGAAAATTACCATCAATTTCATTGCCATCAAAATGAGGCTGAATAGGACTTCCCTGATGGCGCAGTGGTTGGAAATCCTCCTGCCAGTGCAGGGGACATGGGTTCGAGCCCTGGTCCAGGAAGATCCCACATGCCACGGAGCAACTAAGCCCACGAGGCACAACTAACTACTGAGCCCACGTACCACAACTGCTGAAGCCTGTGCACCTAGAGCCCGTGCTCCACAACAAGAGAAGCCACCGCACTGAGAAGCCTGCACACCTCAGTGAAGAGTAGCCCCTGCTCGCCGCAACTAGAGGGAGCCCGTGCGCAGCAACGAAGACCCAACGCAGCCAAAAAATAAATAAATAAATAAATTATTTTTAAAAAGAGATTGAATGTATAGCCTGAAGGAACTTAGAAGTTTGAGTAATGAAAATATTTGTCATGCAGTGAATATCCATGAAATCAAAAGGGTGGACACTATCTCTAAAATTAAAATATTTGACCATTTCTCCTAATTCATTTAGTCTAGAAATCAGGAGGACAATCCAGTGAAGTGGTACCAAAAGAACAGTTATCCAGGAGGAAGGTTCTAGGCGTGCGTGCGTATGTCTCCACATGTATGGATCCTCTCATGGCCCCATGGTGCTCTTCCTGGACCTACAGCTCTCCCAGGAAGCAGCAGGATCACACTTTTGACCATCACACTGCATTATCCACCTAGAAGTACAACGTCCATCTTTTGAGTCGTCTCTCACAGCAAAGTTGATCATTTCATTCTGGTTTTGAAACAGTGAAAAATTGGAAGCAATCTAAAATATGCCCCTAAATGTAGAGAGGAATGGGTAAATAAACTGCAGTTTATTCACAAAATGGAATAATATACACCATTAACAGCAGACTAGGTTTACCTTTGCCGAATAGGATAAATCTCAGAGGCATATGTTTGAGTCAAAAAGAAAAAAAAAAAAAGAAAATAATAAGTAATTAACAACAAGGTCCTACTGTAGAGCAGAGAGAACTCTATTCAATATCCTGTGATAAACCACAATGCAAAAGAATATGAAAAAAATGTGTCTATATATGTATAACTGAGTCACTTTGCTCTACAGCAGAAATTAACACAACATTGTAAATGAACTGGACTTCAGTAAAATAAATTTTTAAGACATAAGTAGCAAAAATACACGTAAATATATGGAGAGGAGGATATATTTTGTGTCCAGTTTGAAATCAAATAAATTTCCTGTAAGATACCTAAATGTAAAATGTTTAAAAATATAGATGCAAAGAATGTACATCAACATTAGGAAATTGGTAATATGTGGTGGGGAAAGAGGGAGTGGGAAATTTGGGGGATTTATTTTAAAAATTGACATGAAGCATAAAATTACACAGTTTTTATTTGTCTGAACATTTAATGTTGGAAATATTTTCTTAATCAGCTAAGATTATATCCAGTACATGCAAGATCTCTGGAGAGAAAGATCAAAATACTGTTTAAAACTTGTAGAACAGGGCTTCCCTGGTGGCGCAGTGGTTGAGAGTCCGCCTGCCGATGCAGGGGACACGGGTTCGTGCCCCGGTCCGGGAAGATCCCACATGCCGCAGAGCGGCTGGGCCCGTGAGCCATGGCCGTTGAGCCTGCGCGTCCGGAGCCTGTGCTCCGCAACGGGAGAGGCCACAAAAGTGAGAGGCCCGCGTACCGCAAAAAACAAATAATCATAATAATAATTTGTAGAACAAAAATAGATGAAGTATGAATACATATAGATGGGAAAACTCCATACTGTTAAAAATGCAAGATGTTCATGAAGCTAAATTCAATATGATCCCAAAGAAAGTACCCATCTTTCTGGTAGAAATTGACAAGCTGTTGTAAAATTTGTGAGGACAAGTGAGGTGCAGTCATACCCAAGGAAAATTTGAAACTGAGGAATGAGTAGATGAAACTGAAACTTCCATAAAGATATATATATATATATATATATATATATATATATATATATTTATTAGCAGTTCTAATAGTATGGTGTTGTCAAGAAATAAGTAAACACATTACTTACTAAAAAGATTAAATTATGTGATGAAATTAAATTCGTAGAACAAAAGGTCAACTATGTCCTTGTGATTCCTACTGTCACAGTAAGTCCGTTGTCACTGAGAACATCTTAGACCAAAAGTATGGGTTTTTAATTTGCGTAAGAAATTACCACACGTCCAGCGATGAAAAGTAACACCCATTTGTCAGTTTACAGCTTCTGTGGGTCAGGAGTCCAGACACAGCACAGCTGAGTTCTCTGCAAGGCTGCAGTGAAGGTTAGTGCCAGGATTGCATTCTCATCTGAAAGCTTGGCTAGGGTTGGACCCGTGCCCAAGCTCACCTAGGCTGTTGTCAGAATTCATATCCTTGTAGTTGTAACACTGGGGCATTCTCATCTGAAAGCTTGGTTGGGGATGGGCCCACGTCCAAGCTCACCTAGGCTGCTGTCAGAATTCATATCCTTGTAGTTGTGAGACTGAGGCGTTCTCATCTGAAAGCTTGGCTGGGGATGGGCCCACGTCCAAGCTCACCTAGGCTGCTGTCAGAATACATGTCCTTGTAGTTGTAAGATGGGAGGAGTTGGCATCCAAGCTCACTTAGGTTGTTATCAGAATTCAGAATATAGGACCTTGCTTCTTCAAAGAGAGGAGGGTCCAGAGTGAAGTCTTATATAAAGAAGCATCATCACAAAAGGCATATCCATCACAATTGCCATAGAAGGTGACCTGATCAAGGGAGGTGACCTCACCACGTCAGTTATATTCCATTGGCTAGACCAAGGCATCGTTCTCACTCACACACAAGGGGACAGTGTGACCACCAGGAGGTGGGTCCTGTGGACCACCCTACAGTTTCTCCATCACAAATAGTTACTTCCCAGTGCCCTACCACATTTTTTAATTTTAAAAACAACTGTATAGACTGGAAAGCTATCCCCAGTGATTTTTTTTAATGTTTATTTTATTTTTAACATCTTTATTGGAGTATAATTGCTTTACAATGGTGTGTTAGTTTCTGCTGTATAACAAAGTGAATCAGTTATACATATACATATGTTCCCATATCTCTTCCCTCTTGTGTCTCCCTCCCTCCCACCCTCCCTATCCCACCCATGCAGGTGGTCACAAAGCACCGAGCTGATCTCCCTGTGCTATGCGGCTGCTTCCCACTAGCTATCTGTTTTACGTTTGGTAGTGTATATATGTCCATGCCTCTTTCTCACTTTGTCACAGCTTACCCTTCCCCCTCCCCATATCCTCAAGTCCATTCTCTAGTAGGTCTGAGTCTTTATTCCCATCTTATCCCTAGGTTCTTCATGACATTTTTTTTTCTTAAGTTCCATATTTTGAATATGAAATATGTTTTGTAGTTATTTTATAGATTATGTTGACCCCATGATGAAAATATATTGATCTTTATTTTATACATTATTTATGCAATGTGTTATTTTTACAAATGGGAAGGCATTAAAAATCCCATCTTTCCAGATGTTCTCGAAATTCTATGCACAAATAATTACTGTGGGTTATAGCCACCTGGATGTCCTAATTGTGAGAAGAGCATAATATGGTGCTAATACAGTCTCTCTCAGTGAAAGTGTTTAGAGACATATTGTTTCTGTCTTGGTTGGAGAAAAGTCAGTACTCTACAAGAATTGCCAGAAAATGTTAAAAATCATCATTGACCATAATTTTAACACGAAGGGTTTATGGCCACAGTATTTATAATGTGACTGAAGAATTCATGAGTGGGGACAAAACTCTATCCTATAATTAGGGAAATGACTCCAAAAGGTCATACGATGTTCATGAAGATAAAGCCGCTGCTTTGGAAACAGAGTTAGAGCGTTCTATGGAGAACAAAAACAGCCTTCCCATATCGGACAGGAATGGCGTCATGTCGCCATACTCCTTCCTAGCCTTTGCTCGGTGATAAAGTCCTAGACGGTGAAACCAGCTTGGTTTCGAAAGCCATTGCCCCCCTTTCTGCTACATCAGCCAGCACTGAAACGCCACATCATTGTGCAGACCCGCGTTCATGGTACCCTCTTCCGATGACCCCGCCTGTGGCATTTCTGTGCACACAACAATTAAGCATTTTAAAGGGGGCAGGAAGAGGGCAACTTCGTAAAAATGGCAAAACCAAGCGAAGTCAGTGAAGCCCAGTGTTGTCGTAGGGCTGCTGCCTACTCTTTATGAGCCCAGGCCCAGGAAATCCTGTAACACTCACGTGTGCCTTTTCTTCCTAACGCGTTCCTTGCCACCTTTAGCTCTTGGCAGTAGAAATGAAAAGATTCCCCGCATAATCGCTTCATTTCCCTCCCTCCTCTTTCTGTCTCTTGTTTGGCTTCATTTAGAGGCTTCCAGCAGACCTCACGTTTTGACTTTATGCCCCCTCGTTGTACAGAAACGAAGGACGCGTATGAGTTACTCTGAAAACATCGCTCTCATTGGAGACACAGCCGGGTGTCATTCCAAAACTGCAGCACGGAGCTAATTTCTGTTACTCTTTCGAATGCACGTGGCAGTTGGAGAAACCGAAGCTCTCCTCTTGGTCCTTGGAGCCATAGGTGATATATTTGAAATGGACCTCGTTTCGCTGTTCAGCTTGTTCATTAGGTGGGCAGCTAGGCAGCTTAGTTAATAATGCATTATTTTTGGAATGTACAGTGCGTGCTCAGGCTTAGACGGCTGGAGATTCATCTGAAGGAGTGCATACAGCGGGAATCTGGGACATCGCAAAATGCATATATCCAGCCACTCTGTGAGTATCCAAATTTGCATGGCCCACCCTGCAGGCCACTAAGAGGCAGGAACAATAGACACTGGATGTGAGGATTTAGCCCAGAAAAATCATCTTTGGAGGATCCTCTTGAAAATCAACCCCATGAGTTCATTGATTTACGGGCATCTGTAAGAGATTCGGCGCACGCGTCATTTTCTTATTCCTAATATCTTCCATGCATCTGAAGGTCTTCACAATGACCTTCTCGTTGCCAGGCTCTTAGGCCAAAAGAACGCTTTGTAGGTACTGTGATGTCGGGTGTATGTCTGTAAAACCACCAGGGAGAGCCTGAATTACTCATGGCAGGAGTGGACAGCTAGACCATCGCAGCATTGAAAACGAATGGATCAACCTGTGTAAAGATGGGAGAAATCTTCCTCAAAGACGTGAGCGTACCTGGACCTGCCCTCAGCACCTCCACAACAGTCTTTACGAGACATTTAAAAAAATTAATTAATTAGGGGCTTCCCTGGTGGCGCAGTGGTTGAGAGTCCGCCTGCCGATACAGGGGACGCGGGGTCGTGCCCCGGTCCAGGAAGATCCCACGTGCCACGGAGCGGCTGGGCCCGTGAGCCATGGCCGCTGAGCCTGCGCGTCCGGAGCCTGTGCTCCGCAACGGGAGAGGCCACAACAGTGAGAGGCCTGCGTACCGCAAAAAAAAAGAATTAATTAAAAACTTTTTTAAAGTTTTTAACTTTTTAAAGTTGAAGGATAGTTGATTTACGATATTGTGTTAGTTTCAGGTGCACGGCAAAGTGATTCAGTTATTTCGATTGTTTTCCATTATAGGTTATTACAAGATGTTGAATACAGTTTCCTATGCTATGTAGTAGGTCCTTGTTTATTTTCTACGTGGTCGTGTACATCTATTAATCCCCCACTTTGAATTTATCCCTCCCCACCTTCCCCTTTGGTAACCCTAAGTCTGTTCTCGATGTCTGTGAGTCTATTTCTGCTTTGTAAATAAGTTCATTTGTGTCATTTTTAAATTTTTTATTTTATTTATTTAGTTATTTGGCTGTGTTGGGTCTTCATTGTTGCACGCAGGGTTTCTCTAGTTGCAGCGAGTGGGCTCTACTCTCCATTGCGGTGCGCAGGCTTCTCATTGCGGTGGCTTCTCTTGTTGCAGAGCACGGGCTCTAGGCTCACGGGCTTCAGTAGTTGCAGCACGCGGGCTCATTAGTTGCGGCACGCGGGCTCAGTAGTTGCAGCATGCGAGCCCTAAACCATGTGGGCTTCTGTAGTTGCAGCACATGGGCTCAGTAGTTGTGGCTCGTGGGCTCTAGAGCGCAGGCCCAGTAGTTGCGGTGAATGGGCTTAGTTGCTCCATGGCATGTGGGATCTTCCCAGACCAGGGCTTGAACCCACGTCCCCTGCATTGGCAGGCGTATTCTTAACCACTGCACCACCAAGAAAATCCAGTATCATTTTTTTAGATTCCACATATTAGTGATACCATACGGTATTTGTCTTTCTCTGTCTGACTCCACTTAGTGTGATCATCTCTAGGTCCGTCCATGTTGCTGCAAATGGCATTATTTCGTTCTTTTTTATGGCTGAGTAATATTCCATTGTATATATGCACCACATCTTCTTTATGCATTCCTCTGTTGATGAACATCTAGGTTGTTTCCATGTCCTGGCTCTTGTAAACAGTGCTGCTACAAACATTGGGGTGCATCTCGCAAGCCTTCTTGATACCTGTGTCCATCATCCTTTGTCATAGGTTGAATTGTCCCTCCCCCCATGATTGTAACCCCTAGTTGCTCGGAATGTGACCTTATTTGGAAACAGGGTCATTGAAGGTACAATTAGCAAACTGGAGGTATGGTTATTGTGGAGTAGGGTGGAACCTTAATCCAGTATGACTGCTGTCCTTATTAAAAGGGGATATTTGGGCCTGGGGACATGGACACAGGAGGAACCAATGTGATGATTGGACTAATACTGCCATAGACTCAGGAACCACTACCAGAACCTAGGAGAGAGACCTACAACAGACCCTCCCCTGTGTGGCCTTCAGAAGGAGGGCAGCCCTGCTGGCATAGCTTCATCTCAGATCTCTGGTTCCAGAACTGGAAGAGAACACGTTGCTGTGGCGTAAGCCACTTGGTTTGTGATGCTTTGCTGTGGCAGCCCTACGAAATCAATCCAGGTCCTTTTGGTGCAATGAATAGAATTCACATTGAACGCCTTAGGCAGGAAAGGATTTTCTTACTCAATAATAGAAAGTTCAGAGAATCGCCAGAGAGTCCGATCTTGATGGCTCACGCAGCCTGGAACAAACTCCAACCACGTGTGGGAGGTTCTACAAAGTGAACAATGGGCTGCCTGCCACCCTGACCATTGGAGAGAACTACCACCTATCCTGCTCCAGGACACCCAGGAAGGGGCGGAGTCCAGTTTCCCTGCCACCAAGCCACTTACCTCTGAAACCACTCGCTGTAAACTAGGTCACCTGGTCTACCCCTGATGTCCGGGGGAGTCTGGCATATTGGCTGGATAGCACCTTGGGAATCATCACAAACTTGGAGAAATTCAAAAACTGAGTGGAAGGTTTAGGTTGGGAAATCAAAGAGGACAGAGGTTTATAGAAGTGGTTGAAATTTCAACCATTATGGACATTTTGTGATCAGTCCGTCTTTTTATCTTAACTCGGAAAACAAGAGCTGTGGGACCATCTTTGTTCTAGCCGCCAGGAATCCACAATGAACAGGACAGATTTATTCCTGTTTCTTATGGAGCTTGTCTTCCAGTAAGGGGAATCATTTGAAAGCCACATGTTTTACAATATTACAAACCATTTTTGAAGGCGAGTTGATGTACAATATTATGCAAGTTACAGGTATACAATATAGTAATTCACAATTTTTAAACGTTATATTCTATTAATAGGTCTTATAAAATATTGGCTATATGCCCTGTGTTGTACAATATATCCTTGTAGCTTATTTATCTTACACATGATAGTTTGTACCTCTTAATCCCCTACCCCTGTGTTACCCCTCCACACTTCCGTCCCTGCCACGGGTAACTGCTAGTGTGTTCTCTATATCTGAGTCTGTTTCTGTTTTGTGATATTCACAAGTTTGTTGTATATTTTAGATTCCACATATAAGTGATATGAAACAGTATTTGTGTTTGTCTGGCTTATTTCACTCAGCACAATGCCCTCCAAGTCCATCCATGTTGCTGCCAATGGCAGGCTTTCATTCTTTTTTTTTTTTTTTTTTTTGGCGGTACACGAGCCTCTCACTGCTGTGGCCTCTCCCGTTGCGGAGCACAGGCTCCGGACGCGCAGGCTCAGCGGCCGTGGCTCACGCGCCCGGCCACTCCGCGGCATGTGGGATCTTCCCGGACCGGGGCACGAACCCATGTCCCCTGCATCGGCAGGCAGACTCTCAACCACTGCGCCACCAGGGAAGCCCAGGATTTCATTCTTTTTTATGGCTGAGTAATATTCCATTGTGTATATGTACCACATCTTCTTTATCCCTTCATCTGTCAGTAGACATTTAGGTTGCCTCCATGTCTTGTGAAAGCCACATTTTTAAAACAATTAATTGTTGGTTATGATTGGTGTCTTGAAGGATTAAATACAACTAAAGACCACCAGGTAGAGTTGTGTAGGGTTTTTACCTGCAGCAAAGCACTTAGCCCAGGGGTAAAGGAAGAATGAAATCAGCTTCTGCCCTGGGGCGTGGGCTGTGTCTGCCCAGAACAATGTGGTCTCTTTGCTAATGAGTGCTGTGATGTTTCTGGGCCAATGTGGGTCTCTGTGGGTAGGGTGTGCTGAGGGTATACAGGCAGAGATAATGCTATTTACACTTGGGATCAAAGGATAAGGAGTTTCCACCCAGACATTTTCTCTGCATCCTGTATTGATGTGTGCGGATCTTGTGATGGTGACCATGATGTGTGTTTTCATATATGGCATCTGGCATCTCTTTGACAATCATTCTCTCTTACCACATTTCAGCTACTTATATAGCTTTGTTGTCCTAATGCATTTTATGATTATTTAATCCAATTTAGATGAAAATTCCAATGGATTAGAATCGGATGGAGTCACACACAACTAATAATTTTCAGTTTGGGTTTGTCCATCAGAATTTACCTTTTACCGCATAATATACTATTCACAACTGGTAATAAAAATATTGTTTTCTCACTATCAGTCATTACTATTTTTCTATATTCACTTTAATCGCAGGACTAGAAAAATGTTATTTTTTTAAAGACAATTATTTGTATCCAGCTAGTTTTCCTAAATCTAATATGAACTCTAGTATTTCCTTTTTTATGGAGTGCGTCCGCATTTTCCACGTATGTGGTTATATCATCAGGAAAGAAAAACATAACTGCATCTCCTCATTTACAATGTCCGTACCACCAAACTGTTCTTGTTTTACTCTTGGCTAAAACCTCTAAGGCCGTGTTAAATGATAACGGTGGCAGTAGGCGTCATCTTCTACTTTGTTCTCTTCATTAAAATCGCTTTTCATGCTTTTGCCCTTGAAAATATTCGCTGTGGATGTGTGAGGGGTGACTGTGCCTTGCAGTTCACACCAGCTGTTTTTATTTACATCAGCCCTTCCTTTTCTCCCACATAGCTGCTTTACCTAAAACATAAGAACTGGGCTCTCTCAAGGTGAGGGCACTCAGCCCTTTGGACACACAGTAGTTAGAGTTTACGTAAAAACTGTTCAAGAGGCATCTACCTGTGGAAAAATGGTGATGGGAGCAGCGTAGAAACAGTGTACAGATTAAGGAATTGAGTCCACATTGTTTTTTGGTTTTTTTTCTTAAAAATTTTATTTGTTGCAGTATGGTTGATGTACAATATTATATAAATTATAGGTATAAAGTACAGTGATTCACAATTTTAAAGGTTATACTCCATTTATAGTTATTATTAAAATATTGACTACATTACCCATGTGGTGCAATATATCCTTGTAGCTTATTTTATATATAATTGTTTGTACCTCTTAATCCCCTACACCTGTAATGCACCTCCCCTGTTCCCTATCCACATTGTTTTGTTTTTGGCCTTCTGTTGGTTCAGCAGCCCATTTCTTGAGGGGCCCATTTCAGGTTCCTTCGTCCAATTTAAGCAGTCCTGGAAATGGGGTTTGCTTGTGTACCTGACAAACAGTGATCGAATTCGGTCAATCTGGGTTGACACAGTTTGCAACAGTAATTGGTTTCTTTAAATGGCTGCTGTAAACCAGGATGGAATGGGCTCACATTATTCTGTTACTCTTCAGGAGGGGCTTTGTCTCTGGGGAACATGAATAATTACAATGACCAGAGGCTTTTTCCATCCCTCCATCCACAGACATGCTCAACGGCAGTCAAACAGTTTCATGAAATTTTCCTTAATACTCTTTATACATTCATTAGTCACAGATGCTCGTCTTCAGTTTCAAAACAAAGAAATGAACTACATCTCCCTTCCTTCCTTCCTTCCTTCCTTCCTTCCTTCCTTCCTTCCTTCCTTCCTTCCTTCCTTTCTCTCTCTCTCTCTCTCCCCCCCCTCCCTCTCCCTCTCCTTCTCTCTCTCTCTCTCTCTCTCTCCCCCCCTCCCTCCTTCCCTCCCTCCCTCCCTCCCTTCCTTCATTTCTTTGTTTCTTTTTGGCTGTGTCAGGTCTTAGTTGCAACACGCGGGCTCTTCATTATGGTGCATGGACTTCTCTCTAGTTGTGGCACGCAGGCTTAGTTGCCCCGTGGCATGTGGGATCTTCGTTCCCCGACCAGAGACAGAACACAGGTCCCCTTCATTGGAAGGCGGGTTCTTTACTACTGGACCACCAGGGAAGTCCCTGAACTACATTTTTCTAAAGAAAGAACTGTAAGTCCACCCTTCTGTCTTGTGTTCTCTAAAAGCGAGTGCGTAGCACTTTTAACCACACTCGTACTGTATATATATTGCATCAGAGTTAAATGATATTGATAATAATAATAGTGTTTATGTGTACAATTTCTTCTTTTTTTTTTGAAGGCAGATCTTATCAAATGTTTTCAATACAACCTTTCTACTCACTGCCATTGTGAAG
The DNA here is from genome assembly GCF_964374135.1 of Grampus griseus. Taxonomy (NCBI): domain Eukaryota; kingdom Metazoa; phylum Chordata; class Mammalia; order Artiodactyla; family Delphinidae; genus Grampus; species Grampus griseus. The sequence goes on along the minus strand of NC_139016.1, from coordinate 2,904,175 downwards.
TTTAGGTGGACAATTTTCTTTCTCTTTTTTTTTTTGACAATTTTCAAAACATCATCAGAGCTATAATTTGTTAAGCTATTTGTGAAACACTGAATGAAGTCCTTCACATATACCCTATCACTAGCTTCACTGTGCATATGAGAAAATTGGGGTTTTTAGCATTAAAGGAACTAGACAGACTTTACACCTGTATGTGGTGGGCGGAAGTGAAACACATTATCTGCCCAACACATGCTGTATTTCTCAGCCACTGGTCGGTACTTCCCTCAGGCCAACAAGGCCATCAGCCCCAAAGTGTGACTTATTTACTTAATATATCAAAAGTGGTACCTGATTCATTATGTCTGGAACCACAAGTGTCTCCCCCTTATATTAAAGTACCTCCTACTTAAGTGTTAAAGATGAAGATAAGGTTCTTACACTCTCATGTATTTCAGTAATAAATCCCTCCATCAAGTAGGAGTACAATTACTGCTTTATGGTTTTCTGCAAGCACTGTAATCTGTTCAGTTCTTATTTGTATTGAGAGAAGGAATAGGTCATGGCATACTACCTTTGCAGTGTTTTATGGTTGGATAGGAAAATAAACAAGGGTGCTGTAGTCAACGGCATACGTGTCTTCTCATTGTAGGGTTTTATAAAGATTGTTTCCCAAAAGGTAAAAAAAAAAAAAATCCTTCCAAGAGCTGTTCATTCTCCTATGACTTATGGGGCCCAGATGTACGGCGGTTGTGATGCATCTAATATTCATATAGCACAGTGGTTTCGTCCCTGGGCTTTTGGTTTCATAAACTGGCTTCATCGAGAGACCTCTGTTGCTTCCTGGGGGCCGTCTGTGGGACCCAGTAATCTCTGTTTCTGCAAGCTCTCATGTGTTCTGATGAATGGCTGGCTAAAATTTGAGAAGCTTTGCCTTTCATGGATGTAAAAGGTTATCATGTGCAGGGCTTAGGAAGAGGCTCCCATTTTCCATTTCTATTCTCAGGTCTCAGATGTGTTTTCGGGTTGCCAGGGTGAAAATGTAAAAGACCTTTTCAGGAAGTGGCTTGAATAGATGTTCCTGGCTGACGCCCCTGTAGTGAAAGACAGATGAACAAGAGAAAAATAAACAAGTTTATTCACGTGTCTACCCAGGGAAACATGAGTAACTCCCCAAGGTGGCTTAGAATTCCAGTTTATGTAGCATCTTCTACAAAGAACAAAAACTTTTGGAGAAAAGGCAGGACAATGGCAAGTGGTTTTAGGCTTCCAAGGTCAAGGTAAACTAACGGCTAAAGTGTAATTAGTAAAGTCTATGATGTAGATTCCTTTGGTGCCACCTCCAGCCAATAGAGTGTAAAGTTGATGTCCTACTTTTAGGTAGTAGGGGGAGGGCAGGAAGTTTTTCTTGTGTCTGCTCCTCAGTTCTCTTCAGCTCAGAATAGTCCTTACTCCAAAGGGGTATATTTTGGAATGACTTATGCTACGTTCCACCACGAGCAAAACAACTTCTCCTGTTTTCGTCCCCTTTGGAAATTGACACTCAGTGTTTGAAGGATGAAGTTTGTATTTTTGCTTACAAACTACTGCATCCCATCTTGTTCAAATACACGCGCTTTCTAAGAAATGACCCAAAGGTAACTGCAGATGCAAGTGTACTTACCACCCACACTTGTGTTTAAAATAATTACATTATTCACTTGTGTTTAAAATAATTACATTATTCCACACAGTACCCTGAACACGTGAGTGGAAGACAAGAGAATGGGCATGTTTGTTTAAACTGCTGCATGGATGGCAACTCTAAAAAGCAAACCTGGGGACTTCCCTGGCGGTCCAGTGGTTAGGACTCTGAGCTTCCACTGCCAAGGGCGCAGGTTCAAACCCTGGTCGGGGAACTAAGATCCCGCATGCCGCCCGGTGCAGTCAGAAATTAAAAAAAAAAAAAAAAAAAAGCAAACTTGGATCCCTGGTCACATGTAGTACGTCAAGATTTCAAAATTATGCAACAGCCGTGACTGAGTCATGAGTGTTTCCCTCTTGATTTCATAACAGTACCTTTTAGAGAGGTTTGCATGCATAGACATGGAGAGAAAAGGTCGATATTTGTCTTAATTAGTCAAATTGAAATATCATGAAAGAACCCCAAAGTCTTCCGCAGCCACAGCTCATGTTTTGAAAAGCAAGAGGGGAGTAGAGTTTAGGAGATAAATGGCTTGATACCAGCCCGAGCTAATGGCTTGTCATCCTTTTATGGTCGGCAGACTCCCTCCCACCCAGACGCCTGGACTCTAAGGAAGGTAAGGCAGACTGTACTGGTGTCTACCATGGTAGAACGAGGGCGTCCCTCGCTCTCTCTCTATATAATATTTGATCATCATCACTCGTCAAAATTATTGGGCTTCAGTGACTGCTTCTGTTTGAATCTAGAAAACATTTAAAAATGAACATACTGGGAATTCCCTGGCGGTCCAGTGGTTAGGGCCCCATGCTTCCACTGCAGGGGGCCCAGGTTCCATCCCTGGTCAGGGAACTAAGATCCCGCCTACCGTGCAGTGCAACCAAAACAAAAAACAAAACAGAAAAGAAAAGAAATAAAAATGAGCATACTATCTAAACGTACATAAACTGACTAGTTTTCTGAGAAATTTACACGTTGTACGTGCAAAGTCGAGTTTTTCTGCAGTGGTGCCTTCCCTGGATCCCATGGGATAATTCACACCATCCCATCGAGGCCGGCCCGATCGATCCCATTGCTTTCTGGCCAACTTCAATACCATGAGTTCAGTCTAAACCCAACTTTTCAAATACGTGCTGTGAGTTGAATTGTGTCCCCTTAGAAGATACGTTCAAGTCTTAACCCCTGGAACCCATGAATCTGGCCTTACGTTGAAACAGAGTCAGGCAGATGCCATCAGATGAAGATGAGCCCATACTGGGTCAGGGTGGGTCCTCGTCCAGTGCCTGGGGTCCTTATAAAAGAAGGGAGTGTTGGGCGTGGAAACCCAGAGGGAAGCCGGAGGCAGAGACTGGAGTGGTGCAGGTCCAAGCTAAGAAACCCCAAGAATTGCCAACCAACCACCAGGACCTAAGAAAGAGGCGTGAGACACTTTCTCCATCACGGCCTCAGGAGAAGCCAGCCCTGCTCACACCTTGCTCCATCTTCTGGCCTCAGAGAAGAACTTTCTACTGTTTTCCGACCCCCGCGTCGTGGTCCTGAGTGACAGCAGCCCTGGGATTCAGTACCGCATCCTCTTGGGCTTAACCATCTCTCGACACCAGTGTGGGTCACCTCCTCGCCTGTGGGGGGGGACATGCTGTGGGCTGTCCCTCCCCTCTGCCCCCCGCCTTCTCCATCTTCCAGTACGAAGAAGGCGCAATGGCAGCGTCACCTCACAGGGGCTGTCACGAATTTCTTTGTACCATGAACGCATATTCTGTGACCAGCATTCAAAGCTGGTTTTCTTGTGGGACACACGTTGGGGTCCCTCTGGAGACATCTCCACGGTGTAGCTTGGTGAAAGTCCTGTACCAGTTGTGGGCAGCATCCTATTACTCCAGCACCTCAAGTTTAAGTCACTTGCCCTCTGGGACTCTTTCACCAATGTATTCTAGAAGACTCAAAATTATGAATGCCTTGATGCCTTTCCTGCTCTCTTGTTTAAGATGGGTAAGCATTTAATGTACTGATTCATAGACAACACTAAGGTGTAATCACGGATGTTTCCAAAAAGAAAAGGAAAAAGAATCTATAATTCCACCCACAGTGTAAATAAATGTTGTCTTTTCCCATTCAGCTTCTTGTAACTTTGCCATTTTATATATCTCAGTTGTTAATAGATTAATTGCAACACAGGCATACACAGATACATTTACATGGTTGGTTATAAATGAAAAGAACGTTGCCCTTTAATTTTCCCATGTTTATCGACATTTTTTGTATCTTAGAGCAGCCTACAGAGCTCTAAAACAACCCTGAACCATAATGATGGCGAGGGACATCTCTACCTTCTATCTGCATTTTTACTAGATATTTTGATATAGAGCTGACAATACTTATCGTTTCTCATTTTAATTTTAAAAAGGGTTTTAACATTTCATCTGAAATTTTACCAATGGCTTTATCAGTTTCTAATGTTATAATCCTGTGGGTTTTTTCCTTCCTAGTCTTGTTGGTATAATAGTTTATTTCAATGAACCACCAGTAATTTCCAGTAATATCCTTTCCTTAGACAAGGAATTGTATTGTTTTATCAGCGTACGGTTGAGTGTGACTTTAAAATATGTTCAGAAATATGGATTAATGATTAATCTGTAGTTACTTTATCATTGTTAGGTGTGGTAATCAGGTGTGGTAATAATTTATACTAATTTAATGAAATGAACCAGGGAGCACTTGCTTTAAGTAGAATTAAAATCATCTGTTTCTGTTTGCTCACTTTTGTATATTTAAAGGATCATACAGCATTTACCTATGATACTCTCTGGTCCTGAAACCCTTTACAACGGAAATCAATAATCACATTTCAAATCTCTTTCAGATAATTGGAAGTTATAATTCTCTACCTACACGTGGCTTTCCTAGCCACTGTATACCTTGCGCATTTTTTCCTTATTACTACGTCTGTATTATGATAACCTATTTCTCTGGGGTTTTTTTCCCAAGAAACCAGCTTTTGTACTTACACATTATTGCTATTATTTATTATTTTCGATCTAATGAGTTCCAGTTTTTATCTTAATCAGTTCTACTCGCCTACAATTTGTTTATTACGTGGTCCATTTTATAATTTCTTAAAGTAAATATATTCTTCCTAATATTCAATATTTTTCTTTAGTAAAATTTACAGCTATATAATCTGTACTTAGTAAATATTTGGCCATATATTTCGTCATTTAGTATAAGATAGACATCTGTGTTTTCCAACTTTGGGCTGAATTTAATATAAATCTGATCAAAGAGTATTTAGGGAAATGTTTCTTAATTTGTGAGCAATTAAGATTTTGGCAGTCCTTTATTATTTTCTAATTTCATAATTTAAGATTATTTAATAATATTATTAATATTATTTTCTAATTTCATAATTTAAGATTATTTAATAATATTTAATATCAGCAAACATCACATTTTCATTTTATGAAATTTTGATGATCACATACTTAAGCTTTTTCACAGATATTCTAGGGATATAAAATAAGGATTTATGGAACTTTTTCCTCTTTCTTTAGACATATGCATGTTGGTTTTATTACCCATAACCCTGCTCAGATTTTGCTCATATTATTTTTTGGGATTTAAAATCCAAACACTAAAATTTAATTCCACAGTTTAGCTTATTAAAATATTTAATTTTGCTCAAAATGTGTACCTGAGGATTCTTTTCACACACGTACATTTATAAATTCTATATTTATCATTACATTTACTTTGTTTCCTGCATGTCCTTTATTATTATATTTTTTGCTTTTATCTCTTTGGTTTAGGGATGTTTCTTAGAAATACCATTTTATGAATCCATTTAGGTTATTAATTGTTTATATTTGTGATCATTTTATTTTTCTAGAGCCTTTGTAATTTCTGACCTGGTCTAATTGATATTCATCTTGTTACCCCTAATTTAATAGCTTGTAGTTGGTATTATGCTTTTCTGTTGTCTTAGATGGCATTGCCTCTTTTTCTATACTCATAACCAAAAGAAAAAAAAAAGAAACATAATTATTCTTGTCAATAAGGCACTCTCTCTGTATGTTCTTCCCTTTCATTATCTCCCAGGTACATAATGTAACTTCCTTCCCAAACTTTCTTTACAACTCTAGGTTTTAGGCAGTTCGTTCTTTTAATTCCCCTCACCTGTTTTTATCTGTTTAGTACATATAGCTGGTCATACCAGGGTGAAAGAGTAACCATTAATTTATTTCAAAATTGGCTTCTGTTCAAATAAAATAACCAAACATAATCCTTGTGCTTATATACAAAATAAACCCTTTTTTCTTTAAAAAGAGATTTTCTTTGGTTACAGTTGCATGAATATTTTAAGACTCTCAATTCATGCTCCCACACTGTGAGATTTTTTTAATCTGCGCCATAATACATTTACCAGAATTGTATTTCATCTTATCACCTATGCATCTGTTTCAAAAAGTGGGTACTTTCTTGATCTGTGTTTTCAATTTATAGACATATCTAAATATTTACAGAAGCCCGAATCTGTGGTTTTAAATGGGAACTGGAAGACGTGAGGGGCGTATGAGAGCTGACATAGGATCACCAAGGGTTATACGATTCACTCTTGAGGCAAAGGGCGAAATATTTCAAACCGCAATTCAGATAATGATGACAGTTTAAGTTTTTTTTTAAAACACCGTGTTATAGTGTTATATTTATTCCTAATAGAATCTGAAGAGCAGAGCCATCAGAATGAAATAAACCACATATCAAGTGATTGTTTAATGAACTGCAGAAAATGTCAAAGGAAAAGCTGTAAATTCCCTGAAAATTGGACATTGCCAGGAGAGATCTGACACCTACTTGGAGATAATTGCAAAAGGAAATACTCCCTGCCATGAGTTAACAGCAATTGTTTTTTCTTTTTACAAAAAGCTGAAGGGAACATAATTTGTGGTTTCTGACACGTAATCTCTCTTGAGGACCTAGTGCTTTACAGGTTTGCTCATTCCTATCTCATTTACATGTCACGTTAGCTGGTCCTTTGTCACGAATTCCACACAAGGTGATGTCAGCTCCCAGCAGCATCCCTGATTTGCTGTCCTGCTTGTTTTAAAGACACCTCCTAGTGAAAGGATGTAAGATGTTCCATTCATTGCTAGTGTGATGTAGCATTGGCACATGGTGCATTTATATCAACCATGTGTCCGTTCTTACCGAACACAATGGGTATTTCAGTTCTAAATTCTCCACATCACGTTAAAAAACATCACAACAGGGGACATTATTTATTGCTGGAAATTAGAAATTACTGGGGGGAGAGGTAAATTAGAAGTTGGGGATTAACATATACACACTATATATAAAATATATATGTAAAATAGGTAAACGACAAGGACCTACTGTATAGCACAGGGAACTGAACTCAATATCTTGTAATACCCAATAACGGAAAAGAATCTGAAAAAAGATATATATATAAATATAACTGAATCACTTTGCTGTACACTTTAAACTAACAGAACATTGTAAATTAACTATACTTCAATAAAAATAAATGAAATTTAAAAAAATTATTAAACATCTGGTCTGGACTTAACCAATATAAGCACTATTTAGGGATTAGTTAGCAGCTAGAATCATGTTGCCTCAAATTTTACAAGTATTATTTCTATTATTTTGAAAAGACAAATAAAATTGGAATAAAATGTATACTGGCTGCAAATACAATTTTCCAAGCAGATTATCCTTCTGATTTTTTCCTATAAATCAGTGTGTCAATTGCTTCTCCTTAATTAACTAACAGTGAGACAGTTTTTTGATCATAAGTGCAGTTTATTATATCTGTGAGATCCTTTTGTATATTGATCAAACCATCAATTATATCTAGAATCAATCCTTGGTTGCTGGGAAACATCCAGTCTAGACAGGATGAATTATAATAGATTCACCAGATTTGTGGTCAACTTTTTTCTTTATAGTAGTTAAAGTTAAGACATACAGAATGCAATTCACACATATTTTTCTTAGCCATTGATGGCATGTTATGATAGTATTTCCAACTAAAATAGTTGGGAAGGACTTCCCTGGTGGTGCAGTGGTTAAGAATCCACCTGCCAATGCAGGGGACATGGGTTCGAGCCCTGGTCCGGGAAGATCCCACATGCCGCGGAGCAACTAACCCCGTGCGCCACAACTACTGAGCCTGCGCTCTAGAGCCCGCGAGTCACAACTACTGAAGCCCACGCGGCTAGAGCCCACGCTCCACAACAAGAGAAGCCACCGCAATGAGAAGCCCGCGCACCGCAATGAAGAGTAGCCCCCGCTCGCTGCAACTAGAGAAAGCCCACACGCAGCAACGAAGACCCAACGCAGCCAAAAATAAATAAAATTTTTTAAAACATACACTTTTAAAAATAATAAATAAACAGATAAAATAGTTGGGAAAATGCTCCTTATTCTCACGAAATTCAGCTCTATTAACTTCAGTCCATTTCTCAAGTATGGTGATAATTTTAGACACTAAAATAGAATTGCATCATTTATATGAGCTTATATCATTTAAAGTTCCCATAGTACCTAAGTATTCCCGTGTGTGTCCGTGTGCGTGTGCACACATGTACTGAATCTTGATTGGTGAATAAGCCGGCAACAGTTCAATGGAATTCAGTCAAATACATTTTGAACATATACTGCACGATGCTGCTCTCTGCAATGGAAAGTGTCAAAAGAAGAACAGAACACTTTCCTCCCAACTTACTGTAATCAGAAAATTATAATAAATAAATGAGCTAAACCCAAAGAGAAGATGATTGCCATGGCGGCAGACAGTTAAAGAATGGTAGAAGCTTAGAGGCTGGGGGGTAGGCGGGTGTGGAGATACCAGGGACACATCACGGTTTCTGTGGGCGAAGGCACTTTTGCCTCTGTGTGCCCCTTCCTCCATAAAAAAGAGGTATTAAAATTATATTTTATGACCACCTTGTTATAAAGATGAACTGAGTTCCTGATTGACTGTTAACATGAGCCTGGATATTTCTTTCCTGACATGAGATTATTCTTGGGATTTCAATAACTGGAGCACGATTTATTATCTGAGACAAACTTTTGGTTAAGGGGCAGAGAAGCACCCAGTGCAGGAAAAGGAATTATTTTCCTTTTATTTTCCAGGAATTATTTTCCACTTACATCTTACAAATCATACTTGTGCAATGTCACAGCTGCATAAGACAACACTGGGATTCATAAACATGCAAGAGACACAGAGAAATGAGAGGAAAATCCAATACACAGTTTGGAAATTATTATTTTTTAATTAAGCATGGCTTAGGCTATATTTCATAAATGTTTAAACAGTTGATTTATTTCAGAGATGTGACATATCTCCTATATGTTTAAAGAATTGATTCAACTCAGTTCCCCATATACTATTTGTAAACAAAAACTATTTTGATATGTAATCTGATCTTTGCATTTGATACTTAAAGGCAGGTGTCATCATGTACCTTAGTCATGCATCCCCAAAAGAAACACGTACTTAGGAAGATCTTAGGGAAACCCAAGGGAAATCCTTCACTCTCACCTGCACAGCTCAGCTTCCCAAACTAGCATCTCATGACTCTCTTCAGCCTTACCTCCAAACTCATGAAAGTAATCCAAGGAATTCCAAGTCGCATTCTTTTCTCTGAGCACCCTTTGGTTATTTCCTAATGGCACTGGGTACAAGAGAAATTGCTTCTTGGTCCTTGGCTCACACTATACGTGTAGAGTGTTTATTCTAGCCGGTGTGTAGAAGTTAGATAAGACACGGGGGGAACAAGCACCTTACCCATCATAACATCACACCTATTCGACTTGGCGAGGATTCTTTAATAGAGTTGCATTTGCACTAACAGAAATACGGACAAAATTCTAAAAGAAATGGATCCTAGGGACTTAGGGGAAAAGGTACATGAGAGGTGAAACTGAAATCTCTCACTGATATGAGGATGAGATTTTTCTCTACAAAAGAAACGCATTATAAGAATAAAGAATACTTTCAAATGGTCCGTTCCAAAGGAATACGTTTTCCCTCATTGCTCATCGTAGAGTTCGTATCATAATATCTCTAAGCAACATGCGTTTTTAACAATTGCGGTGTAAGGACTTCTGCTTCCAAACAACTTGAAATAACAGACACCAGATTTTAATTGTAGCAAAGAAAAAGAAATATATACATTTCTACCTATCTATCTATTTATCTTCTGATACTAAAAAGTAAGTGCTGTGGTAGGGATTAAGAACAAAACATGATAAGGCGATTGGCTAAGTTGGAAAGTAAATGTATTTGAATAAACATCATTTAGTTGCTTATCAGAAACACCCCCGCCTTCCAAGTTCATTAGGACCAAAACTAAATTATTGCTAACAAGGGAAAATGTAAATCATATGACAATGAGTCCAATAAGCTATTTTGGATAAAAAAATTAATTAGACTTTTGAAGAGAAAATTAGTTGTTATGATAATTTCAAAAATAATTACAGTTCCATCTGTGTTAAAATATGCAACGACCTTGCCAATTAGGAATATAAATTTGTTCTGTTCTGTTATTTTTAAATTAGAATAGGAATTGGAAAAGTATTAATATGAAGCTGTAACCAAATTCAGGTTGTGCTAGTTAAAAGTTTTGAATTATGGTCAGATATAGTTTACAGAAATACCTGTGAAATTCAAAGATGGTTACTCATTAAAGTCACATGAATAAATTACAAGTCAAAAGTAACTATGGTTATGACCCACAACGTGATAAAATGTCCCTTCACGTGAGCTTACAGTAATTACGTTGCATCAGTACTCAGGGGCTAACAAAGACTTGCCTTGCCTTGCTATACTATGTTTCCTGCCCCTCTCCATCCAGAAACCTGAAAACTAAAACAAATATGAGGGCTGACCGCAGAAAAAGTATGTGTTATTTGTTGCAAAGAATTTTGCTGAACTTTGGACCAACATGTTTCTTGGTAAGTGCTGACTTTTCGGTGCACAGCTATTGCTACTCGATTATACCTGAAAGATTGACATAGGTTCTGGGAAATTTTCGTGTGAAAGTCCAGGAGTCTCCTGCACAACCGAGAATAAGAAGATGAGGAGTTCCCCGAGACAGTTTAGCTCAGGAAAGAGTGGTGGTTATTTTCTGCATAAGGGCAGAGGATCGTCCAATGATGGCTTCCTCACGGTTCGTCATCACGTGTGTTTTCGTCTTGAAAAGCGTGTAGGAGGCATCGTGTTGTTCCTCACACAGATTTACACCAGTTCTGGTTATTTGGTTGTCGGGTCACCTCCCTGCTCTCAGGCAGCCATTTGATAGTTCCTGGGGCTGGAAGTCAGCAAACTACATTTCTCAGGTTCCCTGGGGAGCTGTCTTCCTTGTCAAGTCTGTCCCAAAGGGGTCAGAGACCTGTGTATAAGGAAACAGAGCTGTTGGCGGTCTTGTGTAGTAGCTGGTGACTGTGTTTGGACAGGCAGCCTTTCAACAGTTCTCACCAGACACTGCAGACTCTCTTTACCAGTTCCTGAACCACCAGGTCTAAAATCATCATCACTGATAGAGCAACCGAGGGTTTGGGGCTCCATCCAGGGGCAGATAGCATCTTCCCGATCTGTGGGTACCAATCCCTTCTTCACTGTGCTACTGCCGTGCCCTTTCATTTTTCCTGCTGCTCTACTAGCATTTGTATTACCACTGTCTTCTTTTTAACTTTATTTTATTGAAGTATAGTTGATTTACAATGTGTTAATTACTGCTGTACAGCAAAGGGATGCAGTTATACATATATATATTCTTTTTCCTATTCTTTTCCATCATGGTTTATCATAGGATATTCAGTAGAGTTCCCTGTGCTGTACAGTAGGACATTGTTGTTTATCCATCCTATATATACTGGTTTGCATCTACTAACCCCAGATTCCCAATCCATCCCTCCCCCTGGCGGCCACAAGTCTGTTCTTTATGTCTGTGAGTACGTTTCTGTTTTGTAAATAAGTTTACTTGTATCATTTTGTTAGAGTCCACATATAAGTGATATCATACAATATTTGTCTTTGTCTGACTTACTTTACTCAGTATGATAACCTCTAGGTCCATCCATGTTGGCATGTAAATGGCATTATATAAATGGAATATTTTATAAATGTGGCATATTTTAATAAGTGCCAAATGTAAATGGCATTATTTCATTCTTTTTTATGGCCGAGTAGTATTCCATTGTATATAGTTACCATGTCTGCCTTATCCATTCCTCTGTTGATGGACATTTAGGTTGCTTCCATGTCTTTTTAAAAAATTAATTAATTAATTTGGTTGCACCAGGTCTTAGTTGCGTCAGGAGGGCTCCTTAGTTGTGGCATGCAAACTCTTATGTGTGGCATGCATGTGGGATCTAGTTCCCTGACCAGGGATCGAACCCGGGCCCCCTGCACTGGGAGCGCGGAGTCTTAACCACTGCGCCACCAGGGAAGTCCCTGCTTCCATGTCTTGGCTATTGTGAATAGTGCTTCTATGAACATAGGGGTGCATATATCTTTTTGAATGATAGTTTTCTCTGGATATATGCCCAGGAGTGGCAATCCTATTTTCAGTTTTTTGAGGAACCTCCGTACTGTTTTCCATAGGGGCCGCACCAATTTACATTCCCCCCAACAGTTCTGATACCATTTTCAAAGCCAAATCCCTATAATAAAATCCTAGTTTGAAATATGTGGCATATGTTCTACTGAATATTTTCCTCTTAGGCCTGGATGCATACAGCACCTCTCTGGAGATCTGCGTTCCTAAAAATGTGAATCAAAGTGGTCAATTTACATGCGTCAAGACAGAAACAAAAGATGGCCCATGGGGAGATGTGAGAATGGTTTTCGCAAACTGGATTATGTGTTGGAGTAGAACACTTGTAATAAAAACGTCCAAGGGGACTCATAGGAATTATAAAGTACAGGGAAGAAACACTGACACAAGTTTTCGGTTATTTAAGGCTTCAGAGATCATTTAATATACGTTTACCCTTCTGATAATTTCAGGAGTCCTAAAATAGTAGCAACAAGAAAGTTAATATATATTTTGATCAAAAAAATATTGCCGTATTTAAACAAAAGGAACCTTAAGTATACCAAATGCCACTATTGGGATGACCAGGGAAGGGAAAACCTAAATCCCTGCTTGGACCTAATTTAACTGCAGAATCAATATCTATGCATCTACCCATACAGATATGGATGAGAAGAATGTCAGTGAAAAATAAAATAATGGTTTTGACAGAAAAGACTTATTAGAATTAAAATGATTTAAAATAATTTAACAGAATCATTCAGTAGGAAGAGACAGCAGTTCTGAACTTGCCTGTCCTAACCTACAATGTCAAGATAAATAAAACAAAAATATTGAATTGAACAATGGGAATTGAACAAAATGATGTGAGAGATTTCATTCCGCATCTTTCAGAAACATAGGTACCTGAGCCAAAATAGTAAATTCAAGAAGATATATATTATATCAGCTGTTGAGATCTAGGGACTGTTCTTTTTTTTTGGGGGGGGGAGGTTTGCGGGCCTCTCACTGTTGTGGCCTCTCCCGCTGCGGAGCACAGGCTCCGGACGCGCAGGCTCAGCGGCCATGGCTCACGGGCCCAGCCGCTCCACGGCATGTGGGATCTTCCCGGACCGGGGCACGAACCCGTGTCCCCTGCATCGGCAGGCGGACTCTCAACCACTGCGCCACCAGGGAAGCCCTAGGGACTGTTCTGATCTTACAGAACTACTGAAAAAGCCGAAAGTAAATATAAAGACATTACTTACTATTTTTAAGCACTTATAAAATATTTATCAAAATTCACCCTATCATTAGTTCTGAATAAATTTGTCACATAAAATACAGGACACCCACATATATTTAAATTTCAACCAAACGACAAACAAAATTTCAGTAGACCTATGCCCTGAATATTTCATTAGACACGCTAAGAAATTATTTGTTGTGAAGCTGAGATTCAAATTTAGTTAGGCATTCGGTATTTTTATTTCCTAACCTCTTAACTCCAATTCTGAAGGAAATCTAAACAAAAAAAACAAAATGAAGAACAATGATTAAACACACCATTTCCTCTAAAGATGAATGAATGAAACTGGAAATACATTTTTTCAGTGTTCACAAACCACTTCTATTTAAATAGTGTTGATATTCGGGACTTCCCTGGTGGCGCAGTGGTTAGGAATCCTCCTGCCAATGCAGGGGACATGGGTTCGAGCCCTGGTCCGGGAAGATCCCACATGCCGCGGAGCAACTAAGCCCATGGGCCACAACTGCTGAGCCTGCGTGCCACAACTACTGAAGCCCACGTGCTTAGAGCCTGTGCTGCGCAACAAGAGAAGCTACCGCAATGAGAAGCCCACGCACCGCAACGAAGAGTAGCCCCCACTCACCGCAACTAGAGAAAGCCCGCGCGCAGCAACGAAGACCCAACGCAGCCAAAAATAAATTAATTAATTTTAAAAAATAGTACTGATATTCTAAGTAGCTCATTTGTCAAACAACTTGCAGTAGAAATTATATATTTTTAAAAATCAGAGATCTTGCCTAAATATCAAAATGTGACAGTAATTTCCAGAATACAGGTAATTGCACACACAGAAGAACAAGGCATCAAGTTCAATATCTTGTGATAAACCATGATGGAAAAGAATATTAAAAAAAAAGAATGTATGTGTATAACTGAGTCACTTTGCTGTACAGCAGAGATTAGCACACATTGTAAATCAACTGTACTTCAGTTAAAAAAAAACAAAAAACAAGGCGTCAAGTAGACCTTGACAATCAGCCTGTCGCTTAGATGCTTCCTTAGCTGCTTCAGAGTTTACGCTACCCAAAGTGTAATGTAGAAGATTTCTAGGCAGTGCACGGGGAATATATGTTATTTAAAAGTTTGCTACTTTGTTCCTGAAATATTTTAATTATATTTTAGTTTTTAATTTTTATTTATTTATTTTTGGCTGTGTTGGGTCTTCGTTGCTACACGCAGGCTTTCTCTAGTTGCAGCGAGCGGGGGCTACTCTTCGTTGTGGTGTGCGGGCTTCTCATTGCGGTGGCTTCTCTTGTTGCGGAGCATGGGCTCTAAGCGCGTGGGCTTCAGTAGTTGTGGCACGTGGGCCCAGTAGTTGCGGCTCGCGGGCTCTAGAGCACAGGCTCAGTAGTTGTGACACACGGGCTTAGTTGCTCTGCGGCATGTGGGATCTTCCCGGACCAGGGCTCGAACCCAGGTCCCCTGCATCGGCAGACAGATTCTTAACCACTGCACTACCAGGAAAGTCCCAACATTTTTATTTTAAACTCTCACAATTATTTTGCTTGGGTAATTGTTCAGGGAACAGTGCTCCATAAAAATCTATAGATTCTGTGTTGATTTACCAAAATCAACCAAAAAAGAGCCTGTTGGTACATCCTGCCGAAAGCCTTGCCCAAATGAGAACTCTTTCCCTGCCGGGCCTGATCACTCTGCTTATCAGGACGTCTGGAATGCGCCTTTAATGTGATTCAAAAATTAGTTGGTAAACTTCAAAACAGCATGGTAAAATGAACTTACAAAACTAGGAAGGGAAGGGGATTTTTTTGATAAAAGGAAACACAATATTACAGAAAAAATAATTGGCCTTAATGGTGAAGTATTAGACTTATTCCTTGTAAATCAATAACAAGATAAATGTGTCCACTGTGACAAGTCAGTTCCGCACTGAATTGGATGTCCTGTCAGTGCAGAAACGGAAAAGGAGCTGAGGAGAACAGCTGTTACTGGCGGATAATAGCACTGACATAATTATTTTGGATAGATGTATTCATGAATAAAATAATTTTTAAAGGCGTACCCAATAAAAGATAGGTGACATATATTAGTAGCATTAGTTTACACCAGCATTACCAAATACCAAATGGGAGTGTTACTTGTTCAAAACTCCCTATCCCAACAGGAAGAAACCTACATGTTCTTAGAAATATAATTTTAAAAAAACCTAAGAACTTTATGTAAAACAGAACAAAAGTATAGGATCAACATTAAAAATCATCTAAATAAGATCTATCAGTGTTTGTTACACGGCAGAGTCAATAGTGTAAAGATGTCAGTTCTCCTCCAAAGTGATTTGAAATTCTAACTCATTGTATTTTTTCTTGACTTCACAAATTGATCCCCAAAAGTATGTGAAAATAAAATGTCCTGAGATTGTCCCACAAGAATGGACGATAATTATTATGATTCCTCCCCCCGGATACCAAGACTTACACAGTGATCTCTGTGGAGTTTGGGCAGGGTGGATAAAATGAAACTCTGAAATACGGAACTTAAATACAGAAATACGGCACTTTTCTTATTACGAAGTTTCTGTGACAAACCGCCCACAAAGGATGTGCTACCTACAAAATAAATAATGGTAGCAAGACTGGTTTTTGTAACATCTACTTGTTACTTGTACTGGACAGATGTCATTATCAATGGCTTCTTCAAACAGCATTTGATTTTTCTCCTATGATAATACATTCAAAGTATGCAGGATGACGCGCTCAGAAAAGTCTCGCTGTTTGCTCCTCCATCATCCTGAAAGCCAGGGTGTCAGGTGAACTGTTCCCCAAAGACCACTTTCCATAAATAAGTAATGTCCTCACTACAAGGTGAAAGAAAAGGGGAAAACCTCTCCTATCTGAAGGATCCTTGCTTTTAGGAAGAAAGCAGTTTTATTCAGAAACCCACTCAGCTGAGTTGAACCCACCTTGCATTTTCCAGAAATGCATCCCATAACTATCACTGGCTGCAAAAAAAAGTGTTTGAAGAGGAGGGTGTACCCAACTGTGAACATAAGTCACGCAGAACAAATCCAAGATCTATGGGGAAAGAAGAGATTGGCTCTCGTGATGTCAGATAACAGTATTGCCACCACTGACAATATGGAGAGAAGCATGGAAAAGGGATCTTTGCGATGCATTAATTAATTAGATTCCAGGTGAAGGTAAAGCCTCAATATGAAAAGCAGGTGCTTCAGACTTTTAGAAGAAAGCCCATAACTTCTTTACGGTAGCATGGGAGAAAATCCTCTATAAAAGCGTAGGTTGGTCAATATGACTACCAAAAAAACACACCTATCTTGTACGGCAAAAGCACGGTGATTAGTTGGGAAAATATGCAAACTCGGGAATTAAACAACTAGACTTCTCCTAGTCTCTCATGGTTAAAGACCTTAGAGAAATTTCCATTCATGCTGAAAAATTGATGAATTCATGACACGATGTATCATAAAATATGCTTTTCAAAGACTGACTTCAGTGAATTAATTTATATGCTTCTCTCTTCCGCCTTCTGAAAGTGTTTAAAAACCCATATCTGATTGAATTACGTTTATTTGATTTCTTAAAATATGGCAAGTAGTGAATCATAAGTGTAGAGATGTGGCCCATTTTGTTCAGATAAATCTGGTTAAGGAAACATAGCATCATCTTTGTTGAGAACCGTTTTTACTTTTTCCTTTTCAGCGACTCTGGATAAATATCTCAGTATTCCTAATTTTCCAGGCGTGCCCATCAAAGAGTGAAAGGCAATTTGTAGATGCAATTCTATATTATGTGGGAACACTTAGACCTTGCCAAGTCCTAAACTTGAGTAATTTGAGAGATTCCTACAAAGGGAAATAAGATGCTTTAGAAAAGATTGGCTTTGGCCTCTGTATCAAGAATGGGTCCATTTTGTAGAATTACGTATTTATAGTAGCATCCACTCAAAGTGTGGAAGAAGAAAGCATTTTTGATCATACTTTCACACGTTTTTATGATTATCGCACTGAAATATTTGCAGCAGACTGTGGGCATTTATCTTTTCCACTTTAGTTTGTTCGTTGTCACCATTACCAGTAAATCACCATTGAACTGATGCCATTCAAAACTGTGCTCTCTACTGCACGTGCTTGGGGAATAGAGGTTAAAAGTTTCATAATTATTCCAGGTTCTGAACTGGTCACATATTCTTATACAAGACAGAGTTAAGTATGTGTTGAGCAAGGATACTCTTCGAAACTGATCACTTATTAATTCCCCGTATTTTGAACGCCCAAAGCATACTAAATATACACCTTAACAGCGTGACTCAGAGTAAAGGGCAAGAGTGCCGTCACAGGTAGTGTGTTTCACCTTCCGGAAGATTTCCTCTGCCGTTTATTTTCTACTTTAGTTTCAGCATTAGGGTGGACACGGCCAAATGCAGCTCTCCTCAAATATGAGCATTCCTTTTTTTTTTTATTTTTTATTTTTTGCGGTACGCGGGCCTCTCACTGCCGTGGCCTCTCCCGTTGCGGAGCACAGGCTCCGGACGCGCAGGCTCAGCGGCCATGGCTCACGGGCCCAGCTGCTCCGCGGCACGTGGGATCTTCCCGGACCGGGGCACGGACCCGTGTCCCCTGCATCGGCAGGCGGACTCTCAACCACTGCGCCACCAGGGAAGCCCCTGAGCATTCTTCAAGAGATTTATTCACGATCAAGTGAATCATGAACATCGTGGGCTGTTATGAGCTTAATAGAAAATCGTAAAACACCACAGCGGCCATTGTATCCGCCATAAATAATAATAATATAGAAATACAGTTTTAGCCCGTGTTTTCTATGGGCAAAACAGAATAATGACTTTGATATTGAATAAAAATCTCTGGAAACGAATGAACCCAATTAAAGAAAAGTAAGTGATTTCCAATGGGATTACCTGAGGGCGGTTTTTGTGCAACGGCAAACCTGTTTGAAAGAAAGCATCGGCTGGGACAGCTCTGGTATAGAGGATGTAAAGCCTTCTGCAGGACTGCCCACCCTGTGCAGTTGCTAATTTTGTTTCAGGGGAAAATACGTTCCTTGAAAACGTGATTAAGCCTGTAGCATGCTACGCTAAACACTGGATAAAAGAACAGTGAATATATAATCGGTTTAACAAGAGATGATTCTGTGGGCCATTGTGAATGATTCTTGAGTAGGGAATGCATGCGTGCTTCAAAAAGGGAAGGGATGTGTCCTGCAGTGAAAACTCCGGCTCCTGCAGCACGGAACCCCCAGTTCCACATCGGGTCCCCCAAAGCAAAGCATGCTGCCGTTTCTGCTGGTCCCGCGGGATGCAAACTCCATCCTTCCGCACCTGTTCTGTGCTGTTGGAGCCCGCCTCCCTGGACCAGCTCAGAGGACTTCCCTGCCCTCTGCTTTCTGATTGGCTTGGCCCGATGGGTACCAGAGGGTTGGGGAGAGCAGGAAATTGAGACAGTCTTCTGTGCCGCTGTTCCATGGCCCTCTGTCTCTCTGCAGCTGTCTCCTTCCGTGTCTCTCTCTCTCTCTCTCTCTCTCTCTCCCTCTCCCTCTTCTCTTTCTCTTGCCCCTTCCGGTTTCCAGGGCTTCCTGCTGTGACTAATCTTTCTACTCTTCCTGGTTTTCTGGACACATTCCTCCAAGCATCTTTGTACCATGTCCCTTCAGGGCTCCTCAATTTACCCCCCTCACGAGGGCACTGTCAGTTCCCCTGAAACCCTGACTCAGAGCCACAGAGCCACATTGATATTAGTGTCTTAGGACTCCATCAAAGCTTCCCCTCTGCAAATGTAAGCGACTACAAACAGGTGGGCCTACCCCAAACTATTTCCCATAAATGTGTGGATATGGGATAAGTTCCTAGCAAGAGGGTTTCTGGGCCAACTGGAGATGCAACTGTGATATCCACAGATATTTTAAAATCCTCCTTTGTAAGAATTCAGTTGTAGCTAGTTGTAGACCCACTGGGGAAGTATGAGGACATTTCAGATTTGCTAATAGAAGATTAAATCAAAGTAAGCTTCGTGTACTTTTCATTCATAATGTCTCTTTTCACTAATGAATTTTACATATTTTATATGACTAATAATAATGGATTTTTCACTTTTTGTGAATTCCATGTTAATTTGTATTATCATTGTTTTCTGTTACATCTGTGGGCTTTCACATGCACATACATATTTTTAGGAGCTATTTATATATTTGGAATAATAGCCCTTCGGGATATGATACACAAACATTTTCCCAGATTTTTCTTGCTTTGCTTATTTATATTTTGCTATAAAGACTATTACAAATCAGTCTTAATCAAATTTATTATTACTTGTATGGCTACTGGAGTTTGAGTTTTAAAGGTTTTTCCAAGATTCAATACCAGGGTTCAACCTTGAACACCAAGGTTCAACAATTATCTGTATAAAGCAAACACACATACTCTTATTTATAAAACCACTGCATTACGATAGATGAGTAGCATATAATATGCAATATTATATATGGTACATATAAGTATTATACAATTATAAGCATATAATTATTATAAATCGTTATCAGGCATCATTTGTCTACCTGTAAGCAAACTTTAATTTAAGTGGGGCTATATTTTTGAGGAGCAGACATAGTTTGTATGTAACAGTAGTTTCGGAATGACTGTAAACTTAAGAAAAATACGGTCTATCACATGTTTTAAAGGCAGGGATATATATATATATATATTTTTTTTTTTAGATTTTTCTGGGCAATTTTATTATTTTCTTCTTTTTACATTCAGTTTTGTTTTTAAAATTATCTATATTGAATATGTAATTTTTAAAATGTAAGTTATCTCTAGAAGATGCTGTATAATACTCTTTAGAGAAACAGGGTTTTCTTTTTTTTTTAACATTTTTATTGGAGTATAATTTCTTTACAGCGGTGTGTTAGTTTCTACTTTATAACAAAGTGAATCAGTTATACATACACATAATCCCCATATCTCTTCCCTCTTGCGTCTCCCTCCCACCCTCCCTATCCCACTCGTCTAGGTGGTCACAAAGCACGAGCTGATCTCCCTGTGCTATGTGGCTGCTTCCCACTAGCTATCTGTTTTACATTTGGTAGTGTATATATGTCCATGCCACTCTCTCACTTTGTCCCAGCTTACCCTTCCCCCTCCCCGTGTCCTCAAGTCCATTCTCTAGTAGGTCTGCGTCTTTATTCCCATCTTGCTCTTAGGTTCTACATGACCTTTTTTTTTTTTTCTTAGATTCCATATATATGTGTTAGCATACGGTATTTGTTTTTCTTTCTGACTTACTTCACTCTGTATGACAGACTCTAGGTCCATCCACCTCACTACAAATAACTCAATTTTGTTTCTTTTTATGGCTGAGTAATATTCCATTGTATATATGTGCCACATCTTCTTTATCCATTCATCTGTTGATGGACACTTAAGTTGCTTCCACGTCCTGGCTATTGTAAATAGAGCTGCAATGAACACTGGGGTGCATGACTATTTTTGAATTATGGTTTTCTCAGGGTATATGCCCAGTAGTGGGATTACTGGGTCATATGGTAGTTCTATTTGTAGTTTTTTAAGGAACCTCCATACTGTTCTGCATAGTGGCTGTACCAATTCCCATTCCCACCAGCAGTGCAAGAGTGTTCCCTTTTCTCCACACCCTCTCCAGCATTTATTGTTTGTAGATATTTTGATGATGGCCATTCTGACAGGTGTGAGGTGATATCACATTGTAGTTTGGATTTGCATTTCTCTAATGATTAGTGATGTTGAGCATCTTTTCATGTGTTTGTTGGCCATCTGTATATCTCCTTTGGAGAAATGTCTATTTAGGTCTTCTGCCCGTTTTTGGATTGGGTTGTTCCTTTTTGACCCAGCTCCTAGAGAAATGGAAATAAAAACAAAAGTAAACAAATGGGACCTAATGAAACTTAAAAGGTTTCGCACAGCAAAGGAAACCATAAACAAGACGAAAAGACAACCCTCAGAATGGGAGAAAATATTTGCCAATGAAGCAACTGACAAAGGACTGTCTCCGAAATGTACAAGGAGCTCATGCAGCTCAATATCAAAAGGCAGACGGATATTTTTATAAATATCAAATGTGTTAACTTATGAGTACGGCATACTTGACCTCATAGGCAATAACGTTGCTGAGCTTCTGGCCCCTGAATAGCTTTGGGGGAATCTATTTCTACTAAAAGCTCATGCCTATCTTTTGACGCCTCACTTGGAGAAACCATTGATGGAAAACCATAAGCATGTCCTAAAACTAAATTGGATTGTGAGAATGATGCAGCCTTACATAAAGAAATATCTGGAGTAAATTAGGAGTTGGGGGTTAATAGATACACACTACTATATATATAAAATAGGTAAACAACAGGGACCAACTGTATAGCACAAGGAACTATATTCAATTCCTTGAAATGACCTATAATGAAAAAGAATCTGAAAAAGAATCTATATATATATCTGAGTAACTTTTCTCTACACCTGAAACAAATACCACATTGTAAATCAACTCTACTTCAATAAATAAATATATATATTTCACAAAATATGTGTGTGTATATATATCTGAATGGATATGACGTTCCCTGCTAGGTCAGCCCATATGAATGGTCGCACAATATGTGAACACAAGACGTTATTAACCACAGCTGTGAACATCTACAGCACACGTCAACATACACCGAGGGCTGGTGTTGGATATAATACCGGGTTCTCTGTCGCTTTATGCATTGAATCAGCAGGAAATTCACTAACAGAAATAATCCCCCGAGAATCAGTTATTTTGGAAATGAATTTCACAGAGACAGAGCGTCGTGTGATGAATGAGGACAACCCTGAGCTTTGTTAACCAGCAAAACCCGAAAATGAACAGCCTGTGTTTGCTTAGTTACCTGACCACGCGCATTCTTGGATACTCTGCCCCATCCCATAAGGATCCCAGTCACTTAGACAGTGACCCCCAAACATCGTGCCTTAGCGACATATCTGAGTGATGCTTGCCCGGTTTACATCTGCTGACATATAAACACAGACTACGATTCCAATTAGGAAACAAATAAAAGCAAAGCCCTCGGTAACAGAACTGACCTAAGGGAAGCATGTGGATTTATAAACGCAAAGGGGTTCGTACTAAAACACCAAACCATCCACGTGACTGAATTACTGCTTCTTTGGTCCCAGAGGTGGAGCTACTGTGTAATTTTGGATAGGCTGACTTCTGATTGGCAGCCAATATCCAATCTTAAAACATTCAAATAAACAAGAAGTTGTACTCTTGTAGGGCAGCCTCTGAAAGGTGGAAAACTTTTGTAGATTCTCCCCAACCGACTGTCTCAGAAAGAAGTTCCGTCAGCTCAGGGGTTTTCACTTCTCATTTCTCTGATGGGATCCTGGGAGGGCAAAGGAACTTCTTCCTCCGGTGAATAGCAGGTAAGGAGATGCAGGAAAGAGAAGACTGGGGGAGAAGCACCAAGGTCATAGAGAGGTGGGGAAAATTGGACTAGAAATTCAAAAGAGAAAGAAATATCTCTTAGCAAGCAGATGTATAGTATCTGGTCATGATAAGGGCTATGAAATATAGGGTCATAATAAGAGCTTAGAAATAAGGCAGAGTAAGGAGTTTTTTGTTTCTTTTTCTTTTTTTTTTGGCTAAAGTAATTCAACCGCATAAATCCCAGAGCCCCCTACAGACCTACTGAATTGCAATGTCCATCTTTCGAAAGCTCCTCCCGTGTAACTGATGCTCACCGAACATGGTAGACTAGGGTTTTACATATTCAGTGACAGCGTCTCAAAGTACCCACTCTGCAGCGCATCTGCTTTGAGGGACTCGCTCTGTCCTCCACTCAATCCTGTGTTACAGTTTATTTGGGATGCTGGCACTCTGTTCTAAAGAATGTTTCCATGGCATCGTCAAAAGGCAAATGGGTTGGTCTCTTCTTCAAGGAGGCTGAGATGGAGGCATGTCAGATTTAAAATCTAAAGACAGGAAATCACGGTCGAACGTTTTAAAAGTATTCTGAGAGCCTGAGTGTAGAGCTAATTGGGATTAAAATAACAAAGATGAAAATGCAGTAGATTTAATGCTATCACGTATTGACTAAAGGAATCTTAAATATTTCATATTGCATCTGTTGAATTTGTGGAAGCTAATATCTTGTCCTTATTGTACTTTAATTTGAAGACAGTGTTCATAGCTAGACATTTTATGTTTTCTCAGATATTAAAATCACCCTCCAAACCCAAAGATAAGGGAAATATTCTAAGCATGCATCCCGTGGGCCAAATCCATCTTGCCACCTGTGTTTGTAAATAAAATTGTAAGGAATAGTCATGCCCATTCATTTACTATTGTCTGTATCACTATTGTGATACAGCAGTGGTGCTGAATACTGCAGTTTCAAGAGGCACCATAGAGCCCACAAATCCAAAAAAATGTACTGTCTGGACCTTTAGGGAGAAAAAAAAATGCTGACCCTTGATCTAAGCACTGAAGCTTAACAGATGCAAAGAAACCTTTTCTTTTCCCCACCCATGGTATTATACCACATCGAGAATGCAGTATTTCTTTGTGATATATCTGTTCTAATTAATTTGGGGGGAGGAAAGTGTAATTAAAAAAAAAAGTGTTATTGCAGTATAGTTGATTTACAACACTGTGTTAGTTTCAGGTGTACAGCCAAGTGAATCAGTTATACATATATCCACCCTTTTATAGATTCTGTTCCCATATAGGTCATCGCAGAGTATTAAGTAGAGTTCCCTGTGCTATACAGTAGGTCCTTATTAGTTATCTATTTTATATATAGTAGTGTGTATGTGTCAATCCCAATCTCCTAATTTAACCCTCTGAAAGAAAGTATAATTTAACAAGTTACATGTTCCACTACATTGCTAAGCATTTATTAGTAAACTTATTTTCAGTACCGTATTGTATATTTGAAAATTTCTAAGAGAGGGGACCTTAAAAGTTCTGATCACAAGAAAAAACATTGGTAACTATGTGTGGCAAAGGATATCTAGTTATCTAGACTTATGCTGGTGACCTTTAGCCATATATACAAATGATTTTGAAATGTACACAAATATCGAAGTGTTATATTGTACACCTGAAAGTAAAACAATGTTATATGTGTTAGTAAGGAGGATGAAACTAGAAATGAAACCAGCAGGAGAGACACGAGTTAGGATGAGCGTGAGCAGAGGCTTAAACCAGGCAGTGGGTTTTGTGAGAAGTGGGGAAAATTAAGATACAGTCTCAGAATCACCCATGTGGCATCAATCAAAACAATGATTACTAACACCTTTGTGAATTCAGCTGGTATCTTTTTAACATAGCTATTTATATAGGAGTCAAGTTGTTTTATATACCTGTATACATTTTATGCGTATCAGTACCTATCCCGATTTTAACTACTTTATATTAAAAACAAAACTATTTTCTCTGGAAGTATGCATCAGTTGAATGGCTCAGTGCTGTTCATTTACATACAAAACTCCTTACCATTAAGCTTTTAAAGTTTTACTTTTTTTTTTTTTTTTTTTCTATCACCAGCTCCATCCACTGAAAGCATTAGGAATAAGTCTGGCTTTTAATATTTTTTTTTCCCCCAAATTCACACCAGCTCATCGTGGTAGACTGAAAGAATTGGGATTACTTGGTTAAACATATGAGTAATTGAGCGGGCTTTTGGTACATATTGCAATAGTGCTGTTCACAATAGTATTCAAGAATTCCCATGTCGGGCTTCCCTGGTGGCACAGTGGTTGAGAGTCCGCCTGCCGATGCAGGGGACGTGGGTTCGTGCCCCGGTCCGGGAAGATCCCACATGCCGCGGAGCGGCTGGGCCCGTGAGCCATGGCCGCTGAACCTGTGCGTCCGGAGCCTGTGCTCCGCAACGGGAGAGCCCACAGCAGTGAGAGGCCCGCGTACCACAAAAAAAAAAAAAAAAAAAAAAAAAAAAATTCCCATTTCATCTTCAATAAAATAGGAGAAAAAACACTTTATGTTCGAAGAAAAACGCTGGAGAAAAGTCATTACTTTCATTGAGCTGGAAAAGAAAATGGTTAACACATTCAGTGGACAATTCTGTTGATGTGTGAAATGTTTTTGCAACATGCTGGATTTCTCTTTGTTTACCTGGGTTGACGGTAGGAGAGATGGAGGAAGAAATACGTATCCGTTTTTAAGGAAAATCATACTTTTCTTTAAGCAATAGAAAATCTGTGAGTAAATCAACCTCCTTTACAGTTATGATTCCGTGCTTCTCAATCGTTCTATATTAATTTGTAATAGATACAGTACAACTAGTAGACCCTCATTTGAGTTTAACTTCACACTGTTCCACCCACAGTTTGTACATGTTCTGTAGACAAACCCTTAGTGAACTCAGAAAGCTAAAATTTTAAAATACAAGGTGATCTTTGAAAATTTGAAAATCATCTTATGACTCTACCACTGGCATAGTGTATTTTTAGAATTATATTATAAAATGGATAATTTTACATTTCAAATTAGTAGGCATAAAGTAGAATCAATAATCTAGATTACGCTTAGGGTTTTATGGGATTTTAGTAACTTGTCAGGCACATAACCTGTGTGTGATTGTATTCAGTTTTGAAAGCACTGCATCGTTTGTCTTAATATTCATAAATATGAACAAAATACCACCCGTCGTGTGTAGTATGATAGAAATAAACACTCAGTGTATTAGTCTGGGTTCCCCAGAGAACCAGGACCAATAAGATATGTCTGTATCTGGATCATTTATATCTATATCTTTGTATCTACATTGCTGGAGGGTGTAGACTAGCCCCTTCACACTGTTTCAAAGATGAACAACCCAGTTGCCTTGGTCAAAGACGTCCAGAGAGAGAGGATGCATAGATTTAGTTACAGATTTAGATGTAGGTAAAACTACATATATTTACTCACTGGAAGGAATGGATCCGTGTGCTAGGGGAGCTGAGACATCCTGAGATCTCTAGTCAGCCGGCTGGATACCCAGGAAAGCTGACGGATTAGTTCTGGTCAGAGTCCAAAGGCTGAGAAGCAGGAGGACCAGTGGAATAACTTCCAGTATGATCCCAAGTCCGCAGCCCAGAGACGATAGGTGTGCCAGCTGTAAGGCAGTCAGAGAGAGAACACTACTTCTTACTTGACCTTTTATTCTCATCAGACTTTCAACTGATTAGATGAGGCCCACCCACAATGGGGAGAGCCACCTGCTGGATACAGCCCACTGATTCCCATGCTCATGTTACCCAGAAGCGCCCTCATGGGCACACCCAGAATCACGTTTTACCAAATGTCTGGGCACCCAGTCAACCCAGACTAGTTGACATGTAAAGTCAAGCATCCCGATGGGTAAAGAGTGTGTGTGTATATATACACACACACTGCATGCATATACATATATATATATATAGTCACACATCTATAAATCCATGAATGTATATACACATATATTTATGTAGATTTACACACATATATACATGAACATATATAGTTATGAATATTTAAATAATTAAAAAGTAACACTGACTTTTGGGTTTTAAAATAGAGACCTATATCTTCCCATACATGAGCATGGCAGTCAGTGGATCCCATCCCCAGGGCACAGTATGGTTGCCTCCCGTAAGCATGCTAATGAGTGTAACATGACAAACACAAAGCAGTGTGTCTTTCTGAGTTACGTATACAAATATCAAATAGAGCAAAACAGGCGTTTGATGGTAGAATGTAGACATGTTGCTGAGGTAGGGGCGACGGTTGTTGGGAGTGGGCGCACTGCTTGTAGCGTGCCTGAAATATCCTGTTTCTTGGTGGCGCAGCGGGTGTTCACTTTGTGGTATTTTGGGCGCTGCACAGTTTGTGCTTTTCTGTTTTACTGCATAGATTTTGCGTCAATAAGAGTTTCCAGAAGTAGTGTAGATGATATTATCCTGTGTTTAATTCTCTATGTCACACATATACCTGTATTTGAATATAGATATTTCCATTGGTATGTACATACACATGTATAAACATATATGTGCAAAAAGATATGCTTAATGGACCCAGAAATGAAGCCTGTATGTTTTAAATGAATATACCACATACATTTATGTATTTATGAAATGTAACCTAGAATTCATTTTGTGTTGGTATTAATTTCTTATTATTTGAGAAGCTCATCTTTTTGGAATGGTACAGTTATGGGGATTTGACTTTCTTCTTTAATCTCATCTTTATCGTGTAGTGTCTGCCATAATCTTGAAAGGTTAAACGATTTCTGTTGCTCGAGGAATATAGTTGGCCTTAGAAAAACAGTTTCCTTCTGACAGTATTTAACTGTATAGAGCTTTAATGTTTTAATTTTCAGACAGAAATGTGAATTAGCTTCAGAATCATTTAATCTCATTTAATCACTCTAAGGATTATTTCCATTAAAGTCATGCTTTTCCATTTTTAAATATTTTCCTGTTATCTCTCTGCTTCTATATGTTTTACATAGCTCGTGTGATTTAAAAAGTTGGATTAAGATATGACTTGCTGGGCTTCCCTGGTGGCGCAGTGGTTGAGAGTCCGCCTGCCGATGCAGGGGACATGGGTTCGCGCCCCGGTCCGGGAAGATCCCACATGCCGCGGAGCGGCTGGGCCCGTGAGCCATGGCCGCTGAGCCTGCGCGTCCGGAGCCTGTGCTCCGCAACGGGAGAGGCCACAACAGTGAGAGGCCCGCGTACCGCAAAAAAAAAAAAAAAAAAAAAAAGATATGACTTGCTAGTTTTAGATTACTGAATGAAGGGAGGGTTTGGGGGGAAAAAAACAGAAAGCTCACATGTTCTTTGCAATTGGGAGTTGATTTGAGATGCATGTGGACATATGTGTCATTTGGACGAAGCTTGTATTTAATCATTTTTCTAATGGTCAGTTTCTTCACCATCACAAATCCTTACCCTGGGGTGTACCTGGCAGATGGTGAGTCCATATGCCATGTATTTAAAAAATGGGCTCTCAGAGCCATTGCTTTGAAGTGTGAGATTCCTTCTGGTGTGTTTTGAACTTTTCTTAGTCGTGGTCAAAGTTAGGACAAGGCTTAAAGCATCATAGAGTCGCCAAGGGAAAGTATATCTTCTCCGCCATCTTGAAACCTCACCTGAAACTCTTAGGGCCCATCTAAAAGTGTCCAGGCATTTTTGCTTTGCTTGAGAGAATGGGTTTTTCTCTCTCTTGTGCATATATCATGAGGCATGAGCGTTAGAGTCTGGAGGAAGAGCTAGAGATGAGTGAATTCCAGGTGGACAGACCATCTCTGGCTGACTCTTAGGGAGGTTGGAGCATGCTGTGTGGCTGGTCCTATTTTTCTCATGGAGAAGGAGAGACTTACGTGGAGGTGTGGACCCTGCCCTCTGAGACGTTAGGTACCAGACATTAAGAAGAGAAACCAGCTCGCAGCTTCTGTGTTCAGCTAAGGAATAATTCTGCAAGCTTACTGTCTTTCTGGCATCGTGTAAATGAGGGTACAGACCCTGCTCTTAAACACCTTTTTCCCTCATTTGCTTTATTCCACTTTCTCCTGTTCATTCGTTTTACTTCAGTGGATTCTGCACAAGTCTCCTTGGCCTCTGCGTTAGGAAATGCAGCAGAAAATGTCCGGTCCTTCCTGGGCTCTTGGTCAATATTCCTCACGTTTCTCCAGTCCCAGGGACTAGAAACATCCTCTTCCCTTGTCTTCAGAGACGCAACTGTCTCCGGATTTGCTCTGGTCTCTTTACCTTCCCCTTCCCCGTCTACTCTGAAGTTCCATCCTGTGCCTGTCCATCAGATGGTATTTTCCATAATGCAGGATCCTAGCACTACTCCTTTTGCTGGAGTTTCTTTTACCTTGGGTCTTCACTGGCCGTTCTTTAGTTCTGGGAAAGCACCTGGTGTCACCGCTAAGGGGCGTGGAGGACGTCAGCCTACCCCAAGAGGTTTCCTTCACGTCTCTTCCCCAAACTAACTCTTTCATCCTTCAGACCCCAGATGAAGCGTGAACCTCTCATGAGCGTCTGTAGATGATATTTATTCAGTAGAACCTCTACTGACCGTCTATGCAGGATTGATCCTTCTACCCCATTATCCTCACTTGAAACGACTTACTGTTCCTTCAGATCATTTATCATCATGGTGATTTTGCAGCTATTTATTTTTTGACCAGAGTTTTCCACACTCTTGGGCCACGCGCTTCATGAGGGCAAGCGACTGTTTATTATGCTTACCATTTGCGTTTCTCCCTTCTGGCATTGCCCATCAGGCCCAGAGACATTGCTTAACAAAGGATTTGCTGATATATTTCCTCTTTCCCAGTGCCTTTCACAAGAAATTATTTGCCTGATTGATTAGCTTTTATATTTAATGTGAGAATCATGATGGAGAAAAATGTGTAAACAAAATCTGTGAATAAAGCCTCTTGGTGTGTAGGATGCATGCACCATTTATAGATGCCACAGACAATGGGACAGCAGGTGGGTTTTCTACACCAAGCGAGTCTCCAGTTCTCTGTAGATACCAACCGTCTTACAAGTTAATTCAGTTCTGACACTCTCTCCCTGGAGCTGGTGCAGACCTCACAGGTGAAGGGCTCAGTCCCGCAAGCCTGCCGCCATGACAGGCACTAACGCAGATTACCCACACTTCTGTCCAATTTGGCTACGAATCAGGGGCTCCCATGACCCCCTCCTCATGTTCAATAACTGGCTACAACTGATCAGATCAGGGAACCGCTTACTACCGGTTTATTACAAACATATTCCAAAGTATGCAAATGAGCCCTGAGATGGGCGGGGTCTGGACAGGTCCCAAGAGCTTCTGTCCCCGTGGAGTTTGGGGTGTCCCGTGTAGATGTGTTCACAATCGTGCAAGCTCTATGAACCCCTTCCTGTAGGGCGCAGATGGGGCTTCCATTCCGCAGGTGTGATTCATTAAGTTATTGGCCGTTGGTGATTAACTCAGTCTCCAGGCCCTCTTCTCGTCCCAGACGTCAGGGAGTGGGGCTGAGAGTTCCAATCCTGTAGTCACATAGTCGGCTACTCTGGTGACCCTCCCCTATCCTGAAACTATCTAGGGGCCCATGACGGGTCACCCCATTAGCATAAACTCAGGTAAGATTGAAAGGAACTTCTTACGAATCATAAAAGATGCTTAGTCACTCCTCTCGCCCCTATCCCTCAGGAAATTACAAAGGCTTTAGGAGTTCAGTGCCAGGAACCAGCGACATAGACCCAATACGTATATTTTTTATAGCACAATATCACAAACAGCTGGTTTCATGTGTGATGAGAAAGGTTGAGAAAGACTTAAATAATTAGGAGAAGCCACATCTGAGTTGAGTAGAAGAAAATAATGTGTGAAGGCAGCATAGGTGGGCACAGGAATCAGTGGGGGTAAAGAATCAATGAAGGGGCCCTTCAGAGCAAGTCAGCATGATCTCTGCCCAGAGGGGCCCTGGTGTGTGGGTACCAAGGAGAAGACAGCATCCCTAGGGCTTGGTGGTACATGTTGGGTACCAGTAAGAAGACAGCATCTCTAGGGCTTGGTGGGACATGTTGGGTACCAGGAAGAAGATGGCCTCCCTAAAGCTTGGTGGGGCATGTGGGATACCAGGGAGGAGATGGCATCCCTGGGGCTTGGTGGGACATAGGGTAATCTAGAATGATTGAATTGATTACAAGAATGGAGCAATGGACCGAGATCACGTCAGAAGACTACTCCATCAACAGTAACAAATTGCCCCAAACTTGATGGCTTAAAACAACACAAATGTTTATTTTAGTTTTTCCCCTCACAGTCCTGTAGAAAACCAACATGGCCATCTAATATTACAAGGCCCGCAGGGCTGATTCCTTCAGGGAATTCTGTAGGAGAATCCATTTCCCTGCCTCTTCCAGCTTCTGGAGGTGCCCACTTTCCTTGGCTCAAGGCCCCTTCCTGCATCTTCAAAGGCAGCTATGTTACATCTCTCTGATGCTTCTTCCGTAGTTATAGCTCCCTCTGACTACAGCTGGGAAATAGTGTCTGCTGTTAAGGACTCAGGTGCTGAAGTGGAATCCACCTGGGGTACTCAGCATATTCTCTGTGCCTCAAGAGTTACACCCTTAACCACCTCTGGAAAGTCCCCTTTTCCATGTAAGGTGACATAGTCACAGGTCCCATAAATGTGGGTATCTTCGGAGAGCCATTATTCTGCCTGCCATGAGGGGAATTGAATCTGATTATTTGTGTCATAACATCTAAAACAGGGAAGAAGCATATAACTTCTGATCATGATACATATGCTCTTGTTTACTGCACTTCTGATTCTGTTGTGCAGAGTCTCACTAATTGCCTTGAAGAACAAGCCATCCTTTAATTCGATAGTAAATTGTGTGCAGATGTGGCCTGCAGTGGCTGTTCTGAGGACATAAAATTGGGACTGAAGAAAGAACCCTCTATGTAGAATTTGAGAAGATGACTGTAAATTGTAGAAAATACATATTTTGGATTATTAGAATTCCTGGTTTGCAGTGGAATTATGAGTGCTACATTAAATCTGATGGGAGCAGCAAAAAAAAAAAAATGCTGTGTTAAACGCGTATTAAAATTTTAAGTAAAATCTAGGTTCTCAGTCTTGCTTTTAGAATTAGCTATAGCAGAGTGAGAGAGATAGAGAGAGAGAGAGAGGAGGGGTAATAGACAGAAGTTAGTTCATGCATTTGGAAAGATTTTTACATAAAACCGATAATCCTTAAATATATTTTAGCTTGATAAGAAAGCCAGCGCTCTGTTAATCATCATCAATTATGAGGTTAAAAATAAGAAACTTAAAAAAAAAATCACATCTCACATGGAAACGGGAAGAGGCATTCAAAAGTATATAGCATAAGACTAAGTTGTTTTTTTCTTAAAATACATCTTCTAAGTGTTAGTATCAGAGTGGTGAGTTTCTCAAGTTAAATTTGATAATTGCATACTCTCTTCAATACCTTCAGTTACTTAATAAATGTGATTAGGAGACTCGATTTTTGAAAGAAGCAAGTGTTCCCAGAGCTCATTTGTTTAAATTCTGTTCCTCTTATTAAAAAAAGCAGGCACAACCTGTCAGTTAATAATAATTGATTGGAGATTATTTCTAAGAAAATTAGTTTTTTCTTACTAGGACATTTTAATTGAACTCAAATCGGGAAGTATGATAATGTGGAAAATACTCGGGCTCTAGTTACAGTAATATATAATGAGAGAGAATCAGCTTTAAGTTGTTGGTATGGCTTCATATGTGAACATACATGTTACAAAGGGATGCACAAATACACTTAATATAATTTAAGTGTGTATTAAATTATAATTAATATAATTAAATAAAATACAACAGATGTGCCTTTTTTGACATATAGAAACTGGCTAAAATCCCCCATCTCTTACCTGTGGGCACGTTCATTTCCACTCAATTGCTGAGAGGAATATGAATAAACAATTAAAACTGTTGATTTCCAGCTTATCTACAAAACAGAAATAGAGTTACAGATGAAGAAAACAACCTATGGTTACCTGGGGGTAAGGCAGGGGGGAGGGATAAACGGGGAGAGTGGGATTGACACATACACACTAGTATATATAAAATAGATCACTAATAAGGACCTGCTGTGTAGCACAGGGAGCTCTACTCAATACTCTGTCATGGCCTATATGGGAAAAGGATCTAAAAAAGAGTGGATATATGTGTACGTATAACTGATTCACTTTGCTGTACACCTGAAACGAACACAACATTAGAGATCAACTCTACTCCAATAAAAAATAAATATAAACGAACAAAAAACTGTTGAATTCCAAGTAAAACTTCACCACCCCCCCAACCCCAGACAGCCTCCCACATGAGCGAGCTGAGGCAGAGAATGATGAGAAACCTGTGGGCACTTAGAGGAAGCCCTAAACCATCAGCCCTAGATGGAATTTTGATTGTTTTGTGGTCTTACGGTCTCCAACAAAATCGATCATTTCCAATGCAGGAGAACTGAGGAAACTTCCAGTCCATTTCCCCTGGGGACCAGAGCAAAGTTGAACACATTCTCCACACTGAACTGAAGAGAGAGGCCCATCTCCTAGATGTCGTTTCCAAACCGCTGCCCTCCACAGAGTCCCACAGAAAGGGAAAAGCTACAAGGCACAGAGCGACGAGAAGTTGAAAGTTCATCCAGCTGCCGTATTTAGACAACCTGCACACGTCTCCTTCCACACCCCAGTGCTCTCCTGTGACACGTTTCCAGTGTGCTTGTCCATGGAGAGACCCCTAGAGCGTGAAGGTCCAACTCGAGAATACACACGTGCTTAAAAACCAATAACTGATGGGTACTGGAAGCATATAATAAAGCCAGGGAGAAATGTCCATGTCAGGTGATTCAGGCTAAAATTAGTTCTACCCCGTTGCTGGGACAAAGGTTTCTCAGCCTCAGCACTACTGATATATCGACCTGGGTAATTCTCTGTGGTGGTGGAGGGAGGTGTCCTGTGCCCTGTGGGCTGTGGAACAGCATCCCTGGTCTCCACCCAGCAGGTGCCAGGAGCTCCCCCGGCCCCAGTTGTGACAAGCAAAACTGCCTGAAGACATTGCCAGATGTCCCCTGGTCGGGGGGCAATCCTTCACCGGTTGAGAATCACTGTTTTCCGTTGGTTCCAATGACTCCAGACCTCCTCTGTGATTTTAACACCCTCTAATTTATAATATGTTATTTAGCCACAGCTCTTAAAATACAAAGTTCCACCACTGTTTATGTATCAAATGAAGTGTGACAAATGAAAGAAAATTAGTGTCATGTGGTATTTTAGGAAGACGGCAGCCTCCATTCCTTCACCATTCATCCTGTGGCCACTTGGAATAGGTAGAGACATTTCCCTTCAGAGTCGTGGGGCAGAAAGGATTTGGCAGGGTGAGGATGCTCACAAATATATGCGAGGAAAAAATGAAAGAAAGCGAGGGATCATGAGAGACAGAAAAGAAAGAGAGAAAGAGAAATAAGACAAAGAGAGAGAAAGGGGCAGACTCTTTGGAGGGATGTCCTTGAACAGTTAAGAAGGACTCGTTGGAGGGGATGTCCTTGAACAGTTAACAAGGACAGAAGAGGTCCCAGAATCACAAATGTAGGGGCTGCATTTGGGGCGTAACACAGAGAGGTCACAGCTAGTCACCAGCAGGAAAACAGTGGACGTCAGGACAGACTCAGGTTACATGCTTCCGATGAGACCACTCATGAAGATGCTGTGGTCTCCAGTCCTGTTCAGCTGTATGCATTTAGCAGCCAAGTCAACAGCAAGGTAGATTTACCCAGGGCTGTGTTTTGTTCTGTTTTGTCCCAATTTCTTTGTCCTTAGTTTTCTTGGTTCAGTTGGACAACGGGAAGGGGAGCTAAGTTGAGGCTGTAAATGCATGAGTCACCTTGGAGTGGATGCTGTGTAAGGAGGAAAGGAAATCCAACGGGAGGCAGGACAGAGAGACCCGCGGGCTTGTTAATGGCCTGGAACACAAAGGTTCTTCAGATCAGGGTCGCAGAGGAGGTGAACCTGAGACACAGGAGGTGGCAGTTGCAGAAGGAGTTACCTGAAATCAGAAGGACTGAGCGTTGCAGTCACTTGGAATGATGGTGCAGTGTTGAACCAGGAACAAGAGCCTGGGGTGGGGAAAGGGATCTATCCATGCAGGAGAGAAGTTCAAGGATAGGAGAGGCCAATGTTCTAGAAGGACCAACTACATACACGTTGAAGTTTAGACAGGATTTATGACATGGTACTGCGAAAGCCAGGTAAAATATAATCTATACACTGTTACTTTAAACAGATGTATGCAGCCTATACATAAATCTGTTCCTCTATAATCTATCTATCTCTATCTCTATTTATCTATCATCTATTTATCTGTCAGTCATGTATCCATTCTTTCTATCATCTATTTAACATCTGCCAAATCCATCAATCTTTCATCTGTCCATATCTATCATCTATTTTTCCTTCTTTCTTTCTCTCATCTATCTATCCATCTATTCTGTAATCTAATGTATCCTGTCTATCATCTATCTATGTATCCATCCATCTTTCTATTTATATATCCATCAATTCTATCTATCATCTGTCTACCTATCTATCATCCATGTATCTATTCATCAGTCTGCCTACCCACCTACACATCTATCTATCCTTCTGTCTGTCATCATCTATCAATCTATTATCTATCTACCCATCTGTCTGTCTCTATCTCTCCCCCTATCTATGTGTATAGGAAAATACAAATTTTAACATTGTGATTACAGTGAACATGCATTTTTATGCTCTTCCACACTTTTCTTTATATGTTAAGAAAACATATGTTGCTTTATGTAAGAACGAATTATTACTTAGCCTCTACAGTGTCTCAGCTGTATTTGCCTCTCTGCCTGCCACTTGTCCTAATACAGCTCTTATCGGCACAGCACACAAAGGATGAGTTACTAAAAGACAAGACCAGACAGCATCTCTCCCGTTAGACTCAGGAAACACCCAGAAATCCTACCACGGCAATGAGCTCATAATTCTCGTCTTCCAAGAAGTGATTTATGACTATTTTTAAAGACCTTATTGTTTTAGAGCAGTTTTAGGTTCACAGCAAAATGGAGCAGAAAGTACAGAAATTTCCCACTTACCCCCTGCCCCAGCTCAGGCACAGCCTCCCCTGCTGTGTGTCCCCACCAGGTGGTACATTTGTTATAATTGACGAACGTACACTGACACCTCATCATCACCACCCAGAGTCCATAGTTTATAATAGGGCTTGCTCTTGGTGTTGTACATTTTATGGGTTTGGACAGATGTGTAGAGACTATGATCCACTATTATAGCATCATACAGAGTAGCTTCACTGCCCTAAAAATCCTCTGTGCTCCCCCTACTCATGGCTTCATCCCCACCCCTGGCAACCATTGATCTTTTTACTGTCTCCATAGTTTTGCCTTTTCCAGAAAGTCATGGAGTTGGAATGATACAGTATGTCGGCTTTTCTCATTGGTTTCCTTTGCTTGGTGATATCCTTTTAAGTTTCCTCCCTGCCTTATTCATGGGTTGAGAGTCCTTTTTTTTTTTGCGGTACGCGGGCCTCTCACTGTTGTGGCCTCTCCCGCTGCGGACCGCTCCGCGGCATGTGGGATCCTCCCAGACCAGGACACGAACCCGTGTCCCCCGCATCGGCAGGCGGACTCTCAACCACTGCGCCACCAGGGAAGCCCGAGAGTCCATTTCTTTTTAGTGCTGAATAACGTCCCATTGTCTGGATGGACCACAGTTTATTTATCCATTCACCTACTGAAGGGCATCTCAGTTTTGGCAATTAGGAATAGAGATTCTGTAAACATTCATGTACAGGTTTCTGTATGAACGTAATTTTGGGTAAATACCAAGGAATTTGGTTGCTGGATCTTAGAGTATGCTCAGTTTTGTAAAAAGCAGCCAAAGTGCCTTGCAGAGTGACTGCACCATTTTGCATTCCCACCAGCAATGAATGAGAATTCCTCTTGCTCCAATTCTTGTAAAGAAAACAATTATATTTCTTTTTCTTTTTCTTTTTTTTTTTTTTTTGCGGTACGCGGGCCTCTCACTGCTGTGGCCTCTCCCGGTGCGGAGCACAGGCTCCGGACGCGCAGGCTCAGCGGCCATGGCTCACGGGCCCAGCCGCTCCGCGGCATGTGGGATCTTCCCGGACCGGGGCACGAGCCCACGTCCCCTGCAACGGCAGGCGGACTCTCAACCACTGCGCCACCAGGGAAGCCCCTGTATTTCTTCACATAAGAATTATTTAGTCAAGGTCCTATAGTGTTGTATACTGTACATGCAGGTTACATATCAAGTATTCTCGTCACAAACAAGAGATCCGTATGGATAGAAGCAGGACAGATTCACCTGGCCTTTTCTTCAATATCATGTCTTCGTTGTCAGCATTCTTGGGTTGACTCATCCCACAAATGGGTCCGTTAGTTTTGATTCCTTACACACAGACCCTGAGGTACCTAACTCGGAGATACAAGAACCCCTTTAAGTTCTTGCTTCCCTACGTGCCACTTAGACAACGTCCTAGCTTAGTAGCCGAGGGAGTCATTGAACCCCCAAAACCCAGCACAACTTCATCCTCGTCATGGCTCATGTAATATTCAAATCATTGATTGCCCAAGTGACTTAGTTACTCTTACAAAATTACGAATTTGGAATTTCACATTTATCATTTTATTATTGTCCACACATCATAAAAATTATAGCCAGTTTCATCATTTATTAAGTGATGACATTTAAAAGTATCATATGGCTTATATTATTGTCCATGACTGCATTAGACACTGTGGAGGTGGTATCTTCAAAAATGAAATGTCTGCTGGGAGGCTTGCTAAATATTTAAGTTTAACTTTTCGTCCAATTTAAAGTCATCATTGTTGTTGATCTGACCACCGGGCTGGCGGTTAGAACAAGTTCAAGGACAACCTTGACTCATGGGGGTGGAGGAACCTGGGAGGAGAGAAAAAATGAGCCTTTTCAATATTTATTTTCTACATTTCCCTTTATCCCCTTTAAACATCATTGAACACTTGCATTCATGTCTTCCATTGCTGTGTCGTGTATAACATATGCTTAACAAATGGGGAAAATGCTAACCTTACATTGAGAACAATGCAAATTACAGATATCAGTTAGCAAACGTTTATAGATAGGAGATATTGATCCTAAAATATGATCTAGGTAAAATTGAAACAAATATAGTGTCCATAGAAATATATATTACTACCTGAAAACAGGACAGGCTGGAAATCAGTGAACCAAATCCTTTCTTACAATTCCAAGCAATAGGTTTACATTTTTTTAAAAATTAAGTTAAAATAATTTTGGAATTGTGATGACCTGTTGCCTACTTTTTAAATCTGATTGTTAAAGAGATACTTTATGTCTTTTTTGTTGAGCTGGATCACAGTAATATCTAGATGAGTAGCCTGTTGAATGGAAGCAATTTCTTCTATTTACTGAGGTTGAAACTATTGGAATAATGTGACCAGTATCTTCTTCAGTTTGTGTGGCTTATTATGAGCTAATAGTCATTGATTGCTCATCCTCTGTTT
Organism: Grampus griseus; assembly: GCF_964374135.1. Lineage (NCBI taxonomy): Eukaryota > Metazoa > Chordata > Mammalia > Artiodactyla > Delphinidae > Grampus > Grampus griseus. The sequence goes on along the minus strand of NC_139016.1, from coordinate 2,865,552 downwards.
CATGATCTGATATAAACTTTGCACTTTCTCATAATGCATATTTTGCTTTGCCAGTTTCTGTTGGGTGGTGTTTTGATTTACTCCTTCCAGCACTGGAATGGCATTCCAGTTTAGATATATGTATTTGCACATATTTCATGAAATACAACTGGAGCCTTTTTTTTCCCCATTTCTTTGGACTGGTAATAGTACAAAAATTGAATGGACATCATTTTTGTCCCACTGCTGTTCCTCAGCACAGTATAAATTATTTTTCGAGTGCAACAGATTCCTTCAAATCTAGTAAAAGGGATCTTTTTCTTACAATTTCACAAGGTAGTCTTATTATGAAAAAATGAATTGGTTTGATTGAAAGAAATGTTGACTTGTACTCCAAAAAGAACCAGACTGAAAATTACTGACTGTCTTCTGGAACAAATAAAAAATACACAATATATATTTTAGTGTTGTGGAATTTCTTTACTTTCATGTATTTTGTAGAATATCGTCATTTCTTCTTACTAAGCAATGAAACAATAAAATGAATATATTTTTAGAAGTATTGGTATTTGCGATTCTGCAATCAGCGTTAATTACTTAGTGGACAATCTGCCAATTTTTTTTTTTCTTTTTGAGCAAAGCCTTTGCATATGTTATTTATTTAGAATTTACATAGTGAAAGTTGGCAAAATAGTTTTTTATTAGCAATTTCCCTTTACTAAGTAATCCTTGTATGAACAGAGTAGATAATCATACAACTGTACCTTGCTTTAGCAAGATAAATTCCATTTGAAAAAATGTATCAATAATGTTGGTTTCGTAAAATAGAATAAAGAGAAGTCATAGTTGAAAGCATAAACAAGAATGTAGAGGCAAAAATAAGAAATCTTTCCACCCTGGGCACTGAAAAGATCCTATTGATCTGCAAGTCCTGGTGATGTTAAGTTTCTCATGTCCGTGTGCAAACAGAGTAGGAAGGGAAGGTTACTGCGGGTGGTGGTGTGAATACCAGCCTTAGCTGTCCACCTGGCTAGGCTGTGGTACCCCGTTATACTGATGTTTCTTTGAGAAAGAAGAAATTCTGCCTCGAGACTATAGCCTCTACTACTCCAGCCTGGAGTCTTGTCCTGCAGATTTCAGACTTGCCATCCTCTACAAATGGCTTAAACCAATCCCTTGAACTTTGAGAGACAGACAGATGATAGGAAGATTGATACATATAGATAGATCAATTGATATAGATTACAAATAGGTGATAAATGGTTAGAGCTGTAAATAGAGATCTATATAGATACAGGTGGATAGTTAGATATGGGTAAATAATAGATGATAGATATATGGATACACATAGATAGATGGATGGATAGATAGATAGATATGTGCAGTTCATAGATACATCTTACTGGTTCTGTTTCTCTGGAGAACTGATAAAGATGGGAATTATCAACCCCATTTACCCCGGTTGATACAAGGCTGCTGCAGCCATTGGGAACCTGTGCTTTGTCCTGCAGTAAGCCCTAATGCTGCCACACCTAGTAGAAAAGCAGGTGAACCCACTAGAACAGCCTAACCCGGTCGGAGGCAGCAGGGGTTCTGATCCCTCAGGAATGCCACATACGGTCACCCCAGCAGTTGGAGACTCAGAACAGGCTGAGGGCACGAGGGGGTGGGGCATGAATGGTGGCGGGGAATCATGGCAACCGTGAGAAGTAGACTTGGTACCCATATGTTCTTTCTTGCCTGGTGGTTTATGTGTGGAAGAGTGTGTATGTGTGTGTGTGTGTGTGTGTGTTTGTGCATGTGTATGTTGCCCTATCTATTTATGTTAAATAGGTTGTAGCCAACTGTCACCTCATTACCATCCATTGAAATGGGGTTAAGGAGAGAGCACGGGAACCCAAGCTAGGCTGGGTGCAGAGCCTGGAGAATGATGGGGCACCCTGTGTAAGGACAGGTGAGGACCTTTGGTGTCCATGCTTATGCTGCATGGACAGTCTGTCCCTCCCTCCATGCGGGCTGTCCTTCTGTGCCGCAGAACCAGGGAAGCTCAATGTTCCTTCTCCCTGCGTTCTTTCTAGCTATGGTTCTGGGTGAAAAATAGGTGCTCCCAGTTACTTGAACATGGAGTGAGAAGCCTGGTGGAGACCTCTGCAGGCATCCTCTGTCTGCTTCTGCAGGCACGCAAGTTCAGGACACTTCTGTCCTCCAGAAAGAGTGCCAGGGCCAGTCCCAGCTTGGTGGCTCTAGAAACGTCACCACCGGTGGTCCTGTCCAGGTACCCTGAGCCCAGAAGTTTTAGTGGTGACCTGCAGTGCCTCCAACCACTAGGCTTCAGGTTCCCTACGTTCAGTTACAAGCTGCTGGGGACGCCTGTAAGGAGATTCTGTTCCTTCCACTGAAGCTTAGGTGATGCCAAGTGCTTTTCACTCCATGATATTTCATCCCCGGCACTTTGGGTTTTTTTTAAATTAATTTTTAGTGGAATAGAATTGCTTTACCACGTTGTATTTGTTTCTGCTGTACAGCAAAGTGAATCAGCTCTACGTATCCATATGTCCCCTCTTTTTTGGATTTCCTTCCCATTTAGGTCACCACAGAGCATTGAGTAGAGTTCCCTGTGCTATACAGTAGGTTCTCATTAGTTAGCTATTTTATGCATAGTATCACATGAATTTAGTATAGGCCCTGGTGATTTATTGAAAAGCAGTTCTACCTCAATATTTAAATGAAACTTTCATTCCTTTATAACGTATATCATAATTCATGTTTTTATCTGTATTAAGTCGTATGTACATGTACAGACACACACACACACATATATATACACCCATCTGTATACATATATATATAATTTTAAATAGATGTTTCATGGTGGTAAAAGTACATAATACAAATTTTCCCTTTTAAAAAATTTGCTTTTTTTAAGGTAAAATGTTTATGTTTGTTTCCAGTTTTCTTCTGAGCACTACGTTGTAATTGAGACATTTACAGAGTTTGTCCTTTGCTCAGAAGTAGGAGATGGCTGGTTCTCTCCACAGGAATGAGTGAAAGAATTAGGATATTTTTGGGCTTCCCTGGTGGCACAGTGGTTAAGAACCCGCCTGCCAATGCAGGGGACACGGGTTCGAGCCCTGGTCTGGGAAGATCCCACATGCCACGGAGCAACTAAGCCCATGTGCCACAACTACTGAGCCTGCGCTCTAGAGCCCGCAAGCCACAACAGATGAGCCCTCGTGCCACAACTACTGAAGCCTGTGCGCCTAGAGCCGGTGCTCCGCAACAAGAGAAGCCACTGCAATGAGAAGCCCGCGCACCACAACAAAGACCCAACACAGTCAAGAATTTAATTAATTAATTAATTTTTAAAAAGGAAGAATTAGGATATTTTTAAGAGAACGGAAGTCATATCGGAATCTTAAAATAGAGAAGAAAACTTCTGGGGAGAAGTGACAAAATGAAGGGTTTACGTGCAGAAGACAAATGACATTTCTCTGCTTGGCTACAAAATGCAGATTCAGGAAGATTAGCCTCTGAAAAATTATGTAAAGAGGACCCCTCTCCTGCATGGAGAATTTCTGTGTATTCAGGTAGCAAAGAACAGTATTTCAGGGTGATTAGGAGAACAATGTCTCCCTCCTTTAGGACTGTGGAGTTCTAAACGGGACGGTACTTTCCAGTCAGCACTACTCCTCTCTCTTGGCTTTTAAAATGCTACCCAGCTCTATGTGCTGTTTTAAGCTATTTTTGTGGAAGAAAAAAATCAACACACTCCCTAAAGTGGTGTAATATTCCATAGTCTATTTCTGGCTCCATCTTCATTTCCTCCTGGTGGGTCCCAATGATCATTATATTTTGCAGACTTGTACGACGTGGGTTTATTTGAAAGCTCTCATTTTATTGGCAAACATCATTCTTTTTTCGTTGTTGTTGTTAACTAGGAAAACATTTACTTTATTTGCCAATATGTTATCTGTAACTGCATTCTAGACACATGCAGCACACTTAGCATCGTCTAAGAGGAAAGCCCTTCTCTGGCCTCCACTCTTGTCCCAGTTCTAATGTCATGGACTTGGTTTTTTGGTTTTGTTTTGTTTTTTGTTTCTGTCCCAGTACTCATCAGTTTTAACCATGTTGTAAACACTTTCATTCAATTAAACCAAAGACCTTTCCAGAAAGGATTTAAAGTGATTTACAAAAGTCATAATAGCAAAAAGAAAAATGAAAGATATAATTAGAAAAGTTAGAATTATGGATTTTTTCCTTGTCTGTTTAACTTTTTTTTAATTAATTTTTATTGGACTATCATTGCTTTACAATATTGTGTTAGTTTCTGCTATACAGCAAATGAATCAGTCATACGTATACATTTATCCCATCTTTTTTCGATTACCTTCCCATTTAGGTCACCACAGAGCACTGAGTAGAGCTCCCTGTGCCATACAGTAGGTTCTCATTAGTTATCTGTTTTATACATGGTAGTGTGTCTATGTCAATCCCACTCTCCCAATTCATCCCACGTCCCCCTTCCCCCTTGGTAACCATAAGTTTGTTCTCTACATCTGTGAGTCGATTTTTGCTTTGCAAATAAGTTCATCTCTACAATTTTTTCTTCTTTTTGTTTTTTAAATTTTTATTGGCTTATAGTTGACTCACAATGTTGTGTTAGTTTCAGGTGTACAGCAAAGTGATTCAGTTGTATGCATACATATATATATTCTTTTTAAAACATTTTTATTGGAGTAAAATTGATTTACAATGTTGTGTTAGTTTCAGGTGAGCAGCAAAGTGAATCTATTATACATATACATATATCCACTGTTTTTTACAATACTTTTCCCATATAGGTTATTACAGAGTATTGAGTAGAGTTCCCCGTGCTCTACAGTAGGTCCTTGTTGATTATCTAGTTTATATATAGTAGTGAGTGTATGTCAGTCCCAGTCTCCCAATTTGTCACTTCCCCCCATGTTTCTCCCTTGGTGTCCATCCAAACATCATTCTTAAGGTTTGGGTTTTGCCAGCAATTGGATCAGGGGTGCTTCCAAGCTCAGAGAACCATGGTTGGTCTTTACTGTTTCGCTTACAGGTTTCAGCTACTGAGGACTTGAGGGGGCGGGTGGTTAAAAGGTGAGACCCCTGGCCTCAGTATGTAATACCCTGAAGAGGTGAGGCTTCTTCCCAGTTCCTTTAGGCACCACTAAATCCTCTGCTGCTACACAATGACGTTTCCATTGCTCTCCTACCCAAACCTGCCCCTTGCCCTTTTTGTTCCTTTTTGAAAAATTTTATTGAAGTATAATTGATGTACACTGTTGTGTTTAATTTCTGCTCTACAGCACAGTGACTCAGTTATACATATATATTCTTTATCATATTCTTTTTCATTATCTATTTTTTTAATTCAACTAATGTTGGTTTATAAGATTATTATAATTTCCATGTGTACCACATCATATTTCAACATCTGTATACACTACAGTGTGGTCACCACCAAAAGTTTAGTTTTCATCCATCACTGTAGGGTTGACCCCCTTTACCTGTTTCACTCTCCCCCGACCCTGCTTCCCCTTTAGTAACCACTACTCTGTTATCTGTCTCTGTGTGTTTGTTTCATTTGTTTCTTTATGTTCCACATATGAGTGAAATCTTATGGTATTTGTCTTTCTCCATCTGACTTATTTCCCTTAGTGAAATACCCTTGAGGTCCATCCAAGTTCCCGCAAATGCCCCTTGCCCTTTTTTCAAGTGTCTGTCTTATGAGTGATCCCTGATGAACCTGAATCCCAGCTTCTGTTTCCAAGGAACCTGTTCTAAGACTCTGTCATGATGTGTCCTTCTAAAGTCAACTGACTGCAGCAATATTTACAGTAGCCAGGACGTGGAAGCAACCAAAATGTCCATTGACAGATGAATGGATAAAGAAGATGTGGTACATATATACAATGGAACATTACTCAGCCACAAAAAAGAATGAAATAATGCCATTTGCAGCAACATGGATGGACCTGGAGATGATCATACTAAGTGAAGTAAGTCAGATAAAGAAAGACAAATATCATGTGATGTCACACACATGTGGAATCTAAAAAAAGGGTACAAATGAACTTATCTACATAACAGAAATAGAGTTACAGATGTAGAAAACAAACTTATGGTTACGAGGGGATAAAGTGTGGGGGGAGGAATGAATTGGGAGATTGGGGTTGACATATACACACTACTATATATAAAATAGATAACTAATAAGGACCTACTGTGTAGCACAGGGAACTGTACTCAATACTCTGTAATGGCCTATATGGGAAAAGAACCTAAGAAAAGAGTGGATATATGTATATGTATAACTGATTCACTTTGCTGTACACCTGAAATGAACACAACATCGTAAACCAACTATACTCCAATCAGAAAAAAATTTTTTTAAAAATAAAGTCAACGGAAGGAAGGGCGATGGTATACCACATGGAATAGCATCCCCCCACCAGCTGTCCATGTCAACGTGGACCCTCCATGTGACCTTACTTGGAAATAGAGTCTTTGTGGACAGCATCCCATAAAGAAGGGGGTGGTCTCCAATCCAATGACCGGGGCCCTCACAGGAAGAGGCAGAACTGAACACATGGCAAAGATGGTGAGAAACAGAGACGAAGACCCTGTGGACAACAGAGGCGGAGACAGGAGTGATGATCAGTCTCGCTCAGAACTTCCAGCAGGCGCCTGCCGACACCTTGGTCTCAGACTCCGAGCCTCCGCAGCTGTGAGCGAGTCTGGAGTTGAACCACCCCGTTTGCTTTGCTTTCCCCGCTTCTGTGACAAGTATAGTGTTTCAAGCCCGGTCACTGGCTCGAGGTGCCATGATCTTCCAAGAAGAGCAAGAGAGGATTTATGACAGACAGGCAAGTCTCAACCCCAGGCAAAACCTTACACTGAGGGACTTCAGCCTGGAGCTGCATCTGTTCAGCCCGGCACAGCTAGAAAAAGAAATTAAATTCTTAGACCACACACTATGGTAATGGCGCTAGCATTGCGTCTGAATTTGCCAATATAACCCCATTCATCCTGCCCTTGGCAAAGGTTCAGAAACACCTCTGCTTTTGTATTCGAAGTCAGCTGGAAAAAAGACGCTTAATAAAGACATGCTGAAAGCATGAAGAAGAATGAAGATCAAACATCACATTTTATGGACACATCACAGATGCCTGTGTTGATTTGAGTTACCATGACCTTCAGAAACCACTGAAATGTATACAATGTTGAAATACGGACATGTTGAGATATTACTTTCACAACATTTCAATATTTTGAAATATTGTCGTGAGCATTCCGCTGAAAGATCGGTATCTATTTCTCAAAATGTGTCCCTTGGAACGGGAGTTAAAGGAACTATCTTTAAAAAGGAAGGGAGCTCCCTGGCGGTGCAATGGTTAGGACTCAGTGCTTTCACTGCAGGGGGCCCGGGTTCAATCCCTAGTCAGGGCACTGAGATCCCGCAAGCTTCGCGGCACAGCCAAGAAAAAGTTTAAAGAAGTAAAATAAAAAGGAAAGCCCAGGGTAAGATCCATGGGCACAACGGGTGACACACACACACAGGCACGTATAAATTTTCACAGGCCTGTAAAGCGAATAGGAACATTTAATCCGTATGTAATGCAAGACTGTCCAAACTTTTTTACAGAGCTTTTGTTCTCTTCCTAAGTATTCTAAGCATGAAACTCAAAGGAAAATTGGAACAGTGAATTTTAATATATTCTTGTAGCAGTAAGTGTATATGCTCCCAGGGAATGACGGTGCTTCCTTTTTTTAACTATTTAAAAAAAAATTTTATTGGAGTATAGTTGATTTACAATGTTGTGTTAGTTTCAGGTGTACAGCAAAGTGAATCAGTGATACGTATATGTATATCCACTCTTTTTTAGATTCTTTTCCCATATAGGTCCTTACAGAGTACTGAGTAGAGTTCCCTGTGCTATAGAGTAGGTCCTCGTTGGTTATCTATTTTATATATAGTAGTGTGTATATGTCAATCCCAATCTCCCAATTTATCCCTCCCCGCCCTTATCCCCCCGTAACCACAAGTCTGTTCTCTATGCCTGTGACTCTATTTCTGTTTTTAAAAAAAAAAAAAAAAAATTTAAATATTTATTTATTTTTGGCTGTGTTGCATCTTCGTTTCTGTGCGAGGGCTTTCTCTAGTTGCAGCGAGTGGGGTCCACTCTTCATCGCGGTACGCGGGCCTCTCACCGTCACGGCGTCTCATGTTGTGGAGCAGGGGCTCCAGATGCGCAGGATCAGTAACTGTGGCTCACGGGCCCAGCTGCTCCACGGCATGTGGAATCCTCCCAGACCAGGGCTCAAACCCGTGTACCCTGCATTGGCAGGCGGATTCTCAACCACTGCACCGCCAGGGAAGCCCTCTATTTCTGTTTTGTAGATAAGTTCATGTTGATGTCTCTTCTTTTTTTCTCTCTTGTTTTTTCCCTTAAAAATATCTGTCCCTGCTCTATCCCGCATCAGATGACATCCTGTCCCTGGCAGAACCAATGTCAGCATCATTTACCTGCATTTGACATGGGTCAGAGAACATTTTCTTACCTTTTCTTTGCAGCTGTCTTGTCCTCCATAGAAACAACGCCCTTCACCAGCAAAGACCATGGGTGACATTTGTGCGTCTGCCGACGAGGTGCAGGGAGACATCCCGTAGGGTGTGCTGGAGGGACAGATACAGAATAAACGTCCTTCAGTATCGTGGGTGACGTTGCAAGTAAATATTAACTATTCGAATAAATATACTTTAAAATCCCCCCAAATCGGATTCATCCCCAAATAGAATTATAACGTATTTAAGATTTATATGAAGGAAACATCTCCAGATCCTACGAATACTTGAACAGTTAGCACTTTGATTACACCACATGCATTGATGTTCTTTCAAAAGGAACAAACACAAGGCATTAACACCGCAGCACACCATTTGCTGTTGCTAAGTATTTACGGGATTACATTGGCGATCAGTTTAAACAAAAGATGCGTAGGTAAGTTCAGATCCTAATAAGCCTTTGAAAATGGCTCGGCCATAAAATATTAGAAAATACTAGGAGGATGGTATGATAAATTAAAAATTCAATATTCCACCTTCTTTCTGTCTCGACCTCAGCTGATACGCTCATACCAATTTGTACGATGTGAAAGATTTCTTCAGTAAAAAGGATCCTGAGTCAAATGGGGTATTTACGGCGCTCGTTTGAGCAAATGCGCCATTTAACCGAATTTCAAGTATTCGAGACAAAATGAACAGAGAAGCACTCTGATTTCCCCTCCCCCCACCGTTTCGTTCAATGTATTGTTAATCAAGAACCATTATTCAGTCTCAATTTAAGTGAGTATCCGCACAGTCTGAGTGTTCCTATTTAAGAATAATCATGCCTGATTTATATGTAAGGAGAAATAGATTGTTCTAGTGGAATTGTCGATGCCTGAATTTTAACTTGAAAGAATAAATGATTGGACGTGGAGAATTGCCTATAATCTTACCACTCCACCCTTTTATGAATCCTAGTCGTTTCCTGGCTCTGTTAACTTGGTTTCATTGAATTTCATGATGTCCAGACATACAATGACACATCCCTGATATGTGAATTTGCAGAGCTTCTAAGACCATTAGCATTTTACGCTAATCATAACCAACTTTTCTTCTTATGATGAATCTACCACTTCCTAAACACTAAGTCTGACTCAGTAGCTCTGATGAAGGGCTCAGTTCTTTGCATCTCTCACAGGTTAGCAGACATTTGGTCCTGTCCAGAATGTCCGTAAGATGTTTGGTCCCTACGATATTTGATGCATAAGATGTTTGGCCCACAAACATTTGGTCCACGCCAAAAGGTCCTTGAAATTTGGTCTTATTCAAAATGTCCATCAGCATATTTGGTTCATGCCAAATGGTTTTGGACAGGACCAAATATCAAGGACCTTTGGGCGTGGTCCAAATGTTTTATGGATGTTTTGGACAGGACCAAATAGTCCTGCAAATATCGTGAATCGTTTGGAGTGGAACTAATGTCTTATGGATGTTTTGGACAGGACCAAATGTCCTGCAAGGCTCTAACAAGCTCCCATATGGTGCTGATACTTGCTGGTACACGGACCACATTTTCCATAGCGAGCCTATACAAGACCGTCAGAGAAATGCAGGTGCAAACTCTTGGCTGCAATATTCATACAAAGCGCTTGATTCAAAAATGGATTCTATAATAGACTATCCTGAGTGAGCTCTATGCAAAGATCTTTGAGAGACAGAAGTGGTTGCGTGGAATCTGGAATAAATATCATTTCATAGCCCCTCAATATTTATAGCTGATCTAGGAGGAGGGCTACATGTTTATTTTAAGGTAACTGTTGAGTGGAACAGTGAACGTTGGCAAGACATGAGCAAAAACCATTATCAAAATGCAGAACTTTGAGAGTTTGTTGCAGTAGAGATAAGTTGAGTGTAAATTATAAAATTAGTGTGGGGGAGAGCTGAAGCTTTGCAGATTGTTCCTTAGAGAACGGAATAGGTCTCTACAAACATGGGTTAGAATCATGCTAAGCCTAGGAAATGTTGCTTCTTCTTGTGGATACCAGGACCATCTTTCTCAGGTGTTCTCTCCCGAGAGCTCAGTGGCCGAGGTGCATAAGAGTAGCTGACCCCGGGGCTTCCCTGGTGGCACAGTGGTTGAGAGTCCGCCTGCCGATGCAGGGGACACGGGTTCGTGCTCCAGTCCGGGAGGATCCCACATGCTGCGGAGCGGCTGGGCCCGTGAGCTATGGCCGCTGAGCCTGCGCGTCCAGAGCCTGTGCTCCGCAACGGGAGAGGCCACAACAGTGAGAGGCCTGCGTACCGCAAAAAAAGTAGCTGACCCCTAAACTGATAAAACTAGTGCACGCAGAGAACTGGATTCTAACGTGGTTCTTCTAACAGGAGAAGGTCCAGTCCCCAAGATTTCCATACGGGGAATGGAAATCCGCACCATCCCTCATCTTATGAAGAAGATGATCCAGGGCAGGACGTGTGAATTTAGAAGGATCCTAATTCCCCTTCTTTTTTCTGGACCTCATCTTCTCAGACTGGGATGCACGTGGGTCTCACCATGTGTCCGAGCTTTCCCACTTGGGGGAGGCTGTATCCATTTCTGAGGGGTACTGTAACAGGGTGCCAGAAATCGGGTGGCTTATTGAAACAAGAGAAATGTATTGTCTCGTAATGATGGAGGCCAGGAGTCCAAGATCAAGGGATCAGCAGGGTTGAGTCCTTCAGAGGGAGGAGGGAGACTCAGGTCTCCCTACGAGGGAGACTCGCGTCTCCCTACGAGGGAGACTCGCATCTATATCTCTATCCTAGTTTCTGGTGGTTTCAGGAAATCTTTGATGTTCCTTAGCTTGTAGATGCATCATCCCGGTCTCTACCTTCCTCTTCATATGGCCTTCTTCTCCCTGTGTGCACGTCTGTGCCCAGATGTCCCCTTTATGTAAACACACCAGGCATATGAGATTAGAGCCCACCCTAATGGCCTCATCATAATTAAGTACATCAGAAACTACCCAATTTCCAATAAGGTCGCATTCTGAGGTATTTGGGTTTAGGACTTCAACATACGAATTTTTGAGGAATACAGTTCAACTCATTATGGTGCTTTGCAATGTCTTGTTACTGAACTGAACTTGGGTTCGCTCACGAGACACACAGCAAAGCCATTCTACTGGCACCGGGTTGTGGTGAAGGAAGGTACAGCGTTTACTGCAGGGCACCAATCTCAAAAGACCTGAACTCCCCAAGCACTTTCAGGGAAGGGATTTTAAAGGCGACATTAGGGGTGAGGGTCACAGAGTGTGTGGTGAGCTCACGGACATTCTTCTGACTGGTTGGTACTGAGATAACAGAATGGTGTTTCAGGAATTTCAATCATCAACCTTCTGCTCCCAAGTGGTCTGGGGTCTATGTGCTGGTGGTCAGGAGTTTTCTTCTGGTGGGAGCCTGGTTTCCGTAAAAACAACTTATAAATGTGCATCAGACATTGTTGTCTGTGTCCTTCAGGGAGGAACTAAAGATTCTGTGACTCTGCTCTGTGGGTGATCTGTTGTCCACATGGTTACCAGTTTCCCAGCCCAAAAGCTATTCTTACAATCATGTTCACGTTTTCCTAATTATTAACTCTCAAGCCAGCCTTTTGAGGCTCTGGAGAGGCCTGAAGCAAAGCCTTTCACTTCAAGAGACAGGGGACGTGGGATGGGGGGACTCATCTACCCAAGAGGATCCCAAAGGGTCCTGCTCAGTTTTAATCTCAATCTCAGAGCAGTCCAGACGCAGTGGGAGTCCTGTAGGAAACAGCGGAGATACAGGCCAGGATATCTGAGCTCTGGAAGCAACCGAATATTCAGCTACCTTTGGAAGTTGCCGTTTCCTTTTTTTAATGCCCTAAATTTCATTTAGTCCTTATTAAATGTTGCAGCCTGATGACAAGGCCAGTCATGATGACTAGCCACTGGGCAGAGGTCGGTGTTCTGAGGCAGAGCCATTGCTGGGGCACAGAACTTTCCAGAAACTGCCCCGTGCCTAAAATTACCCAGTTTATCCCGTCGGAATCAGGATCCCAAGTACTTAGTAGGATCTAGAGCCTATACCTGTGTGTGAATGCCAGCCATTAATGCACAGAAGCCAGTTGCCTCAACAGTAAGGGTGTAAACAAACCCAAAAGCAAACTAGTCAGTGGGATGCAGTAAAATTATTTGATGAAGGGACCTGTGAACTTCTTCAGCTGGTACCGCATCCTGGATGCACTTGGGTCTCAGATGCTGCAGCTGACGATGATAAAATGCTGCTTCTGTTGCTCAGGCTACTGAGATGTTTCATTACCTTGAAGAGGAAGAAAAGAACATCGCTTCTAGGCTGTATATGAAACCCTACTTATTCCTGGCTCGAAGAAAAGGACATTTCATATCCTCTCCTAACCTTTCTGTTCCTGATTCCTGGCGATGTCATACACTATTAAATATATTTTGCTGGGTTTTGAACATGATATTAATAGTATAATCATATAAAATCAACATAGTATTATTGTCTAAATTATAATAGGTATAAGATAAATTATGTTATGATATATTAATATTAATGGATTACTATTATAACAATATTAACATTACAGGGAAACCATACCGGTGACAAGTTTATTTCAAGACGGACACCAAAAAGAAAAATAATTTTGAATTCAAATTTTTTAAAAATATGTTTTTCATTCAAATTTAAGTTATTCATGGATGGGACTAGAGATGATCATACTAAGTGAAGTAAGTCAGACAGAGAAAGACAAACACCATATGGTATCACTTATATGTGGAATCTAAAATATGACACAAATGAACTTACAAAACAGAAACAGACTCACAGACATAGAGAAAAGTTGTGGTTGCCAAGGAGAGGGGTTGGGGGCATGGAGTGGGAGATTGGGGTTAGCAGATGTAAGCTTTTATATAGAGACTGGATAAACAACAAGGTCCTACTGTAGAGCACAGGGAAGTATATTCAATATCCTGTGATAAACCATAATGGACAAGAATATGAAAAAGAATGTATATATATGTAGAACTGAATCACTTTTCTGCACAGCAGAAATAATCACAACATTGTAAATCATCTATACTGTACCAAAAAATTGTTATCGATGTGTAAGGTATGTAAAATGTTAATTACATGATTTTATACAAAGCCACTAGATATATAGTTCATAATTATTGCACCCCTGTGGCCAGTGGCAGAGAGAAAATCTTTGTATCTGATGCCATGTGTAATATCTAGAATGTTTTCCAGGAAATATTTCTATTTTATACAAATTTGTCTAAAGTTTTGTGCTAGAAAATCCTATGTGGGAGTTCCCTGGTGGCGCAGTGAAGAATCCGCCTGCCAATGCAGGGGACACGGGTTCGAGTCCTGGTCCGGGAAGATCCCACATGCCATGGAGCAACTAAGCCTGTGAGCCACAACTACTGAGCCTGCATCTAGAGCCCGCAAGCCATAACCACTGAGTCTGTGAGCCACAACTACTGGAAAAAAAAAAAGAAAAGAAAATCGTATGTGATATTTAACTTTGTGATTGGCATGCGAACAGCTAGTAACAATTAGTATAGGAAATGTGGCAGTGAGTCAACAGGAATATTTTTTAGGGCTATGTTGTCTAATATGACAGCTGTCATCTGTATATGACTACGTAAATTTAGATATAAATCAATTTAAGTTAAAATAAATGGAATCTTCAGTTCTTCACTTCAAACAGCCAAACGTCAAGTTTGTGCCTGGTGACCACTGTATTGGATAGAGCAGATATAAAACATTTCTGTTTTATAGAACATTTCATCATAGAAAGTTTAAAAGGCAGCATTCATCTAGATGATAGAGATGAATTACAGTCACATATTAACATCCTACTGCCATTAACACTCAGCATAAGCAGAAACACACACACACACACACACACACACACACACACACACACACACCCATGGCTTGGCGAATGTTGTTACAGAAAGATAGAATTCCAAGCAAGTAAGGATTTGCAGTCACTGCAAAGGAATTCTGCAAACAAAATACAAATGAATTCTTTTCATTAATAGAGGCAAAGAGACCTTGAATCTAGTGAATTCCAGTTGTAATCAGTCTAATGTGAAATTTATTCAAATTTTCATTTGTGCAAAACAGTAAAAAAAAGTTTTAATGAAAAGTCAGAAAGAATGGGAGCAGTGGACTTCAGTTATCAGAAATACTGGTACAGTCTGCTTCACTAGAATTTCGTAATTCAAATATTTTTACTAAAATGCAAGGAAGTACATATTAGACTAAAAACAAAAGTGCACACAGATGTTTATAGCAGCTTTATTCCTAACTGTCAAAACTTGGAAGAAGCCAAGATGTCCTTCAGTAGATGATGGATAAATTAAGTGTAGTCCATCCAGACAATGGAATATTATTCAGCTATAAAGAAATGAGCTATCAAGCCAGAAAAAGACACAGAGGAACCTTAAATGCATAGGACTTAGTGAAAGAAGCCCATCTGAAAAGACTGGTTACTCTATGATTCCAACTCTGTGACATCGTGGAAAAGACAAAACTATGGAGACAGCAAAAGATCATTGACGGCCAGGAGGTAGAGGGGAGGGAGGGATGAATCGTCAGAGCCCGGAAGATTTTGAGGGCCAAGAAAATATGCTGTCCGATACTGTAATGATGTGTACCTGTCATTGTACCTTTGTCTGAAACCATTTCCACTAAGATCAGGAACAAGACAAGGTTGTCCACTCTCACCACTCTTATTCAACATAGTTTTGGAAGTTCTAGCCACAGCAATCAGAGAAGAAAAGGAAATAAAAGGAATGCAAATCGGAGAAGAAGAAGTAAAGCTGTCACTGTTTGCAGATGACATGATACTATACATAGAGAATCCTAAAGATGCTACCAGAAAACTACTAGAGCTAATCAATGAATTTGGTAAAGTAGCAGGATACAAAATTAATGCACAGAAATCTCTTGTGTTCCTATACACTAATGATGAACAATCTGAAAGTGAAATTAAGAAAACACTCCCATTTACCATTGCAACAAAAAGAATAAAATACCTAGGAATAAGCCTACCTAAGGAGACAAAAGACCTGTATGCAGAAAGCTATAAGACAATGATGAAAGAAATTAAAGATGATACAGACAGATGGAGAGATACACTTTGTCAAAACCTATAGAATATACAACGCCAAGGGTGAACCCTAACGTAAACTACAGACTCTGGGTGATGATGACGTGTCCATGTAGGGTCATTGATTATAACAAATGCACCATCTGGTGGGGGGTTGTGGGTAATGGGGGAGGCTCTCCATGTGTAGGGGAAGTGGGTGTATGGGGGAATTTCTGTACCTTCCGCTCAATCTTGCTGTGAACGTAAAACCGGTCTGAAAAATAAGGTTTATAGTCAGCCCTCCATATCAGCGGGTTCCACACCCGCGAATTTAAACAAACGCGAATCAGAAATGTTCAGAAAAAAATTCTTTTCCAAAATTTCCAAAAAAACTTGAATTTGCTGCAGTCCAGCAATGATTTATGTATCATTTACTTTGTGTTTACAACTATTTACGTAGCATTTATATTGTATCAGGTGTTATAAGTCATCTGGAGATGAGTTATTTAAAGTGTACGTGGGAGGATGTGTGTTGGTCATATGCCAATACTATGCCATTTTATATAAGGGACTTGAACATCCACAGATTTTGGTACCTGAGGGGGTCCTGGAACCAACATCCTGTGAAGATTGAGGGATGACTATTTTAAAAAATGTTCAGACAACCTTGTGATTCTTACTTTCAACAGGCTTCTTTACTGCCAGGAACTTACGAGGAGGAAAATGATCTATTATATGAACCCAAGTATTTACTCGTTCTGTTTTTCTTTCTTCATTTCTGACAATTCCACATTTCCCTCTGTTATAATTTCTCTTCCCTCTGAAGGATTTCTTTTAGCATTTCTTTTAAAAAGCAGATCTTGGAGACAGTGTATTGTGGTTTTTGTTGAATTGAAATGTCTATTTCAGCTTCATTCTTAAAGGGCATTTTTTTGCTAGATGGAGTCTCTGGTTCGACAGTTATTTTCCTTCAGAACTTTAAAGATTTTCTAAAGTTTTCTGGGTCTTTTTAGATTTTTGTGTGTGTGCTAAGAACAGTTCACGGGAGATCTTAACCTCTTCACAAATTTTTAAGTGTACGGTACAGTATTGGTAACTGTGAACATGTTTTACAGCAGGTCCTTAGAACTTATTCATCTAGTATAACTTAAATACTATACCCTTTATTTATTTAAAAAAAAATTTTATTGGGGTATAGCTGTTTTACAATGTTGTGTTAGTTTCTACTGTACAGCTAAGTGAATTGATCATACATATACGTATATCCACTATTTTTTAGATTCTTTTCCCATATAGGTCATTACAGAGTACTGAGTAGAGTTCCCTGTGCTATACAGTAAGTAGGTCGTTATTAGTTATCTATTTTATATATGGTAGTGTGTACATGTCAATCCCAATCTCCCAATTTATCCCTCCCCCCCTTACACCTGGTAACCGTAAGTTTGTTTTCCATATCTGTGACTCTATTAATGTTTTGTAAATAAGTTCATCTGTACGCTTTTTTTTTAGATTCCACATATAAGTGATATCATGTGGTATTTGTCTTTCTGTGTCTGACTTACTTCACTCACTATGACAATCTCTAGGTCCATCCATGTTGCTGCAAGTGGCCTTATTTTGTTCTTTTTTCTGGCTGAGTAATATTCCATTGTATGTGCTTTTGTTACTTTCAAATCACAAATTCTAACTTGCCTTTAGGGGCTGTAGTTCCAACTTTAATTTTCCAAGACTGCGCTGTGTTATTTTTTAGTCTGTCCCCCATGGGTACCTCCAAAGGGCCGGTATGGTTTCTGGGTGGTAGCCTTTATCTTCTACAATGACTGTAGCTTCTGCTCTATTGATGTCAATCCCTTCACATAAACAGGGCTCCGGGCCGGCCAAGGGCATCACACATAGTGTTAAAGAAGCCCCTAGTCTAAGCTCTTCCTCTCCTTGATTGTGCCAACAATATTCCACTCACAGGGAACCCATTTCCTGGCGCTCTGGCTGGAAACCCAGGGTTTCACCTCCTACAGGGTGTTGCTTCATTTCCATGGCTAGGTGTTCCCCGGACAGATGGGCATGGGAAGCCAGCCTGGGAGTGCGACTGCAACCACTGTCACCACTGTTTGTGACAAAGCTTTGTCCCTAGAGCTCGCTGGAGGGGGGCCAGCACAGAGCCCTGAGCTGTGCCCCGCAGGGTCACTCTCCCTGGAACTCTGACGCAATAAGGAGGTTTCCTTGGTGCTTTTGCTGTCCATGTGGGCTGCACAGCCCTGGGGGTCCAGCTGGCCACGAGCCGGGAAATACAGCAGGAGAAGCACCCTGAGCCCATTGTTGCCTGGCCTTTCTTTGAGGTTTGGTTTCCTTCTCCGTCTCTTGTCCCTTCCTTATTACTCACCTTTAAAGTCCTCATGCCATTGCTCTCCATACTCTGTCCAAGGCTTAGTTGTAACAGGAACCAACGGTGGGGTGAGTGTGTCTACTCCATCCTAATCAGCCTTCCCTTTTGCCCATTTATCCTGTTCTCCATGCACTTTTTTCTTAGCTGATCCCGAGGGCTGGAAAGGGATGCACCCATCAACTATTTATCTCCTGAAATTGAAAATGGGTTTGCACCCCTGGGTTCATCTGGAATTTAATGTTTAGGAGGTCCTCAGATCGTGAGTACCTAAAACTGAACTGAAAATGAAAATTTTCCAAAGCAAGGTCACAAGCATCTCGTCCTCCCCTTGTTTGGCATCTAAAGCTGGGAGTACTATCCTTCCTCATGAATCAGCGATGTCCTGCCGAAGCCAAAGGCCAAATCTTTTTCTGTTTTTAAGGTCACAGAAAATCTCTTCCTTGGGTTCTATGTTCTGCCTTCAATTCAACCGTTTTGGCTTAAGATGCCAAACAAATATGAAGTGGTGTGAGGTGGATCAAATGATAAGGATCGCGCTACTCAAAGCTGGCCCAAAGACACCTCTTGCTTTGTAATATCTTAATTTTAAAAAATTAATTAATTAATTAATTTTTGGCTGCGTTGGGTCTTCGTGGCTGCGTGCGGGCTTTCTCTAGTTGCGGCGAGCGGGGGCTACTCTTCGTTGCGGTGCACGGGCTTCTCATTGCGGTGGCTTCTCTTGTTGCGGAGCACCGGCTCTAGACGCGCGGGCTTCAGTAGTTGTGGCCCGTGGGTTCAGTAGTTGTGGCTCGCAGGCTCTAGAGCTCAGGCTCAGTAGTTTTGGCGCATGGGCTTAGCTGCTCCGCGGCATGCGGGATCTTCCCGGACCAGGGCTCGAACCCCTGTCCCCTGTATTGCAGGTGGATTCTTAACTACTGCGCCACCAGGGAAGTCCTGTAATATCTTTAAATCATAAGGAGAAATCCTGGCGATGAACATGTGGGCATCACTCCCTTTATACGCATCAAGAAGGAGAACACGGTTGGGTGATCCGATTTATCGTGGGGGTAGGGCAGCCTGGAGTGGAGGGGTGCGGTCCCTCCCTCCCGGCCAGGCAGGCTTTGATAAAGCAAAGGTGAAGAGCTCCGTCCAGTACACAGCCGCCCCTTGAAGAGAACAGCCAGCAGGCTCAGCCTCTCAGAAGCTTGCCTTTGAACATCCCCCGTAGGCATTTATATTTAAACATCTTGATCTGCCGTTTTCACTTTTCATGCACGCCACTGATTTCTTTTTAAAAAAAGTAAAAAAGGCTTTTGCAAAGAAGTCTTTATAGCTCTTATTCAAAAGACCCAAGGAAGACAAACCCTCACCTGACCACCAGGAGGTAAGACATCTGTGCCACTTGTCCTCAAATACGGCTGGACTTTTCCTAACGACCTGCAGGTCCAGGAGAGACTGGAAGCCCCGCCAGGTGCACACCTGCAGACAGCCACACACCAGCCCTCGTGTAATTTAGTAGGATGTCTTTTGTTACAAAACGAGCCCTCCATTCCCCAGCCGGGACTCTGCTGAAATGGAAAATAGGCCTCAGAGGTTGCTCTCTTTTGTCTCCCACCTGGAGTTATTTTTAGGGCTTGTTCAGATTGAAGAGCTTCTCTCCCTAATTCCAGCGTTTCCCTCACAAACCTGCTCGGTCCGCGCCTGGCAAAGGAGCCCTGCGAGCGAGCGCTGTCAATAATTCCTCCCCTCTCTTCAGAGGCGTCTGCCAAGGGCATCGTCTGCCCTCCCAGCATCTCTGCATCCCGACGTGGATCGTGAGGATGGGAAGAGACACGGCCAAACCACGCGCTTCTCACTCACAGCCCTGGGTGGTCCCGGGACTCCACGATGCTGCCAGTGGCTCAGCTGCCTCTGCTTCCTTAATACTTCATTGATCTTTCAATGTGGTCCATAGACACGCTGGCGGTGAGCCAGCGAACGCCGTAGGGCAACTGCAGTGAGGCCAGACAGCAGGAGAGGGCAGGGCCTCTCCCAAAAGCCAAGTGGATTCGCTCAGTTACCCAACCCAGATATTTATCTTTGCATAAATAACAGATTCCTCTCCAGCGTCTAGTTCCGAGGAATCAATAAATCTTTCTACATAGTTATGGTGCCTTTTCTTAGGTGAAACCTTAAACGCTTTAAGGAAGTTAACCACCTATTTCTGTGGCATCGGAATCACTTTGCTTTGTAAATACTTGGACTTCACAGCTCCTTAAATGCTGCGGAGGTTTTCAGGATCGGCAAACAAGGCAGGTGAGAGATAAGTTAATTGGGATTGAATACAGTCAAATAAATTTTGCAGTTTCACCTTTTAAAAGGAAAATTCTCAGGGGACTTCCCTGGAGGTCCAGTGGTTAAGACTCTGCGCTTCCACTGCAGGGGACGCGGGTTTGATCCCTGGTCGGGGAGCTAAGATCCCGCATGCCTCACGGCTCGGCCAAAAATTTAAAAAAAAAAAAAAAAAAATTCTGATTTGCAATTAATTCCAATATTGATTAAAAAACAATTTTGGAGTTTCTCCTTTTAAAAAGAGAATTCTGATTTGCAGTTAATTGCAATGTTGGTTTAAAAAGCAAAAAAAACTCCTGGATTCTCTCTTCTGGATCTTTTCTCCATCTGTGGTTAAGCTTGTTTAAGACTGGGTGGTCTTCCTGAATGCAGTAGGAGTGTCGAAATTAAAATATTCCAGTTCCTTTAGCGCACATGTTATTGCACCGGACGCCGTGGCAGTGAAATGAGGTGCCGTTTCAATCTATCACGGACCACCTCTCCTGGGACCGTGACCTGCCTTCTCCAGGGATGGGCTACACTGCTATCATCCCTCCCGAGAACACCAGCATCAAATGACACCCAGGCTCATCTCCATGTTGGCCAAACACAAGTGGGCGTTTGTGACGGGTCTTGCAACCAGGTACACTGAATAAATTCCGAGTTAATTGTATTTTTAATAAAAGTGTGGCTTCCCTGGTGGCTCAGTGGTTAAGAATCCGCCTGCCAATGCAGGGGACATGGGTTCGAGCCCTGGTCCGGGAAGATCCCACATGCCGTGGAGCAACTAAGCCCGTGCGCCACAACTGGTGAGCCTGCGCTCTAGAGCCCTCGAGCCACAACTACTGAGCCCACGTGCCACAACTACTGAGCCCGTGCGCCTAGAGCCCGTGCTCTGCAACAAGAGAAGCCACTGCAGTGAGAAGCCCGTGCACTGCAACAAAGAACCAATGCAGCCAAAAATAAATAAATAAATATATATATATTTTTTTAAAAAGTGAACACAGTGTTTAAGACGGTCGATATCAGTATGTCCCCAAATACTCGGGATTGATCTCAAAGAACCAATCAGCACCTTACTTATGATCGTCCTTTTGTGCACCCCGCTCAGCTCAATGGTGATGCTGAGTACAGGAGCATCACACTGGATCCAAACGTCACCCTCCCTCCCCTCGGCCACTGTGAGATGCTCACATACCTCAGACAGCAGTGTTCATGTGTCTGCTGTGAATGAGTGAGTTAAGAGGAATATTTTCAGTGACCAAGCCTTTGCAAATACTTAATTTGTTTTTCTTCAAGGTGCTTAAACATCTGTGAGCAGAGTTCTGTTATACGGGGTGTAGTCCCCAAAACATATGTCATATATATTTCATGGGTGATAAGATAGGACATTTTGGGGCAATTTTCACAGCCTTGATCCTTAATCATATGTGATTCATTTGGGGGTGTCCCTAAGAGCATAACCTTGATCAAAAAGCTAATATCTTTAATTCACAGTTTTCTTTGTGAACTCAAAATAATAACATTAATTTCAGCAGACTTTGGTCGACTTTAAATGACCAAATATGAAGGGTTATTTTTTGCACAAATAGTAGGTGCTCAACACCTGCTAATTTAATGGAAATTTGGCTTTTATATGCATGCATCTGAAGCCCTTTAATATTACATGGAAATTCACTTTGTCATCTTAAATTATTTCTAGCTGATTTTTTTTTTTGCCAGAAATCTTCTGTTTCTTTAGATTAACAATAAGATTTATGATGGAATTTAATTATGGCTGCTAAAAACTTAATCATTAATAGTGTTAAAGGAACCTCAGGGCACTTTTTCCTCTTAATGAACATTGACAACTATGGAATGTCGCGATGTTATAAAAATATCTCTGTCACATTGATAAACGCCACCAACCACAGAGCCATCTGGACTCTGCTCCAGAAACCTTCCCTCACAAAAGTCTCTATAATGTCCCAAACCTTGAAAATGTCACGAATTTTCCCCTTATAGGGCTGAACATATGCCGTATTTCTTACCTTTTGTGTCTCTTGACAGTTCAGTCAATCTAAAGTTACAAACTTTACAATTGCACACAACACATGACAAACGAATTTTACTTTCTAATGTTGCACATATTTTCTTCTCTCTTTCTCTTCCTTCCTTCCTTCCTCTGTCTCCTTCTTTCCTTCTTCATCATCCCTCTAGTGTTTGCTTTGAGTCAGACACTGATTTGTACATACATGGTAAGGATTGAAACACTCCGTCTACAGGTCAGGTTGATTTTGGAGAACTATAGAGTTTGGTGAAGTTGTCATTTTCATCTATCCAGATCTCTTCTTTGTGAACCTCTGCCCGCATATGAGAATTGCCTGAGGGGTTTTCACAAAATAGTGAAGTCTCAGGTGCACTGTTAGAGATTTTTTGAGTTAATATTCTGGGTTGGGGCTTTCTCAAATACATGTGAGTATTTGAAACCCCTCTTTCTTATTTAATAATAATATGAATAAGTGGGAAAGATTGAGGACTTTGCCAAATCAGCAAAAAGTAGTCACCCATTCCTCACTTCACCACACTCAGAAAGAAGAAGAAAGATTTGGAAGGTGTTCCTGTAAATCTCACTCTAAGTAAAACCTACCTCTTGGGGCTTTGGACCTTCTGGCCTCTGTGAGAAAAATGGTGTCTTGGGTTCCCATCTCCCACTATATAGAAATATAGTGCTTTGCATGTGGTACCACTTTAATGTTCACCATGAATCTGTGGCATTGGCCAAGCTTTTCTTTCCACTCTACATCCGAAGAAATCAAAGCTCTAAGACATTGTGTCACTTCTCAGAGGTTGCACGAGACAGGATGGGTGGCCCTGACGTCAGAGTCAGACCCTCTGGTTTTTAAAGGGAACCTCAGTTCCGTCGCATCGTACTGCCATACATGCTGAATTCTGTCATACTGGCATCTCAAAAGAAAAAGGTGAAATGACAGGAGCCACTAACACTAAAACATGGAAAAGAAGGACTTTTCTTCAAGCACCTTGAAGAAAAGCGCTTCCATGGTGCCGCTACTTTGTGCATTAGCGTACGTTTCTGGTGGGGCGTTTTAGGCCAGAGGCAGTTCAACACACGTGCAAGTATCCTAACTATGCGTGGCTATTGCATGAGAATTCAGCTGAAAGTGCTGGAAAAGTCAGCCAAGGATGGTACAAGACGTATATGTTGTCAGTAGAGCACATTGGCAATGACGGAAGGGTTTCCTGTTTACAGTACAGGTTACAGGTGAACAGTATCTCTCTGTAATTATCAATAATAGTATTTATGAAAACATCAGGGACTCCTTTTACCACCATTACAATAGCAATGTTATTTTTTTATAATTAATTTTTATTGGAGTAGAGTTGCTTTACACCGTTGTGTTAGTTTCTGCTGTACAGCAAAGTGAGTCGGCTATACCTATACATAGGTCCCCTCTTTTTCGGATTTCCTTCCCATTT
Organism: Grampus griseus; assembly: GCF_964374135.1. Taxonomy (NCBI): domain Eukaryota; kingdom Metazoa; phylum Chordata; class Mammalia; order Artiodactyla; family Delphinidae; genus Grampus; species Grampus griseus. The sequence goes on along the minus strand of NC_139016.1, from coordinate 2,841,729 downwards.
AGGTCACCACAGAGCACTGAGTGGAGTTCCCTGTGATATACAGCAGGTTCTCATTAGTTGTCTGTTTTATACATGGTATTAATAGTGTATAGATGTCAGTCGCAATCTCCCAATTCGTCCCACCCAGCAGTGTTATTTCCTGAGGGTCTCCACCAGATGCATCAGCTACCAGAGACCCCCATTTCACGCAGCCCGCGATGCCGTCGCGCTCTGAGACTTTAAATAAGTGAATTCAGTTTATCTCAAATAACTGTTCCTTGTAACGTCTCAGGGATTCTGTGGTCGTGTGTGTGACAGTTTTCTGTTTTGCGTCTGGCTCTGATATACTGACTGCCTGGGATCCTTAGTGTCCAGGCTTTATCTCACGTCTTGGTCAAATTGTGCCTTTTCCAGCAATTCACATGTCTCTCCTTTCCATAAATATAGTGGACGCAAGGCCGCTGCATAGTCAGTGTTAATACCCCTGTTATGAGGCGTTGACTCTTCAATATCCGGGAGCATGAAGTTACGTACGTTCTGCAATTCAACTCAACCCCATTTCTGCTGCTTTCCCGGCCAAGGCAAGGTACCCCCTAAAAATATCCACAAAGACTCTCCTTCTTCCGTACAAGAAGCTCTCCTGTCCTTGAGGAGCGGAGCCCCTGGGCTCAGTTGACGTATATGATAGCATTTGTCCTCTCCTTTCTGCTCATGTAAGATATTTATGCCTCATCAGCCCTACTGGAAAGACCTAGTTCTCTCCATTTTACAGATGGAGAATGTAAATCTGTTCCATATAGGACTGAACTGTCCATGGTCACCCAAGCCATTGCACAGCTGGGATATGAACACACAACTCCCCCCGCTCCACCCTCTCCCTCTCTCCCCTGCACTCGCTCAACCTTTCAGGCAAAGGAGACTGTAAGTTACAACTCTTAGCACTTGCTTGGGAACATGTGTGGTCTTGGGTGTTTATCAGTGATTTGCATTCCACTGTGTTAGGCTCTAAAGGTTCTGTTCTTTGTACAAAGCTACATCTTCTTCCCTTTGATAGAGTAAGCAGAGTGCCCACGTAAGGTGCACACACACACACGCTGACACACACACTGACACACGCTGACACACACACTGACACGCTGACACACACACACACACTGGCACACGCTGATACACACACGCTGACACACGCTGACACACATGCTGACACACGCTGACACACACACGCTGACACACACACACACATTTAAATGGAGATGGTATTGGTGCTGCTTCCGTGATACGGGAGAGCGTGCTGGCGTGAGGGATTCACATTCAGATTCCTGCCTGGAAGTCAGGAGTGGGAATGATCTTTTTGGTCTCTTCTGTGATGAGAGCTTCATCTGCTGCCATGATGTCATTTACCATCTCCACGTTGGTGATGACTCCTGAGTTGACCTCCCCAAGAGCTCTCTCCCCTAAGCCCGTGATGACAAATTCAGCAACCCACCTGAACCATCAATTAGCTGTATCACTTAAACACCCTCTGTCTACAGCTGGCTTCACAATGACATATATACACTACCAAACGTAAAATAGATAGCTAGTGGGAAGCAGCCGCATAGCACAGGGAGATCAGCTTGGTGCTCTGTGACCACCTAGAGGGGTGGGATAGGGAGGGTGGGAGGGAGGGAGACGCAAGAGGGAAGAGATATGGGGACGTGTGTATATGTATAACTGATTCACTTTGTTATAAAGCAGAAGCTAACACACCATTGCAAAGCAATTATACTCCAATAAAGATGTTAAAAAAAATAATAAAGCTGGTTTCATCATCTCCAAGGCCAGTCCTGCCAGAGTTCCCCAGTGAATGCCAAGTCACCAGGCTACCCTCAAGCCAACAGTTGGCTGTAACCAGAGAATGTGGATCCCCAGACCCCTCATGTCTTCCCAATGCCTGTTAGTGATATCCCTGTAATCCCTTTCCAGTCTGTCCATATGATTTTCCCTCATCATTCTCATGACCTTTTTGTTCTTCGACTTTTCTTTTATAAGCTTCTAACCTCTCTACTGCTCTTCAAATATTTCTCCATCCTGCAGGCAGAGTAAACGTGCCCAAAGTCCAGCCTCTACGTATCATTTTCTGATTAAAACTCTTTTTCTTTATTTTATTTTTTTAATGTTTAAAAATTATTATTTTACACTGGGGTATAGTTGACTTACGATGTTGTGCTAGTTTCAGGTGTACAGCAAACTGATTCAGATATACATAAATATATACACACACACACACATATACATATATACTCAAGATTCTTTTCCATTATAGGTTACTACAAGATACTGAGTATAGGTCCCTGTGCTCTACAGGAAATCCTTGTTGCTTATCTATTTTATGTTTATATGTATATGTTAATTCCAAACTCTTAATTTATCCCTCCAACCCCCTTTCCCCTTTGGTAACCATACGTTTGTTTTCTATGTCTGTGAGTCTATTTCTGTTTTATAAATAAGTTCATTTGTATCATTTTTTAAGATTCCACATATGTGATATCATATATTTGTCTTTCTCTCTCTGACTTACTTCACTTAGTATGATAATCTCTAGGCCCATCCATGTTGCTGCAAATGGCATGATTTCATTCTTTTTTATGGCTGAGTAGTATTCCATTGTATATATGTACCACATCTTCTTTATCCATTCAACTGGCTTTCTGACTAAAACTCTCTAATGGTGTCCCAGAACCCTCCGGATTTAGTCCAAATTCCTTAGTCCAGTTTCCAAGATAGAGAGATACCTTACAACAGCTCCAAGGGCAAATGAGGATTGGGTTAAAATAGAGAAAATCTCCAGGGTAGGAAGGGGACTTTGGAAAAGAAGAGTAGAGATTATTCCCTGATCAAAGTAGGGGAAGATATCCCTGAGTGAAGCGTGTGGTGACAGGGATTGAGGGAGTGTAATGAAAATAGAAAAACTGGCTACAGTGACAGCTGAGATTTTGTCCTCTTGTTCTACAAGGGCGATGGCTGTTCCACTTGTGACCTGCATACGTGGAGAGTGGGGGAAGTCCATGTCCAGCTAAGCCTTTGCCAGACATACTGTATTGTTGAGATGTGAAGTGGTCCATGAGATTTCTAAACTATTCAAGGGGGACAGAGCGGGTCTGTACCACCCCCCACCCACTTGTCTCCACCTTGAGTGAGGGGAAGAAAGTTGGAAAGATGTGGTACAGAAAATGAGGGGAAAGAGCCTGTCTGCTTCACTTGGCAATGCCCAATGCAATGCAGATGTAAGTCATTTTCAGTTCATTACGCTGCACTGTCGAGGGAGCTTTGCAGACATGTAAAAGGTATCCTGTCTAGTTTAGAGTAATAGATATTCCCACATGGGCATCCCGTGAAAAAATGTGAGCATCGGATATTCAAAGTTAAAGAAGTCTCTGCGATTTCATTTAAACAAACAAATGGGGAAAAGCAATTTGCAACCTGGTAGACAAAGTGAAATAATACTCCATTTCCCCTTTCTTAAATAGAATTTACCGCAGTTTAGCCCAATAGTTGATGCAGTGAATCGTCTCTTTACAGAAATAGCCCAGCTAATCAATGCAAGGGAATGAGGCAAATAGAAACTCCCTATTTTCTTTTCTTTTTTAAAAAATATTTATTTATCTGTTTGGTTGCACCGGGTCTTAGTTGTGACAGGCAGGTTCCTTAGTTGCGGCCCACAGGCTTCTTAGTTGTGGCATGTGTGTGGGATCTAGTTCCCTGGCCAGGGATCGAACCCAGGCCCCCTGCATTGGGAGCATAGAGTCTTAACCACTGTGTCACCAGGGAAGTCCTGAAACTCCCTATTTTCTAACCTCTAAATGATGACTACCAAGGATGCTTCCTATCAAAAAAGAAAAAACAAATGCACACAATTTGCACGTCCGGATGGAGATCATCTTGCTGAAACAATCACACGCTCACTGGATCAAACCTCTAAACCAACGACTGGTTTGCAAGAAAACAAAAGACCGTGGGAAATCCTAAGGGCGTCATAAATACACAGTCAGACTGTGGGAAATTATATGAGGGAAAAAGACCCTGTTTCCTTAACAAACACATTGTAAGAGGGAAAGAGAGAGATGGAGTGGGAGGATGTAATTGTGAGAGAAAAGGGTGATGCCAGCCTAGTACCACGTGTGGAGCAGAGCTGGATCCTGTTTCAAAATAACAAACTATTGGGCTTCCCTGGTGGCACAGTGGTTGGGAGTCCGCCTGCCGATGCAGGGGACGCGGGTTCGTGCCCCGGTCTGGGAGGATCCCACGTGCCACGGAGCAGCTGGGCCTGTGAGCCATGGCCGCTGAGCCTGCGCGTCCGGAGGCTGTGCTCCACGGCGGGAGAGGCCACAGCAGTGAGAGGCCCGCGTACTGCAAAAAAAAAATAATAATAATAACAAACTATTAATAATCGTAACAATAATAAAAATGTATGAGACAATGTAGGAAATTAAACACTGATTAGATGTTTGTGGTCTTAAGTATGATGGGCAACATTTTACGTGTGCCAGAGAAATTGTGGATTTATTTTTTTAATGGCTCCTATATATTAGAGAGAATTCCACAATACCTACTTATGAGTAATGGATGTTATTTTTTTTTATCACACCTGGTATTTGCTTTAAAATAATCTGAAGGGAGAAAGAAGAAATGAGGAGTACGATGATGAATTTAGTTTAGCCGTGAGTTGAAAGTTATTAAAGTTGGGTGATTGGTAGATAAGAATTCACTACATAAACCTTTCCATTTTTTGATTATTTTCTATGTATATAAAGATGTGTAAATTTTATATATTTATATGACATATTTAAATTTTATATTAAAATTATATATAATGTGATGTTATATCTAATTTTATATGTGCATTTCCATTATGATTTATTATAGAATATTGAATATAGTTCCCTGTGCTATACAGTAGGACCTTGTTGTTTATCCATTCTATATATACTAGTTTGTATCAGATTGTCATATATATATATATATATGTATACACACAGATATATGTAAAATTTATACATATTTATATATAAATAATATATATCATATATAATATAATTTCTATCTGAAAGATGTAACTCAGGTGCATGCAACTGGAAACAAAATGCTTCCCTCCACACAGAGGGATTATTTTGTGGAAGTCGTGAAACTTTACATTTAATGGAATAAAATTTAAAATATATATTCAAGCACCTTCTACCAAAAAAAAAAATACACCACTGTTAAGAATATATGAGTGGAGAACTAAACATTGAAACTCCATTTCAGTCCTTGAAGTTCAACTCTGGAAAACAGAGCTCTGAGGACAAACATACGTTGGTCAGCTGTTTTTGTTTTTGTTTTTGTGGTACACGGGCCTCTCACTGTTGCGGCCTCTCCCGCCGCGGAGCACAGGCTACGGACGCACAGGCTCAGCAGCCATGGCTCACGGGCCCAACCGCTCCGCGGCACGTGGGATCCTCCTGGATCGGGGCACGAACCCGTGTCCCCTGCATTGGCAGGCAGGCTCTCAACCACTGCGCCACCAGGGAAGCCCTGGTCAGCTGTTTTATACGGAAGAGACTGAAGGAGGTGAGAATTCCCAGGACTGGATGAACCAACCCTGTGGCTACCTTGGTCTCACTTCCAGCCCCCAGAACCAGGCGAGGATAGATTCCGGGCGTTTGACCCCCTCGGCTTGTGGTACTTTGTGAGACATTCTAGCAAACCAGTAGGGACTGGATTCCACCTTGGTAAGGAGAACCCTTCAGCCTGGGTTTAAGATGGCTTTGACTCCAGCATGATAACCACGAAAGAAGACACACAGTAGGTCCACATTGGATCCAAGAGCTTGGGCACACCGGCCTGAGACCTTCCTAGTTGATCACAGCTGTGCACCTCAATCCCATGGTCTGTGCATCTCCCCGGCAGTGAGGCACCAGGAAGCTGAGAAAGATGTGACTGCTGGTTCATGGGCAAGGAGGTGGCAGTGGGGACGTGGCAGCCCCCAAGGGCCCAGCCTGTGACCACATGGCGAGTTCAGGTAGCATCATTTGCACGCTGCCACGTTATTCCACACCATGGTCCGCCCACAGCAGACACCCTATTCTCCACAAGGTCCCATCCCATTCACAGGTATCGTGCAGCCCAGCTGGACCCACCAGAGATTGTAGGGTTCAAGATGAACCCACAACCAAAGTCTTAAAGGGGTGACACACGAACCCAGACAGCAAGGCCAGAACCTGTGCGCAGGGAAGGGGAAGTGGTCCCACTTCCAGAACTGGGGTCTGAGATTAAGACTGAGTCTCTGGGCTCAGGCAACAGCTGGATTAGAAGAACCCCCAGTACAGCAAGAGAGCAGCGATTTTAACTTATCGGAAGGTTGAAAGAGTCCAAACCTTTAAGAAAAATGACATAAAATATTAAAGGAGATTAACTTAGTAATGCTTTGGGTTTGAGTGGGAAAACGAGCTGTTTCGGTCCACAAAACGGAATTTAAAATGCAGTCCACACACAGGCATCATTTTATAGTTCTCTCTCATGATGCAAAATATAGTAGTTTGTGTTTTTTTAATATTTTATTTTATGTTTTAAATTTTCTGGCCGAGCCGTGCGGCACGCAGTTATCCTAGTTCCCCAACCAGGGATGGAACCCGCGCCTCCTGCAGTGGAAGCGTGGAGTGTTAACCACTGGACCGCCAGGGAAGTCCAAAAAATAGTATTTTGTATGCTGTGTTCTTTAATCTTCCTTTTTTCTTATACACATGCTTGGAGGTTAGTTTGCTTACTTTCAAGAGAATTGAGGACTTGGAAAATGAAAAGACCCAACCCTTTTGCCACAAATCATTTTAAATGACTGAGGATGTGTCTGATAATGTAAATAATGTTATAAACAGCATTTATCTTTAAAAGAAAAGTTATTTAATTCAGGCTATTACTGTATTACCATTATTACTGTGAGGTAGAGATTTTCCTTTTCACTCTTGCCTTCAATACTCCTGTTTGTTAAGCAACTAAAAATTCTAGGACGTGAAATAATCCACAAGCAATATTGCCTTATATTCCAGTTTTTTTAAGAATTAATTTTACTTATTAATTCCACAAAGAAATATCCACTGATGATTGCAAGGTCCAAATACACTCTGCGTACTGTAACCTACCTAGCTACTGTTTTCTTTTAATCTGATGATTAAGCAAAATGTTACCTAGCTAACTTTCAATATTTACATCTGTTTTTTTTTCTGTACTGTAAACGGCGGTAACTATCATGAAGTAGACAGACTGGATTCCTATTCTGAGGCATTCTCGACTTTCCACTGTGTGTGTTTTGTCTGACGGACCTGTATCTTGCAGTTTTATATAGCCGATGGTTTCTCGCCACGCACTGTAGGCTGCAAGGATCAACCTTTGCCAATTGGTAAGCTCGAGTGGGGAGGCCCAGACGTTCCAATTTTCTGGAGTTTAAGACTCTTTAGAGATATCTCATTTTAAAAGTCTGCCTAGCCGGGCAGGGACACCTGTAGAGTCCCCACTGAACCGAGCTGGTGTTTCCTGAGAATGTTGAAAACTTCACCCCCAAAGAGGAGGGAAGTATGGGCAAGAATTTACTGTAAGTTTTTAATAACCCCAGCCCAGGGGAGCTGGCAGGAAAGACGCTCCCAGCTGTCAGCACGGTGTGGCGGGTGCAGATCCCTCACCGTGAGTACACCCACCGTCGGAGCCCTGCCTTCGGTCAGTCACTCTTCTCGAGAACGCTTACGCTGTAACCGAAAGCGGGGGCCGGCTGCTCGCTGCTCAAAAGCCAATAAAGAGGCCAGGCTGGTGGACAGGAAAGTCTGCTTTAGTTTGGATGCCGGCAACCGGGTTGGGGGGACTCCTGTCCAAAGGCTGACCCCCGCCATCCACTGACAATCAGGGGGCAAGAGCTTTTATAGACGGACAGAGTGGGTTCCAGGCAGACACAGCGCTGTCAGCTCTGACCGTCATCTTGAAATTGGTCATCGGTGGTCTCGTCCGCGGCATCTTGACTGTTTGAAGTACAGTTAGTCTTCAGGTCCAGGGTTGGTTTGTTCCCATTTCTCTGAGGCCGATTATGGCGGTCTTGGCGGGTTTCAATATCTATAAGAAGCTCACAGGATGTGGCTCAGGATATGATCTACAGCCCTTGAGGAGGAACTAAAAGGTCCTTGACTTTGCTTAATGACTAAACTATTATTCTTTGGTCTCCTTTGACTGTTTTCCTTCGCTTCTGCGTTTTCTCACTTCTCTGATTAATCTTATTCTTCAGCTAAACTTGTTCCACAGACGAAAGGCAGGCTGGGGACGTGGTGGGAAGGACCATAGGGTCCTGCACCGTTTCAACATTACAGCAGAGCATGAGGGGAAACAGCTTAGGCAAGAACCAGGATACAGACAAACGCACAGAATTAGTCGTTTGCACGGGTCAGGGCATCACGCGCCTTATTTCCTCCTGTTTACTGACAATTTGCCAACTGTTCCTGATCGAAGAGCATCCCCCCAAATTCATTTCCACACTCAACCTATGAACGTGGCTTTGTCAGGAAATAGGATCATTGCAGAGGTACCCGTGTTAAGAGGAGGTCATCCTGCATGGTAGGAGCCCTAATCCAATGGCTGGTGTCCTTACAAGAAGGGGACACTGGACACAGACACACACGGAGGGAATCAACCCTGCCCTCACCTTGACTTCAGACTTCTGGTCTCCAGAACTGTGACCGAAGACATTTCAGTTGTTGTAAGCTGCCCAGTTTGGGGTAATTTATTACCGCAGCCCTGGGAGATGAATACACCAACCACATCAAAAAGCTCTCAGCTTGTCTCACATCTTCCTTCATGGAGTCACCCCATGTCTCCTCTCCTCACTTGCCTAATTACACCCAGATCACCACACTCGCTTTCTACCTGTTCCCTGCGTCATCTTCCAGTATTTAAGTCAGCCCCATGCCTTGCACCACAGCTACCTTTCCCGAAGGATTACATGCTGACCCTTCCGTGTTATGAAATCTCTAATGGCCCCTCCACATTCTTCCCTGAAAAGTCAATATCTGATCACTTGCGCGTCAAGTCCATTTTAGTGCCCTCCCCTTGATATCTTTGGGTCTTGGAAACTTTGAATTTTTTTTTTTCGCTTTCCGATGGCAAAATCTAATCTTTACGATGCTAAAACCCTGCCGCGTGCAAACAAAGAACACATGTGAATATGTTTCCTGGTTTCCTAAAATAATGGAAGAATATCTTCAATGGTAAATCCAGTTCCAAGAGCATTTGAGGGACATGTGTTTGTATGGTCCATCAGGAAAAGCATTTTAAAAAAGAAGGTTAGAGGGAATTCCTTGGCAGTCCAGTGGTTAGGACTCTGCACTTTCACTGCCAAAGCCATGTTGTGCAGCCAAAAAAAAAGAAGGTTAGAAAAAAATTACTATTTTAGATACAAAACCTATAAACTTTAGGGTTTGTTTTCTATAGGACGGAAATCTACAAATTAACAGGCAGCTTCACAGTATCTGGGATGTAATCAGATACAAAATAGCCACGTCAAAGAGAGAGACATTCTGCTAAAGACTTTAAAAAAATAACCCTTGAGTGGGCTTCTTCGTTTGTTTTTCTTTTTTTTTTTTTTTTACTATTCTTTTCCATTATGGTTTTGCATAGGATATTGAATATAGCTCCCTTTGCTATAGAGTAGGACCTTGTTGTTTATCCATTCTCTGTATAATAGTTTGCATCTGCTAACCCCAGACTCCCACTCCATCCCTTCCCCAGTCTCCTCCCCCTTGGCATTGTTTTGTTTCCTTCATGGAGAAAAAGTCTCATGAAGACAAACATTTCTAGGGCCCATGGTGCTGTTTAATTTTATGTGTCAACTGGGCTGGGTGACAGAGTGCCTGGATATTTGACCAAAGAGGAGTCTGGGTGTGTCTGTAAGCGAGTGTCTGAATGAGAGTAGCATTTGGATTGGTAGAATGAGTGAAGCAGAGTGCCCTCCCCCAGTGTGGGTGGGCCTCATCTAATCAGTTGAAGACCTGAATGACCAAAAACGTTGAGTAATAGGGAACTCCTCTTGCCTGACTGGTTGAGCTGGGACATCAGCCTTTTCCTGCTCGTACCATCCAACTGAAACATCCACTCTTCTTGCCTCTTGAGCCTTCAGACTGGAACTTATACCATTAGCCCTCCCGGGTCTCCAGTTTGCCCACTGCAGCCTCTGTTCTCCATGAGGATTTGCAGCCTCCGTGATCACCTGAGCCAATTTCTTGTAATAAATCTATATTTTATGTCATACCTATTCCTACACCTACACCTACATTGACACCGACATCTGTTATATCATCTGTATTTATATCCACATGTCCTACTGGTGCTGCTTTCATGGAGAACTCTGACTAAAACATCTGTGGCCTTGTCTGTTGTCAATTTTTTAATCAGCCAAAGAGGCTTCCCTGAAAACAATACTTCTCCAGATATCTTAGTTTGGTGCCCCAAGGCTCATCCTTTCCCAATAGAAATCTTACCAAATGTGTTTGTGCTTTTTACGTGTTGCAGGTTAAGATAGTGGAGGAGGGCTTCCCTGGTGGCACAGTGGTTGAGAGTCCGCCTGCCGATGCAGGGGACACGGGTTCATGCCCCGGTCCGGGAAGATCCCACATGCCACGGAGCGGCTGGGCCCGTGAGCCATGGCCGCTGAGCCTGCGCGTCCGGAGTCTGTGCTCCGCAACGGGAGAGGCCACAACAGTGAGAGGCCCGCATACCGAAAAAAAAAAAAAAAAAAAAACCCGAAAAGATAGTGGAGGAGTTGGCCAGTGGCGATATGCATGCTTTTTAGAGATGCATGTCATACAATATGCACGTTGTAAGCATGAAACTCCTGGCTGTTGAGTTTCAGAGAATCAGAAATGGATTAGGAAATAAACTTGCAAGTAAAGAAGACCATGTTATCTGAGATACCAGGTCATGTTAGCCAAGATTCAGTCTACTGTCATTCATGGTTATTCATGAGTACTTGTATCCTATAAATGTGTATTAGTCAAGATATTTGTATTATTCAAGATTCTCCAGAGAAACAGAGCCAATCGGAAATACATATTTACTTTAAGGAATCGGTTTGTGGGATCGTGGAGCGCTCAACTACAAAACCTGTAAGCAAGGCTGCAGGTGAGCCTGCAGGATAGCAATCCAGCTAAGGTAGAGTTGCGTTTTCTTAGGAAAACCTCAGTCTTTGCTCTTCAGGCCTTCAACTGAGGGCATGAAACCCATCCACATTATGAAGGATAATCTGCTGTACTCAAGTCTACCAACCCCATTTAAAAAAGAATCTTCACAGGAACCTGTAGATGGGTGGTTGACCAAACAACTGGGCACCATAGTCTAACCACATTGACACATAAAACTGATCATCACAAGATGTCATGCTGTTATAAAATCTTGTAAGACTTGTCCCAATGAGAATTCAACCGTGTGCCTTCTCGTTTTCACTGATGGAGTTATAAACACTTAACGTTGTTCTCATAAAGATCCATTATATCTTCATAGTCTGAGATGTATTTTTGTATACATTGTAGTTTATCACTTTGTGGCAATGATTAGTGCAAATAAGCATACAGGCAAAGACAAAGTAATATCACCAACATAGAAGAAATTGCATCACACTGTCTCAAAAAGGGGAACATTCTAGGATACAGAGTTTGGGCTTCACAATTCCCTTCTGAAAATCATGGATTTAAGAAACCCAAACCCTTTCTCATGAAGGTGGATGTCCATTTTTAAACTGTTACTGCAACTAGGATATTGTGTTTATAAGAGTTGCACTGTTCACATCTCCTTGAAGATAAGGAGGAGATGACTGCTTGCGTTCTAACACTGGGCCAACTCCCTTAAATTTGAGACCGTGTATGTCCAGAAGCATTGAAGACCAAGCTTGACCTTTCCATGCCTCTGTCCCCCAGGAGATGAGCACACACGTAAATGCACGTGGGGTCAGGGTATGCATATTTCAAGGCAGGAATGGACTTCAGGACACGCTGAGCGCCAGCCCCCCGTTTTAGAGAGGATGGGATAAAAGCCACAGAGAGCTGGCACGCAAACGTGTCAGATAATTAACGCAGGTTCTGACTCACAGAAAAGGGCCCCGATCGTGCAGTAAAGAGGTCTTTCATTCGCAGGCACTCTGTGCACTGAGATGTTCCCATTGCCACTCGACAGGGTCACCCATCATCCTCCCAGAGGGAGCAATTAATAGGTGCCTCGAATAGTTCCATAAAATGCTTATTTCTAACTTTGCTTTGGGAAATGAGATCAAAGTCAGTGGTTTCTTCTGCAGCCAAATATGTGTGTATGTATGTGTGCATGTATGTAGCTATCATCTAGCTATGTATGTATGTATCTATCTATCTGTCATCCCTCTATATGTATTCCATCTGTCTAGCTAGCTAGGTAGCTATCAATCATCCATCTACCTATTGTATCTATCTACCTATCATTATCTATCTATCTATCTATCTACCTATTCTATCTATCTAGCTTGCTATCAATCATCTATCTACCTATCATATCAATCTATGTATCTATCATCCATCTGTCTATCTACCAATCTATGTACTTATCATATCTATCTCTATGTGCATATCATATCTATCATCTATTATCAATCACCTTTCTCTCCATCCATCCTTCCACCTATATACTCATTCATCTATGTACCTCTCCATGTTTCTATCAACCTATCTATCATTTATGTACCTATCATATCTATCTATCATCTATTATCTGTCTACCTACCTATTCTATCTGTCTAGCTAGCTACCTAGCTAGCTATCAGTCATCTATCTACCTATCATATCTATCTACCTATCTGTCCATCTATCTATCTACTTATCTATCTCTATCTATGTGCCTATCAGTCATCTATCTACCTATCTGTCCATCTATCTATCTACTTATCTATCTCTATGTGCCTATCATATCTGTCTGTCATCTATCTATTACCCATCATCTTTCTCTCCATCCATCCATCCACCTCTCCACTCATTCATCTACCTACCTATCCATGTGTCTGTCTACCCATCTATTTACCCATGTATGTGTCGTCTTTTTGCCCTCAGTGGGATAGGCTATATCACACCGACTCCATCACACGGGGCACCTCCCAGCTTCAGAAACGCACGCCTCCAGCAGCAGCAACAGCGTGAAGGTTGAACGTCTTCTTTTGTTACTAAATGCACTCAAATATACACATCACCTTGACAAAGTTTCAGGGCCACGCTTTTGACTTATGCATTAAAAAATACTACCTCTTTAAACTGGAAAACGTTGGAATAATTACGTAGGAGGCATCCTGTGAATGATTCCTATGTTGCCTGGGGTCTTGGTAGAATTGTAAGGCGTGCCAGGAACGCAGCCGTCTGCCCATCGCTGGGTGCGTTCTGAGATGAAGGGAGGGCTGAGGGGGCTCCTTCTGCAGCACGCTTATTGCTTAGCTTGGGTCCTTGTCAAGAGCCCCTAGAGCAGCTACTTAGGCAGCATCTACCTACTCCCTCTCCAACTGGCTTTATCACCTGCAGACATCTCTCTGAATTTACCCAGAGAGGAGCCTGCAGTTTTCTTCCACGTGAGGCCACTAAGTGCTCTTCTCCTGAACTCATGGAAAGCATCCCAGTGTACCTGCTCTAGTCAGCAGGCAGGACCTGCTGTCCGACCCTCATACACCCTAGGTTACGTCAAAGGGCTGATCGCAAGCTTTCATCAAGGGACGCATGCTTGAAAAATACAAACACCAACCGACGTGTTAAAGAGGCGTGAGGAGTGCAGAGAGAAGAGCATCTCCAGGTTGCAGCATCATCTGTGGACGTGCCCAGGGACCAGAGAAACAAAAGCAGCTCTGCAAACAGTGCAGAGCCAGCTCCAGACCCATTGACAATGCAGCACAAAAGCCGACCAGGAAAGACCCCAGTGACCATTCGAACTGATCCTTACCGTAAACTTTTGCCTTGGCGATCTTGTGTAACAGGAAGACTGAAAGACGTCAAAGCAAGAGACAAATCAGAATCTAACTCTAAGGGCTGTGCGTGATTCTGTATCGGTTGATACATTTAATCATGTATCAGCAAATCCAGCGGATACGGCTTGGATACTCTGCTCCTCAAACATGTACCCATAAGTACTTTTTTATTCAGTGAATTACGGCAAGATAAAAGTAGATGTTTCAGAAACTACGGAGCAGCGTTTTTACTTAATTCCGTCAGAATAACTTGCAACGTTATTTAAGCAAGCAGATGGGTCCGTCGTTCATACCATCAGCTGCTCAGAACGTTGATGGATTTATAATCTGTACATATTACACAGTGTTCTTTGGATGGGATATTTTAGTTACTTGACATTCTGTGTGCATCATAATGACTGGAGTTTTGCAGAGGAATATGTGCTTTTTTAAAAAAATCTAAAACTCCCCATCCATCTATTCTTCTCTGTTACGGACTAAATTATGTTCCTCCAAGTTCATATGTGGAAGCCCTAACTCCCAATGTGTCTATATTTGGAGATGGGGTCTTTTTTTTTTTCTTATTTTTTCGGGACGCGGGCCTCTCACTGTTGTGGCCTCTCCCTCTGCGGAGCACAGGCTCCGGACGTGCAGGCTCAGCGGCCACGACTCACGGGCTCAGCCGCTCCACGGCATGTGGGATCTTCCCGCACCGGGGCAGGAACCTGCGTCCCCTGCATCGGGAGGCAGACTCTCAACCACTGCGCCACCAGGGAAGCCCCGGAGGTGGGGTCTTTTAAAGAGAAGATTAAGGTAAAATGAAGTCACTAGGGTGGGTCCTGATCCCATAGGACTGGTGTCCTTATAGGACTAGGAGATCAGGACACAGACACGCTTAGAGGGACGACCCTGTGAGGACACAGGGAGGAGATGGCCGTCTACATGGCCAGGAGAGAGGCCTCAGGAGGGACCAGCCCTGCCCACACCTTGATCTCAGGATTCCAGCCTCCAGGACTGGGAGAAATAACATGTCTGTTGTTTAAGCTTCCCACTGCATGGTCCTTGTTATGACAGCTCTAGCAAATACTCACCATTCCTGGCTCGTCCGCTCTCCTGAAAGCAGCATGTATCCTCACCACCCATTTCCTTACACACGTCTTCCTTATGCGTGTATCTCTAGGTGACATTTAGCAGTGGCACTCAAATTGTGGTCCCCAGACGGAGCCACTCTGCAGAATGACCCTTCAGTTCTCGTAGGATCAGGAACCCTGGCCCCCCTCCCCAGAGACGTAAAACACTACACTTCTTCTTTTCATAGCTGGGTTTCTCTTAATGATGAAAGCAGGGCATTAACTTATGCCACTGACCATGAAAATTCATTTATCATGTCTTAGAACTCGTCCTGCTCTACAGATGTGTGTGTTTATTATACGATATTGATTTTCTGGGTGGATAGGAATGCAACGTCTCCCCAGCCTTGTGTGAACTTCTAGACGCTTCCATTTTTCTGCTCTCTGGCTAATTTCTCCTGGTCGCGCACAAATCACGACTCGGCCGGAGCTTGAGGTCCTTCCTCACCTCTGGAGAACTTTATTTGCGGACTTCTCGTCTGGTGGCAACTACAACGGAAAGTGTCTCTTGCCTTAAAAGTAGAACAAACAGATGGAAGATAAAAGACAGCTGTTCTCAGATATTGGGTCCCTGGGAGACAGGGGACAGAGGAGACGGTCCCTACAAGGACCCCGGTGAACTGCCCCGGGGGCAGTTACGAAGCCTGCCCTGTCTCCTCGTGACACCTGGAGACAGAGGGGGTGTCTGGGGGGGGGTCAGCAGGTGGGACTTCTGGGGCAGAGCACTTCACAAGCAAACCAAGCAAGAAATGCTGGAGACATGGAATTAATAGACAAGGACATGACAACGACGATGACACAGCTGATAAGGATGTCAGGAAAGAAAAGGAGAACGTGTGTGTGATGAAGACATAAGTAAAGTCCCTGGGAAAGGTCCCCAAGGAAGTTCCAGAGACGCGAAAAACATAGTGTCTGGTGGTCTCCATCTTGGCCACAGAGCTGTCGTGCCGCCGCGCTCTGTGTCGCCCCCGGCGGTGGCCCCGGCCAAGTTCTCCCTGTCCTTTCGCCTCTGCCCCATGTCACTGTCCCTGGGAAGCATCCCTGGGTCCCTTGGACGCAGCTGTGCACGCCTTCTCCTGGCCCCTGTTTCAAAACTCCCTGAGATACAGCGTGGCTCTCCCTGCCTTTGCGGGCTTGTGCTTAGCTACAAACTGCTAAGGATGGTGATCTCGTCCTTCATCCACAGACGGCTGTCTGTCCACACGTCACCCACCCAGAGGGCTTGCTGGGAAGCCGGGGCCAGTGTGTGCATCTGCTAATTAAACCGTTCGTGGAGGATGCCGGCAGCTATGGAGCTGAAGTATCAGAATACTCTGTACATATATACACGCATATCAAAATGTGCCTATGTAAACAGATGCTCGTGTATATAGATTCATATAAATACGTATGCATGTGTGCATATATAAGTGTATACACTGATGCATGTGCTTATTTATATATGTACATATTATGTGTGGATATACATACGTATATGCTACTTTAGGGAAAATATTTCTATATTTTGGGGGGGGTTTGTGACAGCAGGAATTTATTATCTCACAGTTCTTTTTCAAAATTTTTTATTGGAGTACAGTTGCTTTACAATGTTGTGTTAGTTCTGTATTATTTTAAACATAATTTGTATTTTCCATGGAAAATAGAAGCATCAAAATATAAATAATGTGTACATGTAAGACAGGCATATGTGTATAGATGCATTTTTTTTCTTTTTTGGGCTGTACCGTGCAGCTTTGCAGTTGCAGTTACCTTGCAGTTCCCTGACCAGGGATCGAACCTGGGCCCTCGGAAGTGAGAGCGCAGAGTCCTAACCACTGGACTTCCAGGGAAGTCCCGGTATAGATTTTTATATACTTACACATATTTACAGATAAATATCTATACACATGTGCCTGTGTTTTATATATACACATTTATATTTATATAAATTTGTATGCATATATCTATACACATATGCCTATGCTTTTTTATATGCACATTATACATTTATATATTTATATATGCACGTGCATTTTGATATGCTTCTATTTCCCACTGAAAATCCAATAACTATGTTTAAAATGAAACAGGAATATTGTTTCCTAAAATAACTCCTGCACATAAATAGAGCTTCAAGATCCAACCGTTACTCTCTGGATCTGAGAACACGTTTGTGTGCGTCTGTGTGTATGTTTTTGCCACATTACCTTGAATGAGCTGGATGCAGTCGGGGTTTGACGCACGGGTCCTGCAGCCCAGCTACTGCAGTTCAGGTTCTCGGCTTCCTAAGGCTGTGCCCATGGGCTGGGCCATCCCTGCTCAGCGCCTGGTCCTGTAAAAGTAAAAGGGAGAGAAACATAACCCTCCTCACTCTCTTCCCGGGAGGTGATACTGGGAGATGCTTGGAGCAGCGTCCACTCCCACTGAGCCCTGGGTGTGAAGGGGTCTTGTTGTTTTGTTAGGGCCCATTGAAGAAAGTTGCTTTTCCTTCATAAAATCTGTGAGCCGTGAGAGCTGAGAATGGCTCCGAGGTGCCTCACCCTGCAAAGATGTGTTTGTGATTTGGGGATCTCCTCCATTTTCACCAAGAAGTTTTCTTTGTTCTGTTTCCTTGTCCTTCCATTCTTTCGCTTTCCTTTCTTTTCCTTCAAGGACAGCATCACTTAAAAACGAAAAATAAATAAAAGGTTAAATACCGTATACATTGGAGCAAAGCTAAAAGTACTTTTCTTTTTTGGGCCTCGCTGCTCAGCTTGTGGGATCTTAGTTCCCCGACCAGGGATTGAACCCAGGCCCTGACAGTGAGACCACAGAGTCCTAACCAGAGTCTACAGCAAAGCTAAAAGTAAATCTCCGAGTAAGATTTTCAGTTTCCAATTTTTTGTCCAATAACAAGTTGGTAACACAATCTCTGTGGTTGATTATTCCAGGCATCTAAAAATTTATGTTCCATATTTCCTGAGGAGAGAGTATACATAGTCTTTCTACACAGATGGATTTTAAGCATGCATGATGATCCATGAAGTATGAACAGAGACTAAAGATGCTGGTGAGTCAGCAAAACCCAGATTTTGAAACAAAACCTAAATTTCCAAACCTAAATTTTAAAAATAGAAAATAAAGCTTGCCCTGGTTATCATAAGGGAAGCACGTAATTTTAAGATGGGGGAGAATAATTCAAATCAGGAGTTGACCCCCAAAGGTTTAAAGTAACTGATCACGTAGGCTACATGCCATTTATCAGGTGACAGCAGAAAGGGAAACTGACGGATGACCTGGTTGGATTTATCCCTGCCACCCGCCACATCTTTGCTGCCTGTGTGATGGAGAAACCAAACCTTCAGCACTTTCTCATCATGGGACAGGAATCCTTGACTCACAGATGGGCATCACGGCAAGAATTATAAAGAGCTTGCGTGGTCCTCAGGCAGACCTGGGCAAAGGCTCTGTGAGGGATGGAGGCCAGTTGGCTTTTTTTCTCCCTGCTGTACAGATGGCCTTTGGGCTGGACAGAGCTGAGCTGGTGCCCAGCAGGCAGAATGGAGAAGCAGCAGCAGGGCACATAAGGTCGGTGAAAATCCTCAGGGGAAAAATACACACTACGGACATGTCGGCTGCCACGTGCATTTGAATCAGCTGCAAAAGGGCTGATGTTCTCAACGCAGCATGCCGAACAACTTACGCTAAAATAAAAACAGAAAACCTCACCAAGGAACAGCTCGGAGCAGTTCTGCACAGGGCCATTAATGAAAAAACATGTCGTTTATTCCTCACACGAGTAAGATGTGTCCTTTAAGTAATGAGACCCAAGTTTTTCTGATAAAATTATTTTTATTTAAAAAGGCAATCCATGGGCTTCCCTGGTGGCGCTGTGGTTGAGAGTCCGCCTGCCGATGCAGGGGACACGGGTTCGTGCCCCGGTCCGGGAGGATCCCACATGCTGCGGAGCGGCTGGGCCCGTGAGCCATGGCCGCTGAGCCTGCGCGTCCGGAGCCTGTGCTCCGCGGCAGGAGAGGCCACAGCAGTGAGAGGCCCGCGTACCGCAAAAGAAAAAAAAAAAAAAAAAAGGCAATCCATGATTAAACGGCAGGCCAACAAGACATTTGTATGCAATGATGTTGGCAATATTATTACTGTGACTTTTTCAGAAAAAAAAAATCATTGGCATTATGAACGAATGATCCTAAAACTTTATACTTTGTCACAATAATTCCATTTAATGGACTGTATTGCAGTAAAATACCAAAATGATAAAGTTGAGACTGCAAAGAGTCCCATAAGGAAAGTTTATATATACTTTTTAAATTTTATTTATTTTTGGCTGTGTAGGGTCTTCGTTGCAGTGCGCGGGCTTCTCATTGCAGTGGCTTCTCTTGTTGTGGAGCACGGGCTCTTAAGCGTGCAGGCTTCAGTAGTTGTGGCACATGGGCTCAGTAGTTGTGGCTCACGGGCTCTAGCGCACAGGCTCAGTAGTTGTGGTGTAAGGGCTTAGTTGCTCCATGGCATGTGGGATCTTCATGGACCAGGGCTCAAACCTGTGTCCACTGCATTGGCAGGCAGATTCTTAACCACTGCGCCACCTGGGAAGTCCCTCATAAGGGAAGTTTAAATACGGAAAGCTAAATATCATGGTTTTCAGGTATGAGGTGGACCATTAAATTTACTCTCATTATGGAATCTCTGCAGGTACAAAATAATACTTCAAAAGACAAATATGACATGAGAAAAAAATCCCAATATTATTTTGAACGAAAGAAACTATTCTAATGTGCACACCTGCATATCTTGCCATCAGTTTAAAAAAATACAGAAATACAAATAAATGCTAAAAGAAATAAGACAAAATATATGTGATTATGTGATCCCTTTTGTGTTCTTTCTCCCCATTTTATGTTTTCGAATTTCATATTCCGTACTTTGTACTAGAAAATAACAAAAAAGAAGCGTAGATTACCTTGTGTGAAAGCACATAATGCCGTTACATTTATAATTTTGATAGATTCCCAAAAGAAAAAGATTAAATATTATCTAAAGTATATAAGAGTTTTACAGTGTGATTTTCGGAGAAAAGAAAGGAAGAATTCCTTAAACATATCTGGGTGTCCTTTCCCATTTTTGAAGATAATTTGTAATGTTATTTCCCAAAATTGTGAAATGGCATTTAGAGATGACAGATATACTAGCCTCAGGAGGCTCCACGCAGCCACTGAAATGGGTGAGATGCTCTCATTCTTAACCAGAGACAAAGGTTTTGGCTGGAGATAAAGATACAGTTCAGAAAATTATATGATACATGGTTTTAAAAAAATAAAATTAGAGTCCTCATTTTCCCACATGGAAAAGAAATGATTGGAAAATGGAGATATTTTTGTAAAATTATCTACCAAAGAATTAAGAATGTTACAGAACACAGATAATACCATGTTGCTACGTTCTTTTCTTCCATGTAGGAATCAGGAAAGGACATTTGAATTTGGGGTCAAGGTACAATTTCATTTTCTTTGTCATGTTTTTCAAAGTGTTCAGACATCACTGAGCTTGACTTACATAAGTGAATGCATTTAATTTGAAGAAGAAAGTATTAGAAAATAAATGACCACTTACAGTTATATCTAAATTATACAATTATCATGAATACAAAAAGAAATAGGGTTGCCCACCAGAACAGTGTAACTTTTTGTACTATACTTTAAAAACATTACTACAGTTTTGGGTGCGAGGTAATTTGTTTCGTTTCTGCGCTACTTTTCAACCAGTAAATTCACTTTCAAAATGCAAATGAACTGACTAAAACAAAAGAAACCGTAGTCTGAATATCACCTCTCTCACACCTGACTGTGTGCTCCCCGTGAAACCCACAGACTGAGTAATTGTTTCTTTTCATCACATTTATTTTTGCTTTAATTGCTTTTGTTTGCTCTATGCAGAAAATTGGTTACTTGGTTTGATTATCCATTCAGCAAGGCAAAGGAGAGACTGCTTATTGTATACAAAAATCATTTAAATCCACCCAAGATTCAAACCACCTAGACAAGCGTGCCTTTCTTGTTTTATACTTCCCTCCTTCGATATAATGTTAATTGTAATAACTTACTCTAGACGTGTCTCTATGGTATAATAGCACTGATACAGAGTATCTAAGAGCATGGAGTTGATTACCAGTTACAGTAACACATGTGGAGATGCCAACCCTGTATTTACTATGTATACACAGATCTGAAAATAACATGTTTTGTCAGCAGCTTTCGTCAGGAAACAGCTCTTTGCAGGGGAAAAAGTTCTCTGCTGGAGGCCCCTTTTCTTGTTACTTTAGCAAAGCTACATTGTAACTACCACATGGCATGTAGGATCTTAGTTCCCCAACCAGCGATCAAACCACACCCCCTGCAGTGGCAGCGCTGGAAGCTCAGAGTCTTAACCCCTGGACCCATACTGCCAGGGAAGTCCCCTAATTAACTTTTTTAAATTAATTAATTTATTTATTTATGGCTGTGTTGGGTTTTCGTTGCTGCACACGGGCTTTCTCTAGTTGCGGCGCGTGGGCTTCTCATCGTGGTGGCTTCTCTTGCTGCGGAGCATGGGCTCTAGGCATGCGGGCTTCAGTAGTTGTGGCACGTGGACTCAGTAGTTGTGGCTTGTGGACTCAGTAGTTGTGGCTTGCGGGCTCTAGAGCACAGGCTCAGTAGTTGTGGTGCACGGGCTTAGTTGCTCCACGGCATGTGGGATCTTCCTGGACCGGGCCTCCAACCCGTGTCCCCTGCATTGGCAGGCGGATTCTTAACCACTGTGCCAGCAGGGAAGTCCTCCCCTAACTTTTAAATCAGGCGCCTGCATGCCCTACTCATCTCTGGCCCTAGCACACCTCTCACATCTTTTAGTCACACAATACCTTGCCTAAACTCTTGATTCTTTCCATAGATCAAAGAAGTAGAAATGAAAAATAAGTAATTAACAGATGACCAGATCTCTTCCCTAGCTTCCCCTTCAGTAATCTCGTGAACAGACTGTGTGAACAATATAGCATCTAAAGAAAAATCACAAGTCAGCAAAACCTGCACACAGTGTGGGATGGTGATGACTCTGACCCCCCCCATCTCAATGAGTAACTGAAATTACTTCCCTTTTTCTTTTTAAAATATTTCACGGCCGAGTAGAATCTTTGGAGCTGGATTTTGGGAACACTGCGTCCGCCTTCTCTGCAGACTGCTGTCTTTCTGATTAGAAGCAACATGAAAGTGTTGGTTTTCCTTTCTACCAACACTCGCCTCTCAGGTATTGATTTCTGAGCTGTAAGCAGCCACATCTGAGTTTGGTAACAGATTCACCATAACCTTATTAATATCCGCCTGTGGAACTATGACTGTAGCAGCTGACACTTGAATCAAAGAGAAGGGAGAAAACTGGATTATCCTGGTGCTTTCCCACGTGTTCTGAATTACTCCCTCAGCCCTTCCTTGTTTGCTTCCAGGCACCAAACAGAATATTGGGCTCACCTGTCCTTCCTCCATGCCATAAATCAGCCATCTTCCCTGGGAGCCCTAAATTCCTTTTAGTAACACCAATAACCAGAAAGCAAGAGTTCAGTATTAATTGTTTAATTTCTTCTGTGGTGTTATTGCTTCTAAGTCTTTCTAGTGAACTGAGTTAAGGTCTAGACGTTTTTAGAAATGATGAGCTTGTATTAACATTTTTACTTGAAATTTAGCATTACAGTACTTTTCTTAACAGATTTTATTATTTTGTATGTTTTTTTAACTGAAGTAGATAGAGTTCATTTACAATATTGTGTTAGTTTCAAGTGTACATCAAAGAGATTCAGTTATATCTATATTTTTTAGATTATTTTTCATTATAGGTTATTACAAGGTATTAAATATGTTACCCTGTGCTCTACAGGAAATCCTTGTTGCTTACCTATTTTATGTAGTGTGTTTATGTTAATCCCAAACTCCTAATTTACCCCTCTCCCGCACTCCCCTTTGATAACCATAAATTTGTTTTCTAAGTCTGTGGGTATGTTTTTGTTTTGCAAATAAGTTCATTTGTCCCGTATTTTAGATTCTACATACAAGTGATATCATATGATATTTGTCTTTCTCTCTCTGACTTACTTCATTTAATATGGTAATCTCTAGGTCCACCCACATTGTTCCAAATGGCATTATTTCATTCTTTTTATGGCTGCGTAGTAATTCCATTGTATGTATGTACCACATTTTTTAAAAATAAATTTATTGTATTTATTTATTTTTGGCTGCATTGGATCTTCGTTGCTGCATGTGGGCTTTCTCTAGTTGCGGCGAGCGGGGGCTACTCTTTGTTGCAGTGCGTGGACTTCTCACTGTGGTGGCTTCTCTTGTTGCGGAGCACGGGCTGTAGGCATGCGGGCTTCAGTAGTTGTGGCACGTGGGCTCAGTAGTCGTGGCTCATGGGCTCTAGAGCGCAGGCTCAGTAGTTGTGGCACACGGGCTTAGCTACTCTGTGGCATGTGGGATCTTCCCAGACCGGGGCACAAACCCATGTCCCCTGCATCAGCAGGCGAATTCTTAAATACTGCGCCACCAGGGAAGCCCCTGTACCACATCTTCTTTATCCATTCATCTATCAAAGGATATTTAAGTTGTTTCCATATCTTTGCTATTGTAAATAGTGCTGCGATGAACATTGGGGTATGCGTGTATCCTTAGAATTAGAGTTTTCTGTTATTTTTTATTTGAACCTCTTTTCTCTTACACTGAAAGGCTTAGCTCCTAATAATATCTCTTTATCTTTTTAAATTGAAATTTGTGTTGTTATCAACATAGCTTGTTGTCATTGTTTTAGTTATTTGATATAAAGTTAAATCCCTTATTTAATTGTTGGTAGTAGTCATTTTTTTTAACTCTTTGATTTAATTTTATTTACATATACAGTAAAATGTTCATATGGTGTGAAAGTCAAAACTTAATAAAGACTTATCCTTAGAAAAATTTCACCCAGCCCTATATTTCACCCTAGTTCCTTCCAGGTTCGTAGAATCTCTTCATGAAGCCAGTTTTTTGGGCGTTTTTTTGGTTAAAAAAAAAGCACATT
Organism: Grampus griseus; assembly: GCF_964374135.1. NCBI lineage: Eukaryota > Metazoa > Chordata > Mammalia > Artiodactyla > Delphinidae > Grampus > Grampus griseus. The sequence continues at coordinate 2,817,579 of NC_139016.1, read as the reverse complement.
TATATTTGTTGTTATAAATATAATCTTAATCTAGGTTTTAAAGAGAGCCTCATTTATTACAAAAAATGTTTTGCTGAAACAATCTTAAGGGATTATTTGGAAGTAAGGAACATCACTACTTAAATAATTATATTTCAGCAAAAAGGCATTTGGGGATAAATTAGAATTAGTTCATAAGTAGAAGTATGTATTTTTTGTTCTTGTTATTTAAGTTATGTTTATCAATGTATGTTTTATACATTTTTTATAGGTCTACCTACTTTCTATGCAGTTACATTCATTCCTTTTACTATTCATTTAACTCTTTTATGGTAATCGTTCCCACAATCATGATATGGAACAGTTTTGTCACCTCGAAATTTTTCTCTGTGCTCCTTTGTACTGACACTTTCTCCCATAAGTTTTTATTTCTTTAGGGTAAACACCCAGGAGTGGGGCTGATGATTTGAATAAGGACAGGCTAAACTTTGTCAGAAACTGACAAGCTAGATTCCGAAATGCCTGGACCATCTTGTACCCCGTCAGCCATGAATGAGAGTTACAGTTTTTCTGCATCCACGTCAGTTCTTGGCGATGTCAGGTTGATGTTTCCGGAGTTTTTGTTTTTGTTGTTCTTTTGAAACATTCTGAGTGCAGTGGTAACCCAGCTGCTTGTATTTTGCATTCCTCCGTCACTAATGATTTTGAGCATCTTTTCATGTGCTTACTTGCCTCCTATACATATATCTTCTTTGGTGATATGTTGAAATCTTTTATCCAGTGAGTACTATTAACTGGGTGATTTGTTGTCTTTTTATTGAAGGTGGAGGGTTCTTATGCATTAAAGATCAGAGGCCTTTTTCAGATACGTGTTTTGCAAATACTTCTTTCAAACCGTGGCTTATTATTTTTTATTTTCTCAATGGCATTTCTTTTTCTTTTATGGATCATGCTTTTGCGGTCAAATCTGGAATATATTTGTCTAACAAATTCCTACTTCAAAGACTTAATCGTATCAACAGGCTTGAGGGGAAGGACAAGATGATGAATGTCTTAAGCAGGTGATTAGCAAAAAGTTGAAAAAAGTCTTTTCTTGTTAGCAGGCTGCAGATAGACTTCATGCTAAATGCATTAATGCCGTCTGTTAGTGGAATGTTTCTTTAGCATAGAATGATGTGGTAAGGATAGACCTGTCTGGCCAAGATTGCTTAGGCTAGATACCTAGAGTCAGTGGATATATGAGACATGCATTTAGGGAAAATGTCTCATGACCTGTGTAACCGTCAGAGTGAAAAGGAGGCTGTCCCATCACTGAAATATTCCATTGAATCAACAGGAATCTGTAAACCTGGAGTAAGGTGTAAGAAATGCATACAATGTTGGTTTTAAGGATGAACTTTTGGACTACCTCTGTTGAGCTTGTATAAACATAATAGGATTCCACGTATTAGAAATAGGCAAGTGGAGGAAAATATGTTTGAGAAAGACATTGTAGTTTGATAAAGCCTGCTCTCCTGGCAGACATAGCAAAACTGCATGGAGATGCCATTGTGTTGCCCATCTGGAAATCCTTTTCTCTTGCTCTCTCATTTGACACTCTCCCTACTGGTTTATAAAGTTACAACATATAAAGAAGTTGTGACGTGTAACTTTAAGTGCACATTGATTTCGAAACTGCCCCTGGCGATCGTGCATTAATCTAAATCGCTTTGCATCTATGTGTCCCCGGTGAAGAACTGTTTTAGCTTATGGCTATCAGAGATTTGGAGATAAAAAACACAGTCTTTAACCACACTTGTGGTAGCAGACGAGCTCAGTCTAGATTATGGGTCTTTAAAGAGTCATTTTCCCAAAGATTAATAGTTATTACTTATACCCCAGTGGTATCTAAAAGGATCGCCTTGTCATTGCTACACATGGTTTTATTTATGGACAGATACACACACACACACGTATTATTTTGTTTCTATATAATTTATGCATATAATTTTATACACACACATACAAGTATATATAAATATGTACACATATGTGAACATATGTTAATATTTGTGTATGTACTTTTATTATGTATAATAAATATATATGCATACATATTGATATATGTTCATATATATAGTCTAGTATATATATTTGTAGTATTTGTATGTATTATATATATATATTTTTTTTATATAAGAATTCCAGGACTTCAAATAAGAATCTACAATTTCTATATATACCATATATATGCTCTAGTATAGATATATGTTCTACTCTGTATATTTATGTTCTCATATATATATTCTAGTATATACATATATCATATATATGACTTAGTATATATATTTAATATATACATTTTTAGGGTTCATATATTTTATGTATATATAAAAATATTAGAAGTCCAGGACTTCAATCCAAATGAGAATCTACAGTTTCTAGAAAAGAGTGTATCAGAGCCGTAATATCCTTTATGCCCATTTTGACACATGGCTGTAAATAAATCATTTACAGATCAACATTATCTGACACTCTTGGGTATCATCTAAGTAGAACTGAAATCAGAAGCCAGGGTCAGAAAAAAAAAATAAATGAATTTCATTTGGTAAATGAGCCAAAACATGAAAAAATAACCCAACCCAACCTCCAGCTTCTGCAGCAAAAGTGACAAGTACCCAATGTGAACACGCGTAGAAGGTTCTGGTTTTATATTAGGCACGTGGTTTGCTCCTAAGAACTAAGAAAAGTGTAGCAACATTTCATTCCAAGGGCCCTTTAAGAAGTGACCCTCTCTCAGCACTTTGAGGATCCGATCGAAGAACCAAAATCCCCGGGGTTCGTCCAGGACAATGACTCTACATGCCCCCAAAGAGCAGGGATAAAGCAAACAAATGTCCTGATTACATATGGACAAGGCTGTCTATCTTTGGGACGTAATTTAATAAAGCAAGAGAAAAACTCCAAAGTTATTTGTTGGAAACAAAACTCTCAAGCTTGTTCATCTGACTCGTGGGCCACTGCTTCATTGATCTCTTGAAACCGAAAGGGCAAACCTATTTTTCTTCCTCTTCTGAAGGCTTCTCTGAAGAGAAACCCGCCCAGTCCTGTCAAAGAATCAAATATTTTGCCTTGGAAAGGATGTCGTAAGGGAACTGCAGCTTAGCATCCTGAAATGCGATTATTACCATCCCCAAATTCCATTCCCAGAGCCATAAATCTTACCCCGCTTTACTGCTGCTTGTGGTTTAGACCCACCCGACTAGAATGACAAGAGACCCACATTGAAAGGTGAACCATGAATGTCCAGTTTCTACCTATCTGTCCAACATTGCAAGACAACGTAGTAACAAGGCAATTTTTGGTTTCCGTGGATGCAGACATCATCTCTTTCCAAGTAGCATATAATTAAATTGCCTTTGGGTCAAAATATGTTTCCATCATGCTTGTTGTTGAGTCTCTTAGCGACAGAGTCTGATTAAAGATCCCAAACTTAAAGTATTTCAGGATCCCAAGTAAAGATACAACCTCGTTTCCCTACTCGTGAAACAAACGTACACAAGTGTACTTTGCATAAACATTTAAATACATGGGTAAACTTCAATAATCAGAGAGCATGACATAAATTAAATACTCCACGTTTTGTTGAGATAATTGGTTTGCCATTTCACAGGATGGCTCAGGACTATTAATTCCCCAAAAACGAAAACGTTATTTTTATTCATAATAGCAAGTTACAAAGAACACATGTAGCTGTGTTTGCTCTACCTGCTCAGGGTTTAAGTATTTCACTTGCAAGTTAGCAGCTGAATGTTATACTTATAGGTGGAATAAAATACTTGCAAAGGTGCTTATACAAATGCTTATAAAGGCAGCATTTAAAGCACTGTTCTTCATGCTGTGTCCTTCAGAAAGGGTAGGGAAAAGAAGTACGCTGTAGGCATACTCCTAATGTGTTAACTGTTGGATTGGATAAGCCAGGAGCATCTGTAAAGCTCATTCTGGAAAAACGTTTTGAAACAGATGTTTTTGCAATTAGGAGGTATGGTTTGGTTTAATAAAACGAAGATTAGAAATACATTTTCCTTGATCAATTGTATTATTCATATTTACTAAGACTATAATGGGTTAAATCATAAAATTGTCATTCCTATAGGTCAAAAATGACAATTCCATGTGCTTAAACTAGACAATGAATGCTCAGATATAGTCTGAGGATTCTGGGACTAGTAAAGTCCCCGTTTCAGTAGCTGGGAACTTGTGATTTGTGTTATAAAAATTTTATCAGGATTATAGGGTATTTCCGGATTCTGTTATGCCTGTCTCCTAAAAAAAGAATGAAGGCGACATCAGAAAAGAGATGGTTTACTGCCTTTCTTAAAAATTAAACCAGATTATTAGAAACCTACATGCCACCATTATAAAACCCTGTCATTTTACAAGACTATCAGGGACATTAATGTAAACAGGGTTTATGACTCCAGGCCGCTGTCAGCATTTCCATGCATGAAAAACAAAAATAATGCAATATAATAAGAACTGAATTTTAAAATTATAAAATATATAAAGTATAAAGTTATGTAAAATTATAAATTATCCAAAGTCATAAAAATTTATAATTTATATGAAATATCCAAATTATAAAAAATTATCCAAAAACCAAGGGAGGGGCAAGCATCCATCTGTAGTAGCATTAAGTTATAGAAGAAGGAAGCTTGTAGGGGACACTGTTTTTAGTGAGTTGGGAATAATTGATCCCTGTGATTATATTTCACATTTTGATTATGAAGAAATGTTATTTGAAAATCAGTTGCAGACACTCATAACCAACAAGTGTCTGAACAATATTGCATGTAAAAAAAAATCAGTCTTCTAACTTGGAATGTCTGTGCTGTTAGATACATCCTTTGGATTAATTCATCAGGGTGGAGTAGAATATAAATTAAGGAATGAACTGCACGTAAAGATATTTCTAGAGTACCTATGAACAGTTATCATAGGAATGCATCATTTGAGGTGGTTTATGTCTAAGCTATATATTTTATTTATTTGTTTGTTTATTTAATTTATTTATGGTTGGGTGTTCATTGCTGCAGGCAGGCTCTCTCTGGTTGCGGCGAGCGGGGGCTACTCTTCGTTGCAGTGTGCGGGCTTCTCATTGCAGTGGCTTCTCGTTGCAGAGCACGGGCTTTAGGCACACAGGCTTCAGTAGTTGTGGTGCACGGGCTCAGTAGTTGTGACGCACGGGCTTAGTTGCTCCGCGGCACGTGGGATCTTCCCGGACCAGGGCTTGAACCTGTGTCCCCTGCATTGGCAGGTGGATTCTTAACTACTGCACCACCAGGGAAGTCCTAACCTCGATGTTTTTTAATGGAAATCAGGGTGGAGAATCAAGAAGACCCCCTTCAATGTGGGTGTGCTTGAATTTATAATTAGATTTTTTCCTTAATCTTGACCAAAGAGCAGGTTTAGGATTTGACGCCTGGATAGAATTCACTTTTGATTTCAAAATACGGAGTTTAGAACTTTTTCATGTGAGCATGAGCTGCATCCACGTGAAGTGTTCAACTGTTTTAGATTTTTCCTGCATGTTTGTATAACGGGGATATCACAAACATATTTGATGGAATTGTTGGAAAGACTAAAAGTACATTCAGAAGACAAAGTGCCTGGAGTATAGCAGTTTCTCATTAAATGCTACCTTGTTGCCCCATCTTTCTGCATCAAGAAAACAGGCTGCATGCCTAATGCCATCCGAAGCATGGAGTTGGTCCTAGAGGGCAACCTTCAAGAGCATCCTCACACGTCATTGCAACTTATAGAAAACAAGCTCTCACATCCACTTGCAAACCCTGCTGGTTGGTGACTAGCAGCTTGCTTTCATGTGAAAAGCAATACATCGTAAGTTGACACTAGTATGTGATTCCATAATTTAAAAAAAAATAAGAAATTTAGTGATAGGGCAAATGGTATCCTCCTGAGGACTTTCTCATGTGCCCTGAGAAACTGCTGGACCCTCATGGGGGTTGCATTTGGAACTGGCCAAAGTGGACTGTGTCACCAGAGAAGTCTAAGACATGATCAAAAACCTCAGAGGAACTCTGATGTAACAGAAACAAAAATAAACAAGTGGGATTATGATAAACTAAAAAGCTTCAGCAGGGAAAGGAAGCAGTCCACAAAATGAAAAGGCAACCTATGGAATTGGAGAAAATATTCAAAAGCCATATATCTCATAAGGGGTTAATATCTTAAATATATAACAAACTCATATAAATCAGTAGCAAAAAAAAACCTGATTTTAATATGCGTAAAGGACGTCTCTCCAAAGAAGACATCTAGAGAGCAAACTGGTACGTGGAAAGATGCTCAACGTCACTAATCATCAAGGAAATGCAGATCAAAATCTCAATGAGATTTGACCTCACCCTGGTTAGGATGGCTGTTATTAAAAACACAAGAGGTGACAAATGCTGGAGAGGGTGTGCAGAAAAGGGAACCCTCCTACACTGTTGGTGGGAATGGAAATCGGTGCAGCCGGTATGGAAGACATTATGGAGATTCCTTAAAAAACTAAAAATAGAGCTACCATATGATCCTGCCATCCCACTTCTGGGCATCTATCTGGAGAAAACTCTAATTCAAAAAGATACATGCACCCCTTTGTTCATAGCAGCACTATTTACAACAGGCAAGACATGGAAGCAACCTAAGTGCCCATCGACAGATGAATGGATAAAGATGTGGTATATGTACACAATGGAATATTACTTAGCCATAAAAAAGAATGAAATAATGCCATTTGCAGCAACATGGATGGACCTAGAGATGACCATACTGAGTGAAGTAAGTCAGACAGAGAAAGACAAACATCATATGATATCACTTATATGTGGAATCTAAAAAAAATGACACAAATGAACTTATTTACAAAACAGAAATAGACTCACAGACATAGAGAACAGTCCCACTTCTGGGTATTGATTCCAAGGAACTGAAATCGTTATCTCAGAGAGGTATCTGCACACCTATGTTCATTGCACCATTATTCAGTAGCCAAGATATAGAAAGAACCCAAGTGCCCATCAACAGACAAATGGGTAAAGAAGAAGATGAGATATAATACACACACACACTGGGATTTTATTCAGCCTTTAACAAAGGAAATTTTGCAATTTTCAACAACATGGATGGACATAAAGGATATTAGGCTAAGTGATATAAGCCAGACACAGAAAGACAAATACTGTGTTATATCACTTATATGTGGCGTCTAAAATAACTAGACTCAAAGAAGCAGAGAGTAGAATGGCGGTTGCCAGGAGGTGAGGGGAGGGGATTGGGGAACACTTCAGTTATGCAAGATGAATAAGTTCTGGAAATCCACTCTTCAGCAAAACGACAACAATTTAAAAACAAAAATGAAAAAACGTTGCAGCCTGTCAAATAGTTCTCAGCTCTGAGTTTTTAAATAGGTCTTATCGTACCTCCAACTCAGAGTCAGGTGTAACACAAGGCAGGGGGATGAACCCTAAATCGCTGGGGAAAGATGTGCCGTCAGCAAAACTCAGTTTCTTCATACAGCATGGGATTCCGTTTTAATTTCCATCCAGTTGAGTTCTAAGCCACAGCATGGCCCACACTGGAAGGGCTGGCAGATGGCTTTTACCTGAAGTGCGATATCGCAGAGTTTGTAATTACACCCGCTGAACCCCCATTGCCTTGGGGTGCAGACATCATTTGACACATTGGTGTGACAAATTCTAAAGCGCTCACTTTCCCCAAACATCTATGTGCCTCGTCACAAAGGACAGGTGGCAGTGTTTTTCTCACCCCCATCCTAGCTCCAGACAGGGAGGCATCACAACAGGACTTGCAGACTCACCCCCGTCGGTCCCCCCGCCTTGTTGTGACCATTTTTATAAGAGATGGCTACATGGCTTGTGTGTCTAGAAATCATTATCTTTGTGTTCCGGAGCTCAGCACTTTACAGCCAAAATTCTCCTTCAGGCTAGACAAACAACATCTTGGTTTGAGATTGCCCACTGCCTCCAAACATTTAAAACCCATCACTGGGGCCACATCACAGTGATATTGGAACAGAACACTGACATTTTTCATATGAATTTCCTTGTGTTATATATTTGTGGAATTGCATAAGTCTGAGTGAATGTATATGTGTGTATCTGTTTCTAATTTTGCCTTTAAATTAATTCAAAGTAAAAAGCATTTTAAACATGCCCCAAACATCCTACATCGTAGATGGGATCTAACTTGGGTTAAATAGGGGAAGGGTTTTTTGTTGGTTGGTTTGTTTTTGCTTTATGAAAATATAACTGATTTTTAAATACTGTGTTAGTTTCAGGAGTAAAGCATAGTGATTCCTTTTTTCTTTTTTTTTTTTTTTTTTTTTGCAGATTGTACTCCATTATAAGTTATTACAAGATAATGGTTATAATTCCCTGTGCTATACGGTGTGTCCTTGTTGTTTATCTCTTTTATATATAGTAGTATGTGTCTGTTAATCCCCTAATCCTCCTTGATCCCTCTCCCCACTTTCCCCTTTGGTAACCATAATTCAGTTTTCCATGCCTGTGAGTCTATTTCTGTCTTGTAATTAAGTTCATTTGTGTCACATTTTAGTTCCACATATAAGTGATATCCTATGATATTCGTCTTTTTCTGTCTGACTTCACTTAGGACGATCATCTCTGGGTCCATCCACGTTGCTGCCAATGGCATTACTTTATTCTTTTCATGGCTGGGTAAGATTCCATTGTATATATGTACCTCATCTTTGTTATCCATTTACCTGTTGATGGACACTTAGGTTGCTTCCATGTCTTGGCTATTGTAAATAGTGCTGCTGTGAACATTGGGGTGCATGTATCTTTTCAAATTAGAGTTTTCTTCAGATATAGGCTCAGCAGTGGGATTGCTGGATCACATAGTAACTCTGTTGTTAGTTTTTTGAGGACCCTCCATCCTGTTCTCCGTAGTGGCTGCATCAATTTCCATTCCCACCAGCAGTGTAGGAGGCTCCCTTTTCTCCACACCCTCTTCAAGAGGGAAATACTTGACATCCTCTATGTCATCTTTACAAAGAGTACTTCATTGTTTGCTTTGTCAGCCCTATCGGTTCTGTCTTCCGTGGATTCACACATGCAGAGTATTGAGATACGTGGTTTGTTATTCCTGAAATTGAAGACCATGGTTTGTATGGTTATAAATTCATCCTATTTCTTTGGCCTGTACGCTGTTTCTTCCTGGATGGGTGTTTGTGCATATGTCCTCCTGGAGCAAGCTGTGATCTGAGTTTAATCATGTGTCTCGGGGCTGCCGTTCTTTCAGGGATACAGTGTGATGAGAATGGGATTTGTCCAGCAAAGCACCTGCCTTCATTGTGGTCCTGCAGTGTTTACCAGTAAGAAGGATTAGCTCATCACATGGAAAGAACAGGCAGTGTGGAGAATCAACTGCAATTCCGTTGGGTTTGGGAGTTCAGGGAATTCAGGGTCATCTGAGTGCAATGAAATCTCCTCATCCAAGCCTTGGAGTCCCTCAGCCCATGACTGCAAATCTTATGTCCTGGCTTCTCTGTCCAGCTAGATCTGAAGCAACCAAAACAAATTTTTTTTTTTTTTTGCGGTACGCAGGCCTGTCACTGTTGTGGCCCCTCCCATTGCGGAGCACAGGCTCCGGACGCACAGGCTCAGCAGCCATGGCTCACCGGCCCAGCCGCTCCGCGGCATGTGGGACCCTCCTGGACCGGGGCACGAACCCGCGTCCCCTGCATCGGCAGGCGGACTCTCAACCACTGTGCCACCAGGGAAGCCCCAAAACAAATATTTGAGATCACTGCCCACAGCCCTCAGAACTAAGAACCGTTCTCTGGGATGCTGAGGTACAGAAAACATAAAACAAACAGTCTGTGTTTGAATCTTCCAGTGAGAAACCACAGAAGCAGTGTAACATCTGCCTTCTGAATCCTGCGTTCAACCAGCTGAGCCTAAATCGTATGACCAGAAATCCTATCCAGAGTTGTATTCTCTGTGAACCAGATACTATAAGGAGCAATGTTCACAGCTGCATTGTTTAAAAGAGCTTTAAGTAGAATCGACCCACCCCATCTGCCAACAGTAGCGTGGATCTGCCCATTGTGGTGTGTTCATCACATAAAATAGTAGACAGCAGAGGAGGGAGGGAGCTCTGAGGTACTGGTGTTACCAAGCCCAAGCTTGTACTGCTCACTGAACGACAGGCCAAAACATCGGGAGACCCGTTGTCGGGTCAAGGAATAGCGACTTTGTTCGGAAAGGCAGCAGATGGAGAAGATGGTGGACTCGTGTCCTAAAGACCCATCTTTCCCAAGTCGGAATGCAGGCTTCTTTTATACTAAAAGGGGCGGGGGTGGGGTTGGTTGCTGTATTCTTCTTGGTACCAGAATCCTTTGTTCTTGCAGCTGTCCACATAGGTCAGGTCACGACGGTCCTGCCAGCCTCCAACAAGACAAATGGTATTCTCTGTTGTGCAACTTTTTAATCTCTATCTGAATGGGAACGTGTTATACCTTTAAACCTTGAGAATACGTTATCCTTATATTTCAGGCTATAGGCAACATTCTTAACTTGTTAACAAAAGCAATAGAATACAAAGGTTAAAGTAAAAGAAACAGCACTAATATGGAGTCAGGTTTGTTCTCCCCTCTTACACTTGGAATCTCTGAATGGATCTCTGTAATACTGAGTGAAATAAGCCAGCAACAAAACAATACACAGGCCACATGCCCATTTATAGGAAATCCAAAATTTTCACTCTTAGGCATAAAAGTTTAGAAAAGAACAAGGAAGTGATCATTATGAAATTCAGGATAGAGGTTACCTCCAGGGCAAGTGGAGAAAGTGCTGTGTTTCGCCTCCTTCAGAAAGCTGTTCATTTATTTTTAAGCCGTTTTAATGAATGCATGCCATGTCATCGAAAAAGTTAACAAAGGAAGAAAAGGATCTGAATTGCATATATAATCTTTATCTGCAAGGGAAATAGAGAACGTACGTTTTTCTGGGTTCAGCAACACAGAGGGACACATCGAAGTGCGTTGAAATGGGTGTTAAGTGTGAGTTGATAATTCTTCACCATCACCACGACCACCAGGGGACTAGACTGTTATTTTCCCATTTGGAAAGCTCCATCACTCCCCACTTGTTGAAGAAAGGTGGGTTGCGTTCAGTTGACAATTTGATCAATGGCTCAGGGTTGCAATTGCATGGTACCTCCTTTGCTTGTCAACTCCCTTATTTTGTGCACATAATTAATATTAAATTTGTATGATTATCTCTATGATCTGTCTTTCCATCTATCCATCCACCCATCCATCTATCCATGCATTCATTCATTGAGCTAATGATCTAGATAGATAGATAAGTTATAGAAGCATAGATAGATGTAGACAGATGATTGACAGGTAGGTAGGAAGAATGAAAGAAAGGAAGAAAGAAAAAGAAAGAAAAAAAGAAAGAAAAAAAGAGAAAGGAAAGAAAAGAAAGAAAGAAAGGTAGAATAGATAGGTAGATAGATAATAGAATAGATATGATGGATGGATGGGGGCTGGTTGGGTGGATGGAAAGATAGATAAAATACAAATACTACAAATAAAATATTCTTTTGCTTAGAAGCTTTTAGCCTTTAGTTGAACTAATTATACTTCTCAAGTTCATGGCTTGCTGTCACCATCTTTAACCAATGGAAGCCCCACCTCTCCTGTTGTATTTTGTTCTATTGCTTCTTGCCTTCTATTTCCATAACCCCTTCTCTTTCTTCTCTGTCCACCCTCCCAATTACATCCACTCTATTGAATTTCATGTGCACATTTTAAAATTTCTCTTTGAAAGTGGACTGCTTACCCTCTGCTAGAAATCCTCCTTCTCCTCCGCCTTTGCGTAACAACATCTATCCATCATTCTTCAGATCTCAAGTGATCCCTCACCTCAGTGGACTTTCCATTTCTCCTCTCCCTGCACACCCTTTAGCCCTTTATCCTTCTCTAATAATCCACTTCTTTCTGTAGGGGGAGTACGACATTAAATATTTAGGTTTTCATTCTCTTGTTTAAAGACGTTTTAGGTACTACAGTTTTCCAGGCTCAGGAAATTTTTGTAGCAGACTAGGAAGAAAGACAATTATCAACAAATTAATTCTTTCCAATTTGTGTGTTTCTACCATAAGCATTTGACTCTGGGAAATTACGGTGTGTGTCATGGTGAGTGTGATAATTCTGAGGGACCCTTCCCCTGAGAGGGAGGCAGGTTATTCACGTGTACAAGGGTTTTGCAGAGGCTGGCGGAGAAATCAGAGGCATGGTCTGCAGGTTGTGTGAGTGACGCAGGTACCTGTGCTGTGCCGTTCCTCAATCTGAGAGAGCTAAACGATGCTCCCTCGGCAAATGTTCACTCTGCGCTCAACATGAACGCACGTTATCTGGTAAGAACTGAAGAACCGTATGCATGAGACAGTGAACCACAAAGAAACAACCTCCACACACGTGGCATAGCCATGGAAAGCGCGGACCGGATGGAGTTTAATTTTCTCGCTGGCTTGTTGAAATGGGCCCTCAGCGTTATGAGGTCACTCGACCTGCAAAAACAAACACTGTATTTCCTGTACAGTTTAGCCAGGACGAAGTGGTAGGAGAAATCATGCCTACTGGCATTCGTGGAAGCTGTATTACACTTTGTGTGTGCTGCTGATAAACATTCTCTTTCCCTTTCTGTGTGTTTTGTGAGGACAGCAAATTCCTGTGGCGGTATCGGTGGCACAGGTGCCGTCAGAATGTATGCGCTAAATGAGTGTTTGGTGATGGGACGGATTTGTAAGAGGAGCACATGTTCAGACACTAGCGCGAGCACGGATAATGAGGCAGTGTGGGTAGTCTCAATTCTAATGCAATGGAAATATAAAGGTTCCTTTAAGCTCACTCGTCTCAGAGCCCAAGTCTTAATTTATTATGGCTACCAGGTGCCAATAGGAGCCTCACGGCAGGCATAAACACACAGTTTGTGTTGGTGTTCGACCAATCCAATGGGGTCCTTCTGTATTAGCTGCCTGGCTCTTTCCCAGAAGCCATCATCTTTACCTAAACATCAATGGCCTTGTAGTTCTCCATCTGGGTGTTACCCACCCAACATCCCAAGCACTGTAACATTGGCAAAGGCTGAAATGCACCACGTAGACGTCTGGTCTTGGAAATAACCTGTGGTTACGTCCCATAATCATTCTGTGTTTATTAATACGACCGCATTCTTTAGGCTGTTTGCCAGGGCTGCCACAACAAAGTAACCACAGACTGGACGCCTTAAACCCTTGACATTTATTTCTCGCTCTCTGTCATAAGATAGTCTTAAGAGATAAGAACTGCCTGGATATCCCAGCAAACCACCCACAGACCCCATACCCTGACTGGCATCGTACTCACAGGCAAGGGTTTTGGAGATGAGGGTAGGATACAGGCTCCAAAAGAAAGGAGATAAATCCTAGGACGATTTAAATAGTTCAGATCTTTCTCCTGCCATGGCTACATTCCAGTCTTGTTTTTCTCCTACCACCAACTGTCCATTCCAGTGAGTAACGGAAGACTATAAAAGTTAATTCCCTTTTAAATTATTCCCGTTGTAAGATTTTCATTAACTGCAAGAGGGAGTGCATAAAGAGCATTTGAAGGCTCCCATGCTTTTCAATCTGTGAATTCTGAAGTTAATTGAAAGAAAACATGGTAATTTCAGATGTGGTAAAGGAAGGGAATAAGGAAACTTTAGATCCTTGAAAGGGGGGCAATTTGAGGCCCTCGTCTCTAGGAGTCTGATTTTTTTCTCCCTTGTGCATTCTGAGATTTCCGTGAGTAGTTAAAAGACAATTAAAAGTGAGAGAAGAGGGCTTCCCTGGTGGCGCAGTGGTTGAGAGTCCGCCTGCCGATGCAGGGGACACGGGTTCGTGCCCCGGTCCGGGAAGGTCCCACATGCCGCGGAACGGCTGGGCCCGTGAGCCATGGCTGCTGAGCCTGTGCGTCCGGAGCCTGTGCTCCGCAACGGGAGAGGCCGCAACAGTGAGAGGCCCACGTACCAAAAAAAAAAAAAAAAAAAGTGAGAGAAGAGAGTGTTGAGAATAAAGAAATCGCTTTGGCCAGGAACTGAGGAAAAGTGCTGCCTAGGCTTTTCACAACAGGCGTTCAGTTTATAGAAACACATCAAGAAAGAATGGAGGTTTAGAAACACAAGTCATATCTAGAAATGGAAAAACAAGAGTCCAGGGGTCTTGAATAAGTAGCATGTCGGGGGGGGGGGGGCGGTGATAAAATCACGTGACATAGGGCAGCGTGTCCTGCGTGGACCTGATGTAAACTAGGCTGTGTTGTAGAGAGACTCGTACACAAACCCATAAGGTAAGGTCTTGCATTTTTTTTTTTTTTTTTTTTTTTTTTTTTTTTTGCGGTACGCAGGCCTCTCACTGTTGTGGCCTCTCCCGTTGCAGAGCACAGGATGCGCAGGCTCAGCGGCCATGGCTCACGGGCCCAGCCGCTCCGCTCCTCTTCTGCTAGGTCCTGACTGCATTCGCTCATCTCTTAAGCAACTCACTCCACCACTCACATCACCATTTTGCCTATATATTCAGACCCCATTTTATTCCACTGCCGTGTAATTTTGCTACCTAGGGAAAAATCATAATTTATACCCCTACTCACTAATGCGCGTGCGCGCACGCGCGCGCGCACACACACACACACACACACACACACACACACACACACCCAGCTTCTACTGTGAAAGCATCTTGGAATTATTGGAATTAGCCCCATTAGGTCATGAAATATATTATGTGTATTCCTCCTGGGATCTATTTGCTGTTGTAGAAATCTTGCCTCATTAATCATAAATGATTTTAATCTATAGGTGTTGGTATTCAATGATGCCAAAACCATAAAATAAAGCTTTAAAAGTTTTCTTTCTTTTTTTATTATTATTTTATTTTTTTAAAATTTTTATGAGAGTGTAGTTGATTTACAATGTAGTGTTAGTTTCTGCTGTACAGCACAGTGAATCAGTTATACATACACATAGATCGCTCCTTTTTAGGTTCTTTTCCCATATAGGCCATTACAGAATATTGAGTAGAGTTCCCTGTGCTCTACAGTAGGTCCTTATTAGTTATCTATTGTATATATAGTAGTGTGTATATGTCAATCCCAATCTCCCAATTTATCCCTCCCCCCTGCCTTACCCCCAGGTAACCATAAGTTTGTTTTCTACATCTGTGACTCTATTTCTGAAACATTTTCTTTCTTGATACATGGTCTGAAGCAGCTGGTGTAGCCCTGGAAGAGTCCGGTACATTATATAAAATTTACAGGACAAAACATTTACACTTGGGACTTTTTAAGGATCTCATTGACACCATCCTCGATAATTGGATGATAATACTTTATATATCATCTGTTATTATTTGCGTGATTTTTGTTTTACCTGAAAATGATTTCGTCTAGGTTTCACATTTCTTATATATCATGCGTCAATTAACTTACATATTATAAAATTTAGTTCCTTTCTGCTGTCCTCTGTAGTCTCTCTTCTAACACCTTCCCTGCTTTTTTGTTATCATTTCTGCATTTTAATTTCCATCAACGGTATTCATACTTTTATATTCTCAAGCCACAGACCTTATATTAGATCTGCATCAGTTATCCTGTTTTCAGTGATTTGGGTGATTCCAAAAGTAAGGTCAGTGAGAATATTTGTACATCTGTATCATTATCGCTGTTTAAACAGCAAAATCGATTATGTTGCTACAACTGAGTTTTTTGTCTCTGCAGTCCACAGTATTTCTACATCTTTGGCAGCAACAAAGTTTAGATGCTGTCCCTCTTTATACCTTCTACTTCATTTGAGAATACATGTAGATGTGCATTTCTAAAATAGTGGGGGGTTTTTCCTTCTCTGACCGCTTTTCCTAAGACAAAAATACCAGTCTTCTGTAGAAAATACTTAGTGTTTTCCAGCTATTTACAAATCCCGTTACAGGTAATAGAGCTGACTCTTTGTCTTTAAAATACTGACTTATCTAAGAAACAGAAACAGACACAGAGAACAGACTTGTGGTTGCCAAGGGGGAGGGGGGAGGGGGAGGGATGGATTGGGAGTTTGGAGTTAGCAGATGCAAACGATTACATATAGGATGGATAAACAACAAGGTCCTACTGTAGAGCACAGGGAACTATATTGAATGCCCTTTGATAAACCATAATGGAAAAGAATATGAAAAAGAGTGTACCTTTGTGTATAACGGAATCACTTTGCTGTACAGAAATTAACACAACATTGTAAATCAACTCTACTTCAATAAAATAAATTTAAAAAAAACAAACCGAAAAATACTGACTTCCTCTTTGACAATAGGTCAGTTATTTTGAATGGAGATTGTCTTAGTCAGCTTGGGCTGCCATAAAAAAATACAATAGACTGGGTGCCTTTAACACCAAACATTTATTTCTCACAGTTCCGGCGGTTGGACATCCCAGATCAAGGTGCTGGCAGGGCTGGGTTCTGGTGAGGACTCTCTTCTGATTGACAGACAGCCACCTTCTCACTGTGTCCTCACGTGAAGGACAGAGAAAGCTTGCTCCCTGGGGCCTCTTCTTACAAGGACACTAATCCCACCCTCATGACCGCACCTAACCCTAATCACCACCCTACCCGCTTCTCCCCTGCCAAGGCCCCATCTCCAAATACCATCCCACTGAGGGCTAGAGCTTCAACGTATGAATTTTTGAGAAGTCACAAAATTCACTCTATAAAGAAGGCTATAAAGACAAACCTTTATAATGATTATCTTTTAAAAATGATCATTGTGTGTCTTTACCGTGTTCTGGGGTTCCACTTGTGCTGTTTACACCAGACCTCCCCAAAACAGCACTTCAAGCTTAACTTGTGTCTTTTTCTTCTCTCCTGTATCAGTCAGCACTCTTCCTTCTTCTAAGTAGCACTGAAACCCTTTATCTGCCGGGAAACCTTTACCTCCACTCTTATTTGTACTGAAATTCAGCTTTTAAAAGTGCAGTTAATCTTAAGGGAGACTTACAGAGGGGAGGAAACTCGTTATGCAAAATGGACAGTCACCCAGCAAAAGAAGACTGGTTTTCACTTTTAATATTTGATGTTGTGTTTATATGACAGTTAGAGGATCTTCTCCCTTTAGTGTGTGTGTGTGTGTGTGTGCGTGTGTGTGGTTTATTTTACTTCCCTAACATGGAATTTACATACATCATCTATGGTTAAACTTTAAAGTTGATTAATATTGGGAATTCCCTGGTGGTCCGGTGGTTAGGACTCCGCTTTCACTGCCGAGGGCCCGGGTTTGATCCCTGGTGGCAGAACTAAGTTCCTGCAGGCCGCGCCGTGCGGCCCCCCCCCCCAAAAAAGTTGATTACTATTAACTTTAAATGTATTCAAAATCACTTCTTGTTTTATCCACATAAACCTGGCATTGATTCCTATTCACATAGATCTGGATGTTACAGAAATAATTATTGTCCTGCCTTAATCATTTCTTCCTCATTTTCACCATCTTATTGTTTCTAGTTTTTCTAGTGATTCGGACAAACCCTTGAATAATGTCCATAAATCTCTATCACCACACGTCACCTTTTCAATGTCCACTGACGTCCTCTGCGAAGAGGGATATCGAGACATATTTCCACTTCTACCTGACACTCTTTCTCCATCCACTTCTCCTCTGGATTAATAGGATGACTGCCCTACCTTGCACTTGTATAACAAATAAATTATGCATGACAGACACCTGCCTCGGTGCTTTATACGTTCACAGTATGTTGAATTGGGATTTAATATTCATCCACTTGTCTGGATGGATTTGGGTTCCCTTTTTCTTTTAAGAAAGGCTCCTTTATGTTTTCCAGGGTCTCCTGTGTTTGGAAATACCTCTCTCTGACATTTACAGTTGAATGGTGGTAGCTCAGGATACAAAATGTTTCCATCTCTGTGACTTGCCCCAGGGTCTTTCAAGCATTGTTACCTTGTAGGTCACTCTATCACTGATAAAAAGTGGCGCATCTGAAATCCCTCATCCCATGATTGAGTTATGCATAAATTCAGCTTGTTTTCTGTCCTGGCCCTGCTATCATTTTTTGATCGAATATATTTTGAATTTGAGTTCTTTATTTCATGTAGCTTAGAATACAGAAATCTAACCTCTGGATCTGACTCCTTTAAGTTTTTCTGCTCTGTTGTTGTCACTGTTCATTTCATTTTTATAACATCATTGTTTTTCTGTCCAACACACTGTAAATCAACTCTACATCAATAAATACTTTTAAAAATAATTTTTTTAAAAGAATGATTTTAAAGAATCTTGGTGACCATGGCAGATGGAAAAATCTTAGAAGTTTAGTGAGATTTAAAGTAGAATAAAATAAAAATATAAGTTGTTAAAAAAACAGAAACAGGGCTTCCCTGGTGGCGCAGTGGTTGAGAGTCCGCCTGCCGATGCAGGGGACGCGGGTTCATGCCCCGGTCCGGGAAGATCCCACATGCCGCGGAGCGGCTGGGCCCGTGAGCCATGGCCGCTGAGCCTGTGCGTCTGGAGCCTGTGCTCCGCAACGGGAGAGGCCGCAGGAGTGAGAGGCCCGTGTACCGCAAAAAACAAAAACAAAAACAAAACCCTGTTCTTCCTGAGGCCTTGCTCTGGCTGATGATGGGGTCTTCTGCTTCTTCATCTTTCACTCCCCTGACCCTCTCTCAGACAAAGGCACCTCTTGTGCCTGATGCAGTGTTCTGGGATGTGACGTAATACTCCAGGGGACTCATCAGCACAGAGAGAGTGATTCCAGGCACCAGTGTTGACGGAGCCCGTTTTAATGAAGGCTCCATAGACCATGTATGTAGGACCTTGGATCGTTCCCTGTCTCATTCGTGTTTCTTTTATGGGTGGAAAACAAACGAGGTATTTCCAGCCAACATAGGGCACTCTGCATTGAGATAGACTGCAGATGGGCACACTGGGAGTGATGACAACATTCATGTTAACAACTTCACGTCTTCCATGACCAACTCTTTCCTAAGAAGGAATTGTTCCTCGGGGAACATGGTATGCGAGCAGAACATAAAGAACGTTGGTAGGAAATATGGAGAGTGGTGACATCTTATTTTCTGTGGTTGACAAACACAAGGCCGGGTCCTCAGCCTAGCCCGTCCATCCATCTTGTGATCAGATTGTCAAGCTCGGGGGTGAGCATGCTGGGAAATAAGTCTATGCTACAAATCATGCCCTTTCTGCCTTTTTACTATTCTCAAGGGTGGCAAAGAGTTTGGAGAACACTTTCAATCACTCTTGTTTCACACGGTGTCTCACTTTTATATTTTGAATGACTTTAGGGGGAAGAAAGGTGGTTAAAAGTTACAAATGTATTCCTAAGAAAACAGTAATAAAGCTTTCAGTAAAAAAAAAAAAAAAAAAGAAATACGTCGGAGTTAACGTGCTGTGCTGTATTTTAATGAGATATTATATAACTCAAAAGAGGGACCATTGATTATCATGTGGCAAAGGTTGTTAGACACTATAGAGCACGTCTTCTGCTTTCTATAATACACATGCCTATGTGGTTAGTCCTGCCACATACTGAGTAGGTGAATGGGCTGTAGGTAGGTGAACAGGCAGCTGACCATAGTGTTTTCATAAAGCATTTGTAAACCTTGTTCTTACTAGTCGTTCAATACGCTCTCACCGCTGATTTTCTCTGAAATCCACCTTATCCGAGGGATAAGTGACATCCATCCCTGTTTACATAAAATAGTGGAAAAATCCACACACGTTTTATGTTATTTCATTTTTTTCACACCTTTATTGGAGTATAATTGCTTTACAATGGTGTGTTAGTTTCTGCTGTATAACAAAGTGAATCAACTATACGTATACATATGTCCCCATATCCCCTCCCTCTTGCGTCTCCCTCCCACCCTCCCTATCCCACCCCTCTAGGTAGTCAAAAAACACCGAGCTGATCTCCCTATGCTATGCAGCTGCTTCCCACTAGCTATCTCTTTTACATTCGGTAGTGTATCTATGTCCATGCCACTCTCTCACTTCGTCCCAGCCTTGCCTTCGCCCACTGTGTTCTCAAGTCCATTCTCTACATCTGCATCTTTATTCTTGCCCTGCCCCTAGGTTCATCAGTACCGTTTTTTTAGATTCCTTATATATGCATTAGCATACGGTACTTGTTTTTCTCTTTCTGACTTACTTCACTCTGTATGACAGACTCTAGATCCATCCGCCTCGCTACAAATAACTCAGTTTTGTTTCTTTTTCTGGCTGAGTAATATTCCATTGTATATATGTGCCACACCTTCTTTATCCATTCATCTGTCTATGGACACTTAGGTTGCTTCCATGTCCTGGCTACTGTAAAGAGAGCTGCAATGAACATTTTGGTACATGACTCTTTTTGAATTATGGTTTTCTCAGGGTATATGCCCAGTATCCAAACCCATTTTTTTCAGCAGAAAATTCCGAGGAAAATGTACATGTCAATTATACAAATGGCCTCTTATCAAAATTGTAATAGGTGTAGGTATACACGCTCACATAGAGTGGTGATGGATGGTCCACTGTTCATTATTAAGATAATACAGGCGGAAGAGTTAAGTGTTGGGAGCTAGGGTTCTCATAGTGGAAGGAGAAGTTCAATGGTAGGAACATAAGATCCATATGGGAATGGCTTGAAATTGAAGATACCATTGTGAAATAATGATTTCTGAAGTGCGCGTATGCAAGTATATGTGCATATGTGCTTGCGTGGGTGTGTGTAACCGTGGGCATGTGGAGACTAGTGCCTACAGACATACATTGCCTATGTCTGTTCACTCAGAGAGCCAAGGAGCAGGACCCCCAGTAGCAATGAGCCAACCTTGTGCCCAGACGTTACTTTCTTTCTTTCTTTCTTTCTTTACTTTTTGCGGTACGCCGGCCTCTCACTGCTGTGGCCTCTCCCGTTGCGGAGCACAGGCTCCGGACGCGCAGGCGCAGCGGCCATGGCTCATGGGCGCAGCCGCTCCGCGGCACGTGGGATCTTCCCAGACCGGGGCACGAACCCGTGTCCCCTGCATCGGCAGGCGGACTCTCAACCACTGCGCCACCGGGGAAGCCCCAGACATTACTTTCTAATACTATCAATCCTCACTCAAGGAACCAGATCTGACAGGTACAGCTGATTGCATGGCCGGGAGATGTTCAGATGAACCTGGAATATCTCCAACGGCCAAGACGTAAGAAAGTGCTCAAAAATAGTAGAAGAACGTCTCAGGAGGACATAGAAGCTGTAATAAAGGAGCCCCATCTGGGGGGATTTGAGCACCAAAGAAAACGAGTATAGCACTAGAGTATGAACACTTGAAAAAAGTAGCAATGTTTGTATGTATGACTGTGTGTGTGTATATATAGACACAGTCATATTTACGTGCCTGCATATATCCATGTATAATGTGTGTATGTACAGTTGTGTAAAAAACGTGTGTGTGTGTGTGTGTGAAGCATCCATCATTCAGCATCTGTTCTGGGGCTGCATTTTGCGTGCATATATCCATGTATAATGTGTGTATGTACAGTTGTGTAAAAAACGTGTGTGTGTGTGTGTGTGTGAAGCATCCATCATTCAGCATCTGTTCTGGGGCTGCATTTGCAACAGGGTCAAGATAGGCAAGGCTTATCCCACTCCTGGGCATATATCAGAAGAAAACCATAATTCGAAAAGATACACGTACCCTAATGCTCACAGGAGTGCTATTCACAATAGCCAGGACATGGAAGCAACCTAAATGTCCTTCGACAGATAAAGGGATAAAGAAGATGTGGCACATATATACAATGGAATATTACTCAGCCATAAAAAAGAATGAAATAATGCCATTTGCAGCAACGTAGATGGAGCTAGAGATTATCATGTAAGTGAAGTAAGTCAGAAAGAGAAAGACAGATATCATGTGATGCCCCTTATATGTGGAATCTAAAATATAACACGGGTGAACTTATCTGCAAAAGAGAAACAGACTCACAGACAGAGAACAGACTTGTGGTTGCCAAGGGAGAGGGGAGGGACAAATTAGGAACTTGGGATTAACAGATATAAACTACTATATATAAAATAGATAAATAACAAGGCCCTACTGTAGAGCACAGGGAACCACATTCAATATCCTGTGATAAATCATCATGGAAAAGAATATATATACATAAATATATATTTAACTGAATCACTTTGCTGTGTGCCAGAAATTCACACAACATTGTAAATCAACTTGAAAAAAATATATTTAAAGAAAGGTAAGCGAGGCTTGTGCCCTTATGGGTGGCATTCTTGTGGATTTTAACCATAAAATGCACAAGAAAATAAAGAAAAGCTTAAACGTGTAACTTGACAAAGTCATAAATTTTGCCAAGCACAGAGAGGGTTTGCTTAGAGAGGGATGCGTGAGGTCTAATTTAAATAGGATAGACACGCGAAGGCTTTGGGAAGTAATTTATGTTGAGGCTTGAGTCAGGAAGAGGAGGCAACCTTTTGAAGGTGAGAGAAGTGTTGGAAAGAGCACGGAACCTGTGCAAGGGCTCCGTGGAGTCGCTGAACAAGGCTGGTTCTAGAAACACAAATACAATGAGTGTGGCTTGGCTGGGAGATGCAGAGAGAATGGAAGAAGATGACATAAAAGAAGAACCAGCTCGTGTAGGACCAAAAGGAGCTTGATCATCACAGAAATCAGAAACCTTTGCTGGATTTTCTGCAGAGAGAACAGTAATCAGGTTCACATTTTTACCTTTTCACAATTTGAGAGGCAATTTTTATCTTTTTTTTTTTTGGATGTGGACCATTTTTTAAAGTCTTTATTGAATTTGTTACAGTATTGCTTCTGTTTTATGTTTTGCTTTTTTGGCCATGAGGCACGTGGGCTCTTAGCTCCCCGACCAGTGATCGAACCTGCACCTCCTGCATTGGAAGGCGAAGTTTTAACCAATGGACTGCCAGGGAAGTCCCGGCAATTTTTATTTTTCACATAAGGCAAGTAACATGTGATCTATTGATATGTTATTTTGTCATTAGTATCCTTAACATCTGTGAAGCAGACTCCTCACATGACATACATAGGTTTGAATTTTCAAGGTACAATGTAACGTCAGTTACTGAAAATATACTATGACAACTAATCAGAAATATACAAAATTACTTACATTATAAAAGAGTTAGGGCTTCCCTGGTGGTGCAGTAGTTAAGAATCCACCTGCCAATGCAGGGGACACAGGTTCGAGCCCTGGTCCGGGAAGATCCCACATGCCACGGAGCAACTAAGCCCGTGCACCACAACAACTGAGCCCGCGTGCCACAACTGCTGAAGCCCGCGTGCCTAGAGCCCATGCTCCACAACAAGGGAAGCCATGGCAATGAGAAGCCCGCGAACCGCAACCAAGGGTAGCCCCCGCTCGCCGCAGCTAGAGAAAGCCCGCGCGCAGCAATGAAGACCCAACACAACCAAAAATAAATAAAATAAATAAAAATTTTAAAAAAGAGTTAGCATGTAAAGGAGTCTTATTAAAGGCATAACTGATCAATGCTTTTTGTTAACAAATGACCCACGCTTGAACAATTTTGTTCAGAAATTAGCTTCTGCTATAGTATATAAAACCGTAATAATGATCTCTGCAAAAGTCGGACGCTCAGGAAAAGAGAATCTGTTTCTCAGTATTTATTCAGATACTTGGACGATTCAAACGCGTTATCTATCGTTTCTTCCTTGACAATAGATGCCCTGAGGGGCTAGCTTAACTCTTAGCCAAACAATGTATCCCTCAAGACAAGCAAAGAATTGTCATATTTCATCCTAAGCTGGAGATTTAAGATGGTACATACATGCTTATCAGCCAGTCTTCTTGCCTTCTCTCCCTGGGAATCCACATTTACAAGGTGTTATACACAAGGAAATCTCCGTAGATCAAGTAATTACCGTTTCTTTTCATTCGTAACTAAAGGTACCTACAGCAATAATTACAGAGATCTATTTCAGAGGAAAAACCATTATTTGCGTGGCTCGTTGGCTCTTTATCCACGATGGATTTAAGCAACCCAGCTAGCATCAACTCTGTCATTTGTAGAGGAAAGTGAGTACAACTTGGAAAAATAAGAAAAGAAACCACTATGGAAACTAAGATGGAAAACTGAGAACTTTTATACCTTGTTCAGAAGCAGTAGAAAATTATTCCATTTTTAGATTTCTTAGTCACGAGAAATAAGCAAATCGATTTTTCCGACAGCAGCACAGCCTGTAATCATTTGTTAGGGAACAACACCGAAGTCCTCGTGATTGCAACAGAATAGCACCTAAACTTTATCTCTCCTCATCTGCTATCAATTCCTGTTCCGTTTGAAGTTTGCAAACATTATAGACGGAGACCCCGACCCATTTTCTCTCGGAAGCAGAGGTGTTTGAGAAGTCCCATTTCTGGGACTTCTAAAAATAAACGTCCAGAGTCCCCACATTGTGTTTAGAGAGATGAAACTTCAACCTTGATGGGGCAATGGTTAGATTCCTGAGGTACAAGATATAATTCTGATGAAGGTACATGCTTGAGCAAAAGTCTATCATAAACAGAGGTGGGCAGTAAATGTTAAGTCACTGCATCTGTATTGGTTTTAACCTATCTTTCATGGACAGTATATAAAATTCTAAGCTAAAGATATGTCTTCTGAAATTGTGAAGGGATCACGTGTCTGTCTTCTGCTTTCAATATCTCAGCAGTTCTCCTTATACAGAATGCTTTCCCCACTCTTGTCTGTAGATATTTAGACGTTCCTCAACTTTTTTTTTTTTTTTTTTTTTTTTTTTTTCTGCGGTATGCGGGCCTCTCACTGCTGTGGCCTCTCGCGTTGCGGAGCACAGGCTCCGGACGCGCAGGCTCAGCGGCCATGGCTCACGGGCCCAGCCACTCCGCAGCACGCGGGATCTTCCCGGACCGGGGCATGAACCCGTGTCCCCTGCATCGGCAGCCGGACTCTCAACCACTGCGCCACCAGGGAAGCCCGTTCCTCAACTTTTGAACTCTTCAGTATATTTAGTATTTAATAAAGGTCTTCTTCCCCACCTCCCTCTTTCTCCATCTCTGTCTCACTATTTTTTTCCTCCCTCCCCTTCTCCCTCTAAAAATTCAATCTTAAAATTTAACATTTTTTTTTTCTGGACACAGAAAGTTTTTCTCCTCCTAATCTTTCATTAATATTTTCTGCACTTGTTTTCTCTAGTAAGACAGATATTTGACCTCCTGAATCTGCCTTCTTTCTCTTATCATCTTCCCCAACTTTTTATTTTTTACTTTTTTAAAATTAATTAATTAATTAGTTTGTTTATGGGGCTGCATTGGGTCTTTGTTGCTGAGCGCGGGCTTTCTCTAGTTGCGGCGAGCGGGGGCTGCTCTTCATTGCGGTGCACTCTCATTGTGGTGGCTTCTCTTGCTGTGGAGCATGGGCTCTAGGTGCACGGGCTTCAGTAGTTGTGGCTCGTGGGCTCAGTAGTTGTGGCTCGCGGGCTCTAGAGCGCAGGCTTAGTAGTTGTGGCTCATGAGCTTAGTTGCTCTGTGGCATGTGGGATCTTCCCGGACCAGGGCTCGAACTTGTGTCTGCTGCATTGGCAGGCAGATTCTTAACCACTGCACCACCAGGGAAGCCTACTCGGTTTTTATTAACTATACATGTAGATGGAATAATGCTAAAAAGTCTCTTTACACACCCAGATTTCAAACACAATGGATATGTATAATCTAACAATTTCCTATGTTGGAATATAAAAATAATGTTTCATATGATTAAAATTATTTAAAAATTATTGAAAGCTTCTTTGTCAAATCACAATATGATTTCAAAATTGGAGTCTACAATGAAATCAGTATTGTATGGTCAAAACACTCGTTCAGTTTACACCTTAAATACTCGTTTTACACATTCGAATGTAATTCTAGTTAGAAAGAAAGAAAAACAAATGAATACTTATTAGAGGTTCAAATGTATTGACATTTTACTTCTAATACTAGTAAAGTATGTCAAAACAGTAAAAGCTGTACACAAAAGTAAAACTTTTATTTTGCTTTCTGTCTCTGGAAAATGACCACATTCTATTTAAAATCAAACATTTGTTAAATTTAGTGTTTTGTTCTACAAGAGGGTGTTTTGTTTGGGGAGTAGTGTTTAATGTGAGTTTGCAGATGATAGGCAGATGGGTAGATGGGTAGATGGATGGGTGGATGAGTGGGTAGAGGTAGATAGATAAATAGACATTTATTTATTTTAAAATATTCAAGGTAAGCTAACGTCAGATAATGACATAAATATATACAAAGAGATCCATTAAGGTTTTTATTATGCTTCATACATTTCCCACAATTGTAACAAAGCTAAATGCAAAATTACTGTAGAAGAGGTTCACACTTTTTGTATTATTTATAAAAGTATGGGGACAACATACAAACCAGTTAGGAAACTCTCCGCAAGAGGCCAGCCATTCACGCAGTGTTTTTCTAAGTAACATTTCTTTTCCTTCAGCGCCTCCAATTTCTCTTCTCTGTATCTCCTTTTGCCTCTGGAGTATTGGTGTCACACGGCAGCAGGTTTTCCCAGAACCTTGTGATAAACCAAAGCGTTTTTCTCTGCCGCTCTAATTAATCATGCTTACACCTGGAATAATCATGGCCCTATTTACTGAGCATATGAGAAAATCCCGTCATAATTAATATCAGAGGCTGTGTTCCATTTGCATCGTCCACCTTGCTGCAGACAAATGAGCGCATGGGAAGAGAAAGGAAGGTTAAGGTGGACCCTTCAGTTTGCCTGTGTTCCATTTCTGAGTATTTGAAAGATGAAACATGTTTGCTATCACAGTGTTTCTTACATGCAGCCTATCGTCTCCTGAACAGAAGTGAACCCAGCTGGCAGACAAAAATAGGGGCATCATCTAGCATTTCTTAAACATGTTTCTTAGAACCCCTGCCCTAACGTGACCCACGTCCAGGGTATGAAGACTTCAGAAACTTACTGCTGTGTCGTAAATTTCTTTGGATATCATCATCAATGTCTCTCCACTCGTAGAGCCATTGGAAGATGTCTTACTTTTTGGACGTGGACCTACTTTCTAAGCTTCTGCAGGACCCTGCCCCTCTTCTGCAGAAGGTGCTGGCTTATGCGAATAAAACTGCATCACGTCCCGTTAAGTTTGTATCTCCAGTTATCACCAAATATATTTTTGTATACCTGTATCTCAGGCACTAGTTGGAATGCACGTAAATGAAGAGGGAGTTTGGTGTTTCTTGGAAATTCAAATTTAACTGTCCACCCTCTATTTTATGAAACACTCTAAATTGCATATGAGATAGAAAAGAAGTAATAATGTATTCTGATACAGAATATCAGCTTATAGACAGAGCTCTAGATATTTAATATGTGGTTTAATGCATTACCTTTTTGTTGCTAAAACGTTTTTCATGTATTTGAGTGTTTCCCTTCATTCTGGACGTGACTTCTACCTCTCTGCACATCTCTGTCTACATAAAAATAAAACGTAAAAATATTAATGAGTGTACATACATGCATATATGTGTATAATTATATTATGTATTATATATGTGTATATATAGTATATATAGATACATGTCTATATATTACTTATATGAAATGACCATATTTGTAACTTAACAAATGGTTAGATATTGCCTATGTCAGCAACTTATATTTCATGTGATACAAAATACTATAGATATGTATGTCCACATATCCATGTGTCTGTGACCTATCCATCCCCCCATGTATCCATTCATCCATCCACATCCGTCTCTTTTATATGTTTCCCTATATCTTTTGATTCCTTCCCACAGGTGTTGACCCCAAAGACCACTCGTAACTAGCACCGGCAACCCAGAATCTGCAGCCCAGAGAAATTAACCTATACCCCATCCCAAATGCAAGGGACACCACATGTTTACATGATCCATGACCACTGTCTGCGTGCCCTGCTCAAACAGGATTTATTCATTCATGTCTCAGTTCCTTTGTTGACTTATCAAGCATGGCTGAGCACCTCCTGTTTGCCACACTATGTAGGTGGTATTGAAGATATAAGGAGCCTGTTCTTTACACTCAGAGACCTCCCAAGCTAGAAGATGGTGAGGAAAAAAATACCAAGTATTGTAATGGGCGGTTTCATAGAAGTTTTGGAAATGACCTTCTAGAGGCAGCAAGAAGGATGGCATAAACGGACTCCTTGAACTTTCATGTTTGCTCAGGAGTCTTGAACAGACACATTTGATTAACTAGACCTCCTGCTCTTTTATTTTAAGAAAAGAAGGAAATTAGGGAACTTCCCTGGCGCTCCAGTGGCTAAGGACTCGGCACTTCCAGGGCAGGGGTCAGAGGTTCGATCCCCAGTTGGGGAACTAAGATCCCACATGCTGCACGGTGTGGCCAAAAAAAAAAAGGAAATTAGAATGAGAAGGAGCGGGGAGTGAGAAAAGACAGAGAAGGGAAAGGAAGCAGGTGGTGTGAGGACAAATAGATAGATGAAAGTAAAAATCCTCCAGAATATTTAATTCAACTCCAGTGTCATTTTAAGCGGATAACTAGCTTTTTCATCACTTTGCATCTCTATTTGTCCCTCTGACCCCTGAGCTGGGTATTTTATTCATAACTCACTGTGAATGAGTAGTATATAAAACAAAAGAATTTAACCTTCTGAAATGAGTCTTATTATATAGAATCATGTAGTATTCTTTTACAATCCGTTATTTAAAAATCAGGTCCCGTTTTCTGAAATTGATTTTGTGTGTTCTTTAAAAATGTCGTATTTTCATAAAATGTATATTTTAATCCATAAACAAGTGACTTGGTCTCTGACCCGCGTCCTCCCCGCCCCCAAAAATGTACTTGGCACAAAAGAAGGTTTTGCCCCAACACAACACTACATATATATTTTTTTTCCTGTGACGCATTAGGAAAGAATAACTAGGACGCCACACACGTGAATAATGTGTATCTTTACGTGGCACTTGAAGGGGCCTCAGTGGTACGTGATGATTGTGTGTGTTTCTCAGAACAGCTCCCACTCACAATACACAAGCACGTAGCAAGTTTTTTAAAAAAATTTGCATAACACTCTTCACATCGCCTTTCGTTTGATATTGATGGAAATGATACTCAGAAATTATAGCACTTAAAAGGTGCAGGGGTTCTCCCTCTTGATCCGGAGGATAAGTTTTTTCACTTTCTTCGACTTTAAATTGGATGGACACTCATGGAAAGCATGCATAAAATCCACTCTACTCTGAATTTACATCAGAAGGATAGTTTCTATATTCGTGCTGTAGTTCATTTACTTGGTATGGAGCACGTGGTTAACCTTTTCAGAATTATAACATCAATTCTTTGAGTATATTTTGGAGAGGAATGAGAGGAAGATGTTTCTGTTAAAGGGGAAAGAATGTCTGTAGGAGGAAAGGATTTCTTTATAAGTTCTTAGAATGACTAACCATCTTGTTTGAAATGTACGTAATTTCCAGCTAAAAAATAGACAGTATTCAAGAAAATGTATAAACCAACAGTTGGCTAAGAAATGTCAAAGTGTGGCCATGAATTAACTCACATTTTGAAATTATTTTGCCCTCGTGTTCATTCTCACTTTGGTTCTATCTTACATCATGTACCTTTATTTTCAAGTTACTTTTCTTTAAAAATGCTGTGTTCCCAGACAGAACAGACTTGTGGTTGCCACGGGGGAGGGGGCGGTGGGAGAGGGAGGGATGGATTAGGAGTTTGGGATTAGCAGATCCCAAATTTGGATTCGCAGATGCAAATTATTATGTATAGAATGGATCAACAACAAGGTCCCCCTGTAGAGCACGGGAAACTGTATTCAGTATCCCGTGATAAACCATCATGGAAAAGAAAAAAAAAAAGCTGTGTTCCAGCCATTTTCGAAATTTGACTGTTACCAAAACAAGCCCAGAAAGTGTAATTTCTTTAGCTAGTAAATGAAGACAATATAATCTGTTCTGCTTATTTTCATCAGAAAAGGAATATACACACATATATATTATATATAATACGTAGGCACATGTATACATGGGCATACTATAAATACACATATATATTTAAAGGAAATTTTAAAACCAGGAATATATATGCACATGCAAGTTACTTTTATTCCTTGTTTTAATTTAAAATAAATCCCAACTATGGCATGTCCTAGTATATGCAGATGTTCCAGTTTTGAGTAATATTTCTTTCTGTGGTAGGACGAGAAGCAGGAATCATTTTTATGTACAAATATACAGTCTGATTTCACTTAAAATGGACCTAGTTTGTTTAATAGGCATCACAGACGGTACCTCGTGAAGGAAGGGGATCTTATTTGCTGCCTATAGAATCTGAGGCTGTTTGGTGTGGGGAGAAACCACAGTTCTGAGTTTGTAGAAACAGTATAAGAAAATAGGTGATAGTCAACACATTGTAAGATAGCTAGTGGATATATATATATTTTTTTAATGAAAAATGTTTTACCTGATGGTGGACTCACGCACGTATCTGTGGGAAATATTGACTCATTTTCGGATTTCCAGACTTTTTCCATAATGGGGCAGAAAGTCAATATTATCAGTTTTGTGAGCCATATGGTATCTGTCTCAACCACTCACCTCAGCTTTTGTAGCATGAAACCAACCACAGAAAATACACAAACAAATGGGTATGGCTGTGTCTCAATAAAACTTTATTTATAAAAGCAGTTGGCAACAGGTGGGCCGTAGTTGTCTGGCCCCTGATCTAGATAGTTGTGGCCATTATTACAGCCTGTGGTTGAAACTGTGATGACACCTCCCCAGAGATTCAGTACCAAGACTACATCAGCCTGACCTTGATTTCCTCCAGGCAGTGCTTGCGCATGGAAGGTTGTAGACCAGTAAATAACTTCATAGTTACATTCAGGCACCTTGGAATAATCTATTTCCTCAAAAATCAGATGACTCTTCTGGGTAAACAGGCTTCTTCTCAGTTTAATTGATCGTTCAAAGGGGTGAACTGTCTTGTTTATCACATCAACTCTTTACTCACCAAGACTCATTCCAAAAAAAATAAAAATGAAAGAATATTAAAAAAAAATTTTAAAAAGACTCATTCCAAAGCCCTCCGATGCAAACCAGCCCCAAACAATTGTACACAACCTTTGCCCACATTCAGACACCCACATCCAAAGCTGCAGAATTCAGACCTCCAAATGCTATTGATATTTTCTGTTGATGCCCTGTTTAAAAATATTCCCCAGACTCTCTCTGCTGGGCTTGATCCACACGTTATTCTGAGCATCCTCTTTTCAGGACTAGATGTCGGCACGGAGAATAAATATTTGTTCCAAATGAAGTTTTGTAGTTTTCATAGTTTCCCATAGCTCCAGGGAGACAGCTAGTCTTCTGCCTTTAGGGGGAAAAAGTCAGAAAAAGGGGCCTGTATTCCAGCCCTTGTCTTCTGAAGAAATGTTCAGTTTACTGGTTGTTCCAAATCAGAAGAACAGAGGCTTCTCTGGGGTTCTTGCCATCGTCTGAGCTGGATTCATAATGAATAACTTTTCTGAGTGCATTTTAATTGCAAAGCATTCATGGCCTATCCTTGCCGAATTCCTTTGAGGAAAGATTTCCATGTTTCGTAATGAGGCTTAGAGTAGCAGAAATGGGCACCCTACAGCTCCACTTGGTCCACCACTTATATTTGTAAATAAAGTTTTATCGAAACACAGACATTTGTTCACAGATTGTCTAAGGCTGCTTCCATGCTACACTGGCAGAGGTGACAGGCATGACAGAAGAGCTGAAAGTGGCCTGAAAAGCTGAAAATATTCACTTCTACAGAAGAGAGGTGGCTGACCCCTGGCCTACAGAAGTTACCTCGCTTACCAAAACCTGGGACAGCTAAGAAGTTCATGACGCTAATCTTCACTCTTTGAAATGCCCTTGGTCTCTCCCCTTCTCCCCAACTCCTAGTAATGTCTGGTGTATGAACGGTTTGCAGAATAGCATATTTTTAGCACCTTATTAAAATGGTTCTGTTTCACCATTTCCAAATCTTCCTACATTTTGTTATTACAAGTTAAGAATTTGTCTCTAAATTCTGTTAACTTTGGACATGAAATAAGTTGTATCCCACTGCCATAAATGATAACCTCTCTTTTTTTTTTTATGGCGTGTCAAGTTTTTCCTAAAGACACGTGGGTGTTGAGTGGCGTGCAGGAAATGGATGAGAATGGAAATTTCATGTCAACTGTTTCTCAAGGCCACCACGCTAGAAATAAAGATAGATTTTAAACTGATATCAGTTCACCAGTTCTATTCACGGAATTTTCTAAGATCCTGTATAGACGAAAATAGAACATACAATGTAAGGTGTATGCACCTCCCTGAAAATACTCAAAAGTACATGTGCAGCTTTTTAAAAGGAAAGCAAACTGTGAGATCTTAACAAAGTCACACTTCCCCTCATTTGCTGGGGTATCTTCCACCCCACAATCCCTAAATAAATGCCTATTTCTGTACACTGGGAGTCACTGTTCTCTGCTTCTCCGAAACTCATAAAGAAAATCCTATATAATTTTAAATATAGTTACAAAGCTCGTGCTTTTAAAGGGCACATTATTATCCATATCATAAGTTTCATATAATCCATATAATTTTTCCAGAAATACCCCAAATTTCTAAGGACAGAACTTGCACCACGTAATAAAATACCGTATACCGTTTCATCAGTGAATTGCAACATTATAATAATAAATTTTTCTTATCGAACATAGATTAAAAGAATGCAACTTGAAATGAATACAGAGTTAACTGTTCTCAAAGCAGGTGCTATGTTTTTAATACAAGAGGACACCGTACATTTAGAGATTTATTTGAAAATTAGATTTTTGCCGTGGATGACCTTGTATTAATCTAATTCCTTTGCTACTTCTGTTTTCTGGCATCTAAAAGTGGTGGAATTTCTTTGGCAGCCACTGTACTTCCTGCCGTGAAGCTGACTGTGGCTTCTACCCTAAACAGGCCTCATCTCATCGAAAATATACTGAAAATTCCCCTTGAGAAACAGATTCCTGTTTTCTTCTCAGCAGCACAGGCCGGCTCTTCAAACAGCCTTTAACATGGGCAAGGACACACTGCTTTGATCACCTCTAAATGTATCTACTTCCTTTTTAAGTGTCTGACGTCCTGATTTGATCTCTTCTAAATTTATCTACGTCCCTTTTCTAAAGCATCTGGACCGTTTGATCCAGGTTCAACCATCAGGGCTTTGAGTTTATGGTTGGTATGGGGTATCATGTAGGGCACCCCTAACTCAGAAGGAAAAACCTCCATGGATTCCCCGGCAGTACGCTCAAAATATATTCCTAATTGCTAAAGGAAATATGTTATCCAAATTCAGCTGAGAAGAAAGGAGAAAAGCTCGCTTAGAAGCAGACCACCAGAGACAACTACTGCTAACATCTTACGGAAAGGAGGCTTCATTCCAGGCTCTCTGTGTATCCTCCCCGGCTGATAGGGTAGAGCGATTGCATAAATAGCCCTGAGAGTTTCTGATGGTTTTCCATTTCTTCTCCTCCAAGTGTTTCTCCATCTTTTGAAGGGGAGCTGAGTCCGTGACTGGCATTGGGCAATAGGATATCTGCAGACACGTGACATTAACGCTGAGTTGGACAGGCCCTTCTGTGCTTTCGCACGTCCCCCGGATGCCACTGCCGCCCGGCCTCGCGTCCTGGATCAGAGCTCAGCTCTCCCGGCTGAGGCCACGCTAGACCCGCCAGCCACCGGACAGCCTACCAGCCAGCCTCACACGCAAGAGGGAATCTGACCCAGATCCACTCAGTCTGGCCAGGATGAGCAGAACGCATACAAATGCCCATGGTTGTTGAATGAAGTCACTAAATTTGGGGGAATTTGTTTTGGAGCAATTGCTAAGAGATCCCGTTCCGCTAATACTGCATGGAATACCTTGTGTACAAGTTTATACCCTACATATCCACTGAAATGTTCCTTCATACCCACCAAAATGTGACTTAAATTTCTCTGTGTATAAAACGTGATCATAACAAACCCGTTTCCCAGTGTGGGATATGTAGGTTTCTCAGGATACTCTCACAGATACAAAACGAAAGTAAAGACTTGCTTCCCCTGATACGTTGCTGTGCACGTGTGTGCACGTGCACACATGTAGAAACAAATCTATACCTACACGCTGAGAAAAGCCTACATAATTAGTAGCCAAAACACTTGTTTCCCTGAGCTCTTCAAAAGCTGTTACTCCAGTGTGTTCTGTCTTTGCGATGACAGAAAACTATCGTTATTCCTATCTTTGTTCCTTGTATATTATACATTTCTGTGGCTCCTACTAAGATGTTATTTTTATCACAGGTCTTGAGCGAATCGATTACAGTGTTCCTTGGTGTGCTTTTCATGTTTCTTCTGTTTCAGAATCACTGAGTTTCTTGTATCTCTAGTTTATCATTTTTAGCCAAGTTTTTAAAAATAGACTTTATTTCTTCAAATGTATATGTTTTCTTTCTCCTTTTCACTGTCCCCTTCCTTTCAGACTCCAAACATGGGTATACTTAGGCCCTGGATACTGTCCCATAACCCACTGTTACTATTTGTTATGTTTAAAATGTTCACTCATGTGTATCACAGGTTCACAAGTCGTTTCTTCTGCAGTGTTTCATTGGCTTTTAATCCCATCCAGTATTTTTTTTCATCTTTCATTTCAGATATTACATATTTCCTTTCTGGGTCTGATCATTTGTCTCTTTTTTGTATGATTCACATCTCCTCCCAACATCATCAACCTTCTGGTTCCAGCTGGTCTGGGGTCTACCTGCTGTGGTCAGCACGTACTTAGTTAACTTCTTTCACCTGGTGGGGTTTCAGTGTCTGCAAAGCAGCTCAAAGGACGTGGTTCAGAATATCATCTGCAGCCCTTGAGGAGGAACTAAGGGTCCTTGGCTTTGTTTAATGGTTAAACTATTACTATTTTGTCTTGCTTGACTGTCTTCCTTTCTCTCTGCGTTTTCTCACTTCTCAGATTAAATGCATTCTGTGAAACTCAGGGAAGGCCGCGAAGGCTACAGTTTTCTACAGACAAGAGTCAGGTGGAGGGCGTGGGGAGGGGGGTCTTTCCCAGGAAGGTCCCGAAGGGTCCTGCTTGGGCACAGGAGAGTACACCCAGTCCTAGGAACTCCATCCTGTTTGGTAGCAGAAGTGTGGGTATTGAAGGTAATTTGGACTGTTACGTAGAAGTTTTATTCTGATCCCAATATTTTGGGGGGGCAGGTGATTTTGATTAGCTAACAGACATATAGAAAAGGCTGCTTTTTGCTGGGAATTTCCTGAATGATACAGATTGGTTTCTAAGGTTGCTAGTTCAATTGGACCCTTTTCTGTGAATCTAGGGAAGTTGAGTTCCTTCAAATTGTGGTTTGTTTTTTTTTTTTAATTATGTTATTTATATTTATTTTTGGCTGCGTTGGGTCTTCGTTGCTGTACATGGGCTTCTCATTGAGGTGTCTTCTCTTGTTGCGGAGCACGGGCTCTAGGTGCACGGGCTTCAGTAGTTGTGGCCCTTGGGCTCAGTAGTTGCGGCTCACGGGCTTAGTTGCTCCGCAGCATGTGGGACCTTCCTGGACCAGGGTTCGAACCCGTGTCCCCTGCATTGGCAGGCGGATTCTTAACCACTGTGCCACCAGGGAAGCACCCCAAATTGTGGTTTTTAATTGGAGGGGGGAGAAACAATTGAGGGTAGGATTGTGTGTTCTTCAGTATTTTTTTTTTTTTTTTTTCTGGCCAGGTTCTAAAAGTCCCTTTCTTTCTTTGATTTCCCTTTACCCCCGTGCGCAAAAGATAGCCCTTCACTCCTTTTTTCAGCTGACTTCTTCCCAAGAATTGATGCTTTTTCAAGACTTAAACCGTGTAAATCTTCCACCTCCACCCCTGTAACCAGAAGTGTGATATTTGAGACCCTTTATGGATGTTTTCACAGTTGGTGTGGATTTTTTATGTTTAGGAGGACATTAGGTCAATCTTTGCTTCTTCTGTTCTCGTTTCCTTGCATTGTGTCTAGAACCCCTAGTTCTCTGCAAACTATATTTTTGGAGATATTATGGGAGCTTAAGAAATAGATCTTTGGGATATTCTTTTCTGGGTTTGTTTGGGGTGTTTTTTTGCATTTTTCTTCTTACAGGTGGTTTGAAGTTTATACCCTTCTCTCACGTGGTTAAGTGGCAGGCATGGGTTTTGGTGAATTTTATTTGGGGTTTTTATTTGGGCTATTCTTTTTAGACTCTACATTTTTTTGGAGGCCGAGTTCAGAGATATAGATTTAGATGATCATCATTACATTGGTTTCCTCCAATTACTTTTTTAAAACCTAGTTTTAAAACCTAGTTTTACCCAGTTGGGTAACCTATAAAGCATATCTATTTCAGTGTTGCTTTGTGACTACAGAAATGCTTCCATTAGCTCTGTCAGATATTCGATGTTCTCAGAAATCCTTCAGTTATAATCATTCGACTTCTGAGTAATGTGCCTTGTTGGGATGTCCGATTTTTTTACCTTCGTAATAGCTGAAAACTGATACAACTGCAACTAACCTATGCTACAGATAATAGTTATCTATTAACAGAATATTTCCTGTGTGCTTTTCTTACAACTGAATAATGAAACGCATCCATGTTTAACAGTCCTGCAAAACAGACTTATCAAATATTCATTTTCTCATAGTGATGAATTGGCAAAACTTCTAAACATTTTGCTAAATTTCTAACATTTTACTGTTGCAGTTTTCTCTCTACCCTATTTGAACTGAACATTTTTGAACCACAGGGACTTTTCCATTCAAACATTGATCATTAAGGGATGTAATGTATAATGATTTCTGAGGCGTCTTAAGTGTCCACAGATGCATGTCCTTTGCAATTCAGAAAGGACCCCACTGAGTATGATATTCTGAATGATACTGCGACCATTTCATCTCCCTGTCTCTCAGTTCACATGTACGCCCTGCAAACAACCTCTATTGTTAGGGACTTTTAAATGGTTATGAAAACCGAACATATTTAAGACACACATCCTGCATTCAGAATTAAAAATAACATATCACGTTTTTTTCCATGGGCTTTTGGAGAGAGTTGCTGAACTGGTGGAAAAGTTCAAACATTCAAGAACTCCTTCCATCCAGTGTCAGTAATTTGCATGGTTACGTATAATGGCTTTTTGGCAATATTTGTATAAGGCAAATAGGAATACAGTTTCGGATTGCTAGCTGGGTTAATGTCTTCTGGGTGTTCCCCGCAGAGAGCCAAAGGCAAGCGTGTTAAGCACTGTTTCTATTTAAGGAGGTATCTGAACGCCCTGCATCTCCTACTGCACTTCCAAATGAAATGATTTTATAACCTTTAGAAAAGGTTTTGCTTTTGTCGTTGCCTGTTTTATAGGAGTAAACACGCCGATACTCTGAAGCCACCACAGGCTTAGCTTTTAAAACAGGGCTATGATTTAATGCTCCTAGATGTCATCTGAAACCAACATTTTATTTAGGAAATGTCCTGGAGGATTCACTCTTGAAAGGTATTAACCGTCGTTAGCCCTTGTTTCTCATAAAAAGGCAGTTATCCCTACTCCATTTGTGATTTAGCTCAATTTGTTTGCACGGGACTCCTTTTAAAGATGACTTCTCTGTTCCTGATTTCAAATTCCCGGTCTGGCAAAGTATGGAATGGAGCATCTGAGTCTAGACACCGTTTTCCCTCATCATTTGTCTACGTAATATTGAAAAATTCACAGTGCATGCAAACCTTGGCTTCACAAGGCTTTCCCTTTCCCCCTCTGCTGTCTTTACATGAGGTACATAAGAGGAAATCCTACAAAATGCGCCAGAATCCCAAGTGTCAAAGTTAGCCTCAACTGCTGAAGAAGCTGCTTCTACAGTCGTGTGCTCTTTTTTTTTTTAAATAAATTTTATTTATTTATTTTTGGCTGTGCTGGGTCTTCGTTGCTGCATGTGGGCTTTCTCTAGTTGTGGCGAGCGGGGGCTACTCTTCGTTGCGGTGCACGGGCTTCTCATTGTGGTGGCTTCTCTTGTTGCAGAGCACGGGCTCTAGGCACGCGGGCTTCAGTAGTTGTGGCTTGTGGGCTCTAGAGCATAGGCTCAGTAGTTGCGGCGCACGGGCTTAATTGCTCCGCGGCATGTGGGATCTTCCCAGACCAGGGCTCGAACCCGTGTCCCCTGAATTGGCAGGCGGATTCTTAACTACTGCACCACCAGGGAAGTCCCATGTGCTTATTTTTTAATCACCAGAAATGGTGTTTAAAAAATGCTTTTGATGATAAAGACTTATCTAAAGTCTTATATTTTAAGAAAGAATTTATGAAACATATATTGCGATATTTATTTTGCAACATGCATATAAAGTGTGTATTATACATAAGTATATGTATGTATATATACATATATATGTATGTGCATGTTTGTATATATTTTTTCTGTATAGATATATATGCCTTTTACATATACATATACACTTTATATATGTGCCTTTTGTGTGTATATTATATATAATATAGTTATTTACAAAGTATATTAATATATTTAATATAATGTTCAATGTATATGAACAGTATTTATCATATAAAATAACTTACCATTTACTACATAGCATACTGTTTAATATATATCTCCTTCTTCTGTGAAAGAAAAACCCAGATACATCTAGGAGCTTCACTTTTGCTGGATTCTAAGGAATTATGACAGTTTAGAAATGTTATCCAGCAAATATTTACTCTTTTTCTGGTGCTGACACACATTTTCTGATATTGAATTTGGCCGTGCAACTTGCTTCGGCCAGTGGAATGTTAGTAAATGGGACACCAGGATGTTCCCTTGAAATGTGCCATGGGACTCTCTCTCTTTCCATTCTGCCGTTGTTAGGAAAGAACGTACCATGGGTACTCCACTGTTTCACATAGCGACGGAGGTGCATGGCGCCATCTTGGAAATGACCTGCATCTTGGAATCCAGCCGAGGTCTAGGGCAGCAGAACCGCAGAAAATGAGTGGGAATAAGTAACTTCTTTGGAAAGCCACTCTATTTTGAGATGGCTTGTAATACAGCCCTGTTATGGACTAAATGGGTGTGCGCCCCCTAGATTTCATGTGTTGAAGCTCCAACCCCTAATGGGATAGTGTTTGGAGGGGGATTAGCCTTAGATGAGGTCGTGAGGGTAGGGCAGGGCAGGTGAGCTTGCCTCGCTGGTGTTGGCAGGAACGTCTTCCAGAAGCAGAACCAAGGCCGACTCATCCTGTCCCGCCCACCCCTACACTCATGCCCTCTGACAGGAGAATTACCGCTATTCCCACCAGCCACCCAAGCTGCCCTTTAGCTTCCCAGAGTTGCCCTCAAACATGTCTGCATGACCGCTCTCCATCTCATGAAGCCATCTCTCCAAATGTGTGCAAGTCTTGTTCTCAGCGAGTCATCGCCTGGGGCAGGGACTGAATCCAGGCCCAGGCAAAGCACACCATTAACGGGTTCTGATTTGGCAGGTCTCTTCAGCCGTCTTCCCGGCTAAAGCGTAAGCTAGCATGGCTTTGTTGGGACTTGGGTTTGATATGAGCTAACTCTTCTTATCACCTCCCCTAAGATATCATATTTGATGCATTTTAGCAAGCTTACTATTGATAAAAATAAATGTTCCTCACCATCATCAAGAATGCAGATCTAGTTTTAGGACTTACATTATATATTATTATATTAAATATTAAATATTGCGTTTATCAAACATTAACTATTATATTTATTACACTATCATTATATGTTATAATCATTTTATATGATAAATACTATTAATATAATTTGATATTATATTAAATATAACATTAATATAATATATAATTAATATATACACAGAAAAGGCATATACATATATAAAGTGGATATATATATATGGCATATATATCTATACAGGAAA
Source organism: Grampus griseus (assembly GCF_964374135.1). NCBI lineage: Eukaryota > Metazoa > Chordata > Mammalia > Artiodactyla > Delphinidae > Grampus > Grampus griseus. Next base: position 2,777,497 of record NC_139016.1, on the reverse strand, counting down.
TATATATATATACATCAAATCGAAACGTATTTTGAAGTTTAAACTGCCAAATAATTGTTTACCTACAGTTATCCAAATAATAGATGTACCTCCAATGAAGATATCAGGTTAAGTAAAAAAAAAACGCATGCAACGATTTTAGAAGACTTTAAAAAGATTTAAAGATAAATGGAAATAAAAATTAAATTTAGAAGCATATAATCATGTTATATTTTTAATAAATTTAATAATTTATGTTTTCTTCATGTCTATCGAAAATTCATTTGAAATAATTTATAAATAATTATAAAATGTCCACAGTCAGAAAATCCACCAGAAGGTAGATTTGTGGTTGCCAGGGGCTGGAGGGAGGACGGAGTGGACAGCTACTATTAAAGAGTACAACGTCTTCTTTGGAGGGGATGAAAATATTCTTGAACTAGACACAGGTGGTAGTTTCGTAGCATTGTCCATATACTAAAGAAATGTAAGTAATGGTACATTTTATGTGTATTTTACTGAGCTCCATCTGTGGGCCAGCCCCTGGTGACCAGTGAACAAAACAGATTATATTTCTGCCACAGTACGAGTCCCTGTGGAAGCCATGGCCATACTTCAAATAAATAAAATATACGTTATGTACATTGAAGTGCTAGGGAGCAGAGTAGGGAAGAAGTTGGGAAGAGATGGGAGTGTGGAAGTTTGTAATTTTATGATCCTTTTTATATATTACTGGATTTGGTTTGCTAATATTTTGTTGAGGATTTTTTGCATCTATATTCATCAAAATTATTGACCTGTAATTTTCTTTCTTTTGTAGTGTGTCTGGTTTTGGTATCAGGATAATGTTGGCCTTGTAGAATGAATTTGAGAGTGTTCTATCCTCTTCCATTTTTTTGGAGAAGTTTGAGAATGATAGGTATTAGCTCTTCTCTGCATTTTTGGCAGAATTCCCCTGTGAAGTCACCCACCCCTGGACTTTTGTTTCCTGGGAGTTTTTTCTTCATTTTTTGTTTTGTTTTATTTTCTTTTTGCTTTTGACAAATTCGATTTCACTACTGGTGATCAGCCTGTTCAGATTGTCTGTTTCTTCCTGATGTGGTCTTGGAAGATTGCATTGTATTTTTCTAGAAATTTGTTCATTTCTTCTAAGTTGTCCAATTTGTTGGCATATAACTGTTCACAGTATTTTCTTATGAATTGTTGCATCTCTGTGGTATTGATTGTTATTTCTCTGCTTTTATTTCTTAGTTTGTTTATTTGGGTCCCCTTTCTTTTCTTCTTAGTGAGCCTGGCTAAAAGTTGATCAGTTTTGTTGATCTTTTCAAAAAACCCAGGTCTTGGTTTCATTGATCTTTTCAATTTTTTTTTTGTCTCTATTTCCTTTCTAATCTTTATCATTTCCTTCCTTCTGCTGACTTTGCACTTTGTTGTCCTTTTTCTAATTCTTTAGGTGTTAGGTTAGGTGTTTGAGTTTTTTCTTGTTTCCTGAGGAAGACCTGTGTCATTTAAACTTCGCTCTTAGAAGTGCTCTTGCTGCACCTCATAGATTTTGGAAAGTTGTGTTTCCATTTTTATTTGTCTCGCGGTATTTCCTGATTTCCTCTGATTTCTTCACTCACACATTTTTTTCAGTAGCATATTGTTTAGTTTCCACGTGTTTGTCCTTTTCCCATTTTTCCTTCTGTAATTGATTTCTAGTTTCATACTGTAGTGGTTGGAAAAAAAAAAGCTTGATAGAATTATAATTATATAGTACTATTATATATTTTATATATATAATTAAACAATACTATTATATAGTACTATAATTATGTATATATTATATTATATATAACATTATATATTGTTTATTATTATATATAATATTATATGTAGTACATATTATATATATAAATCTGCCTAGATTTATATATATAATGTCTGGATTAAAAAATCTGTCCAGATTATCATATCTATAATTAAATTTATTATGTATAACATATATCACTAAATATTATATAACATTGTACCTTATAAAATATAATATATATTAATAATAGTTATAATATACTATATATTACATATACTATGTATAAAAATAAGCATATATATAACATAATTTTATGTATATTTATATATAATATATGTCTGTGTATCTGTATCCTTTAGACCTGGAGTTTCATTTTTACCACGTGAGACAGAGGAAATAAAATTCCCCTGCACACTGTCTCCTCAAATGTATAACGTACCATCTTGCACAACCTGGACAGACTTTTATCCACTCTTATCTTTGGTTTATTGCTTTGGATAAACCAAAAAACAAACACAGGTGAACAAGCAAAATGAATAGTTCAGGTAGACATTGCTGGAGTCGGGTTAATAGGAGGATTCATTTCTTCATATAACCATGCATCACCTGCGTACCAGGAGTTGAAATCCCAAGAGCCAGGGAGACGTCCTCACAGGTCCCCAGGTTTGCTGGCACGTGGGGAGAGGTGACCGAGACAGAGGATCTCCTTTAGAAAGTCTCCGAGGGAGATCACAGCCATGGTCCTCTTATCGGTGGAAGAAGGAAGCCTGGCATGTCAATCACACCTTCCGCGTCATTCCGGGGCTGTGAGAGGTTCACTGTCTGCTGTTCACTTATCCTGTTGCTGCTCTCGTTTCCAAATTTTGCATTTATGGCTTATAGTAGTCCATACGGTGCATCTAAGTTCCAAACGTGCCTACTGTCTTTACCCAGTCCAGGTACGCAGTTTCCTTAGCCTGAGCAAATTCTCAGCTCGGCACTTTTTCTCTCCCTGTTGTGAATGTTTGTGGCCCTTACCTAGTATTTTGTCAATTTCTGGAGATCCCGACTTGGGCACCTGATTAGTTCTTTTAATTACTGAACAGACAGTTCATCCCTGAGGGAAGGACTGTGATATTCAGCCCACAACAGTAAGAGACAGCTGGAAATCTAGGGGCAGCGCCCGGGGTGAGGCTAGTCGTCCTCCAACCCAGGTGTGCTTCAGTATTTTAACAACTAGTACACCTGAGTATTTGTTCTGACCACGAGGCCGAGTCTAACACAGAAAATGGGGGCAGCATGTTTTCAGAGCCGTGCTTCTGAATGATGACGTCTAGAGACCCCGTGGGGATCTTGTGAAAAGCAGATTCTGATCGGGTGTGTTGCCGTGACAGCTCACAGTATTCACTGTTGCTCTTTCCTGCACTCTTGAGAAATTTCAGAGCGGAGGGCGTTTATTCAAGACACACCTGCCTTTCACAAGTAAAATGTCTTTGAGGATTATCTACACCCACATCTCCACCCATTACGAAAAGATGAATGTACTAATATGTTTTCCTTGAAAACATTCAGAATACAAGCATCTCATTCAGTCTCTCTTTGCATATTATCAAGGGGGTTGTTTTTCAAACAAACCGCTTAAAGCAGTGGATGCCGTAAATACTTGACGGGGTGGGGGTGGGGGTGGGGGAGCCAGAATCAGATGAAATCACACAGCTCTGCAAGTTTCTTAAAAGCCTCTGGGGAGAAGCGCTGTAAGATTTCTAAGTTTACAATTAGATATCAGGTCAGAGTGCCCAAAAGCACATCACCAAGATTCCTTCTTAATTGTTTCTCTCCCTCTCTGACACACATGAAGTGACATTCAGAAATGACTTCTCGGAGACTGAGACACTCAGAATTCACTAGAACACATTTTGGGTTGCAGAGAGCAATTGAGTTTAATTGTTGGGAACTTGCAGGAAGCTTCCATCAATAGTCTGTCAAAGTGTATAAAAATAACAGCACAGGGGATATAGCCAATATTTTATAAAAGTTGAAATGGAGTATGATCTATAAAACTAGTGAGTCACTATGTTGTACACCTGAAACTAGTATCATATTGTAAATTAACTCTTCTTCAATTTAAATAGATGAATATATAAATAAAAACAACTGAAATGTAAAGAAAATAGTATATAAAAATAAGAGTCTGGAGGAAGAAACATTAAATTACTTTCTTTTCTTTAATAATTGAATATTGATTTATAAAAGTTATGGAGTAGGGCATTGTGCATCAAAATTGTATCTATATCTATCATCTCTTCTTACCTATCCATCTATTTGTCTGTCTATCCATCCACCTATCATTAATCTGTTATATCCATGTACCATCAAATCTATAAATCTTTCATCTGTCCATATCTATTAATCTATCCATCTATCCTTCTATCATCTGTCTATCATCCGTTCATCTGTCTGTCCATCAACCTATCATTCTATCTATTATGTATCATCTATGCATCTATCCATCCGTCTATCCATCTATTTATCCATCTATTATCTATATATCTATCAGCTAGCTATCTATGTATCTATGTATTTATCTCTCTATCGATCTCTCTATATCAACATTTAAACAAGTTGTATTTGCTTATGTTATGCATGTATGTATGTGTGTGTATAACTAACTTTTAAAAGATCTTGGCACAAAATTATTGGATGCATTTTCCATGAAAGACACGGATTTATGAGGAAAGTATTTTTGCCTCTCTTCACTTTGTCTATTAGAATTTACTATAACTTAAATCACCATTACACCCTAGTACACTGTTAGTGGTAATAGCTTTCTCATTTTACAGAATGAGGCCCTGAAACCCAGCATTACTAATCTGCTACAGTTCATACATATTTAGGGAGAAGTGCTGCCGTGATACTAGTCTGCCGGCAAAGTCCAAGCCGGTGACCTATAAGCCAGCCGCGGGATTGATCAAGGTGATGGCGGCCGTGATTAACAATTTCAAATTTCCTTTACAGTATGGCAGCCAGGGATTTTCTGCTACTTGTCTTCGGTACGTGCCTTTCCATGACCAGTTGAGGATCCTGTACACCTCAACACTAGTGACATTTGGGGCTGGATAATTCTTTTTTTGTGGAGAGCTGCCCTGTGCATTGCAGGGGGATAAGCGGTATCCCAGTGTCCGCCCACCAGATGACAGCTGAGGTCACCTGCAACATCACCCACGTCCCCTTGGGGGCAAAAATCACCACAGGTGGTAACTGCCGCTGCAGATGAAGCTGCTTTGCAAGCTTCTTAGTCCTTTCGACATTGAAACCTACACCTTGCTCCTTTCTTAAGGTTTTTTTGGTTTGGTTTGGTTTTGCTGGAATGTAAACATGGGTTTGCTTCCTTGCAAGCTACCTGTCTCACTCATTCTTCCTATGATACGTAAAGCCTTCATGGAGTCTCTTTCTGAAATTTCTCTGGAGACGGGAAACTCACTTTGCATTCACAGACTTTCACATAATGTTCCTATAAAAAAGGAAGTGGGACATTTTAAAAAGAAGGGGGACATTTTAACTCCGGTTATGCTGTGCATGGGAGGTCTTTTCTGGTACGTAGATATATCCACATATTTAAGTAATGCCTATCAGAAATCGTTAGGGCATAGCTTCCAGTAATGTTGACCATTCGAAGCCTACGAAGAATGTGCCCTTTCCAAAAAGACACACATTTGCTTCTTGCCGTAGTCCAAAGGGAGTTAGAAAAACCTTCCCTGCATCCTAAGATTAGTCTTGGGGATTCATGTAGTAAAGGGATTTCTCAAGTTACCATTAACATGTAGTATCAGGGAATATGTAAACTATCAAGGATAGACACCACTGAGCATCGCTGAGTTGAAGAAAACAGTGAACTTGGGAGAATATATATATATTATATTCTTGGATATATATGGCATATAGAGTAGTTGATGGTCCTTGAGGAATCCAATTAGAAATCCATTTTCTGAGCTCGCCAGAAAATGCGTATTTATTTATAGTATAACTGGAGTTTGACAAAAATCGTTACAAGAAATCAAATAAAAATAAAGTGAAACTAGAAGTGGACCAATTGGGATCTGTTCTAGGTTATTTTGTCAGTATAATGTACCATCCTATTTGGATTTGTCTAATGGTTTATCTCTCATTTTTCTTAGTGTAATTGTCTAGAGCCTTATAAGTTCAGATGAAACACATTTCAATGCTGTTTTACATGGAGTCCTAGTGATAGCTAGAAAATAATTAATATTCATGATATGTCATACTCTCTTTTATTGAATTGAGTAAATGGAAATCACATACACCTTTAAATGAATGATATGCATAAAACACTTTAGATGACCTAATTTTTTCCCATAGATATTTATTATGATGAGATATTTCTCACCTTCTTATATCTTGGATCCAAAATGTTGGAAACAGTATATTCTCTAATTTCACATGTAAGAGTGTTATTACAGTGCATGGATGTAATATATATTGAACAATTTTAAAGTTGAAATATTCAAATAGGAAAATATGGTATCAATGTTAGAATATATTTAAAATAATAATCATATAATATAATATCACCATATCTTCAAAATAATTCCAAGTGTGTTTAAACCAATGAAATTTTAGTGGGTACCACTGCCTGCTCTTTGATCTCAAAGACCAATATATTTTATGAAAAGGTGATTATAGAATAACCTTCTCTTAGTGATGAACTAAAGAGTTTAATGAAGGCTTTAAAGTGATGATGACTCTATATTTTTTACTTGTAGTCTTTTAATATATATTCAATAAATAATTCTTCTTAGGCATTTTATTTCACCAGATAAAGCTAGATTTGATTAATTGCTGAGAACTGGACATCCGTGGCCCTGAGGTTTACATGTGATCTTAACTGAATTAACCAATTGAATTTCCTTGTCACTGATTTTTGGGGAGAGTCATTTTTGGAATCCTATTAACTTTATCACTTTATTTCTTTTATCTGGGCCGCTTCTCCACGGGATACCCATTGTATATTGAAACGTCACTTCATATAGGGAAATGAGCAAGGATTTGCAAAACAATATGGTTTAAACTAGTATTTGTGTAGGAAGATGTGTAAAAATAAAGGATGACTTCAAATAAAGTGAAAGGGGTGTTTCTTCACTTATTGAAATCTATGTTTTTGGAGCAGCCAACGTGGGGGCCATATCTTGGGTGTATAATACTTTTTTAATTAAAAATTGGAAGAAGAATAAAAAAATCTATCTGCAGGACCTCAAAATCCGATTTCAGTTTCTCTATTAAAATGAATATTTTAGGCAGTGGAAATAGTTATATTATGCATTTATATGGTTAGAGAGAACATGAACAAAAGTGCAGCGTTCTAAAGAGTTTCCAGGGACATGAAAATTGATAATTAAATTCTGTACTATACATTGTCTATTGTTCATACGTATTCAGAGCTCTGAAACTCAAGGGATTTAAACATAGACTGTCACAGAGATATATTTGCCTGAAAGTCTTATAAAGCACGGATGGCTGTGATAATCTGCTCCTTATTTTATAGCCCGTACTGTTTTCCTACAATGGTTTGTTCAGGGAGATTACATAGTGAAAGGAATACACAAAAATGTACATTGAATTTAAAAAGCTGAAACGTTGTTATAGACAGGAATACCTCTTCTTTGTATTCACTGCTCCTTAATCCTCAAACACAAGCAGAGACCAATAGATGATGAAGATTTGCCACCTGAATTCTGTTTCGGGTCCTGATACCACTTTTCCTTCTGTATGGGTCTCTCTCTGGGAAGGCTATGTGCCTGGCAATAGAATATCCTTAACCAACGAGAGAACTATCTCATGTGATCCGCTTGTATCATATAATGTATTACATTGTGGCCATAATTATCCACATCGCAGAAGACTGCTGTAGATGCGGCCAGTAGTGTCAGTGTTGGATTCTGTAAACAGTGTGTGAGCACCAAAAAAGAGGAACGAAATAAGAAAATCAGAAGGGAGAGAGAAGGATCTGAACGCTAAAACAAAAGTATAAAAGCATTTCTTTATTCAAGGCAAAGAGCATTTCTGGAAGGTTGTTGACAGTAAACACATTTATGGACGATGGCCGTTTATAACATACATCGTCAGGTTTCCCCCGTGTATTCAGTTGAAATACACAGCTGTTGCAAAAGCTTAATAAGCGTTCAAGAAGATTGTGAGTGAAATGGGAAGCTGATGAGGTCTGAATAAAACAATAAGAATACTTAACAAAAGCGTGCACATTCCTTGGTAAATATCCGATGCGTATAGGGCAATTAACAATATTAGTGATTCTGCGTCCACAGTAAAGTGATGATAGCAAACAGACCACCTGAGCCATCTATAACCTTGTAAGAAAGTTGTGAATCAATTTCCAACCTCCAGAAAATGGAAAACTGTGCAAGAGAGTTTAATCAGTTTTGACGTTTTCCAAGTGAATTTATATTGCACTGGTTACTTCGTGTTTGGTTTTCTGATGCCCAGAAATGAATGAAAACGTATCTTTTCAAATGTTTTACTGACTTCAGTGATTATCGGACTTATTCATTTCAAGCTGTGGTTTGAGCACATATGATTGGGCACATGGGTATGCTAACATCGAGACATGCAAATAGAAACGTAGTATCTGGGAATCAGCAGACATAACCCTCCCTGCAATATTTCTAAATATGCCACGTTTGGCAGTTAGCAGAATAAAGTTCTGGTTACATATTATAATTTTTTTAATCAATTTTTAAAATTGAAGTATAGTTGATTTAATGTTGTGTTAGTTCCAGGTGTACAGCAGTGATTCAGTATATTATACTCCAATAAAGATGTTTAAAAAAAAAGTATTTAAGAAGCAATTGTTATATTCAAGGTATAACAATTGTTATTCCCAAGGGGCACTACCTCTGAAGATAAAGGGATGGATACATCATGGGACTCAGAATCTAGGGAAAACTCTCTGTGACTGCACCTTGACCACAGAGCTGCCATTTCTATCCCGGGAATAAGATACTATGGGGCGGAACTCAAAGGAAATGGAAGAGGATTCACTTCATAGTGATGTCTGAGCTGAGAGTTCAGAGTTGGGCAGGGCTTCACCAGGCAGGCGAAACACATCCAGAAGGGGGTCTTCCTGCAGCACAAGAGGGATATTCCAGGCGGGGGTATCAGTGGGAGCAAATGTACATGGGGAAAGGTGAGCTGCTGGGATCAACCGCAAGGGCGGCCATCATCCTGTACTAAATGGTTGTGTCCATCCCTAAGGGCATTTAATTCCCTATCAAACTCTGATGACCTGTCAGTTTATAGTTTTCTCTTGGTGAATTGTCTTGGGACCATGTTGCCACTGAACACATACAGTCTAGCTGAGCCTTTGAGGATTAGTGCATATGTCTCAAGAATCTTGCAAAAAAAAAACAAAAACAGTGATTACAGACGTTAAGTAATTGTATCTTGAACATGTTTCTGCTGTTTACATTATTTCTTCACATACCGCGTATGTTTTTGCCCACGTTTACCCCTGTAAGTCATGTGATACTTGCCATATTTTCTCATCACCCCTTTCCTTGCAAGTTATCCCACTCATTTCATCTTTAATGCACAAATGAAAGGGAAAAGCCAAGGACTGCCAGTCGTTTACGAAGAAGGAACAGGACAGAGGGGGCTAAAATGGAAGAAAAAAAGAATAACTGTTTTAAAAGATAACAGAGATATTTCCACTAATAAGCAAGAAATTTAAAATTTATTTTATGTTAAGAGAATTTCAAGCAATGATTCGATCTTAAATCAACAACACCTTTCTGTGAAATCCAAAGAATCAAAAAACAATAAACAGGGAGCCTGGCGGCCCCGTGGTTAGGACTCTGCGCTTTAACTGCCAAGGGCCTGGGTTCAATCCCTGGTTGGGTAACTAAGATTCTGCAAGCTGTGCGGAGGCCAAAAAAAACCTGCGTTTCTCAAAAATGAGAAATAATTATAGAAATTTGAAAATATGATTAAGAATTATTTATTTAATATAAATGGGAATTTAACAGTAGAATAAACTGGACCTCTTTTTAAATTTATTTTTATTTTTGGCTGCATTGGGTGTTGGTTGCTGTGCGCAGGCTTTCTTTAGTTGCGGCGAACGGGGACTACTCTTCGTTGTGGTGTGTGGGCTTCTTATTGCGGTGGCTTCTCTTGTTGCGGAGCACAGGCTCTAGGCACATGGGCTTCAGTAGTTGTGGCACGTGGGCTCAGTAGTTGTGACATGTGGGCTCAGTAGTTGTGGCGCAAGGGCTTAGTTGCTCTGCAGCATGTGGGATCTTCCCGGACCAGGGCTCAAACCCGTGTCCTCTGCATTGGCAGGTGGATTTTTTTTTTTTTTTTTGCGGTACGCGGGCCTCTCACTGCTGTGGCCTCTCCCGTTGCGGAGCACAGGCTCTGGACGCGCAGGCTCAGCGGCCATGGCTCACGGGCCCAGCCGCTCCATGGCATGTGGGATCTTCCCGGACCGGGGCATGAACCCGTGTCCCCTGCATCTGCAGGCGGACGCTTAACCACTGCGCCACCAGGGAAGCCCGGCAGGTGGATTCTTAACCACTGCACCACCAGGGAAGTCCCTGGACCTCTTTATAAAATAAAGTACATTTGTCTATATGTAGATGAAAAAAAGTGATTTTATTTTATTATTTATTTGATTATTTATTTATTCATTTTTAACATTTATTGAAGTATAGTTGATTTCCAGTGTTGTGTTTATTTCTGCTGTACAGCAAAGTGATTCAGTTACATACATATATATTACATATATATATATATTCTTTTTCATATTCTTTTCCATTATGCTTTATCTCATGGTATTGAATAGAGTTCCCTGTGCTATACAGTAGGATTTTGTTGTTTATCCATTCTATATATAATAGTTTGTATCTGTTAATACCAAACTTCCAATACATCTCCACCTTGGCAACCACAAGTCAGTTTCCTATGTGAATCTATTTCTGTTTTGTAAATAAGTTCATTTGTATTTTTTGTTCTTTTTTAGATTCCACATATAAGCAATAACATAAGATCTTTGTCTTTGTCTGGCTTACTTCACTTAGTATGATCATCTCTAGATCAATCCATGTTGCTGCAAATGACATTATTTCATTCCTTTTCATGGCTGAGTAATATTCCATTGTGTATATGTACCATATCTTCTTTATCCATTCATCTGTTGATGGACACTTAGGTTGTTTCCGTGTCTTGGCTATTGTAAGTAGTTCTACTGTGAACATAGGGGTGCATGTATCTTTTCAAATTAGAGTTTTTGTCTTTTCCAGATATATGACTATGTGAATTACAGTTTTGTCTGGATATATGCCCAGGAATGGGATTGCTGGATCACATAGTAACTCTATTTTTAGTTTTTTGAGGAGCTTGCATAATGTATTCCATAATGGCTGCACCAATTTACATTCCCACGAACAATGCCAGGAGGGTTCCCTGAGAAAAGTGATTTTAAAAAGGTGGGGAGGGCTTCCCTGGTGGCGCAGTGGTTGGGAGTCTGCTTGCCAGTGCAGGGGACACGGGTTTGAGCCCTGGTCCGGGAAGATCCCACATGCCGCGGAGCAGCTAAGCCTGTGCGCCACAACTACTGAGCCTGCACTCTAGAGCCCACAAGCCACAACTACTGAGCCCACGTGCCACAACTACTGAAGCCCATGCACCTAGAGCCTGCACATGGCAACCAAGAGTAACCCCTGGTCTCTGCAACTAGAGAAAGCCCACGTGCAGCAATGAAGACCCAACACAGCCAATAAATAAATAAATATTTTAAAAATAAATAAATAAAAAATTGGGGAAGATGATAAGAGAAAGAAGGCAGATTCAGGAAGTCAAATATCTGTCTTAATAGAGAAAACAAGTGCAGAAAATTTTTTTTTTAACATCTTTATTGGGGTATAATTGCTTTACAATGGTGTGTTAGTTTCTGCTTTATAACAAAGTGAATCAGTTATACATATACATATGTTCCCATATGTCTTCCCTCTTGCGTCTCCCTCCCTCTCACCCTCCCTATCCCACCCCTCCAGGCTGTCACAAAGCACCGAGCCAATATCCCTGTGCCATGCGGCTGCTTCCCACTAGCTATCTACCTTACTACGTTTGTTAGTGTGTATATGTCCATGACTCTCTCTCGCCCTGTCACAGCAGAAAATATTAATGAAAGATTAGGAGGAGAAAGTATTTCTATGTCCAGAAAAAAGAAATGTTAAATTTTAAGATTGACTTTTTAGAGGGAGAAGGGGAGGGAGGAAAAAAATAGCGAGACAGCGATGGAGAAAGAGGAGGGAGGTGGGGAAGAAGACCTTTATTAAATACTAAAGATATTGAAGACTTCAGAAGTTGAGGAACATCTAAATATCTACAGACAGGAGTGGGAAAAGCATTCTGTATAAGGAGAACTACTGAGATATTGAAAGAAGACAGACACGTGATTCCTTCACAATTTCAGAAGACATATCTTTAGCTTAGAATTTTATATACTGTCCATGAAGGACAGTTTAAAATCAATACAGATGTAGTGATTTAAGAACATTTACTGCCCACCTCTGTTTATGACAGACTTTCGCTCAAGCATGTACCTTCATCAGAATTATAGTTTGTACCTCAGGAATCTAACCATTGCCCCATCAAGGTTGAAGTTTCGTCTCTCTAAACACCATGTGGGGACTCTGGACACTTACTTTTAGAATTCATATATATATAATGTAAAAGAGACAGTCGTGTATTTATAGAATACAATGAAATGATAGGCACCTAAAACAACTCTAAAATTATTTAGTTATTCCCACCAGCGGTGAACAAACCCGAATGTCCTTAATGTTTATTTTTTACATTTTGAAGAGTAAATGGGTGAGGTATAAAATAATTGAATCGACCATTAATATTTTAAGTATACTACTTAAAGTTACAAAAGTCAGCATGAGAAAAATTAATACTATAAACATTATCACGCCTTTCTTAAATATTGTAATTTTCTAAACCTTTGTACATGTAGCAGTTGAGATTGTAAATTAGTTGAGTCCATTAAAGTAAGTTGATGTCAAAGTGTCCTAGTATCCCTGCTCTAATAACATGCTGGAAAATATTTTTTATTTCTATAATGTGTTTATTCTCCCTAATTTAATCTTTATCATATTTTTGTATTACAGAAGTCAAATATTTATTCCATCATTTAAAAATTCTATTTTAAAATATCATCTCCCAGTGTATGGCTGTATTTTCCTTTCTTTCATGATATCTTTTGTTTAAGAATGTTCTTTAAAAAAAAAAAGAGGGAAAAAAAAAGAATGTTCTTAATTTGAGCATAATTAAATGTGTCCATGTGTTCCTTTTTGTCTTATTCTTTTAGTATAGTTTTCAAGAATTCTTTCAAGGAAAGCACTCAGGGTGTCCACCACTTCAGATAGCAAGTACATCATCTCAGTGTAAGTGTAATAGTCAAAACAGGGAACAACATAAGATAGCTTAAAATGAAGTGTCAATTTAATCAGTTGTGGAATATTCATGTCAGATTATACTAATGAAAAACAGTGTGAGTATTTACTGACAGAAATATATACTGTAGGAGTACAAGGTGTGTAAAAGTTGGAGTGTATGTTCATTATACATTACAGTATTTGTAATTCACATAGATTGTGCACATAAAACATATGAGAAGAAAAATAGCTATTTTATTTTTCTTCATTGAACATATATTGCTTCTGTAATACAAAAATATGATAAAGATTAAATTAGGGAAAAGAAACACGTTATAGAAATGCAAAATATTTTCCACTGTGATATTCCACACTTTGACATCAGCTTACTTTCCTGGACTCTAAACTCATTTACAAGCTCACACTTTAAACTTCTATATGAACTCACCTAATCAGCTCTGGGGTAATGAAGTTTAAGGACGAAAATTAAATGCCAGACTGAACGGAGACTAACCTTCCCTGACCAGGGGAATGAAGAGAGAGAAAAAGAAAAATATATAGTATAGCTGTTTGGAGAGTAAAAAGCAAACCACAGAGCACATAATATTTTGTTAGAAACATTACAGAAAAAAAACCTAGAAAGGAAAACAATCTACCACCTGGTGTAAAGTGCCGTATGCTATATTTTCTGAAAAACAACCATAAAAATTTCATGACAGTCAACAGTTAATTCAACTTTTACAAAGTCAGTAAGAAGTTTCAGGCTTTAATATTTAAAATTTTAAATATTTACTTAATTAAGAAATATCCCGGGACTTCCCTGGTGGCGCAGTGGTTAAGAATCCTCCTGCCAATGCAGGGGACACGGGTTCGAGCCCTGGTCGGGGAAGATCCTACATGCCGCAAAGCAGCTTACGCCTGTGGGCCACAACTACTGAGCCTGTGCTCTAGAGCCCGCGAGCCACAACTACTGAAGCCCGCATGCCACAACTACTGAAGCCCACGCGCCTAGAGCCCGTGCTCCGCAACAAACGAAGCCACTGCAATGAGAAGCCCGCACACCGCAAAAAAGAGTAGCCCCCGCTCGCCACAGCTAGAGAAAGCCCACATGCAGCAACAAAGACCCAATGCAGCTGAAAAGAAATAAATTAAATAAATAAATTAAAAAAAGGAAACATCCCACATTTATATGAATGTATGTGGGTTTCAAAAAAATTAGCTAAATAATTTGCAATGATGATAAATCAACTAGGGAAACAGTATAAAAAAATGAAGTGGACCACAATGACATTTACATAACAAATTGGACAGTCTCTCTTGTGATTAAAATATTTCACAAAAATGTATTGTGAATACATTTCCTCCATATTATTGGTGTTGTTACTTAGAATGAGCAATTTTTAAATCAGTGTGCAGAAGAAAGTAATATTGGGCGTCTTTTTCAAAAAGGCAAGACTGGACTTCCCTGGTGGTGCAGTGGTTAATGAATCCACCTGCCGGTGCAGGGGACACGGGTTCGATTCCTGGTCCGGGAGGATCCCACATGCCACGGAGCAACTAAGCCCGTGCGCCACAACTGCTGAGCCCACAAGCCACAACTACTGAAGCCCGCACACTCTAGGGTCCGCATGCTGCAACTACTGAAGCCCGTGCACCTAGAGCCTGTGCTCTGCAACAAGAGAAGCCCCTGCTCGCTGCAACTAGAGAAAGCCTGCGCACAGCAAGGAAGGCCCAGCGCAACCAAAAAAAACCCCCAAAACAAAAAAATGGAATATCTATGAAGTGCAGTAAAGCAAAGCACGATAAACTTAGGTCTGCCTGTATGTATATATGTATGTGTGTGTGTATATATATATATATATATTATACTGTCGACTGAAGAAAATGCATGACCTAGAAGCTGAGAATTACATTTCATTCAGGGACCTTAACAGAGGACACTGTGGCACTAGGACAGGCAGCCAGCATCTCAGAGAGCTCTGAAGGTCTGTTCCAAAGAGGTAAGGGAGGAGCCTGGATATATAAGAGTTCTTGCTAAAAAACAAAACAAAACAAAAACCATAAAACCAAAAACATGTAGTCGAACATGGAAAGATTACAACTAACCACATACACACACACACACACACACACACACACACACACACACACACACACACACACACACACACACACACACACACACACACACACACGACCCAGACATCTCAAGTTAATGAATTTAGCACCTTTCTATGTATGGGAAGATGCAAGAGTCTGGACTCACTGAAAGCATTCCTTTGATATGCACCTTAGCAATCTAAGGGCAGTGTCCTGCTTTTTTCTGTTGAATCCCCTCAGGGGGCACAGTTGGGGGCAGCTGCGGTGTCGGAGGGCTTGATGGCTACAACATCCTTTGTTTACTGAGATGGCAGGTGACAGTTTTTATATACAATGTATGATGAAAAACGATAATAAAATCAGTAAGAAGAGATACAGGACCCCATAGAAACATGTTAAATGATACTCACACGTTGGTCCTAGAGACTGTATATAGGGAAGCTGAGGACTCATTTACTGTGACAAAATTTGACTAAAATTGTCATTCACATGTGGATGAAAAAATTAATAGTCAATCTAAGAAAGAAATGGGAAATCTTATTTAAGCCAACCTGAGGATTCTAGCTCAGGAGACCGTCTTTGAGAAAGCTCTGAGGACTGTTCCACCTGTTAGACGTCAAGCACAGCTATATACGTTTTTGAGACCAAGGGTCGTACATCAAAGTAACATAATGACAGTTTACAGAGTCCAACAAGGCGAATAGCGGGTTATTGTGACCCCTTGCAGGACTGATAAAGGAGTGTTACCCCCTAAGGGGCTACTTTGCTGGAGCCAAGAGGAAATGCTATTTTTGTTTTGTTTTGTTTTGTTTGTGTTTGGTGAGCAGGCATTACTGTTTCCTCTAAGGGAATCTCACTAATGCACAACGCATATGCACGATACACTAAAGGGATGGGTAGTGGCCCAAGGGACAGAGAGAGAATTATATGTTTACAATTTTTTTCCTGAATGAACCCATCTATGAAGCAGGAACAGACTCACAGGCAGAGAGAACAGACTTGTGGTTGGCAAGAGGGGGTGGGAGAGGAACGGAGCGGGAGTTTGGGATTAGCAGATGCAAACTGGTATATATAGGATGGGTAAACGACAAGGTCGTACTGTAGAGCACAGGGAACTACATTCAGTATCCTGTGATAAACCATAATGGAAAAGAATATGAAAAAGAATATAGATGTGTGTAACCGTGTCACTTTGCCATACAGCAGAAATGAACACAACATTGTAAATCAACTATACTTCAGAAAAAAGGAAAGAGGCAAAAAAAAATTTTTTTTGGTTCTGCCTTAAAAATAATTTTATTTCCTCCCACTAAATGCACAAAATTCCTACTCATAGGATATTGTCTTATTAATATATAAAAACGTGTTTCTATATCACTCTGAGGTTTACAATACAAGGCAACTTCATAGAAGAAATCAATGGAGAGATTTCTTTCTAGTTTGTGCCCTTCAGGTGACTTTCAATCTTTACCCCCAATGATAAACGAGAAAACTTTCATGTAAAGGAGGAAATCATTGCGTCTCAATAAACAACGAAGGGATTTTTTTTAACAGGTACCCTCAAATATGTTAAGCAAGAAGGCTTCATCAATTTTTTTTTTCTTTAAATAAATAGCACTCGCCTGAATTTGGGCTTATGGGGTCTGGAAGGGGGCGGTCCAGAGTAAATACCCGCGATACTGTGGTTTATAAAAAGAACTACCTATTTGGTCTTCATCCCTGTTTCTGGTGCAGAGCTCCTTCCTAACCAACACCCTTAGAATTTACTGTGCTGGAGCTATTCAGGTGTGTTTTGTTATGTTAATGAGTTTGCTTCTGCATTGCCCCTCCTTCACCTGTGGATGGGGGCTGGTTGCCAGGGGAACTAGCCGGGGGAGGAGAGGGTTGGAACTTCTAACTCCACCCCTGGACCTCCGGGGAGGGGAGAGGTTGCAGGTTGACTCAATTCCCAATGGCCGATGATTTAATCAATCACACCTGTGTGAGGAAGCCTCCTTAAAGCCCGAGAGGTCAGGGGTCGGAGAGCTTCTGGGTAGGTGGACGCTTGGCCGCTGGGAGAGGGTGCAGACGCTCGCGCCCCTTCCCGTAGCCTTGCCTACGCGTCTTTTCTCAGAAACCGGTGAGTTATGTCCTTTTGTCACCTATTGGTGTTCTAGGAAGTAACATGGTCCTCTGAGTTCTGTGGGCTGCTCTGGGGGTGGGGTTGGAGGGTCGTTGGGGTCACCCATCTTTAGCCGGCTGCTCAGAGGCGCAGGTAACAACTGGAACTTCGGATTGGCGTCTGAATTGTGGTGGCGGAAGGGGGAGTCTCGGAGGACTGAGCCCTCAGTCTGTGGGGTCTGATGCTTCCTCAGGCAGAAAGTGTCAGAACTGCGTTGAACTGGTTGGTGGCGAGGACCCCACGCCCCAACTCTGCACACACACAGGAACGGGTGACCAGACCCCTCTTCCTACCTCCCTGAGGTTGCTGTGTGCATTTTCCCTTCTTTCCTATCCCTGTTTTGCCCCCGTAGCTTAGAGCATTCAAGTGTTACTTTTGTTGGTTTTACAACCGAGTTGGTTTCTCCAAAGTTTGCTTCGAAGACGGTGGGGAATTGGATTTAAAATAAAATCTTGTTTTTAATGTTCATGAAAAGGCTGCGATCAGAATTGCATTAATCAGCTACTCGGATCAGCTGCTGGTTCTCAGTGTTGAAAGGATCAGCTTGTTTGATAGCTGTGGCAAAATTACATTTCATTTGCTGCAGCCGTTTCAAAGTTAATAAAAGCTAAACGAGGGCTAGATTGAAATGGAAAATGAATAAATGCTGATGCAGGAGGGGAGCCTCCGAGCTGAGACTCAGTCGCTGAGCCTTTAAACAATTCATCTGAGACTCAATAACTCATTATGGAAAAGAAAATGTTCAAATGCACTGAGATGTGGAATGAAAAATGAAAGACCTGTTTTTCATTTTATCTTAATGACAATCTGTGATTGGTTTTGTATTTAAATACATATATATTATATATGTTAACATACTTAACCTATTAATATCCTGTGGTTGTATATCTGTAAATATATACATCTATGTAATTTATATACTCTGTAAACATTTATATATAAACATGTTTGTATATCTATAAATATAACATATCCATATGTAACATTATATATGTATACAAAATTGATATATAAACATTATTATATATAAACCTAAAATGTTAATAAGTATGTTAACATATTTACGTATATGTATATATAAAATGAAATTTTGAACCACCATCTTATTATGCTTTCTGTTGTATAAATGACTGCAAATAAATTGTAAGTAAACTTAACGAGGGGAAGAATGTATGCATAGATAGGTCATTCACAGATTCAGAAGCAAGTTCTTTAAAGATTTAGGAAACTGAATTAGTGTGATAAGACTCCAGGCTTGTTGAAAGCCGTTCAGTTGGGTGATAGATTCTTTAAAACTACATCTTCCATAAAGGCAGCTTTTGAACTGAGGAATGACCCGATCCCAGTGGTCTTTGGAGATAGTCGGCATCTACGGTTTTAAATTCTAAGAGTTGTCCACCATAAAGTTACCAATTGTCTCATTTGAGACGGGCTATGCAATCAACACAGCTGAAATAAATCGTGAAGTCATTTCAGTGTATTGGAAATTGATTGATTTCAGAGCAAGCAGAACATGGAGCTAGATCATGATCTCTGAAGGTACCATATAGAAAGAGTCATGTTTACTCTGGAAGGAAGCATATTAAAAAAATGAAAGAGAACCCGATTTTGGCCTTTTTACCAAAAAACCATATGAAAATTTTCCATTTAGGACTATCTGAACTTAACCTTTATGCCAGCTTGGTATATTTTATTGTGGATAGCTGTGTCCTACACGCTCTTTTCTTTTTCTTAACAAATATTTAGTTATTTAATTAATTTTGGCTGAGTTGGGTCTTGGTTGTGGTGTGCGGGCTTCTCATTGCGGTGGCTTCTCTTGTTGCGGAGCACAGGCTCTAGGCACGCGGGCTCTAGAGCGCAGGCTCAGTAGTTGTGGCGCATGGGCTTATGTGCTCCGCGGCATGTGGGATCTTCCCGGACCAGGGCTCGAACCCGTGTTCCCTGCATTGGCAGGCAGATTCTTAACCACTGCGCCACCAGGGAAGCGTCTGCACTCTCCTTAATGATGTTTTTTGTATTCCCCTTGATCTGTTTTCATACTTATTCAGCCATCTAGGTTCTTATAATGCATGGATATGGTGATTAAGTCACAGCTTCCAGAAAATCTCTGGTATTTTTATCTCTCCTAATAATTTTGCCCCTCTGGTTGGATACTTAAAAGATACTGGAGGGGAAGAATTGTTTAGAGGTAGCATTTTGGAGCTGAGCCATCCAGGGGTCACAGATTAGATTAAGTTTTGAACCTTACAGCTCTGGGTGGAAAAATTCCTAAATTGATGAAATTCTCTTGGCATTTTGGGCAAATGCCTGCAACAGCAATTTAATCCTCCCTTTATTTTAATCTCAAAGAGCAGCAGTGATTATAAGACAAGAATCTAAGCACAAACTGACTACAAAAACTAGGCTAGATTAGAAGAATATAAACAACAGATGATAGAAAGTATGGGTTACATTTGGGTAAGAAATACTGTATAGCAACTGACTGCACTGATGTTAGAAAAATGCAGAAGTAGAAAAGACAGACCAGTACATACTTCTGAAAGGTTTGACCAGCGTGGGGTGGTACCATTATGAACAGACGTAATGATATTAGAGAGATACTAATTTGGGTAAATTTAATTGGGTAAATGAAATTATTTTAAATTTTCAAAAAACTGATGGAGCAACTACAAAGTGGTGTTTTTTTGTGTGATGACCAGTTTAACATGCATGCCTTGTTTCCCCATCTTTGAAAAAACATAGAACTCTTTCATTTTCGTTCTGTCTCTGTCACAGAAATGATAGTCCGCTTTAAGGCCTGTTACCAGGATGTTTTATATTTTTCTCTTAAATCTTCTCTATAACAATTCTGCGTGGCTTCTAAAGACAGGGTCTGCATGATCCTACAGTGGTGAATTCATATGACTTGTCTAAACCCATAAAATTCACAACATCAAGAGCAAACCCTGATGTAAACGGTGGACTCTGAGTGGTGATGATGTTTCAGTCAATGTAGGTTCATCAGCTGTAGCAGTTATACCATCTGGGGGGATGTTGATAATGGGGGAGGCCGTGTGTGTGTGTGTGTGTGTGTGTGTGTGTGTGTGTGTGTGTGTGTGTGTGTGTGTGTGTGTGTGTGTGTGTGTGTGTGTGTGTGTGTGTGTGTGTGTGTGTGTGATGGTTATATGGAAAGTCTCTCTACCTCTCAATTTTTCTGTGAACCTAAAACTGCTCCAAAACAATAGTCTATTAAAAAAAAAGAAATGGAAAAGGAGGGTCCCTGTTGTTCCAAATGACAAATGGAGAGGAAGGCGGATTTTGATCCACTCTCTGAGCAATTATTTCTGTGCCACAGGAAGTATACTGAACGCTAATTCTGGACTGACTAGAAGGTCCCGGTTTAGTTATTATTTGAGGATGCACCAACACCACTTCAGCATGCCTAGATACCAAGACCTGTCTACAGATCCTCTGTATCAACCCCCCCAAAAATCTTCTCAGAAGAGCTCTCCCCCAACTGCGAGGGCCAGGTCTTGTACCTGGGTCCCAAGCAGAGACTCCTGGGAGGGACGCCCTGGTCCCTTTCTCTAACAGGTGTTGATCAGAGACAGCATCCTCCAAGATTTTTCCATCCCTTTTCCCCCAAAAGGATACTTCTGCATGCGAAAAGCTATTTCGTTGGTTCTAATGGTCTACTCAGCTTACAGCAACCTTGACTGTATCACAAAAGACTCACTTATTTCCTTGTGTCCCTTTCACAGACAAACGGACATTTGCTCCCCTTGCATGAGCATTACTCAGAAGTCGTTCAAGTATAAATGAAATGTTACCCCTGTTATTTTGTCCTGTTGTCAGCAAAGTTGACCCTTTCCCCAACATGGTCGCATTGAATTTTTGCACCTCATTCAATTCATGTAATCCTGTATATGCAGTGACGCTTGTGAGGTTTCCGTTCTCTCCATCAAGTTAAATACCATAGGACTTTGCTCCTAATGGTAAATCAACTTGGCTTCTAGGATGGGCAGTTCAGTTTGTGGTTGGCGAGAAGGTCATTGGGATTGTTAACAAATTCAGAATGCCCTGAGCCATTCTGGAAAGGACGGTGATCCTCATGACAGTGGCCTCCACTTTTATCGTATATCCAGAAGTATCATAAAGGGCTTAACAGGTCTGTAACTACAAATGAGTATGAGAATCATTTCACATATGACTAAAATGTGTTAGCGGTTTACCAGAGCATGGCAGAACGACTCCATTTAGAACAGGAACTGAACAAAAACAGTTGCATGGGAAAATGACTGGGATATGCAAGAGGTCATTACACAGTGTGGGACTGATCCATGGATTCAGGAGAGAGATTTTCCCATAAGTACTGAGGAAACTGAGATGAACCACAAAAAAAACTTCTTTAGAAATGAGACTTGAAAATCAAAGAATATGGAAATAGGGAGTTTCTAAGAAGTACTGGCTGATCCCATTTCAATCTGGAACTGTAAAGATTCTCTGTCCATCAGAAGGAAGCCCTGTCCTGGTCAGCTAAGAACAGGGACAGAAAACCTAATCAGCCAACAGTAACCATTTCATATCTGAGTTTCCTTTACTAAACCATTGTTGAGACTAGATTAGGTGTTGGAAATCTGGTCTAGTAAGAGTTTGGTTCACCTAACAAACTTTGTGTTCATGGGGAAAAAAAAGCAAATGATCATTTTCTTTGCCATGTGAGTTTGCCCACTTAACTGATGGAGAATGTAATGCTTTTAGGTTTCTTTTAATATTCCAGTTGCAGTGAGAGGCCTGTGTTGTAAATTAATATGCTAGCATTCTTGTTCATGAGTCTTGGTCATTTTGAATTTCTTGTCTCTATGATGGCTGCAGTCACCATGCAGGTGTCTGCATCTTCATCGTTGAGGACCAGCTCCTGTAAGATAATACAGGCAGTTCTTAGGAAATATCCAACATGCACTCTTACGTCATATCACTTGTTTATGTATTTTTATCCTCTGGAGTGTCTTTGGTTCAATATGTGAAACAAGGAAACGTGTAATGAGGCATTTACGCGTTTGTTCACGCAGCCAAAAATCCTATATTGCGTGCCTAAAAAGTATCACTCAAGTGCAGGATTCAAGAGTGATGTTCTCTACCTGAGCAAAGGTGGCAACTTAGCAGATTGTGTAGCTAAACCGTGCTTAAGTTAGAAAATGCTGTCTTTTTTCATATATGCATTATATTCAACATTGTTTAAACAGAGAAAATGTGTAATTTTCAAGTGCACGCAAGTGATTCAGTTGGGTGGTAACAATTCATTGATGTTGGTGAGTACTTCTTGGTGAAGATATAAATATATAACACATCAAGTGCTTTTATATATTTGTAAAATATATTCATATATTTATAGATATATTTCATAAAAGATGTTTCTCCGTGAACCTGGCTCAGTGCCTTTGTGGAAAATAAATGGACCATTTATGGGTGGGTCCATCTGAGCTCTCTATGCAAACACCTTACTGTACTGATTACTTTAAAGTAAATCTTAAAATTATGTAAAGACCTTCAACTTTGTTTTTTTAAGTTTTGTTATCCCCAAAACTGGGATAAGCAGGAATAGTCTTTATTTGGACCCAGCCCAAATTTCTTTGCTTTTCATATTACTCTAGACAGACTTACCAGTGTTGATTCTTAGGTATCTGTTGCATCGTGCTTATTAAAATTCTTTTCAAATATTTTATTTAATCTGACCTATCTGAATGAAATTATTTTCATACTCATTTGGATACAAGTCCATCCAACTTCGAAAATATTCATAATATGAATTCTCAGCTTTGTAATCTGATCCTTATTTTAATTTTTTACTTTTTCAAAATAGAGGTAGAGATGATTTACAAGTTATGTACGTTTCATGTGTACAACATAGTGATTCACAATTTTTAAAGGTTATACTCCATTATTTATAGTTAGTATAAAATATTGGCTATATACCTTGTGCTGTACATGGCATCCTTGTAACTTATTTTATATCTAATAGTTTGTACTTCTTACTCCCCTCCCCCTATCTTGCCCCTGCCCCCTTCCCTCTCCCCACTGGTGACTGCTAGTTCTCTATATCTGAGTCTGCTTTTTTGTTATATTCACTAGGTTGTTGTATTTTTTTAGGTTCCACATTTAAGTAATATCATACAGTATTGTCTTTCTCTTTCTGACTTGTTTCACTAATACTCCAAATCTATCCATGTTTTTTCAAATGGCAATATTTCATTCTTTTTTATGGCTGAGTAGTAGTTCATTGTATATATGTACCACATCTTCTTTATCCATTCATCTGTTGAAGGACATTAGGTTGTTTCCATATCTTGGCTATTGTAAATAGTGCTGCTGTGAACACTGGGGTGCATGTAGCTTTTAAAAAAAATTGTAGTTGATTTACAATGTTGTGTTAGTTTCAGGTGTACAGCACAGTGGTTCAGTTATACATATATCTATCCTTTTTCAGATTCTTTTCCCACCTAGGTTACTACAGAAAATTGAGTAGAGTTCCCTGTGCTATACAGTAGGTCCTTATTGGTTATCTATTTTATATACTGTAGTGTGTATATGTTGATTCCAAACTCCTAATTTATCCCTTCCCCTGTTGCTTTCCTTTGGTAGCCATAAATTTGTTTTCTAAGTCTGTGAGTCTCTTTCTGTTTTGTAACCCATTTTAGATTTTACATATAAGCGATATCATATGCTCTTTGTCTTTCTGACTTACTTCAGTTAGTATAATCATCTCTAGGTCCATTCATGTTGTTGCACATGGCGTTATTTCATTCTTTTTTATGGCTGAGTAGTATGTCACTGTATATATGTGCCACATCTTTTTAATCCATCCTCTGTCGATGGACATTTAGGTTGCTTCCACGACCTGGCTATTGTAAATAGTGCTACAGTGAACATTGGGGTGCATGTATCTTTTCAAATTATGGTTTTCTCTGGATAGATGCCCCGGAGTGGGATTGCTGGATCATATTGGTAGTTGTATTTTTAGTTTTTTTGAGGAACCTCCACACTGTTTTCCAAAGTGTACGAGGGTTCTCTTTTCTCCACATACTGGCCAGCATTTGTTATTTGTGGTCTTTTTGAGGACAGTCATTCTCACAGGTGTGAGATGATATCTCATTGTGCTTCTGATATGCATTTCGCTGATTAGTGATGTTGAGCATCTTTTCACGTACATGTTGGCCATCTGTAGATCTTCTTCAGAGAAATGTCTATGAATAATCTTTAAAAAGAGAAATTGAGTTGCAATATACTTACATGTAGATAAATTTTTATATATGCAATTTATATATGCCATTTATATGTGTGTATGTGTATAAAATACCCTGACATACATGGATAATACTTCTTTTGTTTTAATAAATTTATTTTTTGGCTGCGTTGGGTCTTCATTGCTGCGCACAGGCTTTCTCTAGTTGCTGAGAGCAGGGGCTGCTTTTCGTTGCAGTGCGCCGGCTTCTCATTGCGGTGGCCTCTCTTGTGGAGCACAGGCTCTAGGCTTGCAGCTTCAGTAGTTTTGGCTCGAGGGCTCAGTTGTTGTGGCTCACGGGCTCTAGAGCACAGGCTCAGTAGTTGCGGTGCATAGGCTCTGTTGCTCTGCGGCATGTGGGCTCTTCCCAGATCAGGGCTCGAACCCGTGTCCCCTGCACTGGCAGGCGGATTCTTAACCACTGCACCACCAGGGAAGTCCCCCCAGAAGAGATTTTAAAAGCTGTGTTGAAAACCTCTCTCACTGCATGTATGGGGCGTCCTAGCCCATGTCTGTATCACCATCCCCAAATACTCCCAGCATCCCTTCGTCTGAACATCCTCTGGACTTCTCATAACTTGAGATGCTGTAGTGGGTGGGGTCCCTGGAAACGATGGCAGCTTCTTTGCCATAGATTGCATTTTTCCCCGTTTTTCCCCATTGCATTTTTCTTGCTTCTCACCCCAGGGAGGGAGCAGTGGGAAGAAAAAATACAAAGTGAGTAAGAAGGTGAGAGTTTGTTTTGAGGATGCTGCTGGGAACCTGAATCACCAAAAAGAAAAAAAAAAAAGCATTCAAGGAAATGTCTCAAAAGAAGGTTTCAAAGCAGCTTTATTACTTTGGAGGGTTAGGAGCAGAGAGACATCCTGTGAAGGGTCCTTCGGCATGTCTGAAATGTCCATGTTAAAGATAGCAAAACAGGATAAAGAAACTGACAGTTGGGAATAAATGCCTTCCACTGATGAAAGAAATCCAGTTTTGAGAGGAGATGGTGGATTTTAATCTCTCTCTTCTGCCAGAGTGTTTCGCATTTGATTTCTGTTAATAATACTCCGACCCAACACACTTACGGATGGAGCCTTCTCTGGTGACTGACAGTTGAGATGATTCATGTTATGCCCCCCGCCCCCCGCCCCCGCCCCGCCAACCCGAATTCTGAGGAATGCTTTTCAGAGTCTCATTTTGAATTCAGGGGACATTAGGTCTGTTTTTCTCTGAAATCTGGCTTCTGAGAAAGGTAGTGATGGAGAAATGGATGGCTGGAGCTCTGGCTCAGAAGACAGCAGTAGCCGTCATCATGCCTGCGCCCCTGAAAATGCAAAATCCATCCCGCATTGATCCAGGGAAATTAAATTTAGTTTGCGCACAACAATTTTTTATAAGAAAAAAACGGCGATTTTGAGCTCTCTGCAGGTTACATGCTCATTTTCTGGTCGAGCTTTCCATCAGCCCCTTTAATTTACAGCGTATCGCTCCTCACGATCGAAACTGTTTTCAGGTGTAATGAAACTGCCTATCAATTAGAAAAGGGAGAAATGAGATACGGGGCTGGTGGTTCAGTTCTAGGAATCTATGGTTGCTGTCACTAGATGACGCATCACGTCTTTCTTTTAAATATCCCTCTTGTTGTATTTGATCCTCGCTGAATCCTTGCATCTTCCTCCAGCAAAAAGTGTTAAGATTTTATAAGAAGGTAAAGATTTCTTTTCTGGAATTTTGTGGGGAAACTGAATGTGGTCTGTGTTAGTCGCGTGTCCCACGGTAAGGAAAATGTCTTAGAAGTATTTGTTACGGACTTCCCCGGTGGTCCAGTGGTTAAGACTCTGCGCTTCGACTGCAGGGGGCGCGGGTTCCGTCCCTGGTCGGGGAACTAAGATCCCCACATGCCGCGTGATGTGGCAAAAAGCAAAAAAGTGTCTGTTTACAAAAAATTTAGCTTCCACAGAGGTTTGAGAGTTTTCACAATCGAACATCAATTTTTCCATAAAATGTAGGAGCTTGTCTTATGAAACCTTGCTCAAAGAAAAATAAAACTGTTGAAAGAAGGAAGCCATTTGATGAAAATATGCCCTGTGTGTAGCAGAAGAGAGCTTTTTCTTCTAAATTGCCCATCAAAATATTATCCTACGTAGAAATTGTGTTCCCTTTAATTCCACAGTAAATTTTTGTGGCCAGGATATTAACAGTGAATAATACTGCTACTGGCATAACCTTATCTACAAGGACAAAAAGAAAGAGGGTTTCGACTAAACCATCTGACAAAGAGAGTAGAATTGGAAATGCCCAGGAATTTGCCTACATCGGAAAAAGTGCACTTCTGTCATTGATTAATGACTAACCAGGTGGTTATTACAATTAAACTGTCGCTAATTTGATGCAGCAGGTGAAAATCATTACTAATAACGCTAATCTGAACACCTATGGAATTCATTCTATTGGGACAATTCCTTGAATTGTACAGAATGAAGAAAAATACATCAAGATTCCTGCTTTTAAAATGGTCAGTCTCCTGCTATATTTAGACCCCATAGGGAAAACATAGGTCCTGAGTCTGCCATAGAATGAAAGTCAGCATCGATTAACGGAGGAGAAGGGAGTAATTACATCTACTTCAGAGGGAAAGAGCTCCCCATGAAAGGAAGGAGACTGAGGCAACATCGTTTCCAGTAGGTCTGAGAGGCAGAAGGCAGATATCTCGTTTCAGAGCAGCCTGTGTCTCTAAGGAGCCATGCTTGTCCCAGGAACAAGTAGGGAAGAAAGATGTTAGTGTGGTGAATAAACTCTGAGCATCAATTACATACAGTGTGACTCCGAGGCTGAGGAACTCGGTTATTTCTGGGGTCTACAATGCTCTCTTCTCTCCCGATTTCCATGTGCCTTGAGTATTAGAGAAACATGGAACTATGAGGGGTGGTCAGTACACCGCTGACAAACTTTTCCAGCTTTTCAAGCCTTAATTGCCTCCATGAAATGCCACAGATTTAATTTTATATGGCCTTTTTATTTTAACAGTTAAGTAACCTTTTTTTCTGAGTTTTAAAAAAATGAGTATAGTTGCTTTACAGTGTTGTGTTACTTTATGCTGTGCAGCAAAGTGAATCAGTTATACATCTAGCCACTCTTTTTTGGATTTCCTTCCCGTTTAGGTCACCACAGAGCACTGAGTAGAGTTCCCTGAGCTATACAGCAGGTTCTCATTAGTTATCTATTTTATACACAGTATCAATAGCATATATACGTCACTCCCAATCTCCGAATTCATCCCACCACCCCCCTTTTTCTCCATTGGCCTTAAAATAGTCCACATCTGGGCTGATTCCCAGGTGATGAAAGCGACTTGAGAATACCCACAGCCTCCTCTAATAAATAGAAATAGAAAACAGGAAAGTCAGAATCTAGACAGACAAGCAAGTAGAAGAAAGAGGAATTCACCACCTTTCAGATTCTCTCATCTATTTGTGAGAGCTAGTACCCTCCATATTTGATATTTTAGAGCCTTAAATTCATTAAGTCCTAATACATCCTGTATTAGGGGATGTATTAGGACTTAACACATTCCTTTCAGACATATCTGTAAAGTTTTGGAGGCTTGATAAATTCTATTAATGATGTTCAATTTTATTAGGGTTGATCATTTTCGTGAGTGACCATTAAATTCTAACTGGTATTCACCCTCTGATGTTCTCTTTATCCTGGTCAGAGTAAAGTTTTTTTTTTTTTTTTTTCCTCCGTACGCGGGCCTCTCACTGCTGCGGCCTCTCCCGTTGCGGAGCACAGGCTCCGGACGCGCAGGCCCAGCGGCCATGGCTCACGGGCCCAGCCGCTCCGCGGCACGTGGGATCTTCCCGGACCGGGGCACGAACCCGTGTCCCCTGCATCGGCAGGCGGACTCCCAACCACTGCGCCACCAGGGAAGCCCCAGAGTAAAGTTCTTAACACACCAGACTGTTTCCTCTCTAGTGTTTGTCAGGGGCAGAAATTCTACCCGACAGGTCTTCTAGGGTTTTTGACACTGATCACATTACTGGATACATAAATATGGTTAATCCTTATCTGAGTCCCAGGTGCAGGAAAAAAGCCAAGTGTGTAATCAACTAATTGGTTTTCTCCTGAGAAATAAAAATAACAACAGTAATGTAGAGGAGTGTTATCCTAAAAGCACAGGAAAAACAAAAGCAAGGCGTGATAACGCATCTTCGTGAAAGGGGAAAAATGCTGCTTTTTCATTTATTTTTGAGTCAAAACATGGAAAGCAGACATTAAACATACCGGTGTTTGCAATAATGGATAAAAGCACGAAATGAAAAGAATCCCGAGCTTCCCAAGGTCAAGTGCGTCCAGTGCAATTTCTTCATCTTCTTCCTTTTCTTGTCTTGGGGCTACACGAACGAAGTCATACCACATGAGAAGCGGGAACTGGCCTTTCGTGTTTTCGAAGTACCTAGAGACTGAATACGTTCCTGTCATCTCTGCATGAATTGAGACACATCACAACAGTTTTTACCGTGAAGAATGGTGATTGGCTCTAAGATGAAATGAAAGCAAGGAGGCAGTTAACACATGACGCTATAAATCGGAATTTAAAGAGCTTCATTATCCTTAGTGAAAACACAGGGTTCACATTGCCTGTTCAGGTACAGTCTGCGTAGTAAAATCAGGGTTTCACTGATGGATTGAGAACTTAAAGTTTCTTGATTTTTTTCCCCCCGAATTTAAAATATTTTGTCGTTGTGTTTTGGGGTTTTTCTGTTTTGTTTTATGGTTAGGTCACCGTTAGTAAAATGTTTGCTGTTTAAGCTGGCGAGAAAAATACTTAAACAGGCATAATAGTGTTAGCATATTTGTGCAGCAGATAAAATGTTTAAGTAGATTTTAGTTCGCAGAGCTCTATAGTAAGAGCCATGAGTTAATTTAAACTATCAGTCCAATACTGGTGCACAGATAGAAAACATGGATCATGGCAAAGATAAACGAATCTTAGAAATTGCAGATGTCAGTCTTTTTTTTTTAAAATTGTTTTATTTTTGGTTGTTTTGATTTTTGACGGGAATGTGGAGTACTGAGACTTTGCCTTCACCCAGCTTTCTTGAATTTTAATGTTTACCTAACTTTGGTGCTTTGGTAAAAATCTAAGGAATTAACTTGGGTCCAATGGTGCTCACTGAACTATAGGCATAATTAGATTCTATTTTAAAATTAGTGGGTTTTTTCCATTCTGGGATGCAGTCTAGAATGTCACATTATATAGTTATTCGTCTTTCCTTAGTCTCCTCCTAACTGGAGCAGGTCGTACCTCTTTCCTGTTCTTTTGCGACCTGGATGCTTACGAAGAGTAATGGTCAAGTGTTCTGTGGATTATCTGTCGATCTGGGGCTGTCGGATGTTTTGCAGTTTGGAAGTATGCAGAAATCTAACTCAAGGAGCTCCCAATCCTGAAAGTTGGAAAGAGTGTGGCAACAAAGTAACAAGAATACTGGCTGATACGCCGTAGAGTCGTGTAAAAATCAGTTGAGTTCACACAGCTGTAGGTCACTAGTTTAATAAATAAGGGATAGCTCTTCTGCCTTACAGAAGAACTTCGATTAATTCCTATGGGAAGGATGAGGAAAGTATACGATCGCTAATAGGCGAGTACCACGGAAACAGTTGTTGTAGCCATTATCCGCCAATGGCTGGTAGAATTATTGGGCAGAAGTTCAAGGTGGTCTCCAAGTGTCTGCCACAGATCCATATTAATTGCAAAGAATAACTTTACTGAGGTGAACCCCCCCCCCACAGCATCTTAGTCTGGTCATCAAGGTTAACAATGACAAAGATGTACTGAGAAGAAGAAACCAGCAACCCTTGGATAGTATTACGAGGAATTCTTAATATCATTGGGAAGAAATACTATGACCTGCTAATGGAAGTGTGACTTAAAACATACACATCTCTGCTAAAATTGAAAATGGGTACTTTATACCCTAGTACTCTGCAGTTATAGCTCTAGGTATATTACCTTAAACAGATGAAAAAATAAAATGGCATTCATTCCTAACAACCGTGTTCACCTAACAAAGTAAAAGCAAACAGAACGTTCAAGAGTAGAATATGTCATGCAGTGGAATGCAATTAGCAGTTAAATGCTGCACTGTATTTCTTATACGTGAACACTGACAGATGTAAGATGCATTAATCAAAAAGTTGCCTGTACGGCAGCATACTGTATAATTTTTATAAAGTATAGAAACTATAGATCATTTGTGGATGTAAAAGTTTATGGAGGGAACCTAACATAGGAATGGAGAAAAATACCCCAAACATGCCTGTTTTTGGTTGCCCTTTGGGCAGGGGTAAGCCTTAATGAGATTGACAAGGGTCATAAAGTAGATAGGGAATTTATAACATCAACATTTTATATATTACAGAATTGAAAAAGAACTTTCTGTAACCATTATCACTAATACTGTTCTTGTGTTTATGATGCTGGTTTGCAAGGGATTATATATGTATATAATGTGTATTAGATATAATACATAATGATATATTGTATTATGTCTAATATGTGTTTTATCTAACATGTATTATATAATAATGCATGCAATATACCTGCATATCATTTATATCTAATATGTATTGTATATAGTACATATTATACATGTAATATGCATGTATATCATTTACACTAGAATTATCCCATAATCAACCAAAGATACTTTGGAAAGCTCAGGGGGAGGAAAAACAACTAAGGTGTTTGCACGTCACCATGGAAGAGCATATGATGTCTGTTCACAAGGGAAACAGCTGTGGTTGTGATGTGTTAATACCGTTTGTGTGCTTTTCATTTCAGTCATGTCTGTCAATACATGTATATGCATAGAAGTGTATATATATTTCTCCCTAAAGTACATTGTGACAGTGGGTACGTATTAGGCCCTTTGTGTCCCACAGGAGAAAAAAGTCATCTTTATCTCTTGCGTCACACTTGAGACAGACAACTCTACCCTCTCCAGCTATAGATATGGACGGTGATCATTTTACACTCATTTTCACGTGGGCTGCACACATACTTGGGGGTCCAGGATATATTACAAATAATTCACGTTGTCTCTCGTCTTGGTAGCTCTTTGGTCTTCCTACCAAGTTGTTACAAATGTTTCTAGCCTGCAGCCTCCTTAACTGAAGCCATGCAGAGCAGCTGGGTAAAACTGTATCGCATGAGGACAGATGTCATTATGTGCAGGAATTTTCATCTAAATTTGGCTTCCATCAAATATTTATTGCGTTTCTACCGTATTCCAGTTGCTAAGTGCGTGGGTAAGATTGTGGAGCTAAGGAGCAGAGTTAGAGCGAGGCCTTCCCTCCACCCCCCGGTGGATGTGACATTCACTTCTCCTATCCCCATAGGGAAGTGTGTATACATAAGGGCTAAAAATGTAGTGGAAATCAGAGAGTGACAGCGCTTAGTAATTGCAAGATGCAGCCTTGCAGTGCATAACTCTGGTGAAAAGCTGAAGCAGGTGGCTTCGATTGGAGATCTAAGGGAGATTTTCATTCTCTGTTTAACTGAAATACTGAGGGTGTTACTGTTAGATGAGGTGTTGGGACAAAGCATAAAGACTTTTTTCAGAAAACCAGCAGACCAAGAATATGGTGGACTAGTGTCCCAAAGAACCAGCTTATTCGAGTTAGAATTCAGATTTCTTTTATACGAAAAGGGGAGGGGGTGTGGCTGTTTGTTACAAACTTTGGTCCCGGAATTCTTTGTTCTTGCAGCTGTCCACTTAGGTCTGGTCACAATGTTCCTGTAAACCTCCGACAAGACACATGTTGAACCCATGTTCAAAGTATTATTCGTGACAGCTGAAACCTGGAAACAATGTACATGTCCATCACTGGGTGAATAGATATATACACTATGGTATATCCATCTAATGGAATCCTGTTCCACAAAAAAAGGAGCAAACCACGGGTACATGTTACAGCTGAATGAACCTCAAAAGCAGTATGCTAATAAGCCTACATACCGTATGATTCCATGCATTTGAAATTTTAGCAAAGGCTTTTTTTTCCCCCTAGAAATTAGATTAGTAGTTGCCTGAGTTGGAGGTGGCATTGGCTGCAAGTGGCCATGAGAAGGCTTTTGGAAGGGATGTAAATGTTCTAAAATGCGTTTGTAGTGAAGATTGCACAGTTGTATAGATTTACTAAAAGTCATTGAACTGTACCTGACAACGGGTGAATTTTATGGTATGTAAGTTATACCTCAAAGTACTAAAAACTTTTTTAAACAGTATGTGTGGCAGAGACAGCCTTACCTGTAAAGCTTAAAAGATGTACTGTCTGACCCTTTATTGAAATGGTTTGCCAACCCCTGGTGTAGAGATTTATAGATGCTTAAATATGATTACAGGATGGACAGGAGGTCTCTGTAAGGATGTGACTTCTCAGAGGCAGAGTTTGCAATTAAGTATCAGAGAAATTCATGGATATATTTAGGGGAAGAGGTTTTCGTGCCCAGAAAAGAAACAAGATGTGGTTTGCTTAGAGATAAAAGTGGGGGAGAGAGGAGAGGGGAAGGAAGGAAGGAAGGAAAAGAAGAAAAGAATAAAGTCATAACTGACTACTGGATTTGGAAATATTTGGAAGAGAGTCTGGGGGGAGGTATATAAATTTTATTTCTCGGTTGTATAAATTTTAGAATCAGTTGATTGATGTCCATAAAATAACTTGCTGGGATTTTTGACTGCGATTGCATTAGATCTGTGGATCACGTTGGAAAGAGCTGACATCTTGGCAATATCGAGACATCCTATCCATGAATGTGGTATACCTGTCCATTTATTTAGCTCTTTGGTTTCATTCGTCTCTAATTTTGTAGTTTTCCTCATGTACATCTTGTAGCATGTATTTTGTTAGATTCACCCTTAAGTATTTCATAGTTTGGTGCTAATGTAAATGGCATTGCCTTTTTAATTCCAATTCCACTTGTTCGTAGCTGGCATGTAGGAAAGTGACTGACATGTAGGAAAGGTATCCTGTCTCCTTAGACTAATCACTTATTTCCAGGAAAAGTTAGACTTTCATGAATGCAGAAAAGGTGTAGGAAGTCTGAGAGGCCGTGAGAGGGAACGCCGAGGAGGTGGGGAGACTATAAAACCTGGAGGAAACCAATTTTAATGATCCCACATGTAGAGAACACATCTTGAAATACTGCTTAGAAATAACAAGTGAGCCTTCCAGTGGAAGCAGATAAAGAACAAGCTGATTGAGATTCAATGATGAACAGTTTAAACATCTATTTAAATGGCGTCCCAAGCACACCCAGTGATGCTGTATCTTGTACAGAATATCTCAAGCTTGGGTATTTTGTGAGCACAAGGGATGCGGTGAACCTAGGATCATCTGAATACTTCTGTTCATGCGTCACCTTGTTCTCACTGCAAGTGTATTATTTACATAAGGTGCCTGTACCAGGAAGTTTAGGAAATCTCACTTTAGAGTGGAGAGGAAAGCAGTATGCAGACATGACGGAAATAGTTGGTCTTCTGTGTAGCATATTTCCAAGGCACAGTGTATTCTTTTTGAATTAGCGTTTTCTCTGGATACATGCCCAGGAGTGGGATTGCCGGATCGTACGGTAGTTGTGTTTTCAAGTTTTCAAGGAACCTCCATACTGTTTTCCACAGTGGCTGCACCAGTTTACATTCCCACCATCAGTGTGGGAGGTACATTTTCATGCTTATTTATTTTTCTTTGAATTGACTGGGTTTACATGTCTTATCTTTAGTTGGCTAACTTTTCGTTGCTTTCATTTACTACATATCATTTTCTTGTTTCTTGACCTAGTTTGCATTTATGTGAAATTTTCAAATTATCCTTCCCCCATTTCACTCATCTTCTAAATATATGTATTTCTTTCTTTAGAATATTTTAGAAGGTTTTCTGGGGGAGGTGTTTTTCTTAACTCATCTTCATATGTCATGTTTTACCTTCGTTTGAAAACTCATCAGTTTTACTCTATTTTGTATGTTTTATGTTTACCTATATTAATTTCTGGAAGTATAATTATTGATCATTGAAAGTTAGGCAAAAAAAAATTGTAGTTTGCTTTTTTCTTTTTGCCTAATGGGCAGAACCTTAAGCAACACACCACTGGTCTTTAAAGTTAATTTTTTTTTTTTTTTTGCGGTACGCGGGCCTCTCACTGTTGTGGCCTCTCCGGACGCGCAGGCTCAGCGGCCACGGCTCACGGGCCCAGCCACTCCGCGGCATGTGGGATCCTCCTGGACCGGGGCACGAACCCGTGTCCCCTGCATCGGCAGGCGGACTCTCAACCACTGTGCCACCAGGGAAGCCCTAACGTTAATTTTTTAATGTGAATGTCCATGGATGTCCAGAAGTTCTTTCAGCATGAGAAAAGGTGGCTGTGTCTGTGAATAAAATTTTAACCTCTCCTTTCTCTCTCTGTCTCTGTTTCCAATTCACACATACCTAAGGCAGAAAGAAAGCCCATGTGCCAAAGACCTTTGTTCCTGTAATAGTGAAATTCCAGATCAGCTAGTGGGTGTAGGACTATAGCAAGGTATCCTGCCGTCGCCCGTGGGTCCATCGGCCCACGGAAGTGATTCTGCTGTGTCCTCTAACCTGGCATGCTGTTGGGACAGGTATATGTTTTCTGTGATTACAATCTGCTGTGTCTTCCTTCCCACCTAAGTGAGACAGATACTCTTCCCAAGAGCAATTTATTCTTTGTAAAGAGGCAATTAAACTTCCCATGAGTTTCAGCTCCCTTCGAATGGTGTTTTAAACTACACTTGAAGATTGGCTTAATAAGGACGGTTAGGCAAAATTTGAGCATTAATTCTCATAGATGACAAAAATTCAGATGACATTTGAGGCAATCTTACGATAAAACAGGATAGAATATTGCTGGGTTTTTTTGTTTTTTGGGTTTTTTTTAGTGTTAACCCGATGCTTGGCAGATACAATGTACACAGTAAATACTTGCTAAACTACTTGGCATTTAGGTGAATGAACTGCTTAATAGATTATGCTGTTTTTTCAATAACAGGAAAACCACATATACAAATGCCCGCCATTAAACTATTTCAAAAATGTCAAATTCTTAGCATTTTTCTTTAAAGCAGCATTTTATAGCATAAAGCAGATTCCTCATTTGTCGATTAGAAAAGCACTTTTCTTCTTCTGTAGAGCAATGTTATTTATTCGATAAAAAATACGTACATTATGGTTAGCCAAAAATAGGTGTAAGATTGTCACACACTCCAGATTGACTGGATTGGTAGTAGGATTCTCTCTGATTGTTGACGGATAACATTTCTGACTACAGATTAGACCCCCCCCCCATTGTGTACAATTCCAAAGTTTTAATTTTTTATTTTTTTGGCTGTACCACACTGCATGCGGGATCTTAGTTCCCCGACCGGGAATCAAACCTGTGCCCCCTGCAGTGGAAGCACAGAGTCTTAACCCCTGGACCGCCAGGGATATCCTGTTTATTGACTTACATTATGATTTTTTGGTGTAATCTGGTGATTCTAAACGTGCTGCCCACAGAAAGCCATAGCATCAGAAGGGTGGAAGGATAATTGCGACTTTGTGAAACAGTAGATAGCTTGGGACAGTGACGGGGTGATCAGACCAATAACTCTGGATCCCAAGTGCACTTACTTATCACACCCCTCCCCCCAATCTTGCATGGTTTCATGATGTTCGGTGCGCTTGTAGCATCTTTAGAATTCCTAGAGTGTATTGCATGTTCCAGATCTCGGTGGTCATTCTCTGACTGGACAGCTCTGCTTGAGCTAAGAACTCAATCACATTTGGTCTATTTACCAGTGCTTGGCTATGGTCTAGCTCCCATGAGATTTTTTTGCTGCAGAAGTAGACACCAGAACTACCCTTAATTTATCAAAACATAAGCACAAAAGAGTATTCCGAGTTGAAGAAAAGAACAAAAGCCTTAAGAATATATATAGGGAAAACCCAACACAGAGCATGTCCTGTGAGACATCATGGGTATTTATGTCTCTAAGATCCAAACAACAGATCTGAGTCTGGAAGGCCACCAGAGATGCATCTCCTCTAGGTGTTGTCCTGTTTCTGTGCCCTTTTCATCCTTAACCTGTCTTTCTATACCTCTCTTCCATGGCTACTGGGACCTTCAACCCTCCCGTCCATAGACGAACGCCAAATATTACTTAAATATTCCATGCAAACACCTCTCCCAAGAAAGTTCCTTTTTCAGTGTCCTCACTCTTCCCGTCTCTCAAACTCATCCTCATATCCCAGCCTTGGCCCTTGAGTCTTTTCTTCACATCACCCAAATTGCAATTTATTTCTTTACACAAATGAGCTGGCGTTCTCAAAGACAAAGTTTGCTTCCAGTATCAGAGAAGAGAAGTCGGTTGGTTTTTCATAGGTCTGTTTTGCATATTCATTAGGTGATGAGAAATCTCTGGCCCTTTGTAGCTCCAGCACTAGGATTCATCCAAGAGCCTGTTGCGAGAAGTGTGGATTATTATAAGTCTCTGTACATTGCGCGTGTGTAAATCACATACGTAATACTTGAAAATATTAATGATGGCGTGTAGTGTGCTCGTGTTGGATGATTTACTCAGCTATGTATAACTCTCCTCTGAATGCAAAACCAAGATGTAAATGGTGCTAACAGAATTTTATAGCCAAATATAATTATTGTTAAAATCAAGTAGAACCAGCCTAAAAGAGGAACCCAAAACGTAATAGAAATACCACTAGTGTGTGTTACGGTACTCTCTGCAGACAGTCTGGTGTGGAAATTCTCCTCTTATTTAAGTGTTGTACACCAAAGGAAAATGGACCATATGACTGAAATCGAGCAGAAGACACACACGTGTGGCGAATATCTCAGAGTTAAGAACTGAAATCAGAACTCTGGTTTTAAGTGTCTTATCTGTTCCACGGAGATCAGACAATGTGAATGGCATAAGCAATGCAGGCACCTACTAAATATTTTTTCTGAATAACATTTGGAAGTAGGTGTTATCCAAGTTGAAGACAGGTGAGTGTATGCTTACTGAAGCTTAAACACAGAAGGGAACAGTGCAGAAGAGTTCTATACAATTTGTGTAAGGAGTGCACTCTCGAGGATGTGGTACATAATTTCTCACTCTTTATGGACAGGCTGTGGGGAGTGACTTCCTTCCAGAGAGCACAATACGAAAAGTGAGGGGCAAAGTAACTTACCTGTGGGGAAACCTGACGGTACTACCTCAGCCAGGTGGTCTAGGTCAGCATCAGCAGTGATAACACATGTTGATAAGTGTGTGCCCTGGATGTGGTGTGATGCCTTTGAGGTCTTCCTTCCAAAAAAACTATAACCCCAGTCTAGTCATGAGAAAAACAAACACATCCCGGTAGAGACAGACATTCTACAGAATTTCAGGTCCTCTTGAAATCTCAAGGTTATCGAAAACAAGGAAAGTCTGAGAACCTGTTACAGCCAAGGGGAGCCTCAGGAGAGAAGACAACTAGATGTGATGTGGTATCCGTGGATGGGATCCCAAGAGGACATGAGGTAAACGTGAAGGACGTATGAAGAGTGTGTGGGCTTTGGTTCATCAAAGAAAAAGGGAAAGGGAACAGATTTGCATTTGAAAGGAACTTGCACGGTGGTCCCGTGGAAGCCGGATACACGGGAGAGTCTAGATCGTGAAGTAGTATTTATGCCGTCACTAGTCGGTTACTAAGAACACCCCAAAGCTGCTGCTGCATTTCAGGATGAAGGAGGGCAATGTTCGCGTTGTCTCGGGGAGGATTGTGTTGGTCCCATGCCTCGTGGGACGTGGGTGCCCTGGGTTTTGTCCATGGAGGGGAGAACTTGATTGCCCAGCACCCCGTTTTGTGATTGATGGGTAGATATGCTGAGCGGACTCCGTAAGGAATGGGGACGAGAAGCACGGAGAATGTAGCCAATTGCTCTGTTTAGGAAAGAACCGGGAGACAGAGTATGCAAGACGTGAGAGGAACCAGGCAGAGAAAGAAAGTGAAAGGGAAGGAAAACACAGCTGTGAAAAGAAATGTGATCTGGAGGTATGACTCAGGTGATGCTTTTTGGAAGCCTCACCTTGCCGTTCGAAGTATGATTTCCCCTTTGCATCCTTCTGTACGACACCTTCCTTAAAACCTGCATTGCCTTTCGCAGCGTTTGGGTATAGATCTTAGGTACTAGTACAGATTATGACCATGTGATATTCCAATCTGTTGAATTTGCTTTTCCAAGTGGTTCATTTTAAGCTCTTGGAAAGGAAGGGTTGTATCGCCCACCTACTGTCTGTCTGTCAGAGTGCTTCGTAGGTAGTAGAGTGCCAGTGAAAATAAAGTGAATACAAAGGGGAAAATGGCTGTTTGTTTCTGAACTTCTTTGGAAAATTGGACTTGGGGAGGTGGGCCAGTCGTGGTTTGGGGGCTGAAAATGGCTCGGCTGCAAGCTCAGCTTTTCCCTCTGCTCATGGACAGCTGTGTCGACGGGAACGCAAATAGGCACGGACTTGATTCAAGTCTGTCTTCCGCTACTGAAAGTTTTTAGGTGAAGGCAGTGGAATTCCTTTCCATATACAGTAGAAAGAGGATTGCATCTTTCTTATTGCTGCAGTGGATTGGATTAGCTTGTGAAATCACGTTGTCTAAAAGTACAGATTTATTTGGAGTAAAGTTCCAGTGGCTGTCACTTCAGTAGCAAGTTGGCATTCAGGAGCGCATACGTATTTGTTAAAGGTGAATAGCTTCAGGTACTAAACCTAGAACTTGTTATTCTCTTCTAAGGGACATGATCCATTTTCCTCCTCGAACTGTGGTACTGACAATGCATAATAACTTTTTGTTCTTATCTCTATTATTTAATTAAATGAGTGAAAACTGTCTTGAACCAGGTCACGGGGCATTTATCACTGCCATCAATCCAGTTCTAGTCATTATACGTGTGTTTAATAAGCCTCGGAAGCCTGTACTATTTCAATTAAGTTAAAGCAGCTCTGGGGTTTATAACACAAAGTTTGAGGAACGTATCACACACACACACACACACACACACACACACACACACACACACACACACACACACACACACACACACACACGCCCCTACAACAAGAAGAGTCCCCACATTTGTTCCAGGTATTACAGAGCCGAAATGTAGAGAGAGTCCATCGCATTTGCACTTTCAAGACTACAATTGCTTTCTCGTAGAGATTTGTTCCATTACAGACTGCGATGGATTCTGGCACTAAATGTCATTGCTAGTGGTTGTTCTAGTGTTTGACGACCCAGGGTGAAGCATCATCTATTTGGGGGAATTGTTTCCAACCCCCAAAATATACATAGCTGGTTTGCTGTTGATTTCAAAGTTTCAATTCCATCTTACTCCTCTGAAGGAAAGATGCAGTTAGATTTCATTTGTAAAAGGTGTTGCAGGATACACAGTGTCTCCCTTGAAACGGATTGGAAATTTAATTTTCTCTAAAGAATATGATAAATTTCTGTCGAGTAGAATCAATACATTACATCCGTTGGCCATGTGTGTGTGCTCACAGAGAAAGGTGTGTGGAGAATCACTAAAATATTTTGCCAGATCTGGTGGACTTCACAGTAATGTTGTCAGTGAAAAGTGACATGTTTCATCAACTCCATGGCTCTGTCTTGTACAAGTTACTTATTTCTAGAGTGTTCCTCACAAGTGATAGTCCACCATTAAGATTCTTATTTGTAAATCTTCAAATAGTCTGCAGTGACCATTAGCATAATTTACTTTATTCATTAAAAATTTTATCATTTTGGGCTTCCCTGGTGGCGCAGTGGTTGAGCGTCCACCTGCCGATGCAGGGGACACGGGTTCGTGACCCAGTCCGGGAAGATCCCACATGCCGCGGAGCGGCTGGGCCCGTGAGCCATGGCCACTGAGCCTGCGCGTCCGGAGCCTGTGCTCCGCAACGGGAGAGGCCACAGCAGTGAGAGGCCCGCGTACTGCCAAAAAAAATAATGATAAAAATAAAATTATCATTTTATTTTATTCATTTTTTTGTCTACAAACTCAGTGTCCCTGTGCTTTTTAATTTTATTTTTATTTTATATTGGAGTATAGTTGATTTACAATGTGTTAGTTTCAGGGGTACAGCAAAGTGATTCAGTTATACAGATAATTGTATCTACTTTCATATTCTTTTCCCATTTCAGTTATTACAGAAATATTGAGTATAATCCCCTGTGCTATACAGTCGGTTCTTGTTGGTTATCTGTTTTAAATATAGTAGTGTGTATATGTCAATCCCAAACTCCCAGTCTTGCCCTGCACTTTTTTGTAAGGAATTCTTTTAAAGGAACACTATTGTTGAACATACGTTTAAAAAATTAGAACAGTTTGAAGTTGATCAGAGCAGAGAAAATAATGTTAAAAATTGGTTAAAGAAAACAGTACAGATACAAACAAACCTTATTTAGCACTTTATGAAGTGGACAGTCTCCATTCCCAGAACTGCAAAATTGGGCAGAAGGCAAGAAGCTCTTATAGGATAAAGAATAAAGAACACGGAAGAGACAAATAGGAAATATCTATTGGCTGGTGCCACGTAGCCAACCTCGTGTGGTTGAGAAGACCCAGCAAATATTCCTGGCAGTATTGAATGACCCCCATGGATGCAAGAGGCACCCCCAAAGAGGGTGCAGTTATACTATGTCCAAGGGTCCAGAGCCACTTCCAGAGGTAATCAGAAGAAAGGAAGACTTGGACAGTCCCCCTGAGAGCTGGCCACTGTCTGTAGGACACTGGCCACAAATGGGGTGCAACCTACATTTCTGGCCATATCTGGGCGCCCCCACACGCAAGAACGAGCAACCTGTGTGACCCCGGGCAGGCAGAACGCCAAGCCACATTCTCAGGATGCAAAACAAGACAAACAAGAAGGCGGTAGTTATCCCTGGGAAAGGGAGGATGGACAGCCTTCCTATGCAGTGGGTCCCCCCAAAGCATATTCACAAGAGTGTGCGTTTGGAGAGGAAGGGACAACGTGAGATGT
Source organism: Grampus griseus (assembly GCF_964374135.1). Lineage (NCBI taxonomy): Eukaryota > Metazoa > Chordata > Mammalia > Artiodactyla > Delphinidae > Grampus > Grampus griseus. Next base: position 2,735,703 of record NC_139016.1, on the reverse strand, counting down.
TATCTCCCTTTCCCCACCAGCCACTGAGATCCCGGAAGAGCTGACTCTGGTGGTAATTCTCTCCTTCCCTGGCTTCTGCCAGTTTTCCCTGGATCCCATCTGCAGGCTCCCCAGAATGTGGGGCTTAGAGAGCGTAGCCCTGGTACCTACCAGGATTTGGCCAGATTTTCCATTAATTTTGAGTTTTCCCCTTGCCTGTTTGAGGGAATACGCGATAGCAGTCACAGGAGAATCCCTTAAAGCGTCCCATCAGCTCTGCGAGGGGCTGATAGGGGGCCCCTCTTTTGAGGGTAGATATGACGCCATTCGGTTTGGTGTGGAAGGATTTGAGAAAACCTTTAAGGACAATCTTTTTTCTGGTCTCTTGGTTGACTACAAATGAGACCCTGAATTCTGGGCTCGTGTTTTGAGGATGGACCCAATGAGAGTGCGAAGGGGGAGGCCCGGGCGTGTTAGGTGTTCTGGCCTTGGAGCTGTTGCACTCTAAGAACGCTGACTTGGCCGACTTTTGTTGATGGTCCTGCGGCCTCTTCAGAGTAGAAAGGCAATTCACATAGAGGATTGGGAGACTGATTCTCCAGGTCAAGGAAGAGAGAGGAGAGTAGTAGGAATCGCGCGTACCGTCTTTCGTCTTAGGTCCCACTTGTGTCTTTAATTTGTCATCAGCCTCTTGCAGTCAGTCTTTCAAGGAAGCTATTTTGGAGTCTTGAAGATTTGGGGCAGCTTCTACGTGCGCATCGAAAGAGGTATCCCATTCCGTTTGCTTATCTGGGATTCCTTATTGTCAAGTGCACCTTCTAAATGAATGACCCTAAGTGTTCCCCATCGTGACCATCCTAGTTCACTTGTCTGAGTGAAAGTGTTGCCATTTCTGTAGATCTCTGCAGCTTTGTCTTTTCTGTTCTTAACCATAAAAAAAGCAAGTGTGCCGGAAGGTGGCTGTTCAGTTCTTTGAAACTTGAGGATTCCCTTTCTTTGGCTAAACTATAGGTCTCAGAGACAATATTTAAGAAGGACGTGCCCCTGGGTGGGGGATCGCGTGGCATTTTTCAGTGCACTCACGGCATGGATGGTCTCGTGAGGTTGGCGGGTGACCCCGAGTCAATCTAACCCGTTTGGTGATCACCTTATCCTAACAGCAGAGTCTAGATTTAGGTGGTGAGCCCTCCAGCAGCTTTCCGGTGCTTGACCCATGCCCACGAGGTACTTGTGCAGTGTTGACTTTCAAGACTCCCGTTAACGATAGATCTGTTACTGCTTTCACTGGAAGACTTCTTTATCCTTGATAGCTTTCAGTAGTCCCACTTTCGCCTGGTTAAACTTTGGTTTTGATGGCCAAGAGAGTCTGGACTTCTCCATGAATTTCTCCAGTCCCCCAGTGGTTTGCGCTGTGGACTTATCCCGAGACTTTGGGAATCTCCTAAGGGCTGCCATTCATACTGAACACCCAGTATAACCACCCAGGAACCTTTGTGGGAATTTCAATAAGCCTCGGAACAGTTTTTGAAAGGACCTCAGAACCTTTTTGAAAACTTAAACTTCTTTCTAGAGGTAATGTATATATACATATGTATATGTATGTGTATATATATATAAAATGTATATATGTGTGTATATAAAGTGTATGTATGTATATATATGTGTGTACGTATATATGCATATACATATATAATATACTTAAATAAAATTTGTTTGGCTTGGGGAGCTGCATGCAAGGAGTAGGTCTCCAGTCCGAGAGTGACTTGCCCACGGCTTTAGGAAGGACAGAGGCACAGAGGACCCCGAGGTCTCAGTGGACCCCTGGCCTGTGTGGCTCCTGTCCTGACACGTTTAACCATCACATACGGATCCCATTCTTCATCCCCCAAAACTGTTAAGAAAATGATTAAAGAAGACAGTTTAGGAGATAAAAACAAACTTTATCTAATACTTTGTAACGCGGGCAGGCTCCTTTGATAGACTGGCAGGCAGGAAGCTTTGATTAAAAGAAAAGAATAAAGAACCAGAGAGAGACACATGGAAAGTCTTGGATTGGCTGGGGCCATAGAGTCACCCATGGTGGGCGGGGCCTGGCCGGCCCCATATCCTGCATGTCTGGTCAAGGGACATGTTTACAGAGACACGAAAGTGATCCAAGTTTGCTGCCGTGGCACCCTGTGCAGGAGCTGCTCCCTCTTGGGCCTAGAAAATCATTTCAGCGATAAGAAGGGAATGATGTTTTTGCTTTAATTTTATTTTCAGTGTGCACCATCAACATTTAAAAACATTATTTATCCCCAATGATAACTGTGAGAAGAAAATTTTATTTGGTAAAGTTGAAAGTTTTTTTTTTTTAATGCACAGTATTATTTTTGGTATGATTTGAGAAGGAATGGTTGGTTTTTAATCTCAGAAGCACGTGGACTTACAAAACTCCAGGGTCATTTGGAAGGAGGAGGGTGGGACAAAGGCCTGGGCCTTCCAGCTCCAGAGATGACAGGTTATGAAAGAGGAAAAATGATGTGGGGAAGAAAGTGGGTGGATTCAGCTGGCCCTGGATTGGCACACAAGTTGGTTCCCTTTAAAATATTTAGGGAGGGAATGCCTCAACTAGGAACCACTAATTGAAAAGTTAATGCCATTTAATCTGTTTTTGCAAAGCAGTTTTCCTATTCATAAATTAATATCCTTGAATAATTTAGAAATATTTGTTTGATATCTGAATAAAGAAGTGTGTTCCTCAATTTGACATAATTAAAAAAATTTTTCCTTGTTTTTATTGCAGTATAGTTGACCTACAATGTTGTATTAGTTTCAGGTGTACAGCAGGGTGATTTAGTTAGACTTAAGTGTATATACTTTTTCAGATTCTTTTACATTTTAGGTAATACAAGATTATGAATATAGTTCCCTGTACTATACAGTAGGACCTTGTTGTTTATTTTATACATAGTAGTGTGTATCCGTTAATCCCAAACTCCTAATTTATCCCTCCCCGCTTCCTGTTTGGCAACCATAAGTTTGTTTTCTATGTCTGTGAGTCTGTTTCTGTTTTGTAAGTCTATTTGTGTCATTTTAGATTCCACATATAAGTGATATCATTTGGTATTTGTCTTTCTCTGTCTGAGTTAGTATGATAATCTCTAGGTCCAACCATGTTGCTGCAAATGGCATAATTTTGTTCTTTATTATGGCTGAGTAATATTCTATTGTATAGATGTACCACATCTTCTTTATCCATTCATCTGTCGATGGACACCTAGGTTGTTTCCATGTCCTGGCTATTGTGAATAGTGCTGCTGAGAACACGAGGGTGCATGTATCTTTTTGAATTAGGGTTTTCTCTGGACATATGTCCAGGAGTGGCATTGCTGGGTCATATGTTAACTCTATTTTTAGTTTTTTAAGGAACCCCTTCATACTGTTCTCCATAGTGGCTGCACCAATTTGCATTCCCACCAACAGTGCAGGAGGGTTCCCTTTTTTCCACACCCTCTCCAGCATTTATTTGTAGACTTTTTGATGATGGCCATTCTGAATGGTATGAGGTGATACCTTATTGTAGTTTCGAGTTGCATTTCTCTAATAATTAGTGATGTTGAGCATCTTTTCTGGTAGCCATCTGTATGTTTTAAGATGTAATTTTAAAGCAATTCATTCACATTAAAGTCAGTTTTTGCATTTGATGAGCTTTAACTTTGTTTAAGATGATCAGTTCACACCTTTCTTGGTCTTTGGGTTAAGCCGTTCATCTAAAAGGTAACTGCTGATAGAAACGTCTTTATCCTACTCGGCTCTCAATTTTTTTCTGAGACCACTGGCACTGTCCAGTAGAACTTTTTGCCGTGAGGGAAATGTTGTATACTTGTCCTGTTCAATATAGTAGCCACTAGCCAAGTGAGGCTACAGAGCTGTTGAAACGTTGCAACTTTAACTCAGGTACTGGACTGTGAACTGTTATTCATTTTAATTAACTTAAGTTTATCCATATATTGCTAATTGCTACCATATTGGACAGCCCAAGTCTCATCAAACTCTCTGGTATTTCCTTACTCATTTTTTGGTCTTGTCAACAATAGATTTGACTGCTTACATCCCTATAGATAGAGCTTATCCTTGAAGATTGACTAGGAACTGTCACTTGCCCCTTGTTTATACTTGTTGCTTTTATCACCCCGAACATTGCTTCCCTTTGCCATTTGACCTCTCTGGACACTCTGTTTATAATTACATTTCCATTCTGTCTTATATGTGTCTTACGTCTTTGCCTCCCTTATGTAAATTGGTGTGGGTCCAAATGATAATATTTGTGCAATGAATTTGAAAAATGCATCATTAAATATGTAATTAAATATGTACTGTATAACTTGGTGTTACTAATCAAAACACAGAATTCTTGGTGACACTCCCTGGGTTGAGGTATCATTTAGTAGCTAGATGAAGATTTAACGTTGTGAGATTCAGTTTCCTTGTCTAAAAATTGGAATATGATTAGTAGCATGATAACGGATGGGTACTTGTAAGAAAAGTGGGATGAGTACTTTTAAGTGTTAGATTTATTTATTTATCAATATAGGGAAAAAAATGAAACAATTTTTGCCATTGATTACACTAGTATTCCCGATAGATGAAAATATAGATAAGGAAGATGACTTGAATCTGTTTAGCTGTACATTGTATGGTAGGTAATACACGTCTTTATGATACATTGTATCATAGTAGTTCATGCCGTAATATTATGTATGTCACGACTCCCAACACAGATTTCATGTTGTTTTAACTTACGAACAACATCTTTGTAGTTGATTATAAGTAATAAGCCCCAGATTTTTGCATCATTGGCAAAACCTCCTAACGTTTTGAATATACGTATAGTAAAGCAGTGTGTCCTCACAGTGAATGACGTATTCGGCCGTCTAATTTCACCTTGAACGTCATAGATTTAGTAATAAACACATTATTAAGTACAGGAAGAAATCAAATGGCTCACTTAAGGTGACATCACACTTGACTCTTCAGCACATCTTCATTTATTTGAGTGTCTGAAGGACTCTAAGATGTTCCTATCATTAAACATTTTGGACCCAGAATGGATAATATTGCTGCCTTTCCGAGAGTGTTGTTAGAACACACAGTGTCTCTATGCCCTTATTACGTACAACCGTGGGTTTAATTTTAACTGCCTTCAGAATGGGGCAGGCGTGGAGCAAGGATGCAAAAAAAACATTCCCCAAACTCAAAACATGTAGCACGGTCATTGGGTTATATTCTGCTGGCCAGATAGCTTTTGGGAATCCCATCTGTTGGTTATGACGTAGAGGTACTATTTCATTATGCAGCTGGATAGCTTTCCCATTGCCATCATAGTTGAGGTCTCTTTTGCCTTTGGCGTGAAAACATTAAGATACAGTAAAGCGGCAACCGTACTATGAGAACTTCAGTATTACAGGAAAGGATGGATACACAGGAATATTGTCATTCTTTTTAGGTTGTTCAAAGCCAAGGTCTAGGTTTCTCAGGGATTGAAATGTGTAAGCTTGACCAGCACATGCCATTTTGAAGACTTAAGAGCGAATCACGGAGGAACCAGAGAAGAGAATTTTATCTCAGCTGACGGCAATAATCCGAATGCAGGCTTCTCTTTTTATAGAATGATGTAATGTCTTTCCAGTATAAGACTAAGAAAGGAAAAGAGTTAAGCTAGAGAACTTCAGGAATGAAAATAATTTAATGCATTGAATAAGCTATGTCCAAACTCAAATACTGTACATAGAGAATCATCCCAGTCTCAGTGTCTTTGATTCTAGAAGATTTTCAGATGCTACAAGAACCCCATATTTTCTGCTGAAGTCAGATGTTAGCACTGAGAAGGGCTAAGTGGGTCAACTCCAGCACTTTTGTCTCTTTTGAGCCTCATACGACACTGACATGCTAAAGAAAGCTGCGATCCTCTCTCCAGAAAAATTCAGGCAATCACGTGTGTATTGAATGACCCCCTTGAAGCCCCCATGGAACCACATCCAAACAACTAAGTCAGCTCAGCTACTAATTTAAGAAGTTAGAAGTCTGAGTGCCAGAAAGATAAGCTGTGTGCCCAATACACAGGGAAAGAGCTTGAGTTCCATTTTTTTTTACACTAAGGCAGTCCTTTGACTATCCTATATACTACCTCTATTTTAATTATAGTTAGTGTTTTAAATACTAAGTTAAAAAGCATTCTCAGAAAGACAAATATCATAGGCTATCACTTATATGTGGAATCTAAAATATGACACAAATGAACTTATCTACAAAACAGAAACAGACTCACAGACATAGAGAACAGATTTGTGGTAGCCAAGGGGGAGGGGGTGGGGGGGGGATGGATTGGGAATTTGCGATTAGCAGATGCAAAGTATTATATGCAGGATGGAAAACAACAAGGTCCTACAGTAGAGCCTGGGGAACTATATTCAATACCCTGTGATAAACCATAATAGAAAAGAATACAGAAAGAAAAAGAATGTATATATACGTATAACTGAAGCACTTTGTACAGCAGAAATTAACACATTGCAAATCAATTATAATAAAATAAATAAAAACAAGTATTCTCCATGTTGACCATGCAACATGACAGGCTCCCCCCCCCCACCCCCAATCCCATCCTCCTGGGCTGCACTGCTCCTTGCCATGCAGCAGTGCGGGCCCTGACACATGAATCTTTGCAACTTGGACGATTTTTTCCCCCCATTTAATACTTAGTTATTTTGAGGGCTAGGCATGCTCAGTCATAGAGTTTTGTCACGGCTGGTGTTGTCGTGTCATTAAATCTGTCCTTGTTCTGTATTTTTGCAGGAAATATCAGAAACTGTACTGACAGCCACTGTTACTTCAGACCATCTCTTTGGTAGATACTGAGTTTTTAGTTTTGGTCCTTTCTTAATGACTGATCTTTCTAATTTAATTTTTCTTTGCATGCCATTTAATTTTTGTTGGCTTATGGATAGACTTTGCCCTGGGAAAGATCGAAGTACTGATTTTTATGGAAATTCCACTGATATATTAAAGAGCAGCTCTCTTATTGAGGGCCGAAAGACCCCTCCCCATAGATAGGAATGTGGACCCAAAAGCAAACTGGTGATTGTTAGTCAGTTTCTCTTCATTCCTAATTTTGTAGTAAATCTGCCCAACCCGAATGAGGTTCATGGTAGTGTATAAAATTTTATTTTTATCATTTTCAGATTATTTCTCATTTGTATCTTCAACTGTCATGTTGATAAGTCTACAAATTTATGACATAGCATAAGAAATTCCATCTTCAATCATTAAAAGTTCTCTTGATTCTGATTACTATGCTTAACCTAAAATTCCACATATGATATTAAAGTTACTTTTATTTTCTTTTTTTTGTATTCAGCATTTGTTCATCACTTAGTATTCAATCTCACTTTATATCTGAAGTATGTTTCTGCTGAATAATCTAAATAATTTGAATAATTTTAAGTCACAATTTTCACTTTAACAGAAAATATGTGACAGCCAATTTGTTTTTCCTTTCAACTTACTTTGTAGTTATCATGTTTTTGTGGGTTTTGTTTGTTTGTTTGTTTGTTTTTTTGTGGTACGCGGGCCTCTCACTGTTGCGGCCTCTCCCGTTGCGGAGCACAGGCTCCGGACGCGCAGGCTCAGCGGCCATGGCTCACGGGCCCAGCCGCTCCGCGGCATGTGGGATCCTCCCGGACCGGGGCACGAACCCACGTCCCCTGCATCGGCAGGCGGACTCTCAACCACTGCGCCACCTGGGAAGCCCTTTCATGTTTTTAATATTTATTTTGTCGTGGTAAGAATACTTAACATGAAACCTACCCTCTTAAAATTTTACGTGCACTACAGCGTTGTTCTTTTCTTCTTTTCTTTCTATATTTCCGATTGCTTAGATGATAGAATTTTTTTTTATTCATGATATTGGAAGTTAAAACGGGGTTCTTTTTCCTTTAATTCTTCTTAAATGTAATGTTTGATTTATTCAAGCATATCTAATGTTTGTTTGCCTTTTTGACGTATTAAATAAACTAACTCCTGTGCTGTCTGTTTATCCATCTACCATCTGGCATGCGTTTACCTATCTATAGTCTGTTATCTATCTACCTACCTACCTATCATCTATCTAAATGAGTTTGAACATTGAGTCAGTTTCAAAGCATTGCTATATATCTAGGTTTTAGACAAATCAGTCATCTTTACGTGGAAAATTTTACGTTTTCCTTTTTTTCCATGTAGATTGCTAATCCATTTGAAGTCTGTTTTTATTCTTGGTGTGAGGTAGGGAATCTCTTCTAGTTTTCCAAATATACATGTATATAAAGCGGTCCCTGTTGATTGATCTCTTCATTTTAGGGACTAAATTTGCACATGTGGTTGGGTGTATTTCTAGAGTTTCTCTTCTGTTGACCTTGTCCGTCTACACGTGTAATAGAAAGGTACTAATTTACTCCCCGAAGATTGTTGTTCTTCTTTAGCGTGGTGTAGGGCTTGTGCCCTCCGATGTGACCACTTGTGGGCTTTTCCATGGTTCTGCATACCTGCAGCCTCCCAAGGTCTACAGGTTCTGACGAGCATCTTCTTCCTCTTGTCCTTCCCATCCAGAGCTGGTTACAGGTTAGTGATTCTGCTAGTGCACATCCACAGCGCAGATGGCCAAGTGCAGTATTCAGCACGCCTTTGTCAGTAGTCCTCTCACTAAACTCTCCTCTGCATCACTTTGGAGTAGATCTGTTTCCAACTAGGATCTTGGTGGTTTACCCCTCCCTGGAGACGTAACCATCACTATTCCCTTTCCTGTGTTGAGAAAACATCTCTGGGGTCCATAGTTAGCACAATTGTGTTCTTTTTTTTTTTCTTTTTGTATTTGGTAATTTCTTTACCGTGGTCATAAAGTTCCAGTGTCGATCACTTTAGCTGACTTTGCTGAACCTAATCTGCAAAATTGTTAACTGTTGAGGAAAGCTGTGTTACTTATTTGTAGAACAGGAAGTACCTGATAAGAAATTTACATCAATCCGTGTAGCTGAGTTCTTCCTATCTTTTTTTTTTCCTTAATCTCAACTCTTTTTCCCTCTTTGGTTCCCTCAAGAAAAGTTTAGAATGCCAAGTTCAGGCTCCACGGAATACAGAAATTCATATCCCATTAATATTCTCCTTACTACTTCGTTTTCACACATCATGCCGCGATTGGTAACCAGCTTGACCTGTAACCTATCGTTTAAAGAAAAATAAAATCCCAAGATGGCTTAAATGCAAAGCGTCTTTTGCTTCAGTGGACAGATGGCAGGAATGTCATCCGGGTGAAAAAACAGATCAGTCGTAAGCGGTGACTCAATGATAGCTTCTTAGCAAATAGCGTCCCTTTGTTTTGCTTTATGGGCAGGTCCTTCTGAAGCCTGTGGTCACATCATTAGCTGTCTGCTCAGCAGTGACGGGGACCCCTGATCATTTACTGCACTTCCCGTCACAGTTGACGCTCGCAAACCCAAGATGACGCCATTGCTTCCTTACTGGCTTGATGCTGGATCACAGCACAGAATGCACAGTTATCTTCTAGGGGGGGGAAAAAGGAACCATCCTGTTTATTTTTAGAAGAGAGATTCAGGCAGTTTTCTGGGAAGGGAATTCTCTGTCATAAAATGCGTTCTTGTGGAATTTGGACATGTACCTTTTGTTTCTGAACACCGCCTGTAGCTAACTGAAAATGACTGTGCCCAGGCTTCCTGGATCCCTTCAGTCTTCTCAAGAACTTTTGGATGGGGGAAGAAAAAAAAAAAAAACTTCCCGGTGCGTAAATAAAATTCTGAGGCATTTGCTCAAAGCGTCCTGAATATTTATTCAACAATATTATTAATCTCAGTTGGTTTCCCTTTGTATTTATATTATTCTCATACCGTAAGTTATTGAAAATGGAGTAGAAACCCATTGAATTCACGTATCGCCCTGCTGAGTGAGGTAATCTCATGTGATATGTTCTTCCCCGAAAACGTTTGTTTAGAGGAAGGATCAGCACATGCTCTGGACAATTTTATGGAACAGGACAGTATTAAACGTTTTAGGTTTTGTGTGCCTTGCCACACCTGCTCAACTGTACCTAGTAGCACAAAACGACCCACAGATAATGTCAGTGAATGGGTATGGCTGTGTTCCAATAATTGTACGGACACAATTTGAATTTCACACCATTTTTCATGTCATGAAATACTCTTCTTTTGAGTTATTTGTTCCCAGCCATTTAAAAATGTAAAAGGAATATTAGGCAGTAGTCCATACGAAAAACAAGTGGCGGGCTAGATTTGCTTTATGGGCTGTCATCTGTGGACCTCTTATTTTAGAGTAAAAATCTGTTAGTGCTTGAGTGACAATAGCTTCCTTCTGAGCCATGTCCGTGATTGAATCCTTTTATTTTATTGAAGTATAGTTGATTTACAATGTTAAATTCTGCTGTATAGCAGTGATTCAGTTATATAAATATATTCTTTTTCATTCTTTTCCAGTATGGTTTATTGCGGTAGATTGAATATAGTCCCCTGTGCTCTACAGTAGGACCTTGTTGTTCACCCATTCTGTATATAATAGTTTGCATCCGCTAACCCCAAACTCCCAATCCACCACTCGCCTCTCCACCACACGTTGGCAACCACAAGTCTGGTCTTTACACCTGTGAATCTGTTTCTGTTTTGTAGATACGGTCATTTTTATCATATTTTAGATTCCACGTATAAGTAATACCATATGGTATTTGTCTTTCTCTATCTGACTTACTCAGTATGATAATCTCTAGTTGCATCCATGTTGCTGCAAATGGCATTATTTCATTCTTTTTTATGGGTGAGTAGTATTCCATTGTATATATATACACCACATCTTCTTTATCCATGATTGAATTCCGTTAACTCCCTCTTGGCTTCGTAGGGGAAAAGAGAGGGAGAAAAAGAAAGAAAAGTAGCAGAAGAAACTAGGGGTGATCTGATTGCTTTAATTGAGTTTTGTCTTGAGCCGCCTTCATTTGTGCTGTCCTGAGGACGCAGATCTATGAGCCGTCATTGCCAAGTCTCCCTCCCCATCAGTATTTCCCAAAGACATGCTTCTTCTGCAAGGGAGTGGGTTGTTCTAGAAAGACTAGGGGTGAACAATTATTTTTTAAAAGGCTGCCTGTTTGATCACTGACCACATGCGAGGTCCTCTGTGGAGGGGTTTGTGTAAGTAATTTTATAAAATGCTCCCACCAGCTCTAGGCACTTGGAATCCTTCTTCACCCAGCTTACAGCTGACGAAGTTGAAATAGCGCGAGAGCACATCCTAGAAAGTCACAGAGTGTTAAAGGCGGGAGACATTTAATGAAATGATGCCAAGTCCCACGCTCTAAAAATTGTGAGGAAGCGTTGCTACACTGCTTTCCTCACGATACAGTTTTTGCTTTGAACAAGAAGGGAAAGAAGAGAAGGACAGAAGATACAAAGACGGTAGATTGACGTCTACTGTTAATGAAAAGACATGGGGATCGCCCCGCCCTTCTTTCCCTATGCATGCATTTTATTTATTCACACCACCTGCATTTATCATCGTGGGCTTATCACCTTCGTCATTTTATGCAAAGACCCAGTTTATAGAGCAGCCCACTCTGTGGCAAGAAAACAAGGTAAACAACGACACTCTTTGCCCCAAACAGTTTGGAAGGAAAGTAGCACCCCCCGACCCGGCCCCCCGCCATGCACATCCTGACGTTTGTTCTCCCAGGAGGGATGCCATGCGGCCTTTTGCTCCTTGGTTCGCTCCAGTTCCCTGTTTATGTGATAATATTCTTTTGAAGGAGTTCCTAGCTGAAGATGTAGCATATGTGCATTAGGACAAGCTTCAGCAGATACATGTGATCTCAACAAACGAGCCCAAATACACACCTTTTGCAAGAGTGCACAGCCTGGACTGAAAGATGGACTCAGGTTCAAAACAGCCCCCCACCTCAGTGTTCATCCTCTGGGGACCTGCAGTTGCCATGGTAATCTGATAGCTTGTAAGTTGGCTAGAAGAACTGCAGATGGTAGAGGTTTACGTTTCCTAGTATGTGGAGGTGAATTGATTATATAAAAGTCTCTGATCTCCAGTCATGACAAAAAGGAAAAAACAAGTAAAGCAGACTTAGTACTTAGACTCAGGGACAGAGAAGGAAGTATCCCCCCCATATGTAAACGGTTGCATTTCCACCCCTGGCCACTGGGAGTGTTGTTACGTGAGGCCGATGCCGGAACCTCGGGGGCCTTGTCCACCGTTGTATAGATGTAGCTGGTGGTGATTGTAACATCAGGAATAGCAACCTCATCTCCAGCCTGGATCTTGGGTTCCTTGAGCTCATTTGTCTTCTCCATGCCTTGTCCGTTGAAAACGGGATCCATCGATCCCACGATGGTTACAAGAATGGGCATCCTTTTCACTGACCTGCTTACAACACCTTAAGGTCTTATGTTTGCACATCCTCTCCCAGTTGGCAAATAGCCTCCCTTTGAAACTGTCTGCAGGAGGCAGCCGGCCTCCCAAAACCTTCTCTCTCCTCAAGAACACTTCTCACAACCATACAGCCAGTCCTTAGACGGAGCCTTTGTCAATTTCCCCGTAAACACACGGCGAGTCCTTTTAACCCCCTCAGTGGCCTTCGTCTGCATTGGCTACGGTTTCTCCACGTGTATCTCAAAATGTGTAATTGGAAAGATATGCAATGCCCCGGGTATGCTTTAATCACACCGGGAGCTGGTAAACTGCTTTCTCTTCACATCATGCATCCATTAACTAGATTTAATGAACAGTGAAACTAGCAGTTCGCCATCCTGCCTTTGAGAAACGGAATGCACGGGCTTACCCTTTCTCAGTTGATTTTCATTGTAATTTGGCTGGTCCTTTTAGCTTTCTCGACACTGTGAAATGTTGCTCGAAGCAAGCTAGCGCTTTGGAGAATGAGCATGTTTTTTTATGGATCCGTGCAAGCTGTGGACCGTCATGTAAAGGGGGGAAGACCAGGGAAAAGGCCTTTTCTGCAGCCCTAAAAACCTTGCAGCAGCTTGATAACAAGCCGTAAAAAAACACTTCCCATCACATCCTGAAGCCCATCCCCTAACCAGCTGCAAGAAAATTTGCTTGCACTGTTATCAAGCTCAAAATTTTTCATAGGGCTTCCCTGGCGGTGCAGTGGTTAAGAGTCCGCCTGCCAATGCAGGGGACACGGGTTCGAGTCCTGGGCCGGGAAGATCCCACATGCCGCGGAGCAACTAGGCCCGTGAGCCATGGCCGCTGAGCCTGCATGCCGCAACTACTGAAGCCCGCACTCCTAGAGCCCATGCTCTGCCACAAGAGAAGCCACCGCAATGAGAAGAAGCCCGTGCACCGCAATGAAGAGTAGCCTCCGCTCGCCGCACCTAGAGAAAGCCCACGTGCGGCAGCGAAGACCCAATGCAGCCAAAAATAAAGAAAAGATGGCTGTTATTAAAAGAAAAAATTTTTTTATAGTCTCAATAAGACTATCACCAGAAACTTTGCCAGGCGTTTTTCAGAAATTGGAATGTATGTTTTGTGTATGTCTCTCCTAATCTCTCCTCAAGTTTTAAATAGCATTTTTTGCTTCTGCTGGGTTTTTTTGTTTGTTTGTTTGAATCAAATATTTTCTTGTATTTCATCCTAATTACAGATCACAGTGGATTAAATTAGAAGTTGGTGAACATCGCATATGTAGAAAATCTCCAAATATTTAGGAATTAAACAACATGCTTCTGAATTAACGTTGATCAAGAGAATGTCCTTAGGGAGATTTAAAATAATATTTTGAACTGAAATTGAAATCAACGTATCAAAATCTGTTGCTTGCAAGCAAAGCAGAGCATGGAGGAAAACTTATGTCTTTAAATTCTTACGAGGAAATATAAAAATATGTGAAATAGCTAAGTTTTCACCTCAGCAAAAAGAGCAAGTTTAGTGGAAAATAAGGAGAAAAAAATGATAAAATAAATATTAGATCATTGAAATAGAAAACTGAGTCATTTATTAACAAAATCCTAAGTTGATTCTCCTGTGTACACAAACAGTGCATTACAGTGTAAAAAAGGTGAAATTTGAATAAGATCCGTAGCCTGGTTAACAGAGTATTGCATGAATTTCAAGTCCTGGTATTGATACTCTACTATAGTTATGAGATGTCATCTTTGGATAAGCTGGGTAGGACAAGTGACTCTGTCAGTTCTATAGCTTATGTGTGTCTCTATTTCAAAATAAGGAAGTTTTAAAAAATCTATTTATTTATTACTTATTTATTTATTTTGGCTGCGCTGGGTCTTAGTTGTGGCATGTGGGCTTCTTAGTTGCGGCATGCATGCAGGATCTAGTTCCCTGACCAGAGATGGAACCCAGGCCCCTGCATTAGGAGTGCGGAGTCTTGCCCACTGGACCACCAGGGAAGTCCCAAAATAAAGTTCTAAGACGTTGATTCTTTATGAAGTCAGTAAACTTTTTTCTTAATGGCACCAAATTAAAAGCACCCAAATGTCCTTCAACAGGAAAATGAACAACCAAATTGTCATATTTTTCACATAATGGAATGCTTTTCAATGGGAAAAAAAAATGGTTTATAGACACAACAAAGTGGGTGAATCCCAAAACATTATGTGAAGTGAAGTGGTAAGAGGAAAACAACAATGTCCACTACATAATTCTGTTCATAACACATTTCAACACAGGGCACAACTAATCCAGCGTGTTGAATAGCTGTGGTGTTTATTCTGGGAATAAAGACACCGAGTAGAAAGTGACTTTTTTTGAGTGGTGAGAGTATACTTCTCTTGGTATGGAAGATGTGTACCTATTCACACATATTTGAGAATACTCATTGGACTGTATATTCAAATCTGTGACCTTCACTCATGTACATTTATTTCAATAAAAACGTACCCAGTTCTATTTATAGTCCCAAACAGCATAAGTACGTGAGTATACATATTAGCTCAGCAAGTCAGGAAGCGTCACTCAATCATAGTTTACCTAGACTTCTCGAAAAACCAGAAAATATGGAAGTTTAATCCCTAGTTTAGAGTAATGTGTTGGGAGTGTCTCCATTTTTACTCTTGAGAAATTCAGAGGCTTCTCAATTCTTTTAGGGTTCACCTTTTAAGGGCATCTGGTTTTCTCCTTAGCAATGTAACTTACAAAATTGTTCCGAATTACAGTTTCTTCTTTCTATAGTAGTAGAAACAGCCTTTTCATCTGTGCTTTGAGTTAAGGTTTTGAATACATTTAGATAGTTTTTGTTTTGCAAGAAAAAGATTTTTTAGAGGCTTCCGTATTCTTCTGTCCCCACAATTACTGAAGTATCTTCCGTTGGGCCCAGGTGTCAAAAAACAAAAAGCAGGGATTGTTTTTCCCAAGCCCAATCAATACTGTTCACTTCTTATCCTGCAAAATGTTTCTGAAGTTCTGTTCGAGGTGAAGCCTGATAGCTTCCATATCGTCGTATTTCTGGTACAATTTGATTTAAATTATCTAAGTTCTCATAGGACCTTCTTTCTGTGTTCTGACCTGTAAAAACAAAGATGGTAGTTATTTTATTTCCTCGTTATTAAATGGTGGTTCATTTAGATCCAGGGCTTCTGGGTAGCTTACTATGTGATCAGCATGGCAGCTAGCCAAATAATCTGATTTTCCTGAGATAACTAACGCTGATTTCTGCTGCCGTCTACGTTTACACTTTTTTCATCAAGGTAAACATTTTTATAAGTGTTTCTTTTTAAAATTGTATTCAAGGAGAGTTGATTTACACTGTTGTGTTAATTTCTGCTGTACAGCAAAGTGACTCAGTTATACATATGTATGTTCTTTTCTCATATTCTTTTCCGTGATGGTTTATCACAGGATATTGAATGTAGTTCCCTGTGCTCTGCAGCAGGACCTTGTTGTTTATCCATCCTATATATACTGGTTTGCATCTGCTAACCCCAAACTCCCAATTCTTCCCTCCCCTCCTCCCCTCCCCCTTGGCAACCACAAGTCTGTTCTCTATGCCTGTGAGACTGTTACTGTTCTGTAGATAAGGTCATTTGTATCATATTTTAGATTCCACATATAAGTGACATCATATGATATTTGTGCTTCTCTATCTGACTTACTTAACTTAGTATGATAATCTCTAGGTCCATCCATGTAACTGCACATGGTATTATTTCACTCCTTATTGGCTGAGTAGTATTCCACTGTATATATGCACCACATCTTTAACCATTCATCTGTTGATGGAAGTGTTTCTTTTTCTGGAACCAGGTATTACCTTATTTGCTTTATTAAATGTTAAAAAGTAGATAAACCTCGAAAGAATAATACATTGAATAAGCATCATTTAGTTTTAACAGAAAGTTGACATTCCATCATAGTTGCTACGTAGACATACACATACATGTGTACGTATGTATGTAGATTATTAGATAGATAGATAGATAAAAGCACTGTGAACATTTGGGGCTGATGAATCTGTTATGTGGAGCTGTCTTGCACATTGTAGAGCGTGCAGCGTCCTTGCTGGCCCCTGCCCACTGCAAGTCTATAGGATGGGTCCCCTGCCCTGCAGAAAAGCGTCTTCAGGCAGTAAGAAATGCCTACTGGAGGGAGACTCATTCCCATGTTAGAAACAATATTAATTTATAAACATGTAGGTATAGTATGTTATAGAAACATAATCTTATCCAGTTCAAATAAATACAAACATCATAGCATTTCATCCCCAAAATACTTCAGTAACGCACCTCCAAAAAATAAAAGACCATTTTCCTGCCTGGCAGCAATTTTTTTTATCACACCTCAGGAAAATAAAGCTCATTTTTCTGATATCATAAAATCCCATTATTTCTATACAGATTTCCTCCATGGCATCCAGTCATACTGGTTACTTTTCACAGACCAAGTTATGTCTGTGAAGTGTCTCTTAATCTGGCCCAGTCTCTCACGTTGCACTGGTATCTGACTTCAAGTACCTTTCTTGAGGTCAGACCAGGGCTTTCGTAGAACAACCCGCTTGCATCCTGGATGTAGATGACATCTGATTGTATCTCCTGGAGTTGGGAGATGCCTGTTTATTGTTTCCTGTTGAGTTAGTGATTAGATCTGAAGTCACGATTTGATTGAAAGGTAATAATCCCAGACAACTCTTCAGATTTGATGCTGAGGGCATCAAATCGCCTTCAGTTAGGCGCATGGCACACTTGTTCATCTCGGAATTCCTTTTCCTAGATTGAGGTCTGGCCTCAGGTAAAGGCACCCAGATCTGTCCACTGCAGAGACACCCCTATCCTTTTTTGAAAAGCGATTTTTCTCTTATCAATAAGAGCTTGCAGCCTACTTGGGCGGTGTTTCCAAAATGACTCCTGGAAAATGTGTATACACACATCCTTCTCCGAGCAGCATGTGCGTGCAGTGTGCAAAGAATGTTAATTTTTTCCATATCCTACGGAGCAGAATTTCTCCTGTGATGTCATTCTCTGCCTTCCACAGGATCGTATTTTAATGTGAATGAAACGACATAAAATAATACCTACAGTTTCAAAGCCACATTAGAATCCTAACAGACAACAACACCCTGCAACTCAAAATTTGGTGGCTTTCAGCTTGATACCATTAGCTTCAAATGTCAACTCACGGTTTGCAGGAAGCTTTTGTCTTCTGTCCTTTCAAACCACACGGTCATAAAAGAGGTAAAGTCAGAAACGAGTTACAAGATGAGAAGCTTGACATCAAGAGTTAGAAAGGGGAGGTCATTTTCCCTCCGCCAACATCTGACGGTTCTCAGAATTATACTGGGTGATTGTTACCATCTGAAAACTGGATCCCTTTATGCTAAGAGTTACCTTTCTCTCTAAAGAGAGACTTCTAAGTGGTCCTCTGATCCACAATAGACATTCCGCCATTAAGAGTGTGACACTCAGGGTTCAGTGCGGCATATTTGCTAAAAGTTCCAAGAGATTGCTTGTGGTGTAATTATGTATTAGAGTTTTTTTTGTTTTACTACACTTAATATTATACCCACAAAATTGTTAAAATGTTAATGACATCCATAGCACGCTCAGTCTTGAAGGGCAAAGAGACTTTTAATTTGCTAAAATTGTTCAGTTAGCAAATAAATTGCTCCATTGACCATTTCTGTACTTACTAAGCCAGGCATTGATTGTCTGAATAAATATTGCAGGAACATTTCATGTCAGAATTTTAAATGCATTAAATACTTTGTTATATTGGACTTAGGTTGATTTACTTTTTGTTTTTCTGCGCTGAACTGGTGAACACAAGGGCAAAATAGAAACTGTGTC
The DNA here is from genome assembly GCF_964374135.1 of Grampus griseus. Lineage (NCBI taxonomy): Eukaryota > Metazoa > Chordata > Mammalia > Artiodactyla > Delphinidae > Grampus > Grampus griseus. Next base: position 2,717,371 of record NC_139016.1, on the reverse strand, counting down.
GCCGTAAGTTGGGGCTCAGTGCTTTTGTACTATGTTTGTGTTCTCTTCTTTTTGGTTTTTGTGAAGCTGTATGTTTTTGATTTGTGGTTTCCCTGTTTTTCAAGTATGTTAACCCCTTCCTATATCTACGTACTTGCTTTAGACTGATAGACATATAGGTTCAAACCATTCTAAAAAAAATCTGTTTTCTTACTCTCCTCCACCACGTTTTATAATTTTGATTTCTTTTACATCTTCATGTTTTTCCTTTTGCTGTTCATTGTAGTTATCATTGGTCTCACAAAAATTTTTTTGATTTTTTTTTTTATCTGAATACCTGCTTATTTATGTGATTTACTTTCCAATTGTGATCTTCCCTTCCCTATAGATTCCTGCTGCTTTTCCATTTTTAAATTTTTATTTCTTTTTTAAATTAAAAAAATTTTTATTTTATATTGACTTTTAGTTGATTTACAATGTTGTTAGTTTCTGCTGTACAGCAAAGTGACTCAGTTATACATATATGTATAACTTTTTAAGATTCTTTTCCCATATAGGTCATTACAGAGTACCGAGTAGAGTTTCCTGTGCTATATACTTGGTCTTATCACTTATCTATTTTATATATAGTACTGTGTATATGACAGTCCCAATCTCCCAATTTACCCCTCCCCTGTCTTACCCCCTGGTAACCATGTTTGTTTTCTACATCTGTAACTCTTTTTATGTTTTGTAGATAAGTTTTTTTGTATCATTTTTTAAAGATTCCACATATAAGCGATACCATACGATATTTGTCTTTATCATACTAAGTGAAGTAGGTCAGACAATGTCCAAGTTCATCCATGTCGCTGCAAATGGTATTATTTTATTCTTTTCATGGCTGAGTAATATTCCGTTTTATATACGGACCACATCTTTATCCATTCATCTGTCGATGGACACCTAGGTTGCTTCCATGTCCTGGCTATTGTAAATAATGCTGCAGTGAACATTGGGGTGCATGTGTCTTTTTGAATTATGGTTTTCTCAGGGTATATGCCCAGTAGTGGGATTGCTGGGTCATATGGTAGTTCCATTTGTAGTTTTTTAAGGAACCTCTATACTGTTCTCCATAGTGACTGTATCAATTTACATTCCCACCAACAGCGTAAGAGGGTTCCCTTTTCTCCACACCCTCTCCGGGATTGGTTGTTTGTAGACTTTTTTTTTTAATAAAAAGTTTCTAGGTGAACTCTCTTATTTTGATTCGATTTGATTTTTTTATACAGCAGGTGCTTATTAGTTATCCATTTTATACATACTGGTGTATATATGTCAATCCCAGTCTCCCAGTGATGATGGCCATTCTGTCTGGTGTGAGGTGCTGTCTCATGTTGATGTGCATCTCTCTGATAATTCGTCATCTTGAGCATCTTTTCACGTGCCTCTTCTGTATGTCTTCTTTGGAGAAATGTCTATTTACGTCTTTTCCCATTTTTTGAGTTGTTTGTGTTTTTGTTTTCTCTTTTTTGATATTTAGCTGCATGAGCTGTTTTTAAATTTTGGAGATGAATCCCTTGTCAGTTGCATCGTTGGCAAATATTTTCTCCCATTCTGCGCTCCTTTTCTATTTAAGGTAGACCTTTCGATATTTCTTTTAGGATAGCTTTAATATTGCTGTGTTCTTTTAGTTTTTGCTTGTCTGAGAAATTCTTTCTCTCTCCTCCTATTCTAAATGATACAAGTTGAGGCTAAATGCTACATTTTGTCTTAAACAGCATTGCTCTGTGTCATAAAAGATGTTTTTGGTTTTTCTCTCCTGAATATCAGGTACCCTACCAATTCAAAGAATGTTATCAATATACCTTATTGTTTCATTTACCACATAGCTAATGAGAAACTTTACCTTCAGTCTCAATGTGTATTAGCATTGAGAAGTCCCAACAGTGATAAATCTTGAGGTATATTTTGGGGTTTTTTTGTTTGTTTGTTTGTTTTTGCGGTACACGGGCCTCTCACTGTTGTGGCCTCTACCGTTGCGGAGCACAGGCTCTGGACACGCAGGCCCAGCGGCCACGGCTCACGGGCCCAGCCGCTCCGCGGCATGTGGGATCTTCCCGGACTGGGGCACGAACCCGTGTCCCCTGCATCGGCAGGCGGACTCTGAACCGCTGCGCCACCAGGGAAGCCCCTATTTTGTTTTTTAAGAAAACACAGGAAGGGCAGTTAAAACACACCTGTCAAATATGGTAAGACTTGTTGCAGTCGTGGAGGAGAGAGGAATTGCTTCTGCAGTAGTCAGAGAAAGTTTTGGTGTGTATTGGGTAGCTACTGCTGCTGGAACAAATTACCACAAAGGTAGTGCCTTTAAGAAAAGGGAAAAAAACAAAAAAACCAAGAATAGAGAATTCTCCGGCAGTCCAGTGGTTAGGACTCCATGCTTTTACTTTGAATCCCTCGTCAGGGAACTAAGATCCCACAAGCCACGCGTCGAGGCCAAAAAAACCAAAACACAAAAAACCAAGCATACAGCTCTCAAGATCAAAATTTGCACTTCTCACTGGACTAACTCAAGGCGTCGACAGGGCTGTGTTTCTTCTGGTTTTTGTAGAAATCTGTCCTTGCCTTTTCCAGTGTCTAGAGAACACCCAGCTTTCTTGGGCCATGGCCCCTACTTCTGTCTTCAAAAATAATAATCACTGGTCCTCACTGTGAGCGTTTTGCCTCCCGGTTCCCCTTTTAAGGACCCTGATGGTTACAGGGAGCCCACCCGGATAATCCAGGATTATCTCCCAGTCTCTAAATTGGTTGGCAATGTTAATTCCATCTATGAGCTTAATTCTCTTTTGCCATGTCACCTAACCATTTCACACGTTCTGGGAATTAGGGCGTACATATCATGGGGGGTGGAGGGCTATTGTTTGATCCACTACAAGCCCCTGAAGCTCCGAATTTTCACGGGCTCTGATGCAACCTCTCAGACAAAAGCAGGGAAGCATGAAATGATCGAGGCTTGAAAAAGCATGCAGTCAGGCTACGTTATGGATTATACCAGTGCTTTTGGGAGAGGAAGACTGGCTGGAAATATATGTTGCTTACACCATCCAACCAGGGCAAAACTTTGCAAGACTGAGCGTAAAAGGTTTGAACTCTGTGCATCCCGCAGTGGAGAGATGTAGATGATGTTAGAAAAAGACAGAGATGCTGGGCATCGTTTCCATAAACAGAGCCTTATTTTCAAGGGTTCACTGCCACTTGATGGGTGAACAGAATGGAAATGCCTCCATAGGATGGTCTGTTTGACCCCAAGCACCTTCCCAAGGCTAGACCAAATCTTCCGGACAAGTGTCCTAAAATATGCTTACAGTTGGCCACTTTGGAATCCCTTTTCTGTTCTCCTACATGCAACGGTCAACCATATCATTTAAGGATCTGATGTGGCAGGGAATCTCCATTCTAGGTGTTCGCTTCGTCGTTCTCTTTTAGGGATTATTTTAAGCACTGTCTAACTTATTGGTCTGTCCTAAGGTGTGAGTGCCAGTGTACGGTTAAACTATTGCGATTCTGTTTATGGAGAGCCAGGTCCTCAAATAAAAGATTTGTCTAGCCACTAACAATTATGTCTGTACATAAGTAGTGGTCAGGGAATAGAAGGCATCCACAACCACAATTAATGCCTGGCTTACGAGCCTGGTTTACGCTTAACGTACATTAAAATATACTCATTTTCTCTGAACATGCATCGTGCATTTGCATATATGTTTATTTTCAGTCTCTAAACATTTATTTAGATCGTGAAGCTATATTTGTTTTTTAAAAATATTTTTTAAATTCAATCAAGATTTTTTAGTGAAGCATGGTTGACTGACAATGTTGTGTTAGTTTCTTGTGTTAGTTTCTGCTGAACAGCAAAGTAATTCAGTTGTACATATACATACATTCTTGTTTTATCTTCTTTTCCATGATGGTTTATCACAGGATATTGAGTATAGTTCCCTGGGCTCTACAGTAGGACCTTGTTGTTTATCCATCCTATATATACTTGTTTTCATCTGTTAATCCCAAACTCCCACTCCATCCTTCCCCCACCCCCCTCCCCCTTGGCAACCAGCAGTCTGTTCTTTATGTCAGTGAGTCTTTTTTTGTTTTGTAAATACGTTCACCTGTATCGTTTTTTAGATTCCCACCTATAAGTGATATCATACAGTATTTCTTTCTCTGACGTACTTCACTTAGTATGATCATCTGTAGTTGCATCCGTGTTGCTGCAAATGGCATTATATTGTTCTTTTTTATGGCTGAGTAGTATTCCATTTAAAATTCTTGTATATCCATAGAAAGAAGTCTAGAAAGATACACATATGACTTAATAGCAGTTACTTGTTCAGTGATGTATTCATAGATTCTTTGAATTTCATTATTTATGTTTATCTGCATTTATATAGAGCTCCACAACAAACTTTCCTTTGATATTCAGAAGTTAAGATTTTAAACATCTTGTATACCCTATTTTTTCAGATTCTTATGTTGTGGGAAAACTACTTCACAACTTAATTGTTAAATGAAAACTGTGTAAATTCTAGTTTTGATGAATGATTCGTCATTGTGCTAAAAAATGTACTTCCTTCCCCTGGGTTTTCAGTCTCCCCCAAATATGTTATTGATCACCTAGGAATCAAAGGTGCTTTAGAATTCGTTTTATAACATAAAGTTAAATTAAAACTCTGGGGCTTCCCTGGTGGCGCAGTGGTTGAGAGTCCGCCTGCCGATGCAGGGGACACGGGTTCGTGCCCTGGTCCGGGAAGATCCCACATGCCGTGGAGTGGCTGGACCCACGAGCCATGGCCGCTGAGCCTGCGCGTCCGGAGCCTGTGCCCCGCAACGGGAGAGGCCACAACAGTGAGAAGCCCGTGTACCGCAAAAAAAAAAAACAAAACTCTGTAATGATAAACGTTTTTTGCCAGTGAAGAACTATTCTTTTATTGTAGTTCTTTTCTGATATTATTTGAGTCCTATTTTTAAATGCTATGAAAAAGAAAGGAAACTATTTCATTAACAGTTCTATGGGAACTACATGTTAAAATGGTATTTTGAATACTGTACATTCAGTTAAATAACATACTTTAAAATTTGTTCCACCTGTTCCTTTTCACTTGTTTTTAACATGGCCGCTGGAAAATGTAATGACTGTAAGGGTCTTCTATGCTATTTCTAATTGACAGTGTTGATCTAGGACAAAACTTTTCACACAGTGTCCTGCAAAGTATTATGGTGGGTGAGGGGCAAACGCCTGCATGATGAGAATTAGGGTTATGAGTGAGGAGAATTCAGAGCCCCCCAGCAAACCTCGCTCAGAGTCTCATTTTATCTGTTTGGATTACTGGTCTCTGAAGAAAGAACACCCCCCGTACCCCCCTTTAAAATGGCTGAAGACCTCTGCCTTTAAAGGGCTGTAGAAAGGCCAGTGATTGGGCTTCATCTGTTAGCATCGCCAGCCTCATTCAGGGGCTGTTACAAGGAAGAGAGCCTGTCTTAGGCCAGAGACAATGTGACCAGGACCCTGGTGACGGTCACCTCCATGATGAAGAGGTACCAGAGAGATTTAGGAGGTGGACTGGACCCGAGAAAGCTGTCAGAGTTGGGGAGAGTGAGGCGTGTGTGTGTTCTCAGAACCCTGGCGTATTTTATATGCAGGAGTCCAAAAGCTCCGTGCTGACCAGGTAGAGACGTGCAGAGAGCGGGAACCTGGGAAAGACAGGATTGCTGTCTTTTATTTTTTTTTTAATTTTTTTTATTTATTTATTTTTGGCTGTGCTGGGTCTTTGTTGCTGTGCGCGGGCTTTCTCTAGTTTCAGCGAGCAGGGGTTACTCTTCGTTGCGGTGCGCGGGCTTCTCATTGCAGTGGCTTCTCTTGCTGTGGAGCATGGGCTCTAGGTGCGCGGGCTTCAGTAGTTGTGGCTCACGGGCTCAGTAGTTGTGGCTCGCGGGCTTAGTTGCTCCATGGCATGTGGGATCTTCCCGACCAGGGCTCGAACCCGTGTCCCCTGCACTGGCAGGTGGATTCTTAACCACTGCACCACCAGGGAAGCCCAGGATTGCTGGCTTTGTATGTTGAAAGCTGTACCTCAAAGGAGGGCGTATCAGGGAACAAGGCTACTTGAAATCAATAAAACTGTGGGATAAGCTTGTTTTTGTTTTTTCTCCCCTCTAACTGTGCAGGTTCAATCAGGAACACTGATTTAGTTACAGTTCCGTAACTGATTGGCTGCGGTTCTAGTTAACCACACCACGGATAAATCCTGTGCGAGAAACGTGTGCTGGGATTCAGTTTCTGCCCTTCGGCAGTTAGAATTTAGGGCAGAAAAGTCTTGATGAAGATTGATTAAATAGATAGCAATTTATTGCTCGTCTTGGTGTGTTCAAACAAATTTCGCTGGTGAGCACTTAGGTCTGGGAGATAAGCAGTCTGATGTTGTCACAGAATAGAAGTGTGAGGAAATAAGAAAAGCTTTTATCCCCCAATGGCAATGGCTGCCTTCCTTTCCAGGCCACTGTCTCCAGAGAAACTGGATTTCTCGCCTTTTCTCTTAATCTGCAATTCTTTTCTTTTTCTCTTGAACAGGCCACTTCATCACAGCTCACCATGAAAGGTTTTACTTTCTTTTACAAAGAAGTGGATTCTTTTTTCATCTTGAAATGTTCATTCAGCTGCACATAGCTCAGCGTAGAAGTGCTTAATGAGTCTTGTATTTTCAGTCCCACTAATTACATTTTTAATCAAGTTTTTTCTTTCACACACTAGGCAGTTATACATTGCTTACGTTACAAGGAACTCTAAAATACAACACCCGGTAGCTTTTTAGTTAAGCTGGTTAGACAGGTACGTCCCTACATGTTACTTAACCATCATCAAACCAACAACGGAGTTGTTCTTTCAGCCCTGAGTAGACTGACCCATTCTTCTCAGAGCCAGCCGGAACTCAACTAGATTCCTGTAGCAGGAGGAAAGGGATTCATCAATTATGACAGTGCCCAGTGTCCACAAATTTCCTTGGAGGAGAACTCATACTTTTGGTTCCTTGACTTGTTTTGCACTGGCTCCTACTGTCATGGATTTTTCTTCCTTTATGAGTCTACTCTACCCAAGGTAGACACATAAAATTCAAGTTTCCCGCTTCCCTTGCAGCTAGGACCCAAGTCAGTGACCCAGGCTCCTTCAGTCAGAGGTGTTTTTCTAGGTGTCAGTTGTGAGAGGGGTTTCCACCTTCCCATGGTGGCAGGTCACAACCCTGACTTAAGGCATGACATCATGGGGTGACAGTGTAGTTGGCAATAACCACCAAGTGTCACCTGGCAATGTCTACTCTAGACCAATTCATGAGTTTTCTGTTGGAGACTATTCCTGGAAGATTTCCCCGTAACCTGGTTCACTGGCCCTTCCAATGTGCAGTCGATCTCAGGAAGTGTCTTTCTGCTTCATCAGCCAGAGTCTACCGCTGAGAGCAGTGGTGAAGAACCCCGGCTAACTCGTAACTCTAAGGTAGCTGGTGGCCAGGGACTTTCTCAGTGCCGTGAAGTATTACGTAAGATCACCTCCAAAACAAAGGGCAGTCAGCTGATGGAAATATTCATGTCTCCCTTTTAGGAAGGAAGAACCATTTCAGGATAAGAATTTTAGAGTTGACTGCTCTGCATATCCACATAGTGCCTGCATCTGACCTCATAATCCATAATGAAGGAACCTTAATGGGGGTCACCTCACCATTACTGAACCTTCTGAAATGTATGCAGACTGCATTAGACTAGATTATTCCAAGTGAGGATGCATTTCTTTTCTATGTATGTAGTTTCTTTTATTTATTTATATGTGTGTGTGTGTGTGTGTGTGTGTGTGTGTGTGTGTGTGTGTGTATATATATATACTTTTTCAGATTCTTTCCCCTTATTGTTTATTACAGAATATTGAGTATAGTTCCCTGTGCTCTACAGTAGAGGTTCTTGTTTATCTTATTTTGTATATAGTAGTGTGTATATGTTAATGCCAAACTCCTCATTTATCCCCCATTCCCCTTTGGTAACTATAAGTTTGTTTTTTATGTCTGTGGATCTATTTCTGTTTGGTATATAAGCTCATTTGAATCTTTTTTTTTTTTTTTTTTACATTCCACGTGTAAGCAATATCACATGGTATTTGTGTTTCTGTCTGATTTACTTTACCTAGTATGACAACCTCTAAGTCAGGGGTCCCCAGTCCCCGGGCCGCGGATCAGTCCCAGTCCGCGGGCTGTTAGGCACTGGGCTGCACGGCGGGAGGTGAGTGGTGGGTGAGCGAGTGAAGCTTCATCTGCTGCTCCCTGCCGTGCGCATTACCGCCCGAACCCTCTGCCCCCCACCCCACCGTGGAAAAATTGTCCTCCACGAAAACGGTCCCTGGTGCCGAAAAGGTTGGGGACCGCTGCTCTAGGTCCATCCACGTTGCTGCAGATGGCATGATTTCATTCTTTTTTATGGCTGAGTAATAGTCCATTGTATATATGTGCCACATCATCTTTACCCATTCCTCTGTCGATGGACACTTAGGTTGCTTCCATGTCCTGGTTATTGTAAATAGTGCTGCAGTGAACATCGGGGTGCGTGTATCTTATCAAATCATGGTTTTCAGTATAGCAGCATTAAGGATATCACTTTTGCAGAGACAAACATTCAGTGAATTTTTGCCACCTGAATGAAAGAGTTTAAGTCCAGAAGAGATGTGGGGAGGAGGTTAAAACACAGCAGTAACAGCGAAATGGTCATTTTGCTTTAGTCCGTTGATTCTTTGAGCCATAGTTTGTCCACACTGAGGGAAGGGCAGCTTGATTAGGCTTGTAAACCAGCAGCAGAGCCTTAGCCGTGCTAATCCTGGGGCAGTTTCGGAATGACTGTACTCTCCAGGAAACAGAGGGTAGAAATGCTTCTCTCCAGAAGGAGCATCCTTGTTTCCTTCAAGAGCAAATGGAACTGGTCTCTACATGCCACATGCATGCATGTATGCAAACATACATGCATTCACACATACATCACACACACATGCACACACTTCACACAGACATACAGACTCGTGCACACAAAACCCCCAGTAGCAGAATAAAAAGCAGCCCATCCTGTTTCAGGGACCACGTGTGGGATCCTGGGTAGGATTCTACCCTGGAACTTCCATAAGCAAACCTCTAGTAAAGATTTTTTCTTTATTTTACACGAAGTTGTGTGTTTACAAATGTTGTGTGCAACGTTATCGAGTATTATACTTGCCCTTGCCTTTTTGTAAGTCTCCTAAAGGTACGTAGAAACGATCATGCTTCTTTGACCCCGTGCACTTGACACTGAAACGGGTACATCCTGGGGTTTATGTAACAGCCCGTCCCTGGTGAAGCAATAACCCCCTGGAAGTATTTGCATAGCTTTCATTTGAAAGAGGAGAATGCTGATTCTGAACAGACTGAAGGAGGGTGATTTTCTCTCAGTCACATGTTTTTTATGTAATTCCCAGTGGTGGTTAAACCATTTGAAACTTGCCATAAAGTGTGTTATTACTTGGATTCCTGTTACTGTTTCCTAGTAAAAGGCCTTGTTTGGAAGGAAAAACCAAGGAGCAGAGTTGGCTAAAAGTTGCAAGAATTACACGCAAAAGAGAATTAAAATATAGGACAGGGAATTCCCTGGCGGTCCAGTGGTTAGGACTCTGTGCTTTCACTGCCGTGGGTCCCCGGGTTCAGTCCCTGGTCAGGGAACTAAGACCCCGCAAGCTGCGCGGCACAGTCAAAAAATAAATTAAAAAATTTTTAAAATTATATTAAAAAAGACATAAGAGGCTTGGTGGTGAATCTAACTACTCAGCACAATTTGGAATCAAATACAGATAAATCTGTGTCCAGTGACATAGGCTTCTTCTTAGAACACCGATTAGGTCCCAACACCATTGCGAGGATGGATTCCTCTGCTGTATTTTACTCAGTGTTTCTCCTCAGAGCCCTTAATTTAGAGCTTTGGAACAAACTAAGATGCATATAAAAATAAGTCAGTATAGAGATACTTAAAATGCATGGGCAGGGCTTCCCTGGTGGCGCAGTGGTTAAGAATCCGCCTGCCAATGCAGGGGACACGGGTTCGAGCCCTGGTCCGGGAAGATCCCACATGCCGCGGAGTAACTAAGCCCGTGCGCCACAACTACTGAGCCCGTGTGCCACAACTACTGAGCCCATGTGCCACAACTGCTGAGCCCGCATGCCACAACTGCTGAGCCCGCACGCTAGAGCCCATGCTCTGCAACAAGAGAAGCCACCGCGATGAGAAGTCTGCACACTACAACAAAGAGTAGCCCCCTCTCGCCTCGACTAGAGAAAGCCCGTGTGCAGCAATGAAGACCCAATGCAACCAGAAATAAATAATAAATTAATTTTAAAAAATCATAAAAAATGCATGGACAGTATGGCTCCATGATGAATTCTAGACTATATGTAATTATTCCTGACACCTAGAGGCTTGCTAAAGCCACTTTCATAAGTAGAGGCTGTCCTCACTCAGGTGTGTCCATAAAACCAACTTCATTTCAGTCATACGCTTTGGAGGGATGGGCCATGAATATGCTTTTTTCCCGCTCATTCAGCCGTCCTCTCGTATTTGAAGATTTGTGTTCATGTTTGTAGCATACGCACATTGAATCCATCCTATGGTAACTGCAAACACCTCCCCATAAGTTCACTAGCCACCTGTGTGCTTTCTCCTGCTCTTTGGAAGGAAGGAAACATGCCTCTTCTGAGGTGTTTACAATCTCCAGGCTCTTTCTCCATCTCGCTGTTCCTTGTTTGTTTGTTTTATAAAGTTATTTATTTACTTTTGGCTGCATTGGGTCTTCGTTGCTACGCACGGGCTTTCTCTAGTTGCGGCGAGGGGGGGCTGCTCTTCGTTGCGGTGCGCGGGCTTCTCACTGCGGTGGCTTCTCTTGTTGCAGAGCATGGGCTCTAGGCACACGGGCTTCAGTAGTTGTGGCTCACGGGCTCTAGAGCGCAGGCTCAGTAGTTGTGGCACACGGGCTTCGTTGCTCTGTGGCATGTGGGATCTTTCCGGAAGAGGGCTCGAACCTGCATGGAATCATAATTGCATGGACAATAAATTTGAGGAAAACCAGTCATGTTGCCTTAGCATTGTCTCACTCTGCTTCCTTCCCTTCTTCCCCCCTCTCTCCTTTGTCTCTCTCCTGTGTCTCTCTCTCTGCCTCCTCTCTCTTCTGTATCTCTCTGCCCTGTCCTCCACCCCCAAGCCCCAGCACTCCCTCCCTCCCCGAAACACAGAAGTGAGTGCTAAACACATGGCGACAAAGCTCAAATTCCACGTTTGATGGTGTTTTACCTACTAGTAGGCATAATTTATTTCGTTAAAACTAACTTTTATCTAATATTAGTTGTAGGAGGATTAGAGGAAAAGATTCAGAGTCAGGGTCTATCTGAGGGACAAAAAATAATGGTAGAGAACTTGCTTCCACGTCAATGCACATTGGGGGTGTCAGGGAGCCATAATCCCAAATTATGATGGGAGACAGCTCCCTCACCTACAGCGTGGACGAAAAAAAGGTGGGTTTCTCCAGTGTGGCAGCCTGGGTCACTTTCTCCTGTGTATTCCAGTAAGTATAACGTATTCATTTGATTAGAGTGTCTCTGCAGGGTGTCCTCATACATAGGAGAATGTAGCCCGGATTATTGATGATGCTTAAAATTTATTTCCTAACTGAACTTGTAAAGGCATCTTCCTTACAAAGTCTAAGATCGCTCTGCCCAATGAAAAACAGGAAACACCTTGTTAGGAATCCGATTTGAATTGCAGTTGATTCCTATATTAATTTGGGTAGTATTGGTGTTTACATGAGATGAAATTTAAGCATTTGAAGAGAAAACATGTTCTTTCATTTGCTCAAATCTTATTTTGTTTCCTTAAATGAGGTTTAATCTGTTTCTTCCCAGTGCACTGCAAATATTTTATATCATTATTTTTATATCGTTTAAGTTAAATTTTTAATTTTTTAAAAATTAAATGCACTGCAAATATTTTATATCATTATTTTTATATCGTTATTGGATTTTGCATAAAATCTGTCTGTATTTCTTTCTAGGTTTTTACTGCTAGTATAGGAAAAAAGCTAAGATTTTTAAAATTTACTTCCTATTCTGCAGTTACACCAAATTGCCCTATTAGGTTTTTAATGCATCCTCTCAGGTACACATTCATGTTATGAACTAAAGAGTTCCCATTTTGTTCTTTTCCAGTAGTTATAACACATTTTCATTTACTCGTCTCATTGCATTTTCAAGAATCTTAAAAAAAAAAAATCTTTGGGTAAAATGGAAACAGAAGGCAGACCTGTCTGCTTTTTTAGTCTGATTCTGGTATTGATTTTAGAATGTGAGTTTTTCTTTTTTTAAACTTCTTCCTGTTACCTTTTTGAATTGAGCTACCTAAGTATTTTCAAATGCATTTTCCACATCTCTTGATACAATCACATGGCTTTCTTCTTCCACTGGTTGAATTAAAAGATTATACTGATAGATTTTCAAACACAGAGAGGCCTTATCATTCATCACAGTAACCCTGCGTAGGCAAAGGGTATCATTTTGGGGCTTGTTTTAGTTTTTAATTTTTTATTTTACTTTGTGAGTATATTTGATTTACAGTGTATCAGGTGTACAGCAAAGTGATTCAGTTATACATATATTCATTCTTTTTAAGATTCATTTCTGATATAAGTTATCACAGAATATAGAGCAGAGTTCCCTGTGCTATACAGTGGGTCCTTGTTGGTTATCCATTTTATACATAGTAGTGTGTATATGTCAATCCTGACTCCTAATTTATCCCCCCCCCCCACCTTTGGTAGCCATAAGTTGTTTTTTGATATCTGCAAGTCTGTTTCTGTTTTGTAAATAAGTTCGTGTCTTTTTTTTTTTTTAGATTCCACATATAAATGATACCATACGGTATTTGTCTTTCTGTGTCTGACTTTACTTAGTATGATCATCTCTAGGTCCATCCATGTTGCTGCAAATGGCATTATGTCATTCTTTTTTATGGGTGAGGAATATTCCATTGTATACACTTACCACATCTTTATCCATTCGTCTGTCGATGGACGTTTAGGTTGCTTCCATGTCTTGGCTATTGTAAATAGTGCTGCAGTGAACATTAGGGTGCATGTATCCTTTCAGATTATGGTTTTCTTCAGAAAGGGTATCATTTTTGGATGTGGTAATGGATTTTAAAGGCATCAATATTCTCCAGGTGTGCCCGGACAACATTTTCTGTTCCCAAGTGTCTTCACACTTTTCTAGGCTTAGCACAAGGAAGAATCCACCCACATGTCCATCTTCCTCTTGGCTTCTTAGGTATCAGGGGCCATTAGCACATGAATTCAGAGCTGAGAAGAAACTGTCTTTGTGAGCTCACCTGTTTCTGGGATACCCTGGATGCCAGGGGTCCCCAAATTTTGCCCTAAAGCATGCAAGTCCAGTGGGACTAAAGCACCATTCAAGGTGCCATGTCCAAGCTACGCCTAACCCTGTAGGTCTAAGCAACCATTGGACAGGTGTCTTCTGAGAGACAGGTGGATTAGGGAGGGAATCCCTTACCTTTAAGAGTATTGACGTCTGGTGGCCTGGCATCTATCGCCCATTAAGTCCAGATTTAAGAGAGCAAACTGATACTCTTCTATTGTGTTGGAGAAACAGTGCTGCTTCTAACAGATAAATGTAACAAATACATAGATATCTTTTGGTTCCTCACACATATCCTTCTGAAAGCCTTCACTAAGTTGACAGGGAAACTGTGCCAAAAATGCACTGAAGTATAATGTCACATGATCACTTGGAAAACATTTTTATAATAAAGGTAAGAAAGCTACAAATTCAACATAGCAATATAATTTATTTTTCTGTATTATACTTGCTTCATAAAAAATGCTTATCATAATGCATTTATAAGTAACTACTAGAATAAGTCTTTACTTTCTAGGAATATAATTTAATTTAGAGAAGGAACATTTGCCAATGTGCGAGTCTTTTGTCCTCTACATGTAAAAACCTATGCTGCTTTATTTTTCTGCCCCTAAAAAACCAGAAGCCATACGGCACTTAAACTTTAACAAAAGGACCGTTTTTGAGCTCACATACTGTAGGCAGCAACAATAATCTAGGATTTAGTTTGTCTCCCAGTTAAATTCCACCTAGAGTTATTAGTGGCCTAAATTGAATTTTATTGTCCTGCGTAATTGCTTAAGCTGGTTAATCAGCAATAAACTTGTAAGCATTTCGGTTTTTGGTTTGAAGGGTTTTTTTGCACATCATTCGCTAATGAGGACATTTTAGAGAACTGTACCTAGCAGTTTCTTCTAAGAACATTAAGTAGAAACTCAGTCACAGCACTGTTTCCTACAATGTTTATGCCACTTTTAGATGATACAAAGCTGCAATCTCAAAATGTTTCCACTGTGAGGAAATCTGTTTCTTTGTATTACATGTTGTTGCCGTGAACCTATATGAACCAATGTTGATTGTGTTTTTAAAAATGAGCCCCTATTTTAATTTCTAGACTGCTGAGTCATGCTGAGTTGTTAAATCAGGAAAGACAAGAGTTGGAGTAAACACAGTTAAATGCTCTGTCTTTACCCATTAGGGCAGAACAAAAATAAAAGGAATGAAGAAAAAAATGAAAGGAATGGAAAACAGTTTGCATAGGAAGAGCAAAAGGAAAGTAGCGCCAGAGCAGAGGAAACAAAAGAGAAAATCAGAAGCTGGTTGGTGAGAGAGACAGAGAGAAACACAGAGATGCAGAGACAAGAGAGGGACAGAGGGAAACTCCAAAAGCCGGAAATCCAGAAAGTCTGTTTTAGGCATTGCAGGTGATAATAAACAATACCGTTAATGAGTTATTTCGAAGATGGAATTTTATTTTTCCAAGAATAAATTGTGAATGAGGGTGTCAAATTATTGTAAACATTAAAAAATACGTAAACGGTAGACATAAGCAGATGTGCACTACAGAGCATCAAAGTATTCATATAAAGCAGTACGGCATACCGTTCCGTTTAAATTACATGAGCCCTTGACCATGGATTGAAAATATTTGCAAAAAATTCCAGAAAGTTCCAAAAAGTGAAACTTGAATTTGCCAGATACTGGCAACTCCCTATCATTCACATTGTTTTTAAAACTATCTACATAGTATAATATTTACATTGTATTGGGTAGTATAACTCATCTAGAGAGGCTTTAAAGTATAGTGGAGGATGTGCCTAGGTTACACGCAAATGTCACACCATTTAGATAAGGGATTTGAACATCCTTAGATTTTGGTGCCCTCGGGTCATGGAACCAATCCCCTCAGTTCCTGAGGGACCACTGTACAGGCAGACCTCATTTGACTGTGCTTTGCAGAATCCGTGTTTTTTTAACAAATTTAAAGGTTTGTGGCAACCCTGCCTCAAGGAGGTCTGTCACCATTTTTCCAACAGCCTTTGCTCCCATGGTGTCTCTGTGTCACATTTTGGTAAATCTTGCATATTTCATGCTTTTTCATTACTATTATACTTGTGATGGTATCTGTGATCCGGGATCCTTTTATGTTCCTACTACAGCTCGCTGAAGGCTCAGGATGGTTAACATTTTTTAACAATAAAGTGGTTTTTAAATTAAAGTCTGCACATTGTTTTTTAAGACACAACGCTATTGCACACTTAACAGGCTACAGTGGACTGTAAACATCACGTATATGCACTGGAAAACCAGAAGATTTTATATGCACTGGAAAACCGGCTTTATTGCAATATTCACTTTATTGTGGTCTGGTACTGAACCAAACCTGAGTGTGTTAGTAAGTATAAATCACCCTCATCTTTTTAAAGGTCTGCATACTATGTACACATTCTATGTAGTACAATTTATTTAAACTGATCATGCAGAAATTTAACTTATCTCAAGCCTATTGGTACTTCAAATAATACTGCATTGTTTACGTGACCATTTGGGGCACATTTCAGCCTGTTTTATTAGGGGCACTGTAACGGTTGGAATCAAAGGGACAGATATGTCATGTTTATCTTTGCAAATATTGAAGGAACATCCCCAAAAGGGGTTGAATCATTTTACACGTATCCAAAATGTATGAAGCATTTGTTATTCTTTTAAATTTTCCCAAGCTTTTTACCAGCCCATTATAAAACTTTTGAATCTTTGTCAGTAGTTGAAAAAACGCCTGCCTGTTGTTGATATTTGCGTGTCTCTTATGTGTGGGGATGATTATAATTAAAAGCCATATAAAATGTGGAGCGTGTGGGGCTTCCCTGGTGGCGCAGGGGTTGAGAGTCCGCCTGCCGATGCAGGGGACGCGGGTTCGTGCCCCGGTCCGGGAGGATCCCACATGCCGTGGAGCGGCTGGGCCCGTGAGCCATGGCCGCTGAGCCTACGCGTCCCGAGCCTGTGCTCCGCAACGGGAGAGCCCACAGCAGTGAGAGGCCCGCGTACTGCAAAAAAAAAAAAAAAAAAAAAACAACCATGCGGAGTGTGAATCTATGTATTTCATCATATTTCCTTAGCTCATTCTGTGCTAAGGCCTCAGAGCTTGTGCAGTGCACATCCGGCCATCGGGTTTTCTGCATTGCTTAACTCAAGTTAATAATTCTCACATGAGGAAAATGAGTGCCTTGAGGACACTGCATCCTGCGAAGCCTGACGCTGGGCTCTAGGGTGGAGAAATCTTCCCTTGACTGTTTGCAGAGGATCCCATAGCACTCAAGCCTGTGGTGATGGAGATAAAAAGTCCTATTCTGAGGAGATTCCCTTGGTATCAAGCGAATGCTCTTCCCTTTTGGAAAATGCTAAAATGGCCTCTTTATCTCTAAATTTGACCACAGTACAACGTGCATCATTTGGTCATGGTGCACGATGCTTTTTATATGCTGCCACATGTTTTTTGATGTATAAGATTTTATTGAGGATTCTTGTGTATATGTTCATCAGGGATATTGGCTGTAGTTTTCTTGTATCTTCTGGTTCTGGTATCGGGGCAATGCTGTCCTCATGGAGTAAATCGGGAAGAGTTTCTTTTCTCATTTTTGGAAGGCTTCGTGAAGTTATTCTAAAATATTTGGTAGACTTCACCAGAGAAGTCATCTGGGCTGGACCTTTCTTTGTGGGAAGGTGTGTGTGTGTGTGTGTGTGTGTGTGTGTGTGTGTGTGTGTGTGTGTGTGTGTGTGTGTGTGTGTGTGTAGTGACTAACTCAACCTCTCAAAGGTCTGTTTAGGTTTTCTGCTGTTTTGAGTCAGTCTCAGTAATTTCTGTCTTTCTAGGGCTTTCCATTCTATCTAGGTTCTCCAATATGTCGGCTTACAATTATACATCATACTCCCTTAGTCATATTTATTTCTGTAAGGCCAGTTATAATGTCCCTCTTGCAGTCCTGATTTCAGTAATTCGAGTCAACTTTTTTTTTGGGGGGGGGGTTGGTCAACTTAACTAAAGATTTGTTAATTTTTTTTTATCTTTCCGAAGAACCAATCTTTGATTTCATTGCTTTTCTGTACTGCTTTTTCTATTCTCTATTTCACCTGTTCACACATTAATATTTATAATTTCCTTCCTTGTGCTTGCATTGGGTTTAATTTGCTGTTAATTTAGATGCTCATGGTGAATGGGTACATTTGCTTTTTTGAGACTTATTTTTCAATACAGACTAGTCTTGCTGCATCCTGTACGTTTGTGGTACATCGTGTGCTTAGTTTCATTGATCCCAGAATCTTTTCTCATTTCCTTTCTGACGTCTTTGACCCTTCCATCATTAGTGAATGTCGAATGTTTCATTTCCACGTTTGTAAATTTCCCCAATTCCCTTCCATTCCGGATTACTGGTTTCCTTCCCTTGTGGTCACAGAAAGACTTTGCAAGATTTCAATCCCTTTAAATTGCTTGGGTCTTGTAGGACCTAATACAGGTTCTAACTAAGGAGGAGTTCCCTGTGCACTTGAGAACCACATGTATCCTGGTAACTAATGTGGGGAAAGAGCTCTTTTCTCAGGGCAAGCATCAAATTTTTAAAAATCCTGAGAATGGAACTTTTTCAGGGAGCTTCCAGATGGGTCAAACAGAGTAGATTCTCTTTGCGTGGGGTTTCTTGAGGAGCTATGGTCCTTGCACATCTGTTGAACTCCATGGACCAAGAAACTGGGTTAGAGGAAAGAGAATGGATCAAGTTAAGGCACCCCAGACTTCCTGCTCTTCTGAAAATCCATCCATTTTCCTTGAATAAACCCTCCACTGATGGTTGCGAACTTTTGGTTTATTCCCAGAGTTCTTAATATTTTAATTTTGACAGCTGAGGCAGGCGTATCCTCAATGCTTTCATGGAAGAACAGACTCTTAAAAGTTCTCGCTCCAAAATTTCAAAAGCAACTCCAGTTTTCATTTTATTAATATCCGCCCTTACCTTGATTGACATTCTTCTAACATTGGAGTCCAATTCGTTGCATTCTTCTTTTAACTTGCTCAGATAAATACTTGTAGCATCAATTTCTGGCATTAAATAAACAAATACACATTTCCCTCTAAGTCTAAATTTAGTTGCTTCTCACAGACTTTGACAAGTTACTTTAATTATCACTGAATTCAAAGTATTTCAATAATCCATATCTTTTTTGCCCCATGGATTAGTTAATTGTGTTTTCTTCAATTACCAACATTTGGGGATTTTCTAGAGCCTTTTTGCTCTTTAATTTCTGCTCCAAAATTTCAGAAGCAATTCCAGTTTTCATTCTATGAATATCTGCCCTTACTTTGATTTACATTTCTCTAATATGCGAGTTCCACTGGTTGCATTCTTTTTCTAACTTGCTCACATAGATACTTGTGGCATCAATTTTTAGCATTAATTAAATGCATATATATTTCAGGCTGCATATTTCCCTCTAAGTCTGAATTTGGATACATCTCACAAGCTTTGACGAGTCACATTTTCATATCATTATATGCAAAGTATTTTTTAATTGCCTGTATCTACCTTTTTTGCCCCATAGGTTAGTTAGTTGTGTTTTCTTTAATTTACAAACATTTGGGAATAAGTGTCTTTTTGCTCTTTAATTTCTGCTAATGCCATGGCGATGAGAATACACTCGCATTTTAGGAAATGTGTTAGCACTTGTTTTGTGACCTAGCATATGGTCACTCTCCCTTGTGGATTTGAAGAGAATTTGCTATAGATAGTTCTGGGTGAATCGCCTTCTGTTTGTCAATTAGGTGCCAATGTGCTTCGAAATGATGTTCATCATTCCTTATTATCTGACTTGTTCTGTCAGGCACTGTGATAAATACGTTAAAATAGTCTATCTTTGGGAATGTGTTGATTTCTCCTTTATGGTATGTGAGGTGTCGGTCTAAATACTTTGAAATGTTCTTACTAGTCACCAACAGATTTATAATTTTATATCTTCTGGTTAAATAGTGAAATACTGTTTTATAGCTTTAATAATTCTGCCTTTTTTTTTTTTGTCTGAAACAAGTATTGCTACACACACATTATTTTGGTCAGTGCTTGCTTGGTACACATCTTCCCTTAGTTATAATTTTAATCTTTACCTATTTTTGTTCTCAGATTTTGTCTCATGGAAGCAACATATATTTGAATTTTATTTCCATTCAGTGTGAGAGTTATTTTTAATTGTACTATTTAGACTGCTAGTGTTTATTTTAGGATATATTTACATTTTGTGGGTAAATTGAGTAAGTTTATTATTATGCATTTCAGCCATTTTCGTTGTTTTTACAATTGTTTACTTTTTCATTCTATTTTAAGCAGTTGCTCTGGAAGATAAAATATGTACCAGTACTTTCTTCAAGTCTAATAAAAATGAACATATTTCCTGCAGCACTTTACACAATATGCGGTCAACTTATGAGGACACTATTATGATTATCACTTACATTCTCATCATCTTTCACTTTTTTAAAAATTATCTATTTTTGGCTGCGTTGGGTGTTCGTTGCTGTGTGCGGGCTTTCTCTAATTTCAGTGAGCCAGGGCTACTCTTGGACGCTGTGCACGGGCTTCTCATTACAGTGGCTTCTCTTGTTGCGGAGCACGGGCTCTAGGCACGCAGGTTTCAGTAGTTGCAGCACATGGGCTCAGTAGTTGTGGTCACGGGCTCTAGAGCGCAGGCTCAGTAGTTTACTGGAACACGCCCATTTGTTTCTGTCTTGTCTGTGGTTTCCTTAGCTCAGTGGCAGAGTATATGGACTGTAAAGCCCCAAATATATACTATCTAGCCCTTTGCAAAAAATAGTGGCAGACCGTTCACAAAGAAATAACCTGTCCACAGCCCTATTTATACTATATGCTAAAACACATTTCAGATGTATTAAATATTTACATGCACATTTGAGGAAATGGGGAGATTTCCAGGTGGGCATGATCTAACCACGTGTGCTCGCTAAAAGAAGAGGGTTTTCTCTGGCTGGTGGCAGAGTCACACAAGGAAATTCATAGCATGAGATGGACCCAATGTACCACCTGTAGCTTTGAAGGGGCTGCACTAAGGGATGTGATTGGCTTCTAGTAGCTGAGAGCCTCCCTGGGCTGACAAACAGCCCAGGAAAGAAATCAGTTGTACAACCACACGCAACTGAATTCTGAAAAGCCCCAAATGAACCGGAAGGGGATTTATCCCAATGCCCCCAGATAGGAGCCCAGCTCTGCCGACACCTGGAGTCTGAGGCTGTGGGTAGAGAACCCAAACATCCTGCACTGGACTTCTGACCTATGGATTTATAGGCCAGTGAATGTTTGGTTTTTTTTTAAGATTTATTATTGATTGATTGATTGATTTTGGGCTGCATCGGTTCTTAGTTGCCACGTGCGGGATCTTTCGTTGTGGTTCTGGGACTTCTCTCTCGTTGTGGTGTGCGGGATTTCTCTTCTCTAGTGGTGGCGTGTGGGCTCTGTAGTTTGCATCATGCTGGCTCTCGTTGAGGCGTGCGAGCTCAGTAGTTACGACACGTGGGCTTAGTTGCCCCGTGGCATGTGGGATCTTAGCTCCCCGACTAGGGATCGAACCCGTGTCCCCTGCATTGGAAAGTGGATTCTTTACCACTGGACCACCAGGGAAGTCCCTGTGTATTGGTTTAAGACACTGTGGCAAATAGGATGCGAGGAATTTGGAGAAGGAGAAAGTAGTCAGGGACGCTGGGGTTATGGCTGTGGGAGCACAGGCTACACCTGGGTTAATTTACTTCCTCATCCTGACACACATTTTCTAGTTTACAAACATCTTCCATTTGCATGGAAAATGGGTGTCCTAGGACCTGCGGGTCCCCCATCTTTTGTATTTCCTATTTCACAAGGCTCACAAGGTATTTTTCCAAATACCAGAAATCACCTTTTATAGTCCTGGAGGGTAACATAAGTTAAAGATCGTCATAGGGAGTGATAGTTAAGATTTAAGAAACAACGAAGCAAACAGCACGAGATGAAGCCTTATCCCTCTGTGGTTCGTGGGCTGCATTTGCCCCCTCCTCTCTCTACCCCATCTCCCTCTCATTTCTTTGTCTTCCTTCTCTTATTCTCTTGTCATCTTTGCTCGTTTTATTTCTTTCTCTCTAAATGGAGAATATGCCCTGATCATTGAATCTGAGAAATGTGGCCAATTGTAGGTATTGATAAACATTCTTATCTTACGGAAGATGGGGTGAGTGTAGGGGAGAGGACTGCAAGAAAGTGGAAGGATGGGTGGAAGGTAGGATGGATGGATGAAAGCAAGGAAGACACATTCTCTTGGTAATTCAGTAAAAGCGAATAAAAATGAGAGATGATAGAAAAATGGCTGACAGTTGGATAATATAGGATAGACGATATATATCTAGAGTGAGGATAGATATTAGATAGATGTATATAGAACAGGAATAAACAGCAAGACAATCCCAAAAGATAGGAAAACAAATGAATCAGGGATAATAGGAGCGGTGTAATACTGGATTTGAAAAACAGACACGGCATCGTCCCCAAGTGAAGATGGTCAGAGTTTAATCTGAGTCCTCTCCCTCCCCTGGCAGTGTTTCTATCAGTACAAGGGCACCAGGGGCTGGGACAGTCCAGAAACGAAGAATATCTTCTCTTCAGGTTTTTATGTCTCAAAGGTGTTTTCCTCTTGAGCAGCCCTGGCTCCCTTACCACCAACCACAAGGGGTCCAGAAGCTCGTCTGTTTCACACATGCGTTCTTCGTAAAGGAGTTGAGAATGGCCCTTGGCCAGTGTGCCGGCACCCGTGCGCTCCTAAACTCTGTGGCACCAGATACTTCAGTGTCTGCACACCGCCCTGCACACCGTCCATCCAGAATGCGGACGGATGGTCAGCGTTGGCCAGTGACCCTTTCTTCACATACACACAGAACCGTCTTGATTTCTTCCACTGCACAGGCTCTCGTGGACAGTTGAGCTATCTCGTGGCTTGGTCTCATTGTGTCTCTTCTGTTTTAGACACCCACGTTTCCTATGAAATTTGTGGGCAGCATAATTCCTGTCTTTGGGGATTGTCTCACTTGTCTCAAGTTCTTAAATATTTTCAAGTGCCTTCTCTTCTGTTTACACTATGTCAACCCTCCTTAAACATCCAGTTCCTTTTCTACACCAACATTGGACGCTTGTTCAACGACTGTCGTGAGAAATGCGTCCTCTGTGGGGTCTTACAGAGCCTTTGTTCTTTGTACCAATAAGTCTAGGATGTGATTAAATGACAGTTAATCTGAGGGTAATAGGTCTGCAGTGGTTTCAAGAACAGATCTCAATCAGCACCGTTAAATACTCTTTCTCCAAGGGTATATGAACACACACACACACACACACACACACACACACACAAGAACTGTGTATTAGAGACCATGATTCTGTACAACATGGGAAATGCTTCCTTACAAATTCCTCACAGGATGCGATATCCCTTGGGATAAAAGAGTTTAAACACCCATCTCCAAAGAAAACAGGCTTGCCCATCTACGGAGTCCTGGCTCTCAGAGTTGAAAAATTAAAACACTGCTGTTTGAAGCACCAGGAGAAAAATTCGCACACCCACATTGACAATTATTCTTCAATTCTAAAAAAATACTTAGTAGCACTTAGGATTAGGATTTAAATGAAGACGTGGCAAGAAGCATGCGATGCCATCTTTTTCCATTGTAGAGCATGAACATCTTATAAGGGTCTCACCTGGGATAAACGTCTTCCTTAGCTTCTATGCTAAAGGATAATTACTGCCATCTCAAGAAAAGGAACTGTAAACTTTGAGTGTCTTGTGTAACATGATCTATAGCAGCAGTACGTGTCTGTGCTTTCAGCCGTTCTCCAGCAGATACCTCATATTCATCAAACGCTATAGGTAGAATTTTTTTTAAAGCTATTCCTACACAAATACCCCTCGTCCAGAAAGCTACCCCCATAGTCCTTGTTCCCTATCAACATTGCTCACTTGTTTGCTTCAAACAAGGATGATGTCTAAGCATCAAAGGGCTTACAATCTGCAGGTTTAAGATTGCTTTTAGATTTCAAAATAAATCAGAAATAGATAAGAAATCAACAATGATACAGTAAAGGCAGTTCTTTTGAGTCAAGAAATGGTGCTGTTGAGCCATACTTAGAAGATCTGAAATACCTTTTTCCTCTTGATGTAGGGATGAGTTTGCATTAAAGACGTAATCCCCATAGCCTTCCCCCTGGATTTCCCTCTCTACGGCAAAGACTAAAGTTGTTTTTCTGAGCGACAAAAGAAAGCCCACTACTGTTATCCCATGGGGTTGGTCTCATCAAAGCCACAGGCACGTAGACCCTGTAGGAAGGATACGCCAGTACCAAAGATAGTCAATAGGAAAACAGAAGCGATGCATCCCTAACAGAGCAGTGATATCCCCATCAGTCACAGGGGCTGATGTGTTTCAATAATTCTACAGTAATTGGGAAGAAATAGATTGACCTCATCCCTTGATCTGTCTGCAGCTGTCATCGGTTGTGTGAGCCTTCCCGTTGTGTGCTCAGGGGTCTGTGGAACGGGTGAGATCCCCACACATTACAATTTCTTTTTAATAAACAAGTCCATGGTTTATATTCCGTACAGTGGGTTTGAGCATACACAGTGCATTTGTTTCCTCGTAACGTAGAAGTTGCAGGTAAGTAGGAAGATTCCTCATGTATAGTGGAAAGATTTCTCAGGCATAATAAAAAGCAGATCTCCTGTGCTTGTGAATCCCAAGAGAATCTGATACTCCAAGTGGGAGGCCACGTGACCAACACCTATATAAAGCAGGCATGGCTGCTTCTCCATCCCTACTCTTGGGTGTGTAAGACACACAGCAATATGATTTCATTATGTACACTGAGTTGTACCCATCAAGCAGCATCCTATGAAATTATGAACATCTAGAAATCTTTTTTGCAAATACAGCAACAGAAGGACATATTAGACATATGTCTAATATAAAGACGTACACACTGTGTGTCTCGCTACTTAGCGTTAGTGATTTAGAGCTGAAAGTAGCAAAGGAGAAGCAGCTGCTGCTTCTCATCACTACGTGAGGAGCTCTGCCTTCTCATACAGTCACTTTTACACTCGTCGGAGGCTAGGGAACAAGTCTTAAAAGCAGGCCCGTGTAGGAGACAGTGATTAACTTACAGTCTTCAAAACATGAGGCACGGGATCACGCATAGTAGCTAATTAAAATGTATTCTATGTTTTATATATAAATGGACAGAAACCTAAGCAGAGTGTGTTGTACGCACAACCTGAGATTTGACACGGGGACGGATTGGCTTCTGTTTCATTTTTTCGGACCCCACCTGTTCTAAGCAACTGAGAATCTACCGTCTGCTGAGGATAGGCTATGTCCATGACAAAGCCTTAAAGCATGTTGTCCGTATAGCACTGCTGTTGAAAGCATTGTTGCAATCTGATTTGGGGCAAAGAATGATGATTTCGTAGATGGTAATAGCCATGCCCGCTCCCATCCATTCCAAACCTTCCTGATGCAAGAGCCCAAACCTGGGATTCAGGAATATCCCTTGATCTTTGTCGTATGATTTCCTTTTCTTATGATCTTGGGTAACTTTATGACCTTTTTGCTTTGGTTAATTTCTTTCTTTTTTTTAAAGAAGATGTTGGGGGTAGGAGTTTTAGTTATTTATTTATTTATTTTTGCTGTGTTGGGTTTTCGTTTCTGTGCGAGGGCTTTCTCTAGTTGCGGCGAGCAGGGGCCACTCTTCATCGCGGTGCGCGGGCCTCTCACTGTCGCGGCCTCTCTTGTTGCGGAGCACGGGCTCCAGACGCGCAGGCTCAGTAGCTGTGGCTCACAGGCCTAGTCGCTCCGCGGCATGTGGGATCCTCCCAGACCAGGGCTCGAACCCGTGTCCCCTGCATTAGCAGGCAGATTCTCAACCACTGTGCCACCAGGGAAGCCCCTAATTTCTTTTTTAAAAAAATTTTTATTGAAATATAGTTGATTTACAATGCTGTGTTACTTGCAGATATACAGCAAAGTGATTCAGATATATCTATATATACATATATAGATATATCTAGATAGATAGATAGATATACATACCCACACACAGTGAAGATTCTTTTCCATTATAGGTTATTACAAGATATTGAGTATAGTTCCCTGTGCTACACAGTAGGTCCTTGTGGGTTATCTATCTTATATATAGTAGTGTGTGTGTGTTCATCCCAAGCTCCTAGTTTATTCCTCCCCCGCCTTCCCCTTCGGTAACCTTAAGTTTATTTTCTCCGTCTGTGAGTCTATTTCTGTTTTGTAATTAAGTTTATTTGTATCATTTTTTAAGTTT
Source organism: Grampus griseus (assembly GCF_964374135.1). Classification (NCBI taxonomy): domain Eukaryota; kingdom Metazoa; phylum Chordata; class Mammalia; order Artiodactyla; family Delphinidae; genus Grampus; species Grampus griseus. The sequence continues at coordinate 2,691,519 of NC_139016.1, read as the reverse complement.
CCACATATAAATGATATCCCATGACATTTGTCTCTCGCATGTACCTGCTTACTTTGAAAAGCGTTGGCTTTTGAGTCATGTGTATCAGCAATTCGAAATTTATACACCAGTTGAAGGAAGGAAATCTACATAGACTCAACCGTGTTTGTTCAAAAGGGATATTCGACCCACGTTAGGGAAAAGTGAAACATAAAGAGCTGGTTATTGGAGGTTTAACCACTGGACTGCACTCCAGCTTTGACAAGGCACAAAGTTGGAAAGATTTCACTACCCCTAGTTCAGGGTTAATTCAGTTTAAAGCACTATTAGACGGTTGTCGTATTAACGATGTCCTAACTGCACACCTGTCCTTAAAAGTAGATTTTTTTGCCTAGGGAAAAGCTGGAACACGACTGAGCCTTGTTGGTTGCTTGCTGGTGGGTGTTAGTTGCAAGATGCTCACGCGATGTTCTCCTTACATCCATAGCTTCCCATTGGCCGCAAAGCTCTGCCCACCTGTCGACACTGGGAGAAGGTTGGTGTCCGTCCGCCATGATGCCTCCACGTGTCCCTTTGGCCAGTTGCTCCCACCAAGGTAAGCCCATCCGTGAATGGCATCAGGTATGTGACTCCAGTTTTCTTTGCATTCAGTACTGGTCTTTTCATAAAATGCAGACTACTCTTTCAAGGACGCGAAGGTAAGATACAGCTACAATTGGATTTCCTGTCTATGCATCCACCCTCCCTGTCTTGCGAAATTTCCCCAAATCTTTGTTCCTCTCTGTAGATGCTCATATCCCTGAGGTGTTGATATGTCTGTTTTGCACATGTATTATTTTCCTTCAGGTGTAAAGCAGGGTTTCTGAGCTACAACACCATTGGTATTTGAGGCTGGATAATCTTTTTTTTTTCCTGCTTTTTCTTTTATTTGTATTTATTTATTTACTTATTTTGCAGCATTTATTCCCAGGGCTGTAAGTTTTCGTTTCTTCGGTTTCTTCTGGGGTATCTTTTTCTTCTCTGCAACCTCCTCTTCTGGTTGAGGGACAATCTCTTCTTTTTCAGTAAGGATCATCTCAGTGTGTCAGGGAGAGCTCACGTACGGGTTGATCCGACCATGAGCTCTGTAATTCCTGAGCCGTATCGCGGGGGATTTGTCCACCTGGATGTGCTCGTTGACCAGAGAATCTACATCTAAGACCTTAAGTTCAGCGTTACACTTTGTATTTGTGAGCACGTGCAGTGAAGATTCAGCACTCTTTTTGGGCCACCAACCCTGCATCCAGCCCCACTGGACACACCAACCAACTCCAGCATTGTGCCGACGGAATGGTACCCATCGCTTCTGTAAGGTGACATCCTTCAGATACTTGGTGGCTTTCGGATATGCCTACCCTTAATGGCCCGGGCAGTTTCATGCGTGTTCTTAAAGTGAACACGAAGTTTTGAACCTCTTGATTTGCGTGATCTTGTAGGGTTTTCTGGGTCAAGTGAATAGCAATCCACTTTTAGAGGTCACTTCAGGCTGCTTACCGGAAAAGCGAGGGTGCATGACTCTTTGCTGTGGTGGGGAATGGGTACACTCCAGGATGTTGAGCAGTTTCCCTGGTCTCTTCCCCTGATACCAGTAGCGTCCTCAGTTGTGACAGACATGGCCCAATGTTCCTGGCGTGGGGGAGCAGAACTGCCCCTGTTACAACCCCTGTTGTAGACAGTTAATGGTACAACCCGTCACCTCTTCAACAGACCACAAGTGTCCCAGTGTTAAGAACTGTGTCTTATTTAGATATGAATATACCCAGGACTAGAGCATAACCTGGCTTACCATTAGGTCCTCGGTCTTTATACATTAAATTGCCTGAATCCAGAGAGTAAAAATTCCTTGGAAGAGAAAAGTTTTATCTGTCATCATTCTCTTATTTCAAAAGGCGATGCTTTCTAGAGACAAGATCATAGATTTCATAGATTCGACCACGGGCATGAAATTGGGCGTCCACGTCAATCTTACCATCATATATAAAGACATACAGCCTCAACCTCTCAGAGGGAGACGTGGCATGCAAGTTTTCTTCCCTAACTCAAGATTTGGGAGTGGAAGAGACCAATTATCACCGAAGAGATTTATTTTCACGTTGAAAGTAGTCCATTTCCCCCCCTTTTCCTTGTATAAACAGCCCGTGGTGTTTGTCTCTTCTGATAAGTGGGGGTCTATAAGCGTCTTTTCAGCACTTGACCATTTCTCCTTAGCCCTTTCCTACGTAAATGAGCACGAGCAGGAAATCGTCCTCATAAACTCACGTTCCAGGCTGCTCTTAAAAACATGTTTGCGTGGCGTTATCTGCAAAGGGAAATCATCTCAAGCTGTTCACGGATTCGGTTTGCCTTAGGACAGGTGTCAGTGTCTGCTTCACATCGTGCCTGTAGGATCACACAGTCAGGCAGGGTCCTGTTGACGTGCAGATGGGGAAACGGAGAAGCTGATGATGGGCAGATCGGGATAACGGCCCCCGAAGCTTCAGGAACGGTCAAGGCCTATAGCCGGCAGCAGACATAGGGCTGGCTGCGTCTGAAGGCTGCACGTGGCTGCAGTGTTATGAGCAAGTGAAAACGCTGTACAGAGGGACCCAAGCGAATGAGGTTTCGTTGTCCTTGGCAAACGCTTGGGTTCGATTCTGAGTACCATGAACGGTGATGGACCCAGTTGAAATAAGGGAGGGGCTCCAGCAGATGTATGCTTTGGGAGTAGCGGGGGGGTGAGTTACGCTCCAGTGGAAGCAGAGAGAACATCAGGAAGGCTGATCACGGGGCGACGTGAAACATAGGGCGGGGGCGGGGTGTGGGTTTCATTTTGGAAGTAGGGTCAAAGGTACTGGCTGATGGATGAGATGCGCAGGGTCTGGGGAAAGAGGAATCCATTATGACCCTTTCACTGTGGCTTAGACAACACCACGGGATCATTTGCAGAAATGGTAAAAATGGACTGGGAGGCAGGCAGTTTTGTAGGATGAGAACCAAACGTTCTGTTTGGAACATGTCCAGTTGGACATGTCTGTTGATACAGAAATTGAGACAGTGCCAACAGCTGGAGCTTTTCATAGATGTTGTGGTTACGAGTGTCTGTGTGTGTGTGTGTGGGTGGGTGGGTGGGTGGGTGGGTGGGTGGGTGGTATGTTTTTTTTTTTGATGTGGGCCATTTTTTAAAGTCTTCATTGAATTTGTTACAGTATTGTTTCTGTTTTCCGTTGTGGTTTTTTGGCCCCAAGGCATGTGGAATCTTAGCTCCCCGACCAGGGATCCAACCTGCACCCCCTGCATTGGAAGGCAAAGTCCCAACCCCTGGACCGCCAGGGAAGTCCCTATACACTTGTTGAGAAAAGCACGTGGCTCGTGAATAAGTCCCTTCGGTGTCTTGTATCATAAAGGGAATTTGAAACACGATCAAAATATCCATTGAGAGAGAAATGAATAAGTAGGCATCTGGTATACCTAACGCAGAGGAATTGCATGTGTTCCTTAAAAGGAAAGGCATACATCATTCTGTGGTGATGTGTAATCATGGCACAACATGTATTAGGTGCAAAAATAGCATGAATGATAAGCATGGAGTCATTTCTGGATTAAGGTTTTCCAGAACCAACCGAGATTTATTTTAAGGAGTTGCTCACTTGATCGTCTGGACCGCAAATGTGAAACCTTAAGGGCCGACCAGCAGGCTGGTAACTCGGGCAGACTTTGTGTGTCACCGGCTTGAGGCAGAATTCCTTTGTCTCCAGGCTTTCTCAGGTTTTTTTTTTTGCTCGTAAGGCCTTCAGAGATCGGATGGTGCCCTTGCACACGATCAAGGGTCATCTCCCTTAAAGTCAACTGAATATAGATGTGAGGTACGTCTACAAAATACCTTTAGAGCAACATCTAGACGACTGTATGGCCAAATGCCTGGGCACTGTAGCCTAGCCAAGTTCACACATAAAATCGACTGTCAAAATTCTGTGTATATTAAAACAAAAACGGACGTGTCGTCTGTAGATCTGTGTACGTATGTGAAGGAAATGAATAGAATGATACGTAGCCAACTTTTTAACTGATGAAGGGACGTGTCTCTGGGATTGAATTGGATTGAGAGGAGATAAAAAATGTGTAACAAAACGAGTGTGAGGCTGAGGATGTTTCACTGCAGATAGGTCACTGCTACGGGAAGAAAAATTGTAAATCGTATTGTGTCCTCACTGTAAGTAAAACATATAATTTTTATATAACCCCAAAGATATAAAACAAACAACAACAAAAAAACTAGATCATTTATCAAGAAATTCAGTTGCAGACAGAATTGGAAACCTGAAAAAGTTTTGCAAAGACATTCACACCTAAGGTGGGAAGGTGGGCTAGGTCCCCCAATTTTTGTTAATCACCCTCAAACTAAGGAGTTCAGGTCAAACTTTACTTTTTTTTTTTTTTTTAATTTTTTTAACTTTACGTTTTGAATAACTTCATCAGCTTTCTTGCTCGCTAGTCTTAAAATACATTTTAAGTTAAATAATAATGTCAGTTACTGTATTTGCCACCCTCTTTTTGAGAGAAATTCACAATGAGTAACAAGGGACTCAAAATGGTTGTTTCCATAGACTCTAATTCCGGCCCTAGGACTTTATCCTTAGAAATGTGTCCGAGAGGCAAGTTATTACAGGAGAGGGTTCACAGCATTTTGAATTTTTGAGCTGCTAAAAATAATCTAAATGCCCAATTTTAAATAAATCAAAAGAATGTTGCATGACGTGATTTTTTTCTCTTTGCTTTTTCTTTCTCTTTTTTAATTGAAGCATGATATAATTTTTTAAGTGAAAAAATCTGGTACAAAGCATTTTATGTCCCCATTATGTAAATATGTACAAATATCTAGCCCCAGTGAGATTGAAGAAAATTGAAGGGATAGAAAGTGAGATTGATTATGAAAGATAAATGAATTTAAAAGAAGACTGAAAAAATACCTACATTCTCATATAAACTAGACATGAAAATCCTCTCTCTTGTTTCCATGTTTCTTTCCTCTAGTGCTGATGGGTTAGATTTGCCTCTGTCCACAAGCGTGATAAATTCCAGGAGGCTGGATGGGGCATAGCAGGGGAGAGTCCACAGGTTGGGTTATCTGTTCTTCAAGGTTGTGTGTTGTCAGCCACTATGACTTTTATTCTAAAAGTGACAAATCCTGGACTCTGACAAGAGTTCTGGTCTCCTCTCTGCTTCTTCGGAAGCTCCAAAGCAAGAGTGAGGCCGTCTAATTATTGGAAGATCGTTGCTTTTTACTTTCTTGAAAACCGATGGGTACACAGTTTCTAGGGCTGGAGAGTCTAGAGATGGAGACTGCACAATCATAGGCTAGCCGGGATGGATGTTCTTGGTAATTTTTATTTTCTTAACTGAGGTCTAGTTGATTTACAGTGCTGTGTTAACTTCTGCTGTACAGCAAAGGGATTTAGTTATACATACATATACCATCTTTTTAAATATTCTTTTCCATGATGGTTTATCACAGGAGATTGAATGTAGTTCCCTGTGCTGTACAGTAGGACCTTGTTGTTTATCCATTCTGTGTATACTAGTTTGCATCTGCTAACTCCAAACTCCCAGCCCTTCCCTGTCCCACCCCGTCTGGCCCACCACAAGTCCGTTCTCTATGTCTGTGAGTCTGTTTCAGTTTTATAAATAAGTTCATTTGTGTCATATTTTAGATTCCACATATAAGTGATATCATATGATGTTTGTGCTTCTCTGCCTGACTTACTTAGTATGATCATCTCTAGGTCCATCCATGTAGCTGCAAATGGCATGAGTCCATCCTTTTTCAGGGCTGAGTAGTATTCCATTGCATATATGTACCAGCTCTTCCTTATGCAAGGGATGTGCTTTCTTACTAGTTTTTCTTCTCCCAAACAGGCTGCTTTCAGCCTCTGTGTGGTCCAGAGCTTCTGTGCCCTGGGAAGGGCGTGCTTTCTCTCTCTCGCTCTGGCCACGTGCTCGTTTTCCTCTTTGACCTCCGAGCTGGAAAGCATACTTGGATTTAGTGTCCCTGCACTTTTTGGAGGAGAGGATGTGGAGAAGCACATCCTGCCAAGCATCTGTCCATCCACCTGCATCTGCTCTTGCTCCAGTATAGATAATGAGTGATCTGTGCGTGTGAGATAAAAGGGCGGCTTAAGAAGTATCAGAGAGAGTTTTAACAAGAGGCTGCAGGGCAACTGGAGGTGGGATAAATGTAGGGTTTCAAATAATTGCGAAATTAGAGGGTTCGAAGGAACAGACTCGTTTATTCTGAGGAGATAGGTGCTTGGATCTTAACTCCACTTCCTACACAAAAGTAAATACTAGATGACTTAAACATCTATATCTATCCATTATCTTTCTGTCAATCCATCATCTATATGTTATCTATTGACCTCTGTTATCCATCATCTGTCTGTATCTACTTATCATCTGTCTATTATCTATCTGTATCTGTATCTCTACCCATCATGTATCATCTATCTATAAAAGTAAATACTAGATTACATAAATGTCTGTACCTAGTTATCCATCATCTATCTATTTCTATCCATTTTTGATATTATCTTTCATCTTATATCTATTATGTATTTTTATATCTATTATCTATCATCTGTTTAGCATCTGTCTATATCTGTCATCTATCTTTGTCCATCTCTCTGTCATCTATCTATTTAATATATTAAAAAATCACAATAAATTTTAAGTTTTTGAAAAACAAATTCGATTTTGCAGAGTATCAACTAGCAAAATCCATTTGAATATCAGGTTGGAATACATAAAAATTAAACCTTTATCATGGGGAAAAAAGGGCATTATGAACAGAGTGAAATGGTAGAATAAAGATTTGGAGATGTATTTTCCAAAAGCATAATTAAAAGCTGCTAAGTAAGGGTTATTAACTAATTAAATTATGATCTACTTATATCCTTTGGGACATTGTGAATCCTTTTAGGAGACTAAGGGAGGTCTTTCGGGACTGGAAAAATGTATAAAAGTTACTGTGATAACATAGAGGAGTATTATATATTCACACGGTGGTCGTATAGCACGGTGCGGACAGACTCAACCTTCTCGCTGCAATGTTCAGGTCTCCCTCAGGCTATGTATCAACGCTGTGGTCCTGGGCAACTTCCTTCATCCATGTTTGCCTCTGTATCCTCATAAAAATAGCCCGACTTCAAAATAACCCTATTTCAACTAAGAGGGTAGGAGCAAAAAACGAGACGTGTTGGCCTCTGTCTGGACCAGGGTAATCATTCCATCAGGGGGAAGGTCCCCACTCAGGCAGATACGCAGAGAAAAGTCCAGGAGAGAAAGTCATGAAATGATGTCTGGTGATTCCCTCCTAGGACTGGATGGATCTCTCCACCCATCTGTCTGTCTCCATACACACTCACTGTGGATAAAGCATCTTTGAAAGGTTTTATGAGAAACTAAGATAAGAATCTGGGTCACAGGAGCAAGCTCACCTAGGAATAGTCCTGGGAAAGGGTTCATCTCCTTTAAAGCATTCAGATGGTGCCGCCCAAGGTAAAAATGCTGTCACAGAGAAAGCGTGGTATGTGAACACATAATTAATACTATGAGTGTTGAACTTTTAATTCTTCAAGCAGTTTTAATGCTTGCTGTGCTGTTTGAAGTATTCTTTATTATCTGATGTGTGCTTGTGCTAGAATTGTTAAGAAATTAGGAAAAGATGACTGGGAACTTTCTTCGGGGCAATTTAATTATAAAAGAGATGAATCCTCAAAGATTGTGTCACTGTGAGAGGCTCTTATACAACAGGGGAAAGAAAACCCATCATACCTTTAAAGGAGACTGATTTGAAGTCTTGGCTCTTATTCAGATGTTCACAGTCTGTCTTGTACAAGAACAGTTGTTTTGACATAAATAGATGGGGCTTTGAAGAAGTAAATTTTGTTATAAACCACCAAAAGGGAAACATCATCCCATTTAAAAAGAAAGCATGTCCCAATCTTCAGGGGACCTCAGTTTATTTTTACTTACCCTTTAAAGATCATATATTGTTTTGAAAGAACGCTTTGAAAAAACAGAAACCAGAAGTGACTTGAAATATTCATTTTTACGAAATGTATTGTGGTTGGTTTATAAGACTTCATAGCACTTGGCGGTGATACGTCAGAGTAATGACATTTAAAAATACTTGAACAGAAAGAGATTGCACTATTAAGCAACTTGGTAAAGAGCTTTTAGTACTATTATTGATATGACAAAGGAAACCCAATGCAGTGGTTTAATTGGACTCTGTACAGTCAAACAAAATAATCCACAAGAGTAAAATCGCAGTATTGGAAATCATTTTGTAATTCATTTTGCAAATTATTTGTTTTGTAAAATAAAGCCAAACATTTGTGTAATCAAATCCTACAAAATGGGTTAATATCAGATTGATTCTGGGAACTCCCTGGCACAGGACTCTGCTCACACTGCCAAGGACCCAGGTTCAATCCCTGGTCGGGGAATTAAGGTCCCACAAGCCACGCAGCTGGGTGAAAAAAAAAAAAATCAGACTCATTCTAATCTGAATATTATTATTATTATTATTATTGTGTGGTACGCGGGCCTCTCACTGTTGCGGCCCCTCCCGCCGTGGAGCACAGGCTCCGGACGCGCAGGCCCAGCGGCCATGGCCCACGGGCCCAGCCGCTCCGCGGCATGTGGGATTTTCCCGGACCGGGGCACGAACCCGCGCCCCCTGCATCGGCAGGCGGACTCCCAACCACTGCGCCCCCAGGGAAGCCCTGAATACTATTTTAAAGGGAAAATATTACCATGATGTTCCATGTAGGTATTTGTAAATGTAAAAGGAGCTTCCAAAGCCACTGTTCCAATGGTAAGGTAGGTTATGCTAGGCAGATATGCAAACAGCACAAACCAGGGACAAACCAGTACGTCCTTACAGGTATTTTATAGTGTGATTCTAGCTTTTTTTAAAAAAAAAAAAAAAAACAGGACTTCCCTGGTGGCGCAGTGGTTGAGAGTCCGCCTGCTGATGCAGGGGACACGGGTTCGTGCCCCGGTCCGGGAAGATCCCACATGCCGCGGAGCGGCTGGGCCCGTGAGCCATGGCCGCTGAGCCTGCGCGTCCGGAGCCTGTGCTCCGCAACGGGAGAGGCCATGGCAGTGAGAGTCCCGCGTACCACACACAAAAAAAACCCCAAAAAAACATAATTTGCCAAAGTCCTATGATAATCTTATTACACTTGAATACCAAAAAGAAAATGGAAGTTACCCCAAAGAACGTTTCTGCATTCAGTACTTCCATCCAGGTTGTCCCTTCTGTGGCAAAGAACGGCCCACATCCTACCGAAACCGTTTCTTCTTCCCTAGCACACCTAACTTCCTTGTGCTTCACTTTATTGTGCTTCACAGATATTGCCTTTTTTTTTTTTTTTTCTAATCTCAAATTCAAGGTTTGGGGCAACTCTAATTGATCAAATGTATTGGCACCATTTTCCAAAAGGCATTTTGCTCACTTTGTGTCTCACTTTGGGTCATAGGTTGGTAATTCTCACATCTCAGACTTTTTTATTATTTGTGTATCTGTGATCGTGATCTTTGATCAGTGATCTGTGATATCATCTTGCAGAAAGGTTATGGCTCAGATCACGACTCACTGAAGGCTCTGAGGATGGTTTGCATTTTTCAGCAAGCATGTCTTTTTTAGTTAAAGTATATGCGTTGTCTTTAGGCTTAATGTTATTGCACACTTAACAGACGACAGTCTAGTGTATACATAACTGTTATAGGCACTAGGAAAGCAAAACAATCCTGTAACTCTCTCTGTTGTAATTTTGGCTTTATTGTATCTCCAAGGTGTACGCCTGTAGTAGGCGGCCGGCTGGGTGGGGCTGCTGGACCCCAGTCATAACTGTGTAGTTGAAAATAACAAAGTTGTTAGTAGCCTGGATCCCTGCATGATTCTGTGGAGCCGAGTCAGCAACCAGCCTGGAAAGTGAGAGACAAGCTTTTCTGTTAGAGCTTCCGCCTTTTTAGGTTTTCATCTCACAGCGTTATAGCTCTGGCTGAATACTACATCCTGAGTGATTTATGCTACCATGTCTTTTTTCATGGAAAGTCTAGTCATTTTGTTCTGACATTCAGCGATGCAATTTTGAAGGCATTTTTACTTCTAGTATATTTTTGGATGGGAAAATATGTAACTTTATTAGTTTCCTAAAATGTTTCTTAGGATCATGTTTGAAAGCTGAAGCTGTCCTTCTGAAGCCTTGCTGGAAGCAGATAAAATAACGTTCATGTTTTCTCATGCTTGCTTATATATGTGTGCAAGGATAGTCCCTTAATTATTTTTTTCTTTTAAATTAGAAGTTCAAGAAGTTCATGCTTCATTGTGGAGTGACAGTGAAATACTTGGAAGATAACCAAACTGAAATCAGAGAACCCTTTTGACTCCTAGCTCTGAAGACTTGGGGCTAATTAACATCTTCCATTTGTAGTTTTTATATATGGAATAAAATGTCAAAATATTAAAAATTCTGGAACAAGTGCACAAAATAGTGAACTTGCTCCTTATCAGCTTGGGGTCTTCAGCTCCTTCAACATAACATAAAAAAGTTTTTGTTTTTATCTCCACAGAAAGTAAAGTCAGTTAAGTGACATTTTATTTCCACCTTAACTATTGTTTTTGTTTGGGTTTTTTTTTTTTTTCTTAATAAGAGTTTTCTTTTTCCCCCCAAAGGTAGCTTTGAACAGCTTTGTTCTATTTTGATGGGGTGGAATTTAAGATTTAAAAACAAATTATTTAATTGAAGTATAGCTGATTTACAACGTTGTGTTAATTTATGCTGTACAGCAAAGTGATTCTATTATATATACATATGTATGTATTGTGTGTGTGTGTGTGTGTGTGTGTGTACACACACACACACCCACATTCTTTTTCCATTATGGTTTATCACAGGATATTGAATATAGTTCCCTGTGCTATACAGTAGGGCCTTGTTGTTTATCCCTTCTCTATATATTAGTTTGCATCTGCTAACCCCAAACTCCCAATGCATCCCTCCCCCACCCCCTCCCCCTTGGCAACCACAAGTCAGTTCTCTGTCTGTGACTCTTCTTCTGTTTTGTAGATAAGTTCATTTGTGTCATATTTTAGATTCTACATATAAGTGATATATGGTATTTGTATTTCTCTGACTTCACGTAGTATGATGATCTCTAGGTCTATCCACATTGCTGCAAAAGGCATCATTTCATTCTTTTTTATGACTGAGTAGTATCCCATTGTATATATGTACCACATCTTCTTTATCCATTCGTCTGTTGATGGACACTTAGGTTGTTTCCATGTCTTGGCTATTGTAAATAGTGCTGCTATGAACACTGGGGTACATGTATCTTTTTGAATGATAGTTTTTGCCTGGATATATGCCCAGGAGTGGGATTGCTGGGTCAAATGGTAGTACTATTTTTAGTTTTTGAGGAACCTCCATAGTGTTCTCCATAGTGGCCGTACCAATTTAACATTCCCACCAACAGTGCAGGAAGGTTCCCTTTTCTCTACGCCCTCTCCAGAGTTTTCAACGGGTAAGTTTTTAAGTGCAGTGAGGAAGAAACAGAAAACTGTGTTGGAAAATTATTTTAAACCAAATTATTATGGCTTTACTTTTTACCAGAAACTAGGAAATAACGTATTTTTCATTATGAAGAATATAGAGGTATTTATGCTGAATTTTTCACTTTAAGTAAGATACGTATGGATTTCTATCTACTGGTTTTCTTTTATTTCTTATCACGTGGCTTTCCTTTGAGAGAAGCATTTTATTCCCAACATGCACAAACTTGAAAATGGCTACTTTTGATCTGCATTTTGAATAAATGTTTCTGATCACAAGTGTGGGACACTTTGAATCATCATACTTGCCTATTTCAATTTTCATACATGTCCAATCCCATACATTGCAGATATGAAATCTGTATGAACAGTTGTTGATCAGTGATGTATATATTTTACATAAATGGTTTGATAATTTCAATTTATTGAGCATTAAAAATAAAATGTATTCTACATCAAAATACATGTAGTATTCATCACATCCTAAAAATAAATGCGCTATGTGCACTAACTGATTTAAACTTGTGACCATAGACAATTTATTCGTTCCGAACATTTGAAGACGTTCTTCCTGTTTTTTCTGTAAGAGTTTAATCAACTAATTACTCTCTCTATCTTCTACTGGGAGCATCAGGTTTCTTGCTTTCATGATATTATATCGGCTTCTCCATTTACAATTATGTTGTGTTTTTCTTCATTCAGTACTTGCTTTGCTGTGGACTTCTAATGAATCTGATATTGAAGCTCATCCTATAAAATTTTTTTTCTAAATATAGACAATTCATAAACATTTTACATAAATATTTTATAAAATGTTATGCTGTATCTAAAAATGTCAGAGTATGTAATCATGCTAGTTTCAAAACTTTTTTCACAATTATTTTTTAGAACACCAAACCATGCCCCTACGAAAGTACTAGTCTACTGAGGTAGGGGAAGGTTGTCACGGGAGATGGGAAATACCGAATGCTCTATATTGACCAGGCATTTTGATGTATATGCAGCAGGAATGGAAAAGGAGGGAGTTTCATGCATGCCTGTATATTTCTCCTTTTCCCATAGGTTTATAAAGGAGATGGCTTTTTTGTTGGATGAACGTACATAGTGCTGCATGCTAATTCTTTCTGTTTCTGACTAAAATGCTACTACTTTTAAATCCAACAAACATGTTAAGAACCACCTCAGAGCCATCTGTGTTCATGTTAGCAGAAATCACCTACAGGTTTGCTTCTCTAGAATTCAAAGCATAGCAAATATAAAATATCCCGCTCCATGAAGTGTAAGATGAATTCCCAGCCGCTCTCTGGGTACAAAGTTTACTGCGCAAGTCTTGGCAGCTGGATTCGTGCCAACACAAAGAATAATCATAGAAACAGGTACAAAGAATAATCACAGAAATAGGTATAAAGATGTTTGCAAACCAGCAGCACGAGCTTCCCCAAATTAGGGCCGGTTTTCCACCGGCAACCACCAAACGTGATGTATGTATCTTTCAGGTGTGGGATACATTTGTCTATCATCTTTCACGCCTCCGTTCCATAACATTCAAAACGCCTCGGGCATGAAAGATACACAGAGCTTGGAACAGTAATAAGGGATCCGAGTATGTTTCTTCCTGAAGGTTTTCTATCTTCGGACATCCGACCACCTCTGACAGAGTATGTTTGTGGTAAACTAGGTTCAGGACTTAGGACGGTAACCTGCAGGAAACTGGGATGTGGAAAGTTTATTTTTACTCTGTAGAGCAGAGGCCTGACCTCACATTCACTGACCTCGCAGAGGCAGGCCACCCCACCTAGAAAGCGCGTGTTGACCATTTACTCTGAGGAATCAGAATTACATATACTATATAGACTCATAGTACAGAATTGTAATCTTTTACCAAAAAAAATCTCTGTATGTCACACGTACAGATTAGACAGCTAGAGGATTGAACATTCCTAACCAAGAAAGGAAGAAGCCATCGTTATCAAGTCTGAGCTCGTACTGCTGCCACAGGACAGACCAGTAAATGGGGGGGTGAGGTCCTGGGGCAAGGAATAGCAACTTTATTTGGAAAGCCAGCAGACCGAGAAGATGGCAGGCTAATGTCCCAGAGAACCATCGTGCCCAAGTCAGAATTCAGGCTTCTTTTATACTAAAAAGGGGGCGGGGGGTGTGGTTGGTTCTCGCAGACGTCTTTGTGTTGGAGTCCTTTGTTCTTGCATCTGTCCGGGTAGGTCAGGTCTTGATGTTCCTGTAAACCTCCAACACGACGAATGTTATTCTCTGTTCTGCAACTTTTTATCTCTATAGGAGTGGAAAAGTGTTACACCCTTAAAGGTCAGAGCCTTGAGAATGGGCTTTCCTGTATATTTCAGGCTCTAGGCAACATTTTTAACTTGAAGCTAAAGTAATAGACCAGCGGTCCCCAACTGTTTTGGCACCAGGGACCGGTTTCATGGAAGACAGTTTTTCTACAGACCGGAGTTGGGGGTGACGGTCAAATAGTCCTGCGAGCAATGGGGAGTGGTGGATGACGCTTGAAGCTTTGCTCACTTGCCCACCACTCGCTTCCTGCTGTGTGGCCCCGTTCCTAACAGGCTGCAGACCAGTAACCGTCGGCGACCTGGGGGTTGGGAACCCCTGCAATAGAATACAAAGGTTTAAGTTAAAAACAGATCCAAAATGGAGTCAGATTTGTTCTTATGTATTACAGTATCATTTTCCTGAAGATTCTGTCTTTGTTTAAAAATTTTTATTGGAGTATGGTTGATTTGCAATGTTGTGTTATTTTCAGGTGTACAGCAAAGCGAATCAGTTATACATATACATATATCCTCTCTTTTTTAGATCTTTTCCCATCTAGGTTGTCAGAGTATTGAGTAGAGTTCCCTGTGCTCTACAGTAGGTCCTTATTAGTTATCTGTTTTATATACAGTACTGTGTATGTGTCAGTCCCAGTCTTCCAGTGTATCACTTCCCCCATGTTTCCCCTTGGGTAACCGTAAGTTTGGTTTTGATACCTGTGAAGACTTGACTGGGGGGGAGATGAGATTGGTTTTAGGAAGAATGCTTTTGCTCTAATGCTGAAAACACCCCAGACCAACTATAGCAAGTTAAGTAATCTCTATGCAGGGCCCTATGTAAACAGGAAGGTGCATACTTAATGCAGAGTGAGGGTTCTCTGTCTGCTGCCTTACAAATATACTGCATTTAACGTTCTCTAACATTGTCTGAACTTGTTGTAACCTGGGAACGTTGAGAAAGTCCCAAAGCCGGTAATCACTACACTAAGATTTTAAGCCTAGGTGACCCATGATTCTAAGCTTAAAAGCATCAGGGGACAAAATACTGGTCCACCTTCTCCCTGAGATTCCAAGGACTGAAGAAGCCTTGAGTGTCTGTGAACTCCATGTCACCCAAACAATTTAAGGAAGAATTGCCATGACTTCAATGAAGAGAAGTTTGAATCAAGAATTTCTAGAGTGACACAAAGAAATGAGAAAACATATCTCAAATAAAAAGAAAACTATTCAGGGTTAATTTACAGGGTTCTCTGTAATTATCCTCTTATTTTTGTTTTCATGTATAAACTAAACCAGTAATAATCCAGATTGTGATGAACACTTCAATATAAAGGATAGAAGTTACTTGTGCAGGTCATACTGACCTTATACAAGCATGAGTACATAGAATAACCACTTGTGGGACTTCCCTGGTGGCACGGTGGTTAAGAATCCGCCTGCCAATGCAGGGGACACGGGTTTGAGCCCTGATCTGGGAAGATCCCGCATGCTGTGGAGCAACTAAGCCCGTGCGCCACAACTACTGAGCCCACGTGCTGCAACTACTGAAGCCTGCGTGCCTAGAGCCCGTGCTCCACAACAAGGGAAGCCACTGCAATGAGAAGCCCGCTCGCTGCAACTAGAGAAAGCCCGCGTGCAGCAACGAAGACCCAACGCAGCCAAAACTAAATAAAAATAAATAAATTTGTATAGAAAGGCATCAATGAAGTCATCTATGGTTTTATTTTCATTTACATTTTATCGTTTCATTTACTTTAAATCTTTGGATTTTATCAGCAAAGTCTATTTTAATTCATAACTTAAAATAATGGATCAACCTTACGTAGTTTACAAAGTAAGACACTACTGGTTGAATTATTCCTTCATAAAAGAAGCTTTGTTACTAAACTGTAATATTAGAGTTTAAGCTTAAATATTCTCTCTAAAATTTTGCCTTCAGTTACAAGGTCTCCCATACATTAAACTGACAGATTCTTTCAATCCAGCAACAACTGTTGTTTTCCTTGCCCCAGTGAAAAATAAACTGCAGGAGATTCCTGGATTAACGAGAGATTGGGTCCATATGCATATAGTTGTCTCCTACTGCAAACTCTCTGGTCATTACATGTGTTATATGATTGACTGTAGTTGCCAGATAATTTCCTAGGATGTAATTTGTGTTTCTGCATTGACTTAAAGACTGAAATATTGGGGCTTCCCTGGTGGCGCAGTGGTTGAGAGTCCGCCTGCCGATGCAGGGGACACGGGTTCGTGCCCCGGTCCGGGAAGATCCCATGTGCCGCGGAGCGGCTGGGCCCGTGAGCCATGGCCGCTGAGCCTGCGCGTCCGGAGCCTGTGCTCCGCGGTGGGAGAGGCCACAGCGGTGAGAGGCCCGCGTACCGCAAAAAAAAAAAAAAAGACTGAAATATTAAAGACTCATAAATTAATGAAGGCCTCCTCAGATAATTGTATCAGAATCAAGTAGTTAGGTTGAACCTCTCTGCTGGACAAACAGGCTCATTTGGCAGACACAGAGTGAGAATGCCGTGTGGCTTTCACTACATTTAAAATTTTTCATTTGACCTCAGGGTAAAAAGAAAAAATAGATACACTCTACTACAAATGATTTGACAAAAGCCATTGGAGCAAATGACCCTTGCTTTTTGCTTCATGTGATGTTTTTTTAGTTTATTTTATTCAACTATAGTTGATTTACAATGTTGTGTTCATTTCTGCTGTACAGCAAAGTGATTCAGTTATACATATTTGTACATTCTTTTTCATATTCTTTTCCATTATGGTTTATCACAGGGTATTGAATAGAGTTCCCTCTGGTAGACAGTAGGACCTTGTTGTTGATCCATCGTATATATACTAGTTTGCATCTGTTAACCCCAAACTCCTAATCCTTTCCTCCCCCACCCCCTCCCCCTTTACAACCACAAGTCTGTTCTCTTTGTCTGTAAGTCTGCTGCTGTTTTGTAAATAAGTTCATTTATATCATTTTTAGACTCCACATATAAGCGATATCCTACGGTATTTGTATTTCTCTGACTGACTTCACTCACTGTGATCATCTCTAGGTCCATCCATGTTGTTGCAAATGACATTATCTCATTCTTTTTCATGGCTGAGTAATACTCCACTGTATGTATGCACCACATCTTCTTTATCCATTCCTCTACTTATGGACACCTAGGTTGCTTCCATGCCTTGGCTATTATGAATAGTGCTGCTGTGAGCGTTGGGGTGCATGTATCTTTTTGGATGATAGTTTTGTCTGGATATATGCTCAGGAGTGGGATTCCTGGGTCATACGGTAGCTCTATTTTTAGTTTTCTGAGGAACCTCCGTACTGTTCCCCATAGTGGCTGCACTGATGTCCATTCCCACCAATAGTGCAGGAGGGCTCCCTCCTTGGTGTGACTTCCTATTCCCTGAATTCTTTCTCTTTTAGTCCGTGCTCCTTGGTTTGTTTCTTTCCTTCTGCTCCATTTGTCAGTATCTCCACGTAGTATCTTCCATTTTCCTCACAAGGTCAACAGTCATAGCAACTGCAAACAATGACAACACCAAAGTTCCCAAATCTACAGACATTTCAGGTGACATTCACTCTGCCCTCACCTCCTTCTCCACCATCTGCCTCTATTCCTTGTTTCAGTCCTGTAGTTTGCACACCTCCTTGTTGGGGATAATTCTTTGTGAGGCCTCTGCTATCAGGGAGCGACGTCTGTCCTCACTTTTTCTGCTGTTTCCCTTTTCTCCTGGCTTTCGTCCTCTTGAGAGACTGTAGTGAACACATGTGCAAGCCTGTTTTCATCGTGAATTTACCCGATTTCTTTGTAATTGAACCCTCTTGCTTCCGTGCTCCCTTATTTCTCCTTAAGATTTGGGGTAGATCCATTTCCTCCTGAATCATGACGTTTGTCTTCTCTTGCCTGCACCCCCAATATTCTTTTCTAATGCCGTGCATTCAACTCCCTTTTCTAAAAGCCACTCCCAGACTTCTGTCTTCATTTCAGAGCTTCCTGAAAATGCACATTGCTTTCCGAAAGGTTAAACCTTGTCATGTCTCTTTGGATATCTGATAGCATCTCAAACTGGAAAAGTCAGTGGTGATTTTATGAGCTTTTTAAAAGTTAGAGTTGATTGTTATAACTCTATATATTATAACAGTTTCAGGCGTACAGCATATTTTATAGATTATAATCCATTTAAAGTTATTATAAATTATTGGCTATATTCCCTGTGTTCTGCATTGTGTCTTTGTACCTTATTTATCTTATACATAATGTATGGTCTTTCTTCAGCCATCTGAGCCTAGCAAATTTGTTTTATAGTTTATTTAGAGATCATGGTGCCAATTAACTGGGAGAAATTATTTCTCATAAATTAGAAATATAGATGAGGGCAACTATTAAAAGGGAATTGCATCTTCTAATATGAAATCTAGGCTTTATGATCTCCTAGGGAACTGTCAGTGTCTATGTTTTTTCCCATTTTTACATGGCATTGGGAGCAGCCTTAAGAACCATTAAATATGCTTTCACAGTACAGAATGCTTAGAGCCTCCATAAAATGAACATGTTAAAAATAAAATTTGGAAATCAGTGCAAGTGTGCTAAATGAAGAGACATGTATGTTGAGAGGGTCACCAAGAGAAAGTGTTCCAGTGGTTTCACAGTAAATAAAAACTCAATCTCAGGAGTGCCCCCCCCCCCTTTTTTTTTTTTGCGGTATGCGGGCCTCTCACTGTTGTGGCCTCTCCCGTTGCGGAGCACAGGCTCCGGATGCGCAGGCTCAGCGGCCATGGCTCACGGGCCCAGCCGCTCCGCGGCATGTGGGATCTTCCCGGACCAGGGCACAAACCCGCGTCCCCTGCATCGGCAGGCGGACTCTCAACCACTGCGCCACCAGGGTAGCCCAGGAGTCCCCTTTTAATTAAAGTGGAATTTAAGAATATTTCAAAGTGTACTACTTATTGCATAGTTTTAAGTGTAAGATTATTTTTCCTGTTTATGAGAATAAGCCATGAGATAAAAGAGGAATTCTCATGAAAACATATAACACAAAAACACTTGAAAATTTCTCTCTGGTGAACTTATTCATGATTTATGCATAATTCCATTGGATTTTATTTCACAAGGACTTTTATTTGCGTTAATTCAATATCCTTTTGTACATAGTTTGATTCTGAAATGTCTGAGAATCTACAACATTTTTGATAAAAGTCCTATTCAGAGGAGAACATCACACCATTATTTATAACACACAGTCCTTTAAATTGGATGGAAGTGCAGCTGGCTTCATGATTACATGTCTACATGTGTTATCATGCAACTGGAGATGATAAAGATCTCGATGCTGTGCTCAGACGTGGGTCTGGTTATCAGGACATGGTTACGGTCTAGCACAAGTTAGAATATAGAGATAAGCTCTCCACATTCCAGGGTCTGCCTTTCTTGGAGCAGCGTTATATTTTATCTAGAACATTCCTCAGTTCCTCACTTTGCAGGTTTGGAGTCAAACACCCATGAGATCTTCCCCATTCTGGTTCACTTAGCCAATAACTCTGTGTAGACTTTGCCCCTTTAGCATATAATGGCTATAGGACAGTTGAACCCAAGGAGATGCGAACAGAAACCTAACTGCCTTGTTTTAAGAGCATCCCGGTGTTGCCTTGACTCCACTGTAATCCCCAGGGTTTCAGTGCTGTCTAGGTGGAATGCCAGGTCCGGTAGGCCATCAAGGTGGGTAGCTTTCAATACACGAGAATGCACGTCCAAGAAAATGAATGCAGTGTCCCGATACTTCAGCTTAGCATTGAAAAGTAAAATCCCATCTGCTTGGATAGAGTTCCAAGTACCCAGGCTCTTCGTAGAGGCCGTTAAATGCAGAGTTTTAAAATTTACTGGACCCTCTTTATTGAACTATTTTTAACAGGCTAGAGTGGCACAATATTTTTAGGAAGTGGGGGTCTGTCCCTTCCCCAAACGATGTGAAAGACCGGGCTGTGTTAGACGGGGTAGTAAGAGCAATACAGCTTCAGGGATTTTCCGGTTGTTTTCTTTACTAAATATATTTTCCACATCAGCTGCTTTGAGCTGCGTTGCTGGAAGTTTTTTTACATTCTTTACAAGTACATGTTTTTGGGTAAGTTCAAAAAGATTCGGCTAGGCACTGTCCTTTGAGTGTGGTGATAAAATAGAGGTGACACAGGCTTCAGACCAAGTGTCAGTTGCTCGTGGAGGGTTGTCAGGATTTGAGCACCATGTGCTTTCCAGGGAGCACAGGTGACAGGAATCAAATGAAAACCAAGACACTAGTATATGAAAAATAACTCATAAAAAATAACTTGTAAAAAATTTGCGGTAAAGAAAACAAGGCAGGACTTCCCTGGTGGCGCAGTGGTTAAGAATCCACCTGCCAACGGAGGGGACATGGGTTCGATCGCTGGTCCTGGAAGATCCCACATGCCACGGAACTGCTAAGCCCACGAGCCACAACTACTGAGCCCGCGTGCCACAACTACTGAAGCCCGCGTGCCTAGAGCCTGTGCTCCGCAACAAGAGAAGCCACCGCAATGAGAAGCCCGCGCACCGCAACGAAGAGTAGCCCCCGCTCGCCGCAACTAGAGAAAGCCCGTGTGCAGCAACAAAGACCCAACGCAGCCAAAAATAAATAACAAAACAAAAAAACAAAACCCAGTTAAGAAAAAGCAAGCGTAGTCTCTTTTAAAAATAAAATTGACTATAATATTGGGAACCACAAGGAATGTCTTCCTTAACGTGAAAGTTTTTAATAAAAGGATTAATATCCCTCTGTTTCCAAATCTCTCGATCTTTCTCCCAGTTTTATTCACATTATGATTATTATTATTTTTTTTGGCTCTCAATTCTTAAGAGGTTTACTTATACACTTTGGAAAGACAGTGTCCGCGAACTGTTGAACCATATTTGAAATCTGTTTCACTGAGAACGTGGATACTTAGAAAATCAGATTACTTCTGGGTTTGGAAGAACAGTTAGTCTAATCTAAGCATCTTCCTCCTAGGTCAACCATCTTTCCAGCGTTCCACCAAACTATTCATCAGCCTATGCCTGTACATCTCCAGGGTGAGGGAATTCAATGCCTTGAAAAAAACAAACTTGAAAGTATAACTTTTTACTGAAACGTGACTAAAAGGGTAAAACTGTTATAATAGAAAAATGTTGTATCCACATTCATTTAAGGTTAAGAAAAGCCTATCGTTTCTTTCCTTCTCCCAAATTAAATGATAGAAATAATATTTGCTTGCAGTTTTAAATTCCATAACAGTTTTCACATATATTTAATCCAATTATGGTCGCAAAGTTAAAGCAGGTTCCCACAGCTTTAAAAAAACATCTTAACTATATATATTAGGAAAGTATCCAACACTAAATAAATGGGCAATATGTGTGGATCCTTCTGTCTTAGGCATTAAATAATTCCTGTTTGATAAATAAAGGCAATGAGGGTCAGGAGAGAGAAATGAATTACCAGAGATACCATTAGAATTCAGATTTCCTCCTTTAAAACTGTATGACCTTTCCAACCTACCATGCTAATTTTCTTGTTCTCCAATAGGAATATTTTTCAAGCTGACTTTTTTCTAAGTGTACTTTTTTTCTCCCAGAGGGATATTTATTGCTCTTTATGCCAGTACCTGTTAAAAGACAGTAAGAAAGGTACGCTTATGTCATTATGTGCCTGTCTGTATAGTGACATATCACGTGTATCGACGTCAGGACAAAATTTGTTCAAATTCAGCTTTGTTGATGATCTGTTGCATGAATTCACATAAATTACATTTCTTAGGCCTCAGCACTCTGTTCTCTGTGATGTGTATTTTTTTTATCTTTCCAAGTTTTTACTGTCGCAAAGAAACATAACCTATAATTTCAAATTTTAACCAGTTTAAAGTATACGATTTTTTACCTTTTTGTTGATTTTTATTGAGATATAATTTACATATATAACATTGTGTGCATTGAAGGTGTCCAGTGGGTTAATTTGACACATTTGTTTATTGCTTTACGATCACCACCGTGGCTTTAGCGAATGCCTCTGTCCCTTTACATAGTTATTATTATGTTTTTTGTAGTCAGAAGGTTTAAGATCTAGTCTCTTAGGAATTTTGAAGTATATAATACACTATTGTTGACTGTAATCGCTATGCTGTGCATCAGCTCTCCAGAATTTATGCATCTTCTGTTTGTAAGTTTGTATCACTAAACAGCATCTCCACCTACTCCGTACCCTCCCAGTCTCTGGGAACCACCATTCTACTCTCCCATTCTACGAGTTCAGCTTTTTTAGATTCAACACACAAGTAAGATCATACAGTATTTAGACTTGCCCTTCTGTGTCTGGCTTGTCTCACTTAGCATAATGCCCTCAAGGTCCATCCATGTTGTCTCAAAAGGCAAGGTTTCCTTCTTTTTATGGTGAATAATATTCTGCTATGTATATTTACCACATCTTTTTTTAACAAAATTGTATTGAAGTATAGTTGACGTATAATATTGTGTTACTTTTTGCTGTACAGCAAAGTGCATCAGTTATACATATATCCAGTCTTTTGAGGTTCTTTTTGCATATATGTCATTACAGAGTATTGAGTAGAGTTCCCTGTGCTATACAGTAGGTCCTTGTTAGTTATCTATCTATATACAGTAGTGTATATATGTCAGTCCCAATCTCCCAGTTTATGCTTCCCCTGCTTTCCCCCCGGTAACCATACATTTATTTTCTACTTCTGTGACTCTATATTTGTACCATTTTTTAAGATTTCACATATAAGCAATATATGATATTTGTCATTCTCTGACTTACTTCACTCAGTATGATCATCTCTAGGTCCATCCATGTTGCTGCAAGTGGCATTATTGCATTCTTTTTTATCACTGAGCAATATTCCATTGTGTATATGGACCACATCTTTATCCACTCATCTGTCGATGGGCATTTAGGTTGCTCCCATGTCCTGGCTACTGTAAATAGTGCTGCTATGAACACTGGGGTGCATGTATCTTTTTGAATTTCGGTTTTCTCTCGTATACGCCCAAGACTGGGATTGCTGGGTCATATAGTAGTTGTATTTTTAGTTTTTTAAGGAACCTCCGTACTGTTCTCCATAGTGGCTGCACCAATTTACATTCCCACTAACAGTGTAGGAGGGTTCCCTTTTCTCCACAACCTCTCCAGCATTTATTGTTTGTAGATTTTTTGATGATGGCCATTCTGACCAGTGTGAGGTGGTACCTCATTGTAGTTTTGATTTGCATTTCTCTAATGGTTAGTGATGTTGAGCATCTTTTCATTTGCTTTTTAGCCATCTGTATGTCTTCTTTGGAGAAATGTCTGTTTAGATCTTCTGCCCATTTTTTGATTGGGTTGTTTTTGTTGATACTGAGCTGCATGATACTGAGCTGTCTTAGGCATTAAATAATCCTTTGTTTGTATTATTTTGGAGATGAATCCCTTGGTTGCTTCATTTGCAAATGTTTTCTCCCTTTCTGAGGGTTTTTGGTTTTTTTTTTTTTCGTTTTGTTTATGGTTTCCTTTGCTATGCAAAACGTTATAAATTAAGTTTACCGGTATTGTAGTGAGTATCAGATCTTCGTCCCTTTCTGTGTTTGAACATTCCGTTGAACGGATGGACCACATTTTGTTTATCTCTTCATCTGCTGATGTACATTTGCACTGCTTCCACCTTTCAGTATTATGAATACTAATTCTCTGATCATCCATGTAGATGTATTTGCTTAAATACTTGTTTGCAGTTTTCTAGGGTCTTTATACTTAGGCCTAGAATTGCTAGGTCTTTTCTACCGAGTTTTGCACATTATATTTTTTATTTCAACAGACATAAATATGATTTCCGCAAGCTCACATGACCTCACACTTTGAATGACATTCTTTCTCATTATCCAGTGACTGCTCCTTTGCTCCTTTAAAATGATCATTTTATCCTGCACACAGTAGATAGAGAAGATCGTATGTGAAAATATAAGCAAAGTGTATTTTGATGCGGAGGTTTATTTGGCATTATCAGTCTATTCCAATCACAAATTGCTGTTATAGCCAGGCCACGTTAAAAATTCCCTTAAATATATGAGGGACAGCACATTAAAAATGACCCAGGAATTTTAAACCAAGTTGAAACTGAAGTCTATGCCACACACGTGCTATTCATGGCAATTATCACTTTATTGTCTTTCTAACAAGTATTAGGAGTCTTCAGACGTCTGCTTGCGATGTGTCCTTTCTGTACTGCTGAAAGTATGGCAAGATTGAACTGTTTGTGAGTTAACATATTTATTTAAATGTCTACAAGTTTAACTTAGGGTATCTTTTTTGTTGCCCTATTAAAAAAACATTAACTCAGTACAAAGATCTAGAAAAAATGTTCACTGAACTATAGTTGAAAGTCACAGCCTGTGTATCAATGAAAACCCCAGGTTCCAATTTTTTTTAAAAAGAGAAACTCCTCAGGGATAAATGAAGATGGAGAGCATATCTCTAAGCCCCTGCAGAAAGCCCTCCCCTTCAGACTCGCAGATCCGTCTTCCATGCAGGAGATCCTAAATTAGGGAACAGGACAGTTGAAGGAGCCCCAGACTGGTCCATGTTCTGTGTTTTTCTGTTGTCTGCATTTGTTTGTGTAGCACAGGGAAGCAGCAGGATGGTATAATTACCACCATCTTTCTTGGAACAAATTAACCTGCACTCACCTGCAGGGAGTCAATGAAGCAGAAAAGACCCCAGTGGAGAAATATTTCTTTTGTGCAGCAAAGCTCAAACCTAGTTTAAACCTTGAAACGCCAACGTATAATTTATCTCATTGTTTTCTGACTATCAGCAATTAAGGTAACAGGTAAAAATAGGACATTGGAAGGGGTTTCTAAACACTTGGTGGAGGCTGGCTCGTGTTTGCTCTGTTTAAATGTATCACCCACACCTGTCTGCCGGTTTGGAGACAGCGGACTTCTCATCAATTCCCATTTTCTTCCACAAGATTTGGAGCTCATGGTTGATAGAAAATAACCAGCGTGTTGCATTTTTTTCCCCCTTTGTAGATTTTTTTTCTTTCGTTATTTTACGAGGAAGTTTCACTTTCCTTTATTTTTCTCATAAAAATGAGTGCATTTGGATGGGATTTGTAATGCAAGATGTATTTCGAACTAAATGAAAATGAAAACAAAACACATTACGATGTGGGATATGCAGGAAAAGAAATAGAAAAATTGGTCTTGGGATGCTTGCGTTAGTTAAAAAAAAAGTCTCAGAGAAAATATCTAAGCTTCCACTTTAAAAGCCAGAAAAAATAAGAGCAAATTAAATCTAAAATAAGTGGAAGGAAAGAAATATTAAAGAGCAGAACAAAAATCAATGAGAAAAAAAAAAAAATCAATGAGAGACAAAACTGTTAAACAGTGGATGAAACCGATTAAATCCAAAGCTGTTTCTTTGGAAAGTTCAGTAAAATTGATTAATTTCTAGCCATCTAGTCAGGAGGAAGAAAAGAGGTAAGACACAAATAGATAAACGAGGGGCACTGCTAAGGCTTCATAAATATTGATGTAATAATTAGTGACTTTTATGAACAGGTTAATACCGATACATCTGGCAACTTAAAGAATCAGTGAACAAATTATATAAAAGATGCAAATTCCTAAAACTCACACAAGAAAAAAAAATAACATATCGTCCTGTGTATATTTAACAAATATAATTTGCAGTGAAATAGTTTCCAAAGAAAACTTGAAACAAAAATGTCTTACTAGGCGAATCCTAAAAAAAAAAAAAGATGTATGGAATAAAACTACTGAATACAGGCAAAATCGTCTAGAAAATAGAATGTGAGAAAATGCTTTCTAAGTCATTTTAGGAGGCTAGTAGAATCAGAACCTAAAGAAGACATTATAATAAAAAGAGACTACAGACGAATAAATCTAGTAAATCTAGGTGTAAAAATCCTTAACAAAATAATAGAATAGTAGAATCTACTGATGTATGAAAACTATCATGCATCTTGCCCAAGTTGGGTTTAAGCATAGGAATGTATGGTTGGTTTCGCACTCAGTAACCCATCAGGATAAGTCAACATATTCATAGAATAAAAATGAGATTCCAAGTGAAAAGAATAATAACAATTTGCTAAGAGTAACTGAAATAGAAAAGGCAGTTGACAAAACTGAAATATAAAAGCTAAACGTAGAATTTTTCTGTAAGAAATTATAAGACAATTGGTGACCTTCCGTTAGGCGAAGATCTTGTAGGTAGGACACAAAACACATAGACCTTAAAGGAAAACTATAAGTTGTGTTTCATTAATATTTAAAATTTCCATTTTTAAAGACTTCAGAGTGTGATATTAATCCACAAATTGGGAGAAAGAATTTACAAAATAAAGGGTTTCTTTTTAAAAAATTTTTTCAGCGGACTATAGAAAGAACACTCAAAAATGAACAAGAAGAAATGACATCAGCACAAAATGATTTAAGTGGCCGAACAGTTTAAGCAAACATTTTATCCAATAAATTTGCAAATAACCCAGTTAAGCCGACTGTGCTGTTTTCCCCACGGGGACCCGATGTCCAGTAGCTGCAAACAACAGCCTCCTCGGTAGTGTATGCAGCCTGTCGCCTGTATGGGTTGCCCTAAGGGACCTTGGATTCAGCCCTTTCCCGTGCACATTCATGACTGGCCTGCTGTCCCCAATCAAGGCTCCAGACAGGTATGCGTGGTGCCTTTGGAAAGCCCCAGGGCACAGTGGCCAGGGTCCACAGGGGCCAAGTCATAATGTCCACTGGCACCAAGCTGCAGAAAGAGGAACGTGTGATGGAGGCCAAGTTCAAGTTCCCTGGCCACCAGAAGATCCACATCTCCAAGAAATGGGGATTTACTAAGTTTAATGTGGATGAATTTGAAAACATGGTGGCAGAAAAGCGGCTCATCCTGGATGGCTGTGAGGTTACATACATCCCCAGTTGTGTCCCTCTGGCCAAATGGTGGGCCCTGCACTCATGAGAGCCTTGGCACTGTGCCCTCCTTACTCATGCCCACCAAGAAATCCTACTTTCTTGTCAAAAAAAAAAAAAAGAAAGAAAAATGCAAAAAACCAATAAACACCTAAAGTATAATCAATATCACTAGTCATTAGGAAAGCAAATTAAAACTACAAGTTACTGCTGCACATACACTAGGGGGGCTAAAATTAAAAAGGCGGATGATACCAAGTGTTGGTGATGATGTGAATCACCTGGAAGAATTCTCCATGTGGGTGGAAAAGTAATATTGGAAAGACGCTTTGGACAGTGATTTCACTTTTTTTTTTTGCGGTACGCGGGCCCCTCACTGCTGCGACCCCTCCCGCTGTGGAGCACAGGCTCCGGATGCGCAGGCCCAGCGGCCATGGCCCATGGGCCCAGCCGCTCCTTGGCATGTGGGATCCTCCCGGACCGGGGCACGAACCCGCGTCCCCTGCATCAGCAGGCAGACCCCCAACCACTGCACAACCAGGGAAGACCCGATTTCACTTTTTTTAAATAAAATTAAATATACGCTCCACATAAAATCATCCTGCAATGCCTCTCCAGGTATTTCTCCAAGAAAATTAAAGACTCTTTTACTCACGGCCAGCACAGCATCGTCTATGCCTTTTTAACTCATAACAAACAAAAACGGGAAACAACCCAAGTGTCTGTCCCCCGGTCAATGGATGGTCCTATTTCTGCAAGATGGATCACTTCTCTCCAATAAAAGAAAAAAACAACAAACTACAAAGATTCACAATAGGAATGAGTCTCAAAAACATTGACCTCAGTGAAAGAAGCCAGGCAGAAAAAGGAGACTCACTTCGCTGAATTTCTCAAGAAAAATGAGTTACTTGGAGAAACCTAGGAGCCATCGTGGGGAAGGATGGGGTGGGAGGCTCACTGCAGTGGGACACCTGGGAATGTGGAGGGGATTGAAAGGGTCCCCATCTTGGTTGTGATGACTTTCACATGTTTACGTGTATTTCTCAGAACCTCTCAAGTTCTATGGTTTCTCACTGAAGTTTTAGTAGGGATTTTATTGTACATCAGTCATTGATTAATGAAGATGGTTTAAAAAAATTTCAGAAGACAGCACAGATCGGGGAGGGGGTGTCTATGAGCAGTCTCACTTTGAAGAGCTTCCTTGGAGGGAAATCCCACTTGCTTCCGTGTGGGAAGGGTGGTATCCCGAAAGCTTCCCGGATTCTAGCTGCGCTGTGAGGCCACCACGGGGGATTGCCAGCTGAGAGGATGAAGAGCAAAATCGAGTGGAAAGGGCTTCCCTGGTGGCGCAGTGGTTGACAGTCCGCCTGCCGATGCAGGGGACACGGGTTCGTGCCCCGGTCCGGGGAGATCCCACATGCCGCGGAGCGGCTGGGCCCGTGAGCCATGGCCGCTGGGCCTGCACGTCCGGAGCCTGTGCTCCGCAACGGGAGAGGCCACAGCAGTGAGAGGCCCGCGTACTGCAAAAAAAAAAAAAAAAGAAAAAAAAAAAAATCGAGTGGAAAACTGCATCTCTATCAAACCCAACCCCAAATTTATACATTTATTCCCCAAAACCAACTCCATTTTCTAACTGGAAAAAAAGTGTATCCTATCTTTATGGCAACTTTGACCTTAGAGTTTTCATCTCCCCCTTTGTCTTAAGCTGTAATGGATTTTTTTTTTTACTATAGTCAGGAATCTTCACTGAACCATTTCTCCCTAAACTTGAAAAGGAAGAAGAGGTGGGGGGGGGGGGGAAATGTTAGCTTGTGCGCCATGTATATAGAAGCATTCTCTTTACATTGAACTAAATAGGTCTTAAAAATTAAGCCTGATTAGCCAATAATATTTTTTAAAAAGAATTAGATTACTTCACAAGGTGTAAAGATGATTGGCAGCTTCAGGGAAATTGCTTCCTCTGGGATTTGATCAACACGATGAGAAATAGAAACCTAAAATCATTAGGGGGTCACGGTTTTTTCAGTTCTTTTCAAACGTGTAAGTGGGGTAAAGAAATTAAGCATTGAATAAAGATGTTAAAAAAAAGAAATTAAGCATTGAAGCATGGTTGTAAAACTCAGAATGAATGCACTGCAGTCAAATTCCTATTCTAGCCTTCATTTTCATTTTGATTACTGAACAACCCACGTCAAATCAGTGAATTTGGTAAATAATAATAATAATGGTCATAGTAATAATAGACATCAGGGCCTTTTGGGAATTAAAGCTGAGCTATGTCATCTATCTTCTCATTTGTTTCGGACTTAAAAAATAAGATTGACCTTAAGTGAACTCATGAAATGTGCTCTATGGTCATTATGTCAAACTTGGTTGAAGCGTGTGGCATCGATACATTAACTTTTATGGATAAAAGAGTCCTTCAGATCTTACTCATTTCTTTAACAGATTGTTCACTGTAAAATAAGTGTTGGTCAGGTGGTCTGAAAGGTCATGGATGCTAAGAGATGTCTGTGTGCCCCGGTTAGACCACAACAAAGAAGTAAGATAGGCTCTTTTTTTTCCCCCCGAAAGCTCAACTGTCATTCAAAGAAAGAAAGCTTAAATGATGGCTTAAGGTAGATAGCAATGAACAGGAGGATTGCAAAAGGAGAATATATTGCATCTTGCTTGTTTAAGTTTGCAAAGAAAAAAAAGGCTAGCCAAGAAGCGGAAGGAGGTAACTCCAACACACATTGGCTGTGGGAGTAAAAGGCTCTTTCATACACGCCTTCCATCGAAGAGAAAAGGAATTCCGAGCCCCGCCCTTGCCCAAAAAAACCCCAGGAAGAATATTAAATCAGCATCCATCCTCAAATGCCAGCTATCGAATGCGGTCTCCCCTGTGCAGATGAAGTGGTAAGATTTATGAGAAAGTTGGTCCTCCATTAGAAGAAATGTATTATCAGACAAATGTAAATTTGGAAGTGAGAACAGAGTATAAAGCTCCAACTCATGATTTCTCAATCAGAGTTTTGTCTGTGTGCTTCCATGGGAACAGAAGTCTTTGCAGGGCACCTGTCATCTCAGGATGGAAACCCCACATCCCATCTTTCTTGCTGTGAGCTGAGGTCCTGGGACTCGGTTCTCGGGGGGTAACCTGGGGCAATTTGCATGCAATGCTTCCTAAAACAGAAAGCGTGTTCCTTCTTTGTTTTTCCTGGTGCCTTAAAGAAAAAGTTTCCCAACCCATGCCCTAGTGGATAGCAAATGCTTATGGGAAAGGAAAGTAGTGTATACTTTTCTCTATGTTTTCCTAGCATAGCCTGAAAGAATGTGCATATAAGCTAAGCACTCAATAAAATAAAATTATAATGTTCCGCTTTGTAATTAAATTCTTCCTATGACAAGATTACTTCTACCTTCATATCCCACCCCTCTAGGTGGACACAAAGCATGGAGCTGATCTCCCTGTGCTATGCGGCTGCTTCCCACTAGCTATCTATTTTACATTTGGTAGTGTATATATGTCCATGCCACTCTCTCACTTCATCCCAGCTTACCCTTCACCCTCCCCGTGTCCTCAAGTCCATTCTCTATGTCTGCGTCTTAATTCCTGTCCTGCCCCTAGGTTCTTCAGAACTTTTTTTTTTTAGATTCCATATATATGTGTTAGCATACGGTATTTATTTTTCTCTTTCTGACTTACTTCACTCAGTATGACAGACTCTAGGTCCATCCACCTCACTATAAATAACAATTTCATTTCCTTTTATGGCTGAGTAATAGTCCATTGTATATATGTGCCACTTCTTCTTTATTCCTTCATCTGTCGATGGACACTTAGGTTGCTTCCATATCCTGGCTATTGTAAATAGAGCTGCAGTGAACATTGTGGTACATGACTCTTTTTGAATTATGGTTTTCTCAGGGTATATAACCAGCAGTAGGATTGCTGGGTCATGTGGTAGTACTATTTTTAGCTTTTTAAGAAACCTCCATACTGTTTTCCATACTGGTTGTATCAGTTTACATTCCTACCAACAGTGCAGGAGGGTTCCCTTTTCACCGTGCCCTTTCCATCATTTATTATCTCTAGCTTTTTTTGATAATGGCCGTTCTGACCAGCGTGAGGTGATACCTCACTGTAGTTTTGATTTGCATTTCTCTAATAATTAGTGATGTTGAGCATCTTTTCACGTGCCTCTTGGCCATCTGTATGTCTTCCTTGGTGAAATGTCTATTTAGATCTTCTGCCCATTTTTTAACGGGATTGTTCATTTTTTTTGATATTGAGCTCTATGAGCTGTTTTTATATTTTAGAGATTAATCCTTTGTTGTTTCATTTGCAAATATTTTCTTCCATTCTGAGGGTTGTCTTTTTGATGGTTTCCTTTGCTGTGCAAAAGCTTTTAAGTTTAATTTAGTCCCATTTGTTTATTTTTGTTTTTATTTCCGTTACTCTAGGAGGTGGATCAAAAAAGATCTTGCTGTCGTTTATTTGAAAGAATGGTTTTCCTATGTTTTCCTCTAAGAGTTTTATAGTGTCTGGTCTTACATTTAGGTCTTTAATCCATTTTGAGTTTATTTTTGTGTATGGTGTTAGGGAGTGTTCTAATTTCACTCTTTTACATGTAGCTGTCCAGTTTTTCCAGCACCACTTATTGAAGAGGCTGTCTTTTCTCCATTGTATGTTCTTGCCTCCTTTATCAAAGGTAAGGTGACCATAGGTGCGTGGGTTTGTGTCTGGGCTTTCTGTCCTGTTCCATTGATCTGTATTTCTGTTTTTGTTCCAGTATCATACTGTCTTGCTTACTGTAGCTTTGTACTATAGTCTGAAGTCAGGGAGCCTGATTCCTCCAGCTCTGTTTTTCTTTCTCAAGATTGCTTTGGCTATTTGGGGGGTCTTTTGTGTTCCATACAAATTGTGAAATTTTTTCGAGTTCTGTGAAAAATGCCATTGATAGTTTGATAGGGATTGCACTGAATCTGTAGATTGCTTTGGGTAGTAGAGTCATTTTCACAATGTTGATTCTTCCAGTCCAAGAACATGGTATATTTCTCCATCTGTTTATGTCATCTTTGATTTCTTTCATCAGTGTTTTGTAGTATTCTGAGTACAAGTCTTTTCACCTCCTTAGGCAGGTTTATTCCTTAGTATTTTATTCTTTTTGTTGCAGTGGTAAATGCGAGTGTTTCTTTAATTTCTCTTTCTGATTTTTCGTTGTTGGTGGATAGGAATGCCAGAGATTTCTGTGCTTTAATTTTGTATCCTGCAACCTTAACAAATTCACTGATTAGTTCTAGGAGTTTTCTGGTGACATCTTTAGGATTTTCTATGTATGGTATCATGTCATCAGCAAAGCAGTGACAGGTTTACTTCTTGTTTTCCAATTTGGGTTCCATTTGTTTCTTTATCTTCTCTGATTGCTGTGGCTAAAACTTCCAAAACTATGTTGAATAATAGTGGTGAGAGTGGGTAACCTTGTCTTGTTCCTGATCTTAGTGGAAATGGTTTCAGTTTTTCACCATTGAGAACGATGTTGGCTGTGGGTTTGTCATATATGGCCTTTATTATGTTGAGATAGGTTCTCTCTATGCCCGCTTTCTGGAGAGTTTTTATCATAAATGGGTGTTGAGTTTTGTCAAAAGCTTTTTCTGCATCTATTGAGATCATATGGTTTTTATTCCTTAATTTGTTAATGTGGTGTATTGCATTGATTGTTTTGTGTATATTTGAAGAATCCTTGCATCCCTGGGATAAATCCCACTTGATCATGGTGTATGATCCTTTTAATGTGTTGTTGGATTCTGTTTGCTAGTATTTTGTTCAGGACTTTTGCATCTATGTTCATCAGTGGTATAGTTTATAATTTTCTTTTTTGGGGATATCTTTTTCTGGTTTTGGAATCTGGGTGATGGTGGCTTTGTAGAATGAATTTGGGAGTGTTTCTCCCTGTGCAGGTTTTTGGAAGAGTTTGAGAACGATTGGTGTTAGCTCTTTTCTAAATGTTTGTTAGAATTCGCCTGTGAAGCCATCTGGTCCTGGACTTTTGTTTGTTGGAAGATTTTAAATTACAATTTCAATTTCATTACTTGTGATAGGTCTGTTTATATTTTCTAATTCTTCCTGGTTCAGTCTTGGAAAATTGTACCTTTTGAGGAATATGTAAATTCTTTCATGGTTGTCCATTTTATCGGCATACAGTTGTTTGTAGTAGCCTCTTATAATCTTTTGTATTTATGCTGTGTCAGTTGTGATTTCTCCATTTTGATTTCTAATTTTATTGATTTGTGTCCTCTCCCTTTTTTTCTTGGTGAGTCTGGCTAAGGGTTTATAACTTTTGTTTATCTTCTCAAAGAACCAGCTTTTAGTTTTATTCATCTTTGCTATTGTTTTCTTCCTTTCTGTTTCATTTATTTCTCCTCTGATCTTTATGATTTCTTCTACTGACTTTGGGTTTTCTTTGTTCTTCTTTCTCTAGTTGTTTCAAGTGTAGGGTGAGATTGTTTATTTGAGACTTTTCTTGTTTCTTGAGGTGAGATTGAGTTGCTATGAACTTTCCTCTTAGAACTGCTTTTGCTGTGTCCCCCAGGTTTTGGGTTGTCGTGTTTTCATTGTCATTTGTTGCTTTGTTTTTTTAAATTTCTTCTTTAATTTCTTCAGTGATCTCTTACTTACTTAGTAGCACACTGTTTAGTCTCAATGTATTTGTGTCTTTTACAGGTTTTTTCCTGTAATTGATTTCCAGTCTCATAGCGTTGTGGTCAGAAAAGATGCTTGATACGATTTCAATTTTCTTAAATTTTCCAAGGCTTGATCTGTGACCCAAGATGTGATCTATCCTGGAGAATTTTCCATCTGCACTTGCAAAGAAAGTGTATTCTACCACTTTTGAGTGCAGTGTTCTATAAATAACAATTAGACCCATCTGGTCTACTGTGTCATTTAAAACTTGTGTTTCCTTATTTATTTCTGTTTGGATGAACTGTCCATTGGTGTAAGTGAGGTGTTAAAGTCCCCTACTATTATTGTGTTACTGTCGATTTCTCCTTTCATGGTTGTTAGTATTGGCTTTATGTATTTGGATGCTCCTATGTTGGGTGCATAAACATTTATAATTGTTATATCTTCTTGGATTGATCCTTTGATCATTATGTAGTGTCCCTCCTTATCTCTTGTAACAGTCTTTATTTTAAAGACTGTTTTATCTGATACAAGTATAGCTACTGCAGCTTTCTTTTGATTTCCATTTGCATGGAGTATCTTTTTCCATCCCCTCACTTTCAGTCTGTATGTGTCCCTATGTCTGAAGTGGGTCTCTTGTAGACAGCACATATATGGGTCTTCTGTTTGTGTCCATTCAGCCAGTCTGTGTCTTTTGGTGGGAGTATTTAGTCCATTTACATTCAAGGTTATTATCGATATGTACGTTCCTATTACCATTTTCTTAATTGTTTTGGGTTTGTTATTGTAGGTCTTTCCCTTCTCTTGTGTTTCCTGCCTAGAGAAGTTCCTTTAGCATTTGTTGTAAAGCTGGCTTGGTGATGCTGAGTTCTCTTAGCTTTTGCTTGTCTGTAAAGCTTTTGATGTCTCCATCGAATCTGAATGAGATCCTTGCTGGGTAGAGTAATCTTCAATGTAGGTTTTTCTCTTTCATCACTTTAAGTATATCCTGCCACTCCCTTCCGGCCTGCAGTTTCCACTGAAAAATCAGCTGATAACCTTATGGGGATCCGTTTGCCTGTTATTTTTTGTTTTTCCTTTGTGTTTTTAATATTTTTTCTTTGAATTTAATTTTTGGTAGTTTGACTAATATGTGTCTTGGTGTGTTTTTCCTAGGGTTTATCCCATATGGACTCTCTGTGCTTCCTAGACTTGGGTGACTATTTCCCACGTTCAGGACATTTTCGACTGTAATCTCTTCAGTTATTTTCTCAGACCCTTTCTTTTTCTCTTCTTCTTCTGGGACCCCTATAATTCGAATGTTGGTGCATTTAGTGTTGTCCCAGAGGTCTCTGAGGTTGTCTTCAATTCTTTTCATTCTTTTTTCTGTATTCTGCTCCTCAGCAGTTACTTCAACCATTTTTCCTTCCAGCTCACTTATTCGTTCTTCTGCCTCAGTTATTCTGTTATTGATTCCTTCTAGTATATTTTTCATTTCAGTTATTGTGTTGTTCATTTCTGTTGGTTTGTTCTTTAGTTCTTCTAGATCTTTGTTGAACATTTCTTGTAATTTCTCAATCCGTGCCTCCATTCTATTTCCGAGATTCTGGATCATCTTTACGATCATTACTCTGAATTCTTTTGCAGGTAGATTGCCTTTTTCCTCTTCATTTATTTAGTTTTGTAGGTTTTTACCTTGCTCCTTCATCTGTGACATATTTTTTTGCCATCTCCTTTTTATGAGTGAGATTGTGTTTCTGTCTTTCTGGTTGTTTGGCCTGAGGCTTCCAACACTGGAGTTTGTTGGCTGTTGGGTACAGCTGGGTCTCGGTGCCGAGATGAGGACCTCCGGGAGATCTCACTCCGATGAAGGGTCCTTGGGGTCGCAGGTTCTCTGTTAGTCCAGTGGTTTGGACTTGAGCTCACACCACAAGAGCTTTGGCCCAACACTGGGCTCGTGAACCAAGATCCCACAAGCTGCTGGTTCACGTGGGGTTCCTCCTATCTCCTTGGGGGTCAGAGTCCCCCCTCCAGTAGCCGGCCAGCGCCCTGGTTTTGGGGAGACTCTAACTCTGCATTTTCCCACACCGCCATCTTGACTCTGCCTCCCATTCACCAGTTTTAAATCTCTAGCAAAAATTAAAATCCCGACGGTCCATGTTTAGGTTGATACAGTATATCTATGCCAGTATGCTTGATATTGGAAACATTACCATTTTTAAGAGGAGGTAAAGGATACCATTACAGAATGTTTCCATACCTGTCCTACAAAAATGAAAGCTTTGAATGTGTTACTTGAAAGTGAAGCGGTTCTTACTTGCCTACTTGTATAAAAGTTCTAGGCACAGTTGAAGTCATATTAGAAAGCAGTGACGGGTTAAAAAAGATAAATGAACATTGTTAATTTTTGATGAGAAATAAAAGAAATAAATGAATACATGTTACCATACTCACAGACTTAATATGGAAAGAACTTTTAGATACGTTCAGTGTACTTTTAAGGCAGGCACATTTAAATAACTATGGAGGAATTTATTCAGTTCACTTAAATAGTCTTTGTTGAAGGTGAGAATAATTGAAGGTTTTTTAAAATATATTTTGTCTGAATTCTTAGATAAGTGAAAGGAGAAAATTTTACTAACTTTTAATGAATAAGTTAATTAATGTGTTGAATTACATATAAATATAGAAATGGGTCTTGGGACTATAAAGGGATGATTAATAGTTTTGCAGCATTCTGCTACACACATTATGCCATGTTTTTATCAAATTATTTGCTTAGATTCATTATATTTTGTTTAAATTTCACAGGTAAAGACACTTGTAGTTGTAATGATAGCTACAATCTCTCAACCACTTGGCAGAAACAGAAACAAAGTAATCTAAGTGTGTTACATATGAAACCATAGGGAAATATAAAAGAACACAGGATAATAGGAGTTCCTGGTGGTCCAGTCGTTAAGACTTCAAGCTTCCAGTGCCGGGGGTCCGAGTTCAATCCCTGGTCAGGGAACTAGATCCCACAAGCCAAGTGGTGTGG
This sequence comes from Grampus griseus, assembly GCF_964374135.1. Lineage (NCBI taxonomy): Eukaryota > Metazoa > Chordata > Mammalia > Artiodactyla > Delphinidae > Grampus > Grampus griseus. Next base: position 2,654,942 of record NC_139016.1, on the reverse strand, counting down.
CAAAAAAATAAATAAATATGTAGATAAATAAAAGAAAACAGAATATTAAGAGGAATAAGCAGGCAAATAAGTACAGCAAAGTCTTTTTTCCTCCAAACACTGAACACAGAAGGAGAAATAGCATAAAAATTTATATTTGTGAATTTAGGTACACTTGTATAATTTTAACCACCATTCTGAGATGTATTTGTGAGCGCAAAATAAAATGGAAATACTTAGCACCACTCACAGTTTTTAAAATCCCAGTATATTGTCAAAATTGCCACTACTTTTTGTTTGCAATTGTTTCTTTACTGCTATAATAAGATGAATAATATATGAACTCATAATAAGAGACAGATACTTGGCCATTTCTGTTGTAAGTCTCTATTGCTAGACACAAATTCCAACCAGCATCTAAAAGTATTACTTTCTGAATTCATTACAAACTCTGGCAAAGCGCAATAAAAAGGCATTTTAGGACCCATTTTGTCATATCAGCACTTTATACAGTTGGCCTTATTTTTAAGTTCTTCAGTTTACATATTTAACTCTTTTCATGAAAACGCTACTTGATCATAGTAAAAATCATCATCCGTGTGCCCATCATTTCAGCAGCTGAGGTTACAAAATATCCTAGTCTCTTGTGTGGAGTTTGAAATAAACCACCTGATCCTTGCTGTGCAATTACTGTCATGTGACTGCTGTTCCAATTGGCATAATTGGAGGCAAAGGACCCTACTTTACTCACTATAGCCCTTGAACTCTTAACACATGTAAAAAGTGAAACTGTATGTGTGTAATAGCAAGCCTCCAGGTTAGGGGCCAATGACCCTTGCCTCCTGCCCCCCCCCCCTTTTTTTCATGTCCCAGTGCAATGCCCTCTGTACATGTATTGGGGTTGGTTTGTGTGGTCAATACAGTAAGGCAGAGGTGATGAGTGTCACTCCCAAAATTGGATTATAGAAAACATTGCAATTTGGAGATGGCAGAAGAAAGAGGATTTGTAAACCTGAGGTCAGATCTATAGAAATACTCCATCTCAACAACGGAAAGAAAACAAAGATTGAAAATAAATGAATAAACAGGGCCTCAGGAATCCCTACGAAAATATCAAATTTCTTTGAAAGGATGGAGTAGAAATGGCAGTAGAGTTCGTCATTTTGTGAAAGACATGTATTAATAGTTGAAGAAATGTACTGAATCCCTAACAGGACTGAGGAAAAGGAGACATTAAACTGTTAAGGTCCAAAGGTAAAATTAAACAACAACAACAAAAACTGTCAAACAGAGGGAAATGACGTGTTATATACAGCTGACATGGGTGGAGTATAGACTGAGCCTGAAAGTTTTCAAAGTTTTCTGTATTTGTTACTTTTCTATGTTTGCTTAGAATTGCTTTCTGCTGTTCTAGGTTATAACTTTATTAAAGGCAGGTAGAGAGAGAGAGAGAGAGAGAGAGAGAGAGAGGAGGGGAGGGGAGGGGAGGGGAGGGGAGGGGAGGGAGATAGGTAGATGGATATCCTGTGTGACTCATTTAATTTATCTGACTGCTTCATCGTAGCAGAACCCAATTAAACACACACATACAAATAAGGTATGAGTGATCTTTATGGGCATACAAATATTCTCAGCATCACTAGCTAATTTAAAGGACCATGGGGGTGCTATCAACCCCACCTCACAGCTCATGTTTAAAGTTAAAAAGACACAGATCCTCAAGAATTTGGAGCAACTAGAGCTCTCATACCATGAGTGTATTGTCGTAGGACCACACCGGAAAACTTTTTCTTATAAAGTGAAATACACTTGTCTTACAATCCTGCAATTTCAGTCTTTCAAATTTACTCCACGTCAGCGAACATACATTCACACAAAGACACGTAGGTGACTTTTCATAGCAGAGTGCATGCAAAATCGCCCCCAAAGAGGGAAAAAAACGCATTCCCCATCAACTGGGGAGGAGAGAGATGGATCATGGTGTGACCACAAGATGGAATACTCTGTGATCACACAAAGCAAACTAAGGACGCACACACAGTGTGGATGAATCCCGAAAGCATGTGCTGAGTGAAATAAGCCAGACACAAAGGCAACATGGAATTTTACATTATGATCAAGTCGGTTTGTCAGGGATTCCATTTCTACTACCTTCTACAAGAAACCACAGTGATGAAAACACATCAGTTGTTGTCAGAGGCTAGGGCTTGGGGAGGGTTGTGTGCAAGAGCCCACAAAGCAATGTTTGGGGGTAAAGGCAGTGTTCTCTACCTACATTGTGGTTCTGAATCGATTTGCTGAAAGCTCCCACACTGTACTTTTAAAAGAGGTTGAACTTCGTGTGCACTAAAATCTTGGTAAGTTTTATCTTCAGGAAAATCATTTTCATTGTTAGTGTCGGAATGCCGGTGTAGACCACTTAACAACTAATTATCTTTATGTAATAGTGGGCTTTTGAATGAGATGCTTCAAAAGAAATTTTCCCAGAATTACTCATGATTCTTTGGTACCAGTTTTCATGTAAACTGTGCAGTAAGCTTCCTCAACGTGTGGCATCTTTGAATTCAAGATTTCCATTTTCCAACTCAGAATACTTTTCAAAATTTATTTCACCTTTGGCTGTGTTGGGTCTTCATTGTTAAGCGCAGGCTTTCTCTAGTTATGACACGCGGGGACTACTCTTGGTTGTGGTTCGCAGGCTTCTCATTGCGGTGGCTTCTCTTGTCTCAGGGCATGGGCTCTAGGCGCGCGGGCTCAGTAGTTGTGGCTCACGGGCTCTAGAGCGCAGGCTCAGTAGCTGTAGTGCACGGGCGTAGTTGCTCCACGGCATGTGGGATCTTCCTGGACCAGGGCTCGAACCCATGTCCCCTGCATTGACGGGCAGACCCTTGACCACTGCACCACCAGGGAAGCCCTCCAGCTCAGAATATTGAGGACATCTCAAGAGTTTACATGCTTAGTTCGGATTCCCTTCAATCCCCCTCACCTGTCTCCCACTTTTTCCCTTTTTTGCAGTTTCAAGAGACTTTGGGATTTAAATAACCTCTGATTGATAAAAGAGTTTGTTGACTGCACATTATACAATGCCTTAGGCCAGCCTCACCATATGGGAAAAATTAAAACAGTAACTTGAAATTCCCATCACTTCCAAGCAGCACTTGGGTTATTTAAAGAGCATTATTTGCTTAGTTATAATTCTAAACAACTGTCATCAAAGCCGTATGTGGAGAATAAAATGTCATGAAACGGTACAAAATCATCTGTGGCTTCACTGTAGCCCGTTTTCCTCAGGGAAATGGGTTTGGCCCAGTGGCTGTGTCTGTTGATTTCAGTGTCAGTTTTGGAGAATAGCATTGTCCGTATAGGAATTTTTGCTAGAATCTTGTAAATAGAGCAAGTCACGTACCAACAATTTGAGTTTTAACAACCATATTGGTCAGAGTTCTCCAGAGAAATAGAATATCTATCTACCTCTCTGTCTATATTTATACATATATATAAACACAGATTTATTTTATTTTAAGGAGTTTGCTAACATGATTGTGGACATTGACACATCTGAAATCTGGATAGACCAGCAGGCCAGAGACCCAACAGTTAATGTTTCAGCTCAAGTCTGAGGTCTGTCTGGAGGCAGACTTCCCTTTTCTGCAGGGGACCTCAGTCTTTTTTCTCTTACGACCTTCATCTGATTAGAGGCGGCCCACCCACATTGTTGAGGGCAGTCTGCTTCACTCAGTCTTCTGATTTAAATCTCAGTCTCATCTTTAAAAGAATACATTCACAGTAACTTCTAAACTAGTGTTTAGCCAAATATCTGAGTACTTTGTGGAGACATACAGTTAACTGTCACAAGCACTTTATCATATGTTTGCTGAAATTAATTTATGAATAATCAGAGGTAGTTTTAACAAATTCTGTGCATGGAGATGTAACTTGTCTAACTTTTAATAAGATGGAGACTTTATTATTATTTATCATTGTTCTGCTGACCTCTTAATACTTCCTACTCTGGTCAGAGGTCTTTTAATTATTGAGTAGGAGAAAATCAGATACTAGAACCAGCAGAATATGGAAGCTTGTAGATGGAAATCCACTTGTTTGGTCACTATTTAATCTGGGCTCATTACTTAGGCCACGTTATAAACATTATTTCATCTAATATTAAAAACATCACACTTAGATAAGGTTCAAAGCATAAGATATATATAGAGGAGGCAAAGTTACAATGGAATGTGCACCACTTCAGTTTTTATCACATGTGTATCAGACGTTCAAAGCAGACATTCCTTAAAATATTGTCTAGTGTGGCATCAGACTTCCCAGTTACATTAATATTGATTTTTGCATTTTTTTCCACACACACATCATCATTATAAACATAGAGAAAATAAATAAATACAAATAAATCAAATCATCATGTCATTGAAGCTTCTGCTGTAAAGTAACTGTAAGACAAATAAGTCGATGTAACACACTTTGAACAGTGAATAGCTCATACCTCTGAGCATGGCGCAGTGTAGTTTTTAGTGGTATTCTTTTTTCTTTTTTCTTTTTTTTTTTGTGCTATGCGGGCCTCTCACTGTTGTGGCCTCTCCCGTTGCGGAGCACAGGCTCTAGACGCGCAGCCTCAGCGGCCATGGCTCACGGGCCCAGCCGCTCCACGGCACGTGGGATCCCCCGGACCAGGGCACGAACCCGCGTCCCCTGCATCGGCAGGCGGACTCCCAACCACTGTGCCACCAGGGAAGCCCCTAGTGGTGTTCTTTTATAAACATAATTTTTTGAGCTTGGCTGACACTTTTGCTTCCAAAGCTGAGTTGAGTCTTTCAAGCAGTGTACCTGGGTTTACACCTTCCAGGAGGATTCCGGAAATCAGAAAGTCTCTATCATTTTGTGTTCTCATGCTCACTTCTTTAAATCTTAACAGGCCAGAATGCAAACATTTATTGCTCAAGGATTATCCTTATTTGCACTTGCGTAGAAATAAATCTCCAATTTTGAGAAGTGTCTGCCTTTCTATTCTGCATTAGATTCCCTGATAAGTAAATATTATTTACTTATATAAGTAAATAATAACTTATATTATTTACTTATAAAATAAGTAAAAATTATTTACTTTTAATTTCGTGTTTTGGGTTGGAGCATTGATGCCAACCTTTTTGTAATCCTAAATTCGCCATTCTATCATGATTCTGTTTACTTGCAGATATGTGCAACTACATGCCCCTTTAATGCATCTCTTCCTGTTTGGCCTCTGTATTTATCCTTCCACTTGAAGTTGTAGATTTAAATTATCGCCCTTTCACAATACACCTACGTTATTTTAAAACCAGAGCGTTTGCTTTATTAAATAAAAAATTACTGTGGCTGGAAGTGAAGTGTGAAGTAGAATTTTAAAACTAGGTATTTGCCACAATTTCTATATAAATTTGAATTTGCTTAATGAAGTCAGTTGGGTACATATATGTGTTAATAAAATTAAATTCTGAAACAGCACTGGCTTTTTAAAGAAGAAACATATTTTTCTCACGTGCATTAGTTTCCTTGGGGCTGCAGCAAAATATGACAAGTTGGGTTGCCTGAAACAAAATTCCCTCAGTTCTGGAAACCAGAAGTCTGAAATCAAAATGAGGTCAGAGCTAACCCTAACCGTAATCCTCTGAGACTTTCGGTAGAATCTTTTCTCGCCTGTTCTGTCTCCTGGAGACCGTAGGAAACCCTTGGCATCCCTTGGCCTACAGCTGCGTTACTCCAATCACATAACATTGTCTCTGTCTGAATATCTGTGTCCAGTTTCTCCTTTTTATAAAGACACCACACATACTACTTTTTAAAGTCCCCCCAAAAGAGCTCATAACATGATCACCTCTGCGAAGACCTTATTTCCAAATAAGGTCACAATCACAGTGCTGGGGGTTAGGATCTCAACATATCTTTATGGAAGACCCACTTCAACCCGTAACATTAAGCAGCTGACTTTCATCATATGCCAGATTATTACAGAATCCTAAACTCACATCTTGACATCTTGACATCTTGACCTTACTCATCGGTGACCTTGATGAGCAGCTATTTCGGTAAAATGCTCTGTTGCTAAAACAGTCACCCAGTGATTTAACCAAACTCTTGGCACTAAAGCCCGTAAGTGGGCTTTTCTCCTCTTGAGCCTTTCAACAAGCGTGAGCTTGACCACCATGGAAGCGTTGGAATTCTGACTTACTTGGCATATCCTTTGAACAAACTCTTGCGATTTCAAAAAACGGAAGCGTTTTCCCAAGATTAACTTGGTCTTAGCATTTCTTGTCAAAATATCATTTCAGGAGCACGAGAAAGACATTTTTCTTTTCTTTTCTTAAAATTAATTAATTAATTTATTTATTTTTGGCTGCGTTGGGTCTTCGTTGCTCAGCCCAGGCTTTCTTTAGTTGCCGCGAGCAGGGGCTACTCTTCGTTGCTGTGCGTGGGCTTCTCATTGCGGTGGCTTGTCTTGTTGTGGAGCACGGGGTCAAGGCTCGCGGGCTCAGTAGTTGTGGTTCACGGGCTTAGTTGCTCTGCGGCATGTGAGATCTTCCCGGACCAGGGCTCAAACCCGTGTCCCCTGCATTGGCAGACGGATTTGCAACCACTGCACCACCAGGGAAGCCCCAAGAAGGACACTTTTCAACTACGTGATAACTCTTTCCTTTTCCTCTCTGTGTTCCCTCTGTTTCAGCAGCTTCCAAAACTGCTGAGTGTAATAGCATCTGCAAGATCAGCGTTCTCCACAGTGGCCCTATGAATATTGTGGACAGAAGAGTCATTTGTTTGCAGGGTACGTCCCCTGCACTGTAGGGTGTTTATAGCAGCATCCCTGCTTCTTCTCACCAGATGCCAGTACGACCCTACCCCTGAGCTGTGACCACACGAAGTGGTCAAATCCCTAAGTGTACCTTGACATGAACGGATAAAGATGTGGTTCATATCTATAATGGAGTATTACTCAGCCATAAAAAATGAATGAAATAATGCCATTTGCAGCAATGTGGATGGACCTAGAGATTATCATACTGTGTGAAGTGAGACAGAGAAAGACAAATATCATAGGATATCACTTATATGTGAAATCTAAAAAAAGAAAATGATACAAATGAACTTATTTACAAAACAGGTACAGAGTCACATACAGAGAAAACAAACTACGGCTGCCAAAGTGGAAAGGGGAGGAGGGATAAATTAGGAGTTTGGGATTAACATATACACACTACTATATAAAATAGATAAACAGCAAGGACCTACCTACTGTATAGCACAGGGAAGTATACTCAATATTTTTGAATGACCTATAAGGGAAAAGAATCTGAAAAAATATAAATATGTATGTATAACTGAACAACTTTTCTGTACACCTGAAACTAGCACAACATTGTAAATCAACTATACGTTAGTTAAAAATAAAAATATAAACAAATAAAATTGTAGAAATAAATAAAATTGTATAAAAAATAATGTTTGATCCAGAAGCACTATGACAGATGCTCCGTCAGCTCTATCTTCCAAAATGGACAGCAGGGATTGTGGCCATTAATAAGTACTTAAAACTACTTACTGAATTCGTAAGAGTTGCAGATATTCATGAAACTCCTCTTATGTGCTGTACACTTTTCTAAGCACTTTTAAAAATCAATGTTTATTTCATTGAAGTAGAGTTGATTTACAATGTTGTGTTCGTTTCTGCTGTACAGCAAAGTGATTCAGTTATACATATATATGCATTCATTTTTCAATATTCTTTTCCATTATGGTTATCATAGGCCATTGAATATAGTTGTCTGTCAGCACTTGTTTAAATACACTATTTTGTTTTGTCTTCAGAGTAGTGATGGAATGGAAGCCTAATTTCCATTTAGGGAGTTGAGAAGACAAGCCAGACCTCTGTTTTCATTTTCTGTGTTGCCGACCTTCTTTCCAGGCTTGTTTTTCCAGTTCCCACTTACTGGTCCCAGAGCTCCATCTGAGCCCGTCGTGTTAGCTTTGGGCACTGCACATCGGCACTTCCTAAAGAGCAGGTGACAGTGATGTTTCTATGGCTTGTGTGGGAGAAGCAGGGGAGGCATGCGCTGAACCCAGTTCTTTCGGTCTATGATTCTCTTCCTAGAATGGAGGCAATGTGAGAGATGCATTAACTTTTTCAGGCCATTAAGGAATTTTATGGCAAATGACGGCAATGGCATCCCTAAACGGTCACCTGGTGGCCTCATGCAGTTTAATGCAGCTTCCAAAATAACCTTCTCCACGGGCACCGCTCTTACGGCCCAATGGAATGAGGGTACCCAAATCTCCCTCTTATTGTGGGCTGGGTCACGTCCCACACAGAGGCAGATGGGGAGCTGGGGGTCCAGCAGGGAGATGAGTCTGCCACAGACAGAGACAGACAGAGGACACTTCTCTCTCCCCTGGGTCACAGCATCACTGCCCATCTAACCACTCTGGCCATGCACACGCTGTGTTCTCCTGGGCAGGAGGGGATGTTAGAATACAAGTATGCATGCACTCACCAAACCCGGTAGGGTCATGAAATCCTCATGAACAATGAGATGATGCCCCTTTGGCCCTGGGAAGACATCGGGCGCTCCGACTACCTAAAAGATGTATTTCAGAAACGATAAACAGAGTAGTGTCCTTATGTGGCCCTTCCCCCATACGGGTGCTCCCAAAGATAGCCCCCTCCCCTCCCTAATCCTTTTTTGGCTTTGAAATTGTTCCCTTCCCTTCACCAGTAATTGCTTTTATCAGCACGTTTGCTTTTCTTACGCGAGGCACGGAGTTAAAAGTCAGTTTAACTCCTGTTAAACAGCACTGCACTGTTTTTTTTTTTTACCCATTTTCTTTCAAGTGGGTGGACACAATCCTGCAAAGACATCGGCGTGCAGGATTCTTCTAGGCTACTTCCGTCTTGACCTCCTCAGGTAGACACTAACTGGAGTTTTCACACAAAAGCATTGTTTTCCCTGTTTTTACATTGTATAAAATTGGAAACTTACCAGCTATGCTTTTTTGGTACGTGAACTCTTTCAGTATGTTTGTAAGATTCATCCATGTTGTTTTACACCGTTGGATATAAAATACAGAATTCCACTCTATGAATTTACTACTATTTTTTTCACTCTAATATTGATGGGATTATCTGTTTTCCTCAGTGTCTGACTTTTTTCTGGGACGTGGCTCTTCTGAATGCGTCCTGCTAAGCACATTCTTAGGGATGCTTCCTGGTAAATGGCTGTATTTCTAGAGGTGAGGTACTAAAGGGTGGAACTGCTAGATCACAATGTGTAAGAAAAGATTTTACAAGTGGCTGCACCATATTACTCTTCTCTAGTTGAGTAAGAAACTGTCAGTTTATCTACAACCTCACTGACATTTGGTACTTCCTGCCATTTTATGCCTAGTCTTTCAGTAAGAGTACATTAGCATCATTTTGTTTTAAATTCCATTATCTTGATGACAAGTCACTTGGAGAACCTGTTCATACATGTTTGTTGGCATTTGAGTTTCCACATTTACGTTGGAATGTTCATCTTTTCCTGGAGTTTTAATAGCAGGGATAGATGGATAGATAGATGAAAGCTGAGTGATGTTATATAGGTAGATAAATAGATAAATAGATGATAGATGGATAGGTAGATAACAGAATGATAGATAGATAGGAAGGAAGGAAGGAAGAAAGAAAGAAAGGAAAGAAAGAAAGAAAGAAAGAAAGATAGATCCTTTGTTGGACATATCTGTTAAACATATTTTCCCACTTAATGGGTTGCACTTTCACTCTTGTAATGGTGTCTTTGATAAATGGAAGAGCTTAATTTTATTTTAGTGCAATTTATCAGAGCTTCCCACCATGGTTATCATTATTATGCCCTATTTAAGGAATTTTGTCCAGTCTCAAGAAGATATTGCCTGTTTTCTCCTAAAACCATCATTATTTTATATTGTGCATTTGGATATACAGTACAACTAGAATGAATTTATATAAAAGCTGTTGAATAAAGGTGCATATCCCCCCCACAGGGTATCCTGCTGAACTAGCCCATTTATTTTAAAGACCGCGTTCCTTTTTGCAGTTTGCTGTGAACGTAGTCATAGATCTGGTGTCATAGGTGGAATCTGTTCTATTTCATCAATTAGTTTTTATTTGTGGCAATAAAACACCATTTAATTGTAGTAACTTAGAGATAGCTGGTAGCGTGTATCTTTTAGTACTGTGCTGAAGTTTCAAGATATCTTAGGTATGCATCTTCCTTTATATTTCCATATGAGTTTTGCAGTCAGTTTACCAGTATGTATTTAATAAACTTGGGATTTTTTTTTTAATAGTTTAGGCTAACTCATTTATAAGTTTGGGGAGAAATATCCCAATTCGTGAACAGGATAAATTTCTCCATTAATTTAGATTCTTTTCTCACAATGGTGTTTTGCAGTTTAGAATGTAAATGGCTAGTATATCTCAGATTTATTTTCAAATATTTCCTATTTTGATGTTTTGACAAATTGTTTCGTCATTAAATTTGGTTTACTGTCATACAGAAATTGATGTTTTTATATTGCTTTGTGTCCAGACACATTGCTAGATTAGCTTATTATTTCCAATGGTATATCTATAGATTCTGTCAAATTTTCTCTGTAGCTGATCATGGCTTCTATGAATAATATATTTCATTTAAAATAATGTATATATATAATTCATTCTCAGTTATAAATATATATATACACACAGTCAAAATTTGCTTTACACCTTCAAGTTAAAAAAAAAAAACTCCAGTACAGGACTTCCCGGGTGGTGCAGTGGTTAAGGATCTCCCAGCCAATGCAGGGAACATGGGTTCGAGCCCTGGTCCGGGAAGATCCCACATGCCGCGGAGCAACTAAGCCCGTGCGCCACAACTCCTGGCCCACTTGCCTAGACCCCGTGCTCTGAAACAAGAGAAGCCACCGCAATGAGAAGCCCGCGCACCGCAACAAAGAGCAGCCCCCGCTCGCCGCAACTAGAGAAAGCTCACATGCAGCAACAAAGACCCAGCACAGCCAAAAATAAAATAAATTAAAAAAAAAAAACAAACTCCAGTACAGTGAGAAATAGAAATAATAAAATTATGCTAGCAGATATCCTTGTCCCATTTCATATATTTATGGAAAATCTATAAGGAATTATTGAGAATAACTTTAGCTGTACAGATATTGGAAATACCCTTTGATGAAAAAGGTTTCTTATATTCACAGTTAAAAGACTTTTATTAGAAATCAATGATGATATTATCAAGCGTTTTATCTTCATCTCTTAAGAATATTATATATTTTTTCGTCTATTATGTGGAGAATTATATTGTGGATTTTAAAGTGTTAAATCAGCTATGCATTCCTCAAATCCTTCTTAAACAAGATGCAAAAAAAAAAAACAAAACAAAAACCAAGATGCATTGCTCCTTGTATATGCCCCTGGATTTAGTTTTCTAATATTTTACCTATAATATTTGTCTCTCTGCATGAAGGAAATTTATTTAATGCAATTTTCAGATTTGGTATTAGGATCATATAGTCCTCATAAAATAAGTGGAAAAGTGTTTTCTTTTTTTATATTAGGTGCAAATTTGTTAATGTTGAGCCAGTCGGTTCTTCATAAAATACTAGAATAATTCACCATTGTATTCATTGGGTTGGGATGTTCTTTTGTGGAGGTTTTCAGAATAGTGAATAATTGCAAAGTTAATAGGGGTTATTGAGTTTCTATTCTTCACCTGTCAATTTTTTTTAATTTGTAAAAAGCATTGGTCCATGTCATCTAAAATTTCAATTCAATTAGCATACATTTGCACATAGTATTCTTTTAATATATCTTTCATACTAGTATGTATATAGAGGTTGCCTTTGGTACTTTTTATTTTAGTAGTGGTGTCATCTTTTATTTTGGTGTGGTCTCATGAGAGGTTTATAAATTACATGATTCTTTGCAAAAAAAGCAGATTCCCTCTATTTATTTTACTGTTTTATTTTTATTTTATTAGTGCCTCCTTGGAATTATATATGCAATCTTTGGCTTATACTTGCTGTTTTGTTTTGGGGTGTTTTTGATTGTTTTGTCACATGGGTGAGAAAGGTAACTCAGAAATTGTTTTTCAGTGTCTCTCCTTTTCTGACATATGTACCAGTGTCACTATATTTTGAAGAAATTCAGTTGGAGGTCCACAACATTTGCTTTCATACATTGTGTGTTTTTTATGATATCGTTCAATTTTTTTCTAATTTACATTGTGATTTCTTCTTTTATCTGTGCGTTATTTGGAAATGTGTGGCTTCATTTTCAAAACATTGGAAATTTATTGTAATTTTCTTGTTGATGTTTAACCTTATTTTACTGAGACAATCGAACATACACTGTAAAACTGTCAGTGTATCAATGTGAATTATGTTCTAGTATATTTGTCATATATATATATCTAGTACATTTGTCACATCACATGATTGTTCCAAATATACTTTTTTTAAAAATATTTATTTATTTATTTTTGGCTGCGTTGGGTCTCTGTTGCTGCGCGCGGGCTTTCTCTAGTTGCGGCGAGCGGGGGCTACTCTTCGTTACACTGCGTGGGCTTCTCCTTGCGGTGGCTTCTCCTGTTGTGGAGCACGGGCTCTAGACGCGCGGGCTCAGTAGTTGTGGCTTGTGGGCTCTAGAGCGCAGGCTGAGTAGTTGTGGCGCACGGGCTTAGTTGCTCCGTGGCATGTGGGATCTTCCCGGACCAGGGCTCGAACCCGTGTCCCCTGCATTGGCAGGCGGATTCTTAACCACTGCGCCACCAGGGAAGTCCCCAAATATACTTTAAAAGAATGCATACTCTGTATTTTTGGTTCAATCAATTGGACTGATTTTGTTAAGATACTGTTGAAACTCTCTTTATCCTTTTTTTTCTCCCCCCATAAATTTCTATCAGTCTCTGTGATCATTGTGTTAAAATCACCCACTCTCAGTTTGGATATGTCTATCTTTAATTTTTTTTTTGACAATTTGTATTTTTTTGGAACTTTTGTCATGGACATGCATGTGAAATAAGATAGTTAATATCTTTACTGGATTGCTCATGTTTCTTTATAGAATCTCATTTACCCCACACTTCTGTCCTCGAGCCTAACTAGTGTGACATGAGAATAATGACTACTTTGGTTAATGTTTGCATGCCGTACTTTCTGTTTTTCTACTTGCACTGTTGTTACTAGAATATACTTCAGGTATTGACACAGTAGGCAGCATGTAATTGGATTTTTTTTAAATCTAGTCTAGAAATATTTTCATTTAATAGAAATCAGAATATTTAGATCATAAGTATCCAGTCTAATTACTGATGTATTTAAAGTAACCATACTGTATTGTAAATTGTGGTGTTTTGTTGGTGCCTATACTCTGTTCCTTTTTCTTCTGTATCATACCTTCTGTCAATAATTTTCCTTTCTTAAAATTCATATTCATATTTTCTAGCCATCCATTAGCTTGTTACAGAGGCTTTGTACCATTCCTTAATTGGATATTATTGAGATTAAAATCTGATTGTTTTCCTTTTTGAATCCAATATGAATGAGTAATTTTACTCCCTTTCCTGAGCTTTTAAGGTCATGTCCACTTAATTCACCCCTATCTATTCTCTTCTTATACAGTTTTTAAAATTGAGATTTGAGTCATATGCCATAAGAATCACTACTTTGTCTGTTAGCAGTCACCCCACTGCCCCTGGCAAGCGCACACCTCCTTTCTATCCCCGTGGGTTACTTCTTCCAGACATTTCTTTTATAAGCAGAACCATACAAGGTGTGGTCTTTGTGACTTTCTCCCTTCATTTCCCCGATGTTTTCAAGGTTCATCCAAGCGTAGCAGTACTTCATTCTTGTTTGTAGCTGAATGAGATTGCAGTGTGCAGATAGACCACCTGATCTCTTTGCATTCTTCTGTGGATGGACCCTTGGGTTGTTTCCACTTTTTGGCTGTAGGAATGAAGGTGCTCTGAACAACTGTGCTTAAGTATTGCAGTGGATCCTTCCGTTTTTCTTGGCGTGGCGTTGCTCAGTTGTATAGTAATTCTACGTGGAACACGACTTCTGAGCTTTTGTAGCCTTGACATGAGCAGTGGGTGTGGCACAGGTATCGGGAATGACTGCTGGGACCAAAACGCCAATCTCCAACGTAAACACATTTATTTTAAAAATAGAACTGGGTCCTGCTACTCATTGAGCTAGCCTTTTCCAGTCTCTTTCTCTAAATAAATAGTTTTGCATTTTCCTTTGCCCTCTAAATTCATATATTTTCCTGATAAATGTATTCCTATATATGGTATATTTTGTATTATCGTGAATGGCATTGTGCTCTTCATTTTATGATTAGATTATTATAATCATGACTGTAATTCATATATATTGCTATATTGAGAAATATGTAATATACACTGTATATTACTAAATACTATGATATATATTTATTCATTATATTAATTACATATTCATCATATATTCATATTCATTTATTATAATTTGTATTCAATTTAAATGGATTTCTTTTTACAGATCATTTTATATTTTCTGGGAATATTCAGTTTTTAGTTTTCGAAGTGCCTGGTGTCTAAATCTTAAGGAAATATGTCAGTCAGGGGTGAATACAACGTAATTTTTATTTTCATACGTTTTGGGCCAGATTTCTCGAATTCATGAACTAAATCATTAGCCTCATCAGTAGCCAATACATAGCCAGTCAATTCCCAGAAATACAGGTGCAATCCTGAAAGAGGCATGTAGTGCGTGATACACATGCTAAGGTATGTGTTGTCCTTTCTCATTCACAAAATTCTATGAGGGTCCATCAGATATACACATAACAATTTCTACATATATTTTTGTGTGAATGTAATCGTCAACGTCTCTGTAGATTTTTTTTTTTTGGCGGTACACGGGCCTCTCACTGCCGTGGCCTCTCCCGTTGCGGAGCACAAGCTCCGGATGCGCAGGCTCAGCGGCCATGGCTCACGGGCCCAGCTGCTCTGCGCCATGTGGGATCCTCCCGGACCGGGGCACGAACCCGTGTCCCCAGCGTCGGCAGGCGGACTCAACTACTGCGCCACCAGAGAAGACCTCTAGATTTTTTTGATTGAGTATTTTGATGAGGTAATGCATAATTTGTTTTATGAAAAAAGGGCAGATCAGTAATTATAATCATAAGTCTTATAGATCCACAAGTGACGCCTTTGAACGCCCACAATTATAGACATAACTAAATGTAATTAATTGGGTACCGCAATTAACAACACCCATGGTGGACTCAGAACCTGGCCCCATCCTAAGTGCATGTAAGTTATATGCTCATTTCTTCTTGGTTGTTCATTTCCAAATCTCCACATGTTCAAAAAAAAGTAACAAGTTTGTATTTTATCTTTTCATTGTAGCATACATCTTTTCTCTGTGTTTCTGATACCAAGTAACTTCTTATGTCGTCATGCAGTTACCATGAAACTAAGGTGGTTTAATAAATATAGTAATCTCTTTCATTAGAAATCATGCCAGCTATACCTAAATTGACATTGGTCCTTTCCACTTGAATATATTTAATAAAAAATGATTATTGTAGCCAATTTATATCCGCATTAGATTAACCATCACCATTCTATCTTCATATTTCTCTAATGTGGGGTGCCTTTCAGGTTGTGGAAAAAATAGTCATTAGAAACGTACACCCTGATTATAAATCAGGTCTCACTGAGTGAGCTGCCTTAAGCTGACTAGATAAGCAAGGTCCCCAGGAGATCAATAAGGATATGATACAGATGATCTGTCTCAACATGTGGTCATGAGTTATTGAATATCAATGGGAACTGAAAAGTAAGCATATGGTAATAATTAAAATGTGGAAAGTGTTCAATAATTCTTCATTTTGATAGTGCTTTCCCTAGAATCGCCACTTTAACTCTGTGTTCACCATGCTTGCTTTTCTAAACTTTTATCCCGAAAAGAAGGTTCAAGCAGACATCCTCCAAATGGTTTCTGGCACGTTATCGTGAGAACGACTGTAGGTTTTAGATAAATGATTAAGAATAAAAGCCTGTCTTAACTTAAATGGCAGAGGAGAAGCGCTTATAACCTGAAATTCCTCTTGCTATGTTCACATGTGTTTCACTGCTTTCCATTCTTTCTTTTACCCTTACCAAAGGTTGGAGAAAGGAGCTTAATTTCCAAATGGCTTTGACAATTTTATTTTCTTTCCTCCTACTCTTTCTCTCTGTAAACTGTGGGTTCCTTCTCTGCCCTAGTAGTTTAAATCATGTTTATGGGCTACTTAAAAGCTACCACAACTCAGTGCTGTTCGAAAGATACACGACAGCCGAAACGTAAGGTTGCAGTCTTCTGGGTTTAGATGAGATGGAAGAAATAACGCCACTTCGAGGCAGGTGCTGTAACCACGTGTCCTGGAGCTGACGAAACTTGTCAGCAGGAGACAAGTGGACAGGCAGGAGAAAGTGAAGACCCAGGGCATTTGGAAGCTTGGAAAACTTTCTCTTTCATTTACTGTATTTTTCTTGTTGTGGGAAAATATGCATCACGTTTACCATCTTAAGCATCTTGAAGCGTACAGTTCAGTGGCATCAAATACATTCTTCATGTGGTGCGCCCATCGCCACCATCCGTCTTCAGAACCCTTTTCATCTTACAGCAACGAAACTCTTTCCCCATTAAACACTAACCGCCCCCCTTCCCTCCTCTGGGGGTCCCTCCTCATCTGTTTCAATCCATCCCCTTTGTCGGCTCCTGAAACAACCCTCTCCTGGTTCCTCTGACCTCGTGACAGGCACTTCCATCTTTTTTGAGGGTCACTCCTGCTGGCCTTGCTGTCAGTCGTATACATGCTGCAGGCATCGTCTGTGGCCCAGTCCTGTAGTCACTCTCTCTTTGTCTCTGGACAGTCCGTTTTCCCTGCTTCAGCATTGCCTCTAGGCGGCTTTGCTGGGTTAAATAATGTCCCTCTAAGTCCACATCCACCCAAAACATCAGAATGGGACCTTATTTGTATTAGGTCTTACACACTGAATTAATTGAAGCTCTTGAGATGAAATCATTCTCGATGTGTCATGAGCCCTGCATCCAGTGACTGGTGTTCTTCTATGAAAAGACACACAGACACAGAGGAGAAGCCAGGTGACGATAGAGGCAGAGATGGGAGGGATGCAGCCACAAGCCAGGGGGTGTCCAGAGGCAACAGGGGCTGGGAAAGACAAGGCATATTTCATCAAAGGTCAAAGCCATAGAAGACCTCAAAATGAAAGCTCTTACGATGCACAGGATGACTCGGCAATGTAGGAAGCTGATTAGAGTTTGATGCAAAGAGCTGACAGATACCTTCTCTGGAATAGGGAGGGGATATTCCAACATCGGCTGAGGGGCTGTTTTATGTAACTTTGCGAGGTATTCAGCTCTGTGCAGGGTTCATCTCTGCCCATGCCCAAACCTTTTCTTCTCCTTGTGATTTCCAACGTGTGTTTGGGCACAAAAGGCATCAGAATATCTATCCACAGATTTCTGGATGCAATCCAGAGATGTTTTGCCAGTTTGACCGCTCAACACTCAAACTTCAATAGGGAAAGGTACCTCTTCCTCTGGGATGAACCGAACTCTGGTCAAGGATAGCTCATCAGTGGTGGCTGTTTCTGGGGGTGGGGATTATCCCACAGTAAAAGATTTAGAGAATGCCATGAGGCTCTTCTAGGGAATTGCTTCTCATCATTCAGAAACCCGCCACACAGTCAGACTATTTCAAAAAAAAAAAAATACTCATCTTACTTGAATAAAGAGAACGCACTTACAGGAGAGAACCAGGGATCTATCTGCCAAACCACTGAATCATCTCAAACCTGTGTTTTTAAAAGTGTTAGATGTATGCATGTAACATTTCAGCCCGGAATCTGCGAGGCTGAATGCCAGTTCATTGTTTTCATCTTTCAGTCATCATCATCAAAAAAAAGCGTTTGCTTTTTCATATATCGATACTATACACTATACATATACTATATACCATTTGCAGGCACACGCTCAATGCCAGAAATAACCCCGGCGTGAAGTCAGCTCATGCATTACGCATAGGCTCTGGGTTATATTATTTTTGGCATTCACAAGGAGACAAGGGGCCATGCTCCTTTGCAGAGCAGCGCAAGACTCTTGGAACTCAAAGGATTTTTGATAGAATCACCTGAAACACCGAGCCAAAAGCAGACATTGAGAGTTGGACAGTTGTCAAGAAAGCAGGAGGTGGACTCAGTTATGCTAAGATGATACATGGACCCGGAAGAGGCAGCACACCCTTCTCCTTCTTAAAAATATCCAAAAGGAGGACAAAATATCTTATAATGATGTCAAAGGATGCACGGATATACTCCTATGACAGCGCTACCTTGACGGTAATTTGGAAAATTCAGGAAGGCACTAGATGTCACGTAGGAATACAGCAGAATGAAAAGTCGAGAGGGCTCGCCGTTTCCTGGGACACGGGCTTGGTTTCAAAGACCACGTGAGCCATCTGCTATTTGCCTGATCTTAAAAAATCATATCACTGCTTCCCCCTGTGGAAAAAGAGGAGACACAGTCATACCTTGCAGTGCTGATCTCATAGAACACCTTACCCAATGCCTAGTAAGTAGTCGGTTATAAGGGACCATCCCTCTTCTTTCTATTAAATAATGGGTAGATGTAAATGAAAACGTCCTCAGAAGGTAGTTTCCAGGGGAAGTTGACGTGAATGAGGAGGGTCTAGAGTTTTTATCATGAGAGCCAGCCCCCATCAACAGATGCATCTGATAAGGGAGAAACCGTGTCTCCGAAAGCTCCTCTTTGATAGAAATTTTACAACCTTGCAGAATTCTGCACTGGCCATCCGTTTAGGTCTCAGCTGACCTGAACACCTGCACTGGGAGTGAGGAAATGTCAACTCCTTCCCTGATTCTGCTTCTTCTCACAGTGGAGACTCAGGATGTGACTTGCGTGGTCTGGAGATCAGAGGTAGGTCTCCCAACACAGCTGCCTCATGCATTGGGGGCCTTTGATCACCCCACACCCGTGGGCATCCCTTTTCCTTTGGTTTCTTAGGTAGCGCTCTCCTTTGCTCCTTTTTTTTTTTAGTTTATTTCATCTCACAGTTCTTTGATGTCTCCTTTCAGTTTTCTTGATTTCTCACTGGATTTGTCTTCCTGTTCCCCTGCCGAGAGTTGAAATGTATCATCTGCGGTGTGCTCACTGTGTTCCCCCAACTTCATTAAACTGATTCGAGACACCGTTATTCACCCAGTCCTGGTAGGAGACACTTCCCGTCTCAGCCTTCTCCTTTCCTGTCCTCTCAGGTTCAGATTCTAACTTCTGATTATTCACTGAGTCTATGCCTTGTTCTCTGTTCTTACGATGACTGTGCTCACTTTCTCCATTCTATTATTTAGCTTTAAATGTCATCACAGTCCTAGAGCTGCTGCGACAAAGTGCCGTAAGGCAACAGAAATGTATCCTCTCACAGGTCTGGAGGACAGATATTGGGATTCAAGGTGTGGGCAGGGCTGCGATCCCTCTGGAGGTTCTAGGGGAGCATCCTTCCGTACCTCTTCCAGCTTCTGGGGGCTGCTGTCAATCCTTGGCTTGAGGCTCCATCTTCACCCTCTGCTTCCATCATCACCTGGCCTCCTCCGCTGGGTGTGTCTGTCCCTGTTTCTTCTCTTCTTACAAGGATGCCAGTCATGCTGGATTAGAGATCTCCCTACTCCTATAGGACTTCACCTTAACTTATATCTTAATGGCATCTTCAAAGACCCGATTTCTAAATAAGGTCATATTCACAGAGACTAGGAGGTTAGAACTTCAGTCTGTCTATTTTTGAGGACACAATCCAACCTGTAACAAATGGGTAAGCTGCTATCATTCCCTATGTTTTCTCCAACTTTTACCTGATTATTCAACACATCTCCAAGAATGTATCTTTCTTAACAAAACAAACCAAAAACCAAACACCTTACGCTTCAGGTTTTCTTTAATCAGCGCACACGACGTATCACTGCTTACCTTTGACTCGTAAAGTTCTTTAAAATAGACTCACAGTCTGCATGGTGAGTCTCCCCCTAATCACCAGTTCTACAACTACACCAGCTTCTTCTGCTTTGTCAAATCGCCTTGCCCCGTTCCTCTGCCCCTGCACCCACTCCATCCATTATCTATAACCCTCTTCCTAGGAAACTTGGGATTCAAATAAGCTCGGTTAACATGGCCCCCAGCACCTACAGAATTATCAACACCATCCTGCTTCGTCCCATGGAATTCTCTACCCATCTTATTTTAGCAATTGTGGTTTAGGGAAAAGAAAAAATATTGCTGGTTGACTCTCTGTCATCTGTCAGACATGAGTACAGATGCTTTGCAAACAATTTCTTGCTTAATCCTTATAAATATGACTTCTCAGAGCTAAATTCTTCTCACTTCAAAGACCAGGGAAGTAGGTCTCAGAGAGGTGAACGCACTCAGGATTATATGACTGAAAATTGGTGGAGTCGTCATTTCAACCCGATTCTGACAATGTTCCTCATCCCAGCACCCCTAGTTCACCTCTAATTTGGTGATGACAGTGGTCCCCTACCCACAGGATAGCATCCTATTTCTGTTTCTATTCCTAGGTCTTAATACACTTTGAACTTTCCCAGCTGGAGATGGAAAATGAGAATAAAATAGAAATATAATCTCTCTGCCTGTTTGCATTCTCTGTGAGTGTAAGATCTTACCCATGTCCAGGTTTAAATAATGGTTTAGAGTGTTCAAAAAAGGCAGAGTCGTTGGGCCACTGGGGACCAGTTCCCATGCATAAAAATCGTAAAGACTATGTAAATATTTCTACTGTATCTGCAAAGGTAAAACCTGATTTTCCTCTTGCTTTCCACATGGTATGTCCTCGTTGATTGGAGGGGCAGTTAGACATGCCAAAAACAAGAAAATCTTTTGAAACTGAGGACGAGAAAAAGGGAAATGATGCAGAGTCAACATTCACACCCATGTGCTGATGAACAAGTATGGCTTGACTTCAGGTGTTTCCACGTGGGAGGGCTTTTAATGTTTATTAGACACCAATTAAAACAGTTTTCCTTTCCGAGAAGATCTGAGATGAGTGCTAATCGCCTTGCCTGGATAAACTTGAAGTGGGAGGAAATTTTGTTTCTACTTCAAAATTTGGGACATACAGAATTACTGGAGGAAGATGCATGCGAATTTTTTTTTTTTGCATGCGAATTTTTAATTGTGATTGGTGTGACATCACTTGGCATTGATGCAGTGATTTCCATGCTCACCAATTATATATGAGACAGTTTCAGCATCTGCTCATTAATTTGGTGAGTGTTGTCGAACTTTGTCATCTTCACCAGTCGAATGAGTGGATGTTTTCATTTGAACTGACATTTCTCTTAGTGTGTATAAGACTAATATATTTTCATAAATTAGCATTTTTGTCAGTGATCTATTTTTTATATGATCCAATTTTTTCTATTGGGCTTTTCTGTTGGGCTTGTTCATTTGTACATGTATATATTAAAATGCACTTTATATGTTTAAAGAATCAGTCTTTAATGAGTTTTCCTTGTACCTTTTGATTTTGTTGATGGTCTTTTCCCATGCAATGCATAAAATGTAGTTAAATACATCAATGTGTTTTTTCTTTTAAGATTTTTTTGATGTGGACCTTTTTTTTTTTTTTTTTTTTTTTTTGCGGTACGTGGGCCTCTCACTGTTGTGGCGTCTCCCGTTGCGGATCCCAGGCTCCGGACACGCAGGCCCAGCGGCCATGGCTCACGGGCCCAGCCGCTCCATGGCACGTGGGATCTTCCCGAACCGGGGCACGAACCCGAGTCCCCTGCTTCGGCAGGCGGACTCTCAACCACTGCGCCACCAGGGAAGCCCTGATGTGGACCATTTTTAAAGTCTTTATAGTAATATTCCATTGTATATGTGTACCACATCTTCTTTATCCATTCCTCTGTTGTTGAACATTTAGGTAGCTTCCATGTCTTGGAAGGAAAACTCCCATACTCATTCGATAAGGCCACCATCACCCTGATACCAAAACCAGACAAAAATACCATAAAAAAGAAAATTACAGATCAATATTACTGATGAACATAGATGCAAAAATCCTCTATGCTTTCTTATGTCATTATTGCAGTGGCTAAGCCAAAATATCCTTGGGGTTCATCTCTCTTTCTCTCTTGCCCCCTGCATCCTGTTATCCACACCCCCAAGGCATAGCCAGGACAGACCCTCTCTTGCTTTTCTTTGGTGGGACCATCCATCAGTTCCAATGTGCTATATTGTTGTTGAACAACCTAACTGGCCTCTCTCTCTTCACTCTCTCCTATTTTTCTTCTCAACAAGGTGGCTAGGGTTACTCTTGGGAAAAGAGAAGCCGTCTGTGTCCCTCCTTTGTCAGAACGTTGCCATGGCCCACTTTTTATGTGGAGTCACAGCCAAAGTCCTCTGAATGAGCACAGGGCTGATGTCATCTGGTCCCTGTTGTCTATGAACCTACGTTAGTAGCCACTGGATTTGAACCACACTCACCTCCCAGCTATGACTCTCATGCCTGTGAGGTTTACACCTCTGGGCTGTACCCCAACTAGTTCTTTCCCCTGGAACATCACCTCTCTAAATAGAATCTTACTCAGCTTTCTCACCTGTTACGTCTCCAATCATATATCACATTTCCAGAGAGTTGTGTCCTAATCATCCTATTTAAAATCTGATGCCTCCCCATCTTGGCATTTCTAATTATTCATACCATACTCTGTCTAGATTTTTCTACAACTCTCATCTCCTTTCACAATATGAGAATTCATTTATTACACTATCTGTGTTTACTAACTCAAAAATAATTTCCATAGATACAGGGGTCCTTGTCAATGTCTTTTCTCCTCTGCTGTATCCCTGATACGTAGAAAAATGACGAATATACATGTTGTTCTTTACATGTTATTGAAATAATGAAAGAATTTAATTGAAAGGCATTTAATTTAGGCAAGTGGGCAGGATGAATATGATAAAATCCTTCCCTGCTATGGCTGTCTTAGGAGTCTGTAAACCAGCTAGTTAAAGCAAGTAGTGACGGTTGACTCAGTAACAGATAAGTTACCTGTTCTTATAAAAATTAAAATTTATATAAAAATATTTTGCAAAAAAAGTGACTACTTACTCAGTTACAGCTAAATATTCTCATAAACATCAAGAATATTACATATTGGGGCTTCCCTGGTGGCACAGTGGTTGAGAGTCCACCTGCCGATGCAGGAGACGTGGGTTCGTGCCCTGGTCCGGGAAGATCCCACAGGCCGCGGAGCGGCTGGGCCCGTGAGCCATGGCCACTGAGCCTGCACGTCCGGAGCCTGTGCTCTGCAACGGGAGAGGCCACAACAGTGAGAGGCCCACGTACCACAAAAAAAAAAAAAAAAAAGGAATATTACATAGATTTTGTACCTTTTGTGTAAACAGAAAAATCTAATCTGAATGTATAATTGTGAGTTTTAGAGTGGGGACCTACATCAAAAAGGTGCTTAATGAAAATTTTTTACTTTCTTTACATACTTCGGGAACAAATTTTGTCAGTCTTGTGTGCTTTCAATATCTACTTCCACTGATAAATAACTGGGCTTTTGACTTAACACTGTCTTTTGGTGAGCACATTTTTTAAACTGTAATGTAGTCTTCTGTAATCAATATTTTTCTTATGTTTAGTATAGCCATATTTGGAGTAACAAATTATATTCAAATGTGTGCCACTTGGAAGAGACAGGCCTTAAGCAAAATTATACAGGAAATTTATAGAGAGGTACAATTACACTTCACAGATACCGTGTTTTTTACAAATTGAAGGTTTGTGTCAACCCCACTTGGAGCAAGTCTATCAGCACCATTTTTCCAACATCAGTTGCTCACTTTGTGTCTCTGTGGCACATGTGATCATTCTCACAGCATTGCAGACTTTTTCATTGTGATTCTGTTTGTTATGGTGATCAGTGATCTTTGATGTTACTGTGACTCGCTGAAGGCTCAGAGGGTGGTGAGCACTTTTAGCAATACAGTATTGTTTTTAATTAATGTCTGTACGTTGTTTTTAGACATAGCGCTGTGGCACATTTACTAGATGACAGTGTAGTGCAAGCATCATTTTTATATGCGCTGGGAAACCAGAAAAATTGTGTTACTTGCTTATTGCAGTCTCTGCGTTATTGCATAGGTCTGGAACCGAACCTGCAGCAACTCTGAGGTATGACTGTATATAGAGATAGAGATAGACATAGATATCTATCCATTGATCGATAGATATAAGATATAAAGATGGAGCTATCAATAGATATCTCCTAGATGAGTCTATCAAAAAGAAAATTGATTTAGCATTAAAATAAGATAAATGGAATCCAACATGAAAAGAACTGATAGCAGGTGAAGAGGAATATTTTATGCTGATGTATGAAAAGCTTGGGAATAACTAAAAGAATTAAAGTTTTAAAGGTCAAATAATTACAAGGAGAAATTTAAAATCCACAATAAGACTTAAATACCAGAAGGTCAAAGACTAAGGGTGTAGAGAAATTGACAAGCATAATAAATAAACATGATGTAAGGATCGTTTTTTATTGTAAATAAACATGTATTACGCCAGGTGATCAGGTTCTAGCCCCTGCGCCTGCAGTATAATCACACCACGTACATCAGCTTTACTACACGTGACATAATAAAGTAACAAACAGGAAACCCGATCTACCTGACCACCTTCTGTTTGGATTCTAAACCTGTGCTGGTAATTACTCAATATTTAAAGTGGAAATCAAGAGAGAGGACATCAAAAGTACTGCAAATGAAAGTGTGTGAGATACGTATCAAAATGGATTCTTTAGACCCAAGAAAGACTTTCTAAGTGGACTCAGCCACAACCCATGATGCTAGGAAAAAAATAAATGCAATACATTAGAAATGATAGAATAGCAAGATGTCCTAAGAACATGAACGTCATCAGCTGATGAACGGATAAAAAAAGTGTGGTCTGTACATACAGTGGAATATTTTCCAGCCTATAAAAGAAGGAAATCCTGCAACCCAAGATTGACGTATATACATTACTATGTATATAATAGATAACTAATGAGAACCTACTGTATAGCCCAGGGAGCTCTACTCAGTGCTCTGTGGTGACCTAAATGGGAAGGAAATCCAAGAAAAGGGGATATATATATATACGTGTGGCTGATTCACTTCACTGTACAGCCGAAAGTAACACAACATTGTAAAGCAACTGTACCTCAATTAAAAAAAAAAAAAGACAACATGGATGAACCTGGAGTACTTTATACTCAGTGAAATAAATCAGTCACAGAGAGACAGACACTGCAGGGTTTCACTTCTATAAGTATCTAAAATAGTCAGACTAGGGACTTCCCTGATGGCGCAGTGGCCAAGTCTCCACGCTCCCAGTGCAGGGGGCCCGGGTTCGATCCCTGGTCAGGGAACTAGATCCCACATTGCTGAAACTAAGAGTTCGCATGCTGCAACTAAGACCCGGCACAACCAAATAAATATTTAAAATATGAAATAGTCGAACTGATAGACACAAAGAATAGAATGATGGTTACCAGGGCCTGGAGGGAAGGGGAAAAGGATTTTACGAACCAGACCATTTAAAATTTCATTCATGCAAGATGAATAAGTTGAAGGGAATCTGATGTACGATATTGTGTCTACAGATAGCCATACTGTACTGTACACTAAACCATCTGTTCAGATGGTAGATCTCAAATTAAATATCCACACCAAAATAAAGAATTCGGAGAAAGAAAACAGTACACCCGCAACTAATACAACATTATAAATCAACTATACAGTAAGAAAGAAGACCACAAACAAATATAGCTAACGTCACCCACAATAGTGATTTGAATAGAAAAGGATAATTAAATTTCCCCTGAAACGAGTGTCCTTCTTCATAAAAACAGACACATTAAAAAGGGACTTCACTCTTCAAAAGATGTCCCACCCTCCCAAAAAGCATTCACACCATAATTCCTTTAAATAGTGAATTCTAAAGAAAAATTCTGATAAATTTTTTAAAAAGAAAAAAAACAGGAAAGAAAATGAATTTTATTTCACAAGATGTCTTACAACTGTGGTGTCTTAAAGAATAATCAGTTCTATGTTTTTAAAGAATTGATAGAAAATGTAGATTCCAAATAAAATTACATTTGCCCAGCGGAAAAAATTAATAACTCAAAATAGAGCATCACTTAAATGTAAAGCATAAAACTATAATTTTTTAAGAAAAACGTAGGAGAAAATCATCAGGATCTATAGTTAGGCAAAGGTGACACCAGAAGCACCCATAAGAGAAGCAATTCATCAATTGGATTTCATCAACATTAAAATCTTTGCTATGCAAAAGCTGGTATCCCAGCCTGTCTGTATCATGAGGTATCTGTGTGACTCACAGTGCAGTACAGTAGTATTTGAAGATGGAGTTATATGAGATAAAAATGCATAGTGATAATGCTTGGGGAACTATTAGAGTATAACTTTTATGTTCCGAGGAGAGACAGTGAAATTATTTAAGATCCTCAAATAAAAACAGAAAGCTGAACATGAGAGAAATAAAAACAAAACAGAAAAATGCCCAAATACAATAAATGAAGTGGTTACCAATACCTTAGATATTAATCCAGCTATATCAATAATTACTTTAAATGTTAACGTTTTTTAAACATAGTGATTAAAAGAGATTGTAACAGCATATTTAATTTTCTTTTAAAGGACATATATGTTGTCCAAAGGGAACCCATTTAAAATACAAAACCAGAGATAGGTTAAAATAAAGAGAAATCACGCTTACACTAATCAAAGGAAAATATCAAAGATTCATTAATTTCAGACAAATCAGACTTTAGAAGAAGGACAATTATTGAGGATAAAAAACATGTTAAAGGGGACACATCTCCATGAAGACTCATCCATCCTAAATGTGCATCCACCAAACACCAGAACATAAAAATACGTGAGGTAAAAGCTTGTAGAACTGAAAGGGGAAATAGAAAAATTCACTCTTCTAGTTCCAGAGTTCCACTTACCTTCCTCAATAACTGATAGAGCCAGCAGGTAGAAAATCAGTAAGGACATCACTGAAGTGAACAGCCCTATCCATCAGCTTGATCTCATTGGCATTTACAGAAGACCTCATCCAACAATAGCAGAAGACGCGTTCTTCTAAAGTTCACGTGGAATTGGGAACACATTCTGGGTGATAAAACGTAACATACCCACAGCGAAAGAATAGAAATGATACAAAATATATTCTCAGCCCCTGTGGAACTAAATTAGAATTCAATAACAGAAAAATAGATGAAGAACTCCCAAATCATTGGAAGTTAAATAACACAGTCGTGGATAACACGTGGAAGAAAATACAGTTTATTGAAACATGTACAGTACAGTGAAAGCCATGCTTCATGGGAATTTTATAGCGTGAAATGCATATATTAGAAAAGAAGAAAGATGTGAAAACAATAACCTAAGTGTTTGTCTTAGGAAAGCATAGAAGATGAATTTGGATCTAAAGCACATTGAAGAAAAACAGTGATATAAATTAGAGCAGAAATCAATAAATTAAAAGACAGAAAACCCACAGAGAAACATCGGCAACACAAAACAACAGGGATTTGAAAAGATCAATTATGAAATCATCTACGTGTTGTCTACAGGTATACATGTATACCAGCAATTTGATGGGAATCATTCCTTATTTAAATTTCAAAAAATATGCAAGGATGATTAAATTGTTTATAAAGTTAGAATTAGAAAACTAATAAAAATGCATTCTTGAGGAATTGAAACAGTGATCAGAGCCATACAATACAAAGGGGACTCAGTAAGAAACGTTACGATGTTGGCTGTGGGTAGAGCTGATTAAAATGACCACATTATTGTAAAGTTATAATTTAGGGAGCGTGGGGAAGAAGAATAAACCCTACTGAAGAATCGGGGTTCTGTAATCATGTTTCATGTAACAGTCACATAATTTCTCTGAGATAACTAGCTTTCTCACCTTTCACAGAGATGGAGTCATTAAAGCTCAGAGCATTGGTCTTGAACAGTTTATCATGCACTGAAGAGAGAGTCAGGATTGAACTTGTTCATCAGACTTTAAAAGTTCGTGCCCTTTGGCCGTCAGACTTCCTCATCTTATATTCATAAAGCAAGTAAAATTCATTCCAATGAGAGATATTATGTAGAAATAAAATATTACACTCGACATCACTTGAATAGATATCATTATGAGATCCATCTCTGCATCATGGCGCTATTTCTGCACCCCAGCAAATGACCCATCATAACAGTGATTTGTAGATCTTGTTATAAAACCTTCTAATAAAAATTCCTTCTAATAGAAGTATTCATTTCAGCAGAAATTCATTAGCTTGTTTTACCAGTGTAAGCAAGTTGAGGAGTAAAGTTTCATACCAAAGGGTTTTGGAAATCACGGGATGCCACTTGCAGGGCTGAGCGGAGAGATACAAACCTTAGGAGGTGGGAAGAGGTCAGAAGTTAGAACCTGGGTTGTAAAAAAGGATGGTGTTGGAGGTTTGTGAGAAGCTGAGGAATTAGCAAAAAAAAAAAAAAAAAAAAATTAGAAGTAACTCTTGTCACTTTGGACCTATCATGACGAAGATGCTGGGAAATAAATGTCCACAGCCATCTTCAGTATTACATGACCATGATCACTTACTTCAACTTTAAACAAGTGAGGCTGGGACTTCCCTGGTGGCGCAGTGGTTAAGACCCCGCACTCCCAATGCAGGGGGCATGGGTTTGACCCCTGGTCAGGGAACTAGGTTCTGCATGCCTGACGCAACTAAGGAGCATGTGAGCTGCTACTAGGGAGCCTGCCTGCTGCAACTAACACCCAGCACAACCAAATAAATAACTAAATATTTAAAAATAAAATAAATAAGTGAGGCTGAATTCCCTCATAAATCTATTAGTATTAGACTCTACCAATGTGTTGGATCATTTCTGCTAGCTTGGGTGATGACATAACCATTTTATTTTAATTTTCATTATGCAATCTATGGTTATTTCATTTTCTCCAAATATCACTTACACTTCATTGAAAGAAAATATCCCTTTTGTTTCTTTTCTTCCCCTCCCTGCCTCCCTCCCTCCCTCCATTCCTTCCTATACAAAACTCAATTGAGAAATGTAAGAAAAAATCTAATAGAATTCACTTTGTTAGGAGAGAAACACATGTAAAA